>NW_026046001.1:7450222-8071074 GCF_023898315.1 Schistocerca nitens
TCGATATCTTTTCGGTACTTTTCGATATCTTTTCGGTACTTTTCGATTTCTTTTCGGTACTTTTCGATATCTTTTCGGCACTTTTCGATATCTTTTCGGTACTTATCGATATCTTTTCGATACTTATCGATTTTTTTACGATACTTTTCGATATATCGATATATATCGATATATCGATACTTTTCGATATATCGATACTTTTCGATATATCGATACTTTTCGATATATCGGTACTTTTCGATATATCGGTACTTTTCGATATATCGGTACTTTTCGATTTATCGGTACTTTTCGATATATCGGTACTTTCCGATATATCGGCACTTTTCGATATATCGGTACTTATCGATATATCGGTACTTATAGATATATCGATACTTTTCGATATATCGGCACTTATCGATATATCGGTACTTATCGATATATCGGTACTTTTCGATATATCGGAACTTTTCGATATATCGGTACTTTTCGATATATCGGTACTTTTCGATATATCGGTACTTTTCGATACATCGGTACTTTTCGATATATCGGTACTTTTCGATATATCGGTACTTTTCGATATACCGGTACTTTTCGATATATCGGTACTTTTCGATATATCGGTACATTTCGATACATCGATACTTACCGATATATCGATACTTATCGATATATCGATACTTATCGATATATCGACACTTATCGATATATCGACACTTATCGATATATCGACACTTATCGATATATCGACACTTATCGATATATCGATACTTATCGATATATCGATACTTATCGATATATCGATACTTATCGATATATCGATCGACATCTTTTCGGTACTTATCGATATCTTTTCGATACTTTTCGATATATCGATACTTAACGATATATCGATACTTTCCGATATACCGGTACTTTTCGATATATCGGTACTTTTCGATATATCGGTACTTTTCTATATATCGATACTTTTCGATATATCGGCACTTTTCGATATATCGGTACTTATCGATATATCGGTACTTATCGATATATTGATACTTTTCGATATATCGGTACTTATCGATATATCGGTACTTATCGATATATCGGTACTTTTCGATATATCGGTACTTATCGATATATCGGTTCATTTCGATATATCTGTACTTTTCGATATATCGGTACTTTTCGAAATATCGGTACTTATCGATATATCGGTACTTTTCGATATATCGGTACTTATCGATATATCGATACTTATCGATATATCGACACTTATCGATATATCGATACTTATCGATATATCGATCGATATCTTTTCGGTACTTATCGATATCTTTTCGATACTTTTCGATATATCGATACTTATCGATATATCGATACTTTTCGATATATCGATACTTTTCGATATATCGATACTTTTCGATATATCGATACTTTTCGATATATAGATACTTTTCGATATATAGATACTTTTCGATATATCGATACTTTTCGATATATCGATACTTTTCGATATCTTTTCGACACTTTTCGATATCTTTTCGATACTTTTCGATATCTTTTCGACACTTTTCGATATCTTTTCGATACTTTTCGATATCTTTTCGATACTTATTGATATATCGATACTTTTCGATATCTTTTCGATACTTTTCGATATCTTTTCGGTACTTTTCGATATCTTTTCGGTACTTTTCGATATCTTTTCGGTACTTATATATCGATACTTATAATTATATATCGATACTTATCATTATACATCGATACTTTTCATTATATATCGATACTTTTCATTATATATAGATACTTTTCGATATATATAGATACTTTTCGATATATATAGATACTTTTCGATATATATAGATACTTTTCGATATATATAGATACTTTTCGATATATATAGATACTTTTCGATATCTTTTCGTTACTTTTCGATATCTTTTCGAATCTTTTCGATATCTTTTCGATACTTTTCGATATCTTTTCGATATCTTTTCGATACTTTTCGATGTCTTTTCGATACTTGTCGATATCTTTTCGATACTTATCGATATCTTTTCGATACTTATCTATATCTTTTCGATACTTATCGATATCTTTTCGATACTTATCAATATCGTTTCGATACTTATCGATATCTTTTCGATACTTTTCATTATATATCGATACTTTTCATTATATATCGATACTTTTTATTATATATAGATACTTTTCATTATATATAGATACTTTTCGATATCTTTTCGATACTTTTCGATATCTTTTCGATACTTTTCGATATCTTTTCGATACTTTTCGATATCTTTTCGATACTTTTCGATATCTTTTCGGTACTTTTCGATATCTTTTCGGTACTTTTCGATCTCTTTTCGGTACTTTTCGATGTCTTTTCGGTACTTTTGGATATCTTTTCGGTACTTTTCGATATCTTTTCGGTACTTTTCGATATCTTTTCGGTACTTTTCGATATCTTTTCGGTACTTTTCGATATATCGGTACTTTTCGATATATCGATACTTTACGATACATCGATACTTTTCGATATATCGATACTTATCGATATATCGATACTTATCGATATATAGATACTTATCGATATATAGATACTTATAGATATATCGATTCTTATCAATATATCGATACTTATCGATATATCGATACTTATCGATATATCGATACTTATCGATATATCGATACTTATCGATATATCATTACTGTTCGATAAATCGATACTTATCGATATATCGATACTTTTCGATAAATCGATACTTTTCGATATCTTTTCGATATCTTTTCGATACTTTTCGATATCTTTTCGATACTTTTCATTATATAATGATACTTTTCATTATATATCGATACTTTTCATTATATATCGATACTTTTCATTATATATCGATACTTTTCATTATATATCGATACTTTCCATTATATATCGATACTTTTCCTTATATATCGATACTTTTTCTTATATATAGATACTTTTCGATATATATCGATACTTTTCGATATCTTTTCGGTACTTATCGATATCTTTTCGGTACTTATCGATATCTTTTCGGTACTTATCGATATCTTTTCGGTACTTATCGATATCTTTTCGATACTTTTCGATATATCGATACTTATCGATATATCGGATATATCGATACTTATCGATATATCGATACTTTTCGATATATCGATACTTATCGATATATCGATCCTTTTCGATATCTTTTCTTCGATCTTTTCGATACTTTTCGATATCTTTTCGATACTTTTCGATATCTTTTCGATACTTTTCGATATCTTTTCGACACTTTTCATTATATATCGATACTTTTTATTATATATCGATACCTTTCATTATATATCGATACTTATCATTATATATCGATACTTATCATTATATATCGATACTTATCATTATATATCCATACTTATCATTATATATCGATACTTTTCATTATATATCGATACTTTTCATTATATATCGATACTTTTCCTTATATATAGATACTTTTCGATATATATCGATACTTTTCGATATATATCGATACTATTCGATATACATCGATACTTTTCGATATCTTTTCGATACGTTTCGATATCTTTTCGGTACTTTTCGATATCTTTTCGGTACTTTTCGATATCTTATCGATACTTACCGATATATCGATACTTTTCGATATATCGATACTTTTCGATATATCGATACTTTTCGATATATCGATACTTTTCGATATATCGATACTTTTCGATATATCGATACTTTTCGATATATCGATACTTTTCGATATGTCGATACTTTTCGATATATCGATAATTATCGATTTATCGATACTTATCGATATATCGATTCTTTTCGATATATCGATGCTTATCGATATATCGGATATATCGATACTTATCGATATATCGATACTTTTCGATATGTCGATACTTATCGATATATCGATACTTTGCGATATCTTTTCGATACTTTTCGATCTTTTCGATACATTTCGATATCTTTTCGATACTTATCGATATATCGATACTTATCGATATATCGATACTTATCGATATATCGATACTTATCGATATATCGATACTTATTGATATATGGATACTTATCGATATATCGATACTTATCGATATATCGATACTTATCGATATATCGATACTTTTCGATATCTTTTCGATACTTTTCGATATCTTTACGATACTTTTCGATATCTTTTCGATACTTTTCGATATCTTTTCGGTACTTTTCGATATCTTTTCGGTACTTTTCGATATCTTTTCGGTACTTTTCGATATCTTTTCGGTACTTGTCGATATCTTTTCGGTACTTTTCGATATCTTTTCGGTACTTTTCGATATCTTTTCGGTACTTTTCATTATATAATGATACTTTTCATTATATATCGATACTTTTCATTATATATCGATACTTTTCATTATATATCGATACTTTTCATTATATATCGATACTTTTTCTTATATATAGATACTTTTCGATATATATCGATACTTTTCGATATATATCGATACTTTTCGATATCTTTTCGGTACTTATCGATATCTTTTCGGTACTTATCGATACCTTTTCGGTACTTTTCGATATCTTTTCCATACTTTTTGATATCTTTTCGATACTTTTCGATATCTTTTCGATACTTTTCGATATCTTTTCGATACTTTTCATTATATAATGATACTTTTCATTATATATCGATACTTTTCATTATATATCGATACTTTTCATTATATATCGATACTTTTCCTTATATATCGATACTTTTTCTTATATATAGATACTTTTCGATATATATCGATACTTTTCGATATCTTTTCGGTACTTTTCGATATCTTTTCGGTACTTTTCGATATCTTTTCGGTACTTGTCGATATCTTTTCGGTACTTGTCGATATCTTTTCGGTACTTGTCGATATCTTTTCGGTACTTGTCGATATCTTTTCGGTACATTTCGATATATTTTCGGTACTTTTCGATATATTTTCGGTACTTTTCGATATATTTTCGGTACTTTTCGATATCTTTTCGGTACTTTTCGATATCTTTTCGGTACTTTTCGATATCTTTTCGGTACTTTTCGATATCTTTTCGGTACTTTTCGATATCTTTTCGGTACTCTTCGATATCTTTTCTGTACTTATCGATATAGCGATACTTATCGATATATCGATACTTATCGATATATCGATACTTATCGATATATCGATACTTATCGATATATCGATACTTATCGATATATCGATACTTATCGATGTATCGATAGTTATCGATATATCGATACTTATCGATATATCGATACTTTTCGATATATCGATACTTTTCGATATATCGATACTTTTCGATATATCGATACTTATCGATAAATCGATACTTTTCGATATATCGATACTTTTCGATATCTTTTCGATACTTTTCGATCTTTTCGATACTTTTCGATATCTTTTCGATACTTTTCGATATCTTTTCGATACTTTTCATTATATATCGATACTTTTTATTATATATCGATACTTTTTATTATATATCGATACTTATCATTATATATCGATACTTATCATTATATATCGATACTTATCATTATATATCGATACTTATCATTATATATCGATACTTATCATTATATATCCATACTTATCATTATATATCGATACTTTTCATTATATATCGATACTTTTCCTTATATATCGATACTTTTCGATATATATCGATACTATTCGATATATATCGATACATTTCGATATCTTTTCGGTACTTTTCGATATCTTTTCGGTACTTTTCGATATCTTTTCGGTACTTTTTGATATCTTATCGGTACTTTTCGATATCTTATCGATACTTTTCGATATATCGATACTTTTCGATATATCGATACTTTTCGATATATCGATACTTTTCGATATATCGATACTTTTCGATATATCGAAACTTTTCGATATATCGATACTTTTCGCTATATCGATACTTATCGATATATCGATACTTATCGATATATCGGATATATCGATATATCGGATATATCGATACTTTTCGATATATCGATACTTTTCGATATATCGATACTTATCGATATATCGATACTTTTCGATATATCGACACTTTTCGATAAATCGATACTTCTCGATATATCGGTACTTATCGATATATCGGTACTTATCGATATATCGATACTTATCGATATATCGATACCTATCGATATATCGATACCTATCGATATATCGATACTTTTCGATAGATCGATACTTTTAGATATATCGATACTTATCGATATATCGATACATATCGATATATCGATACATATCGATATATCGATACATATCGATATATCGATATATGGATACTTATCGATATATCGATACTTTTCGATATATCGATACTTATCGATATATCGATACTTTTCGATATATCGATACTTTTCGATATATCGATACTTATCGATACATCGATACTTTTCGATATCTTTACGATACTTTTCGATATCTTTTCGATACTTTTCGATATCTTTTCGATACTTTTCGATATCTTTTCGGTACTTTTCGATATCTTTTCGGTACTTTTCGATATCTTTTCGGTTCTTGTCGATATCTTTTCGGTACTTGTCGATATCTTTTCGGTACTTGTCGATATCTTTTCGGTACTTGTCGATATCTTTTCGGTACTTGTCGATATCTTTTCGGTACTTGTCGATATCTTTTCGGTACTTGTCGATATCTTTTCGGTACTTGTCGATATCTTTTCGGTACTTGTCGATATCTTTTCGGTACTTGTCGATATCTTTTCGGTACTTTTCGGTACTTTTCGGTACTTTTCGGTACTTTTCGATATCTTTTCGGTACTTTTCGGTACTTTTCGTTTTCTTTTCGGTACTTTTCGATATCTTTTCGGTACTTTTCGAAATCTTTTCGGTACTTTTCGATATCTTTTCGGTACTTTTCTATATCTTTTCGGTACTTTTCGATATCTTTTCGGTACTTTTCGATATCTTTTCGGTACTTTTCGATATCTTTTCGGTACTTTTCGATATCTTTTCGGTACTTATCGATATCTTTTCGGTACTTATCGATATATCGATACTTATCGATATATCGATACTTATCGATATATCGATACTTATCGATATATCGATACTTATCGATATATCGATACTTTTCGATATATCGATACTTATCAATATATCGATACTTTTCGATATATCGATACTTTTCGATATATCGATACTTATCGATATATCGATACTTATCGATATATCTATACTTATCGATACATCGATACTTATCGATACATCGATACTTTTTGATATATCGATACTTTTCGATATATCGATAGATATATCAATACTTTTCGATACATCGATACTTATCGATATATCGATACTTTTCGATATATCGATACTTTTCGTTATATCGATACTTTTCGTTATATCGATACTTTTCGATATATCGATACTTTTCGATATATCGATACTTTTCGATATATCGATACTTTTCGATAAATCGATACTTTTCGATAAATCGATACTTTTCGATATATCGATACTTATTGATATATCGATACTATTCGATATCTTTTCGATACTTATCGATATATCGATACTTTTCGATATATTTTCGATACTTTTCGATATCTTTTCGGTACTTTTCGATATCTTTTCGGTACTTTTCGATATCTTCTCGGTACTTATATATCGATACTTATCATTATATATCGATACTTATCATTATATATCGATACTTTTAATTATATATCGATACTTTTAATTATATATCGATACTTTTCATTATATATAGATACTTTTCGATATATATAGATACTTTTCGATATATATAGATACTTTTCGATATCTTTTCGATACTTTTCGATATCTTTTCGATACTTTTCGATATCTTTTCGATATCTTTTCGATACTTTTCGATGTCTTTTCGATACTTTTCATTATATATCGATACTTTTCATTATATATCGATACTTTTCATTATATATCGATACTTTTTCTTATATATAGATACTTTTTCTTATATATAGATACTTTCCGATATATATCGATACTTTTCGATATCTTTTCGATACTTTTCGATACTTTTCGATATCTTTTCGGTACTTATCGATATCTTTTCGGTACTTATCGATATCTTTTCGGTACTTATCGATATCTTTTCGATACATTTCGATATATCGATACTTATCGATATATCGGATATATCGATACTTATCGATATATCGGATATATCGATACTTATTGATATATCGATACTTTTCGATATCTTTTCTTCGATCTTTTCGATACTTTTCGATATCTTTTCGATTATTTTCGATATCTTTTCGATACTTTTCGATATCTTTTCGATACTTTTCGATATCTTTTCGATACTTTTCGATATCTTATCGATACTTATCATTATATATCGATACTTATCATTATATATCGATACTTATCATTATATATCGATACTTATCATTATATATCGATACTTATCATTATATATCGATAGTTTTCATTATATATCGATACTTTTCCTTATATATAGATACTTTTCGATATATATCGATACTTTTCGATATATATCGATACTATTCGATATACATCGGTACTTTTCGATATCTTTTCGGTACTTTTCGATATCTTTTCGGTACTTTTCGATATCTTATCGATACTTATCGATATATCGATACTTTTCGATATATCGATACTTTTCGATATATCTACTTTTCGATATATCGATACTTTTCGATATATCGATACTTTTCGATATATCGATACTTTTCGATATTTCGATACTTTTCGATATATCGATACTTTTCGATATATCGATACTTTTCGATATATCGATACTTTTCGATATATCGATACTTTTCGATATATCGATACTTTTCGATATATCGATACTTTTCGATATATCGATACTTTTCGATATATCGATACTTTTCGATATATCGATACTTATCGATATGTCGATACTTTTCGATATATCGATACTTATCGATATATCGGATATATCGATACTTATCGATATATCGATACTTTTCGATATGTCGATACTTATCGATATATCGATACTTTGCGATATCTTTTCGATACTTTTAAGTCTTTTCGATACTTTTCGATATCTTTTCGATACTTACCGAAATAACGATACTTTTCGATATACCGATACCTATCGATATATCGATACTTATCGATATATCGATACTTATCGATATATCGATACTTATCGATATATCGATACTTATCGATATATCGATACTTATCCATATATCGATACATTTCGGTATATCGATACTTATCGATAAATCGATACTTATCGATATATCGATATATGGATACTTATCGATATATCGATACTTATCGATATATCGATACTTATCGATATATCGATACTTATCGATATATCGATACTTTTCGTTATCTTTTCGATACTTTTCGATATCTTTACGATACTTTTCGATATCTTTTCGGTACTTGTCGATATCTTTTCGGTACTTGTCGATATCTTTTCGGTACTTGTCGATATCTTTTCGGTACTTGTCGATATCTTTTCGGTACTTTTCGATATCTTTTCGGTACTTTTCGATATATTTTCGGTACTTTTCGATATATTTTCGGTACTTTTCGATATATTTTCGGTACTTTTCGATATCTTTTCGGTACTTTTCGAAATCTTTTCGGTACTTTTCGATATCTTTTCGATACTTTTCGATATCTTTTCGATACTTTTCGATGTGTTTTCGATACTTTTCGATGTCTTTTCGATACTTTTCGATATCTTTTCGATACTTTTCGATATCTTTTCGATACTTATCGATATCTTTTCGATACTTATCTATATCTTTTCGATACTTATCGATATCTTTTCGATACTTTTCATTATATATCGATACTTTTCATTATATATCGATACTTTTTATTATATATAGATACTTTTCATTATATATAGATACTTTTCGATATCTTTTCGATACTTTTCGATATCTTTTCGATGCTTTTCGATATCTTTTCGATACTTTTCGATATCTTTTCGATACTTTTCGATATCTTTTCGATACTTTTCGATATCTTTTCGGTACTTTTCGATATCTTTTCGGTACTTTTCGATACTTTTCGATATCTTTTCGGTACTTTTCGATATCTTTTCGGTACTTTTGGATATCTCTTCGGTACTTTTCGATATCTTTTCGGTACTATTCGATATCTTTTCGGTACTTTTCGATATCTTTTCGGTACTTTACGATATATCGGTACTTGTAGATATATCGGTACTTTTCGATATATCGATACTTTTCGATATATCGATACTTTTCGATATATCGAAACTTTTCGATATATCGAAACTTTTCGATATATCGATACTTTTCGATATATCGATACTTATAGATATACCGACACTTATAGATATACCGACACTAATCGATATATCGATACTTACCGATATTTCGATACTTATCGATATATCGATACTTATCGATATATCGATACTTATCGATATATCGATACTTATCGATACTTATCGATATATCGATACTTATCGATATATCGATACTTTTCGATATATCGATACTTATCGATATATCGATACTTATCGATATATCGATACTTATCGATATACCGATACTTATCGATATCTCGATACTTATCGATATAATGATACTTTTCGATATATCGATACTTATCGATATATCGATATATCGATACTTATTGATACATGGATACTTATTGATATATGGATATTTATCGATATGTCGATACTTATCGATATATCGATACTTATCGATATATCGATACTTATCGATATATCGATACTTTTCGATATATCGATACTTTTCGATATATCGATACTTTTCGATATATCGATACTTTTCGATATATCGATACTTTTCGATATATCGATACTTATCGATATATCGATACTTATCGATATATCGATACTTATCGATATATATCGATACTTTTCATTATATATCGATACTTTTCATTATATATCGATACTTTTCCTAATATATAGATACTTTTCGATATATATCGATACCTTTCGATATATATCGATACCTTTCGATATCTTTTCGATACTTTTCGATATCTTTTCGGTACTTTTCGATATCTTTTCGGTACTTTTCGATTTCTTTTCGGTACTTTTCGATTTCTTTTCGGTACTTTTCGATATCTTTTCGGTACTTATCGATATCTTTTCGATACTTATCGATTTTTTTACGATACTTTTCGATATATCGATATATATCGATATATCGATACTTTTCGATATATCGATACTTTTCGATATATCGATACTTTTCGATATATCGGTACTTTTCGATATATCGGTACTTTTCGATATATCGGTACTTTTCGATTTATCGGTACTTTTCGATATATCGGTACTTTCCGATATATCGGCACTTTTCGATATATCGGTACTTATCGATATATCGGTACTTATCGATATATCGATACTTATCGATATATCGATACTTTTCGATATATCGGCACTTATCGATATATCGGTACTTATCGATATATCGGTACTTTTCGATATATCGGAACTTTTCGATATATCGGTACTTATCGATATATCGGTACTTTTCGATATATCGGTACTTTTCGATATATCGGTACTTTTCGATACATCGGTACTTTTCGATATATCGGTACTTTTCGATATATCGGTACTTTTCGATATACCGGTACTTTTCGATATATCGGTACTTTTCGATATATCGGTACTTTTCGATATATCGGTACATTTCGATATATCGATACATACCGATATATCGATACTTACCGATATATCGACACTTATCGATATATCGACACTTATCGATATATCGACACTTATCGATATATCGACACTTATCGATATATCGACACTTATCGATATATCGACACTTAACGATATATCGATACTTATCGATATATCGATACTTATCGATATATCGATACTTATCGATATATCGATACTTATCGATATATCGATCGATATCTTTTCGGTACTTATCGATATCTTTTCGATACTTTTCGATATATCGATACTTAACGATATATCGATACTTTTCGATATACCGGTACTTTTCGATATATCGGTACTTTTCGATATATCGGTACTTTTCTATATATCGGTACTTTTCGATATATCGGCACTTTTCGATATATCGGTACTTATCGATATATCGGTACTTATCGATATATTGATACTTTTCGATATATCGGTACTTATCGATATATCGGTACTTTTCGATATATCGGTACTTATCGATATATCGGTTCATTTCGATATATCTGTACTTTTCGATATATCGGTACTTTTCGAAATATCGGTACTTTTCGAAATATCGGTACTTATCGATATATCGGTACTTTTCGATATATCGGTACTTTTCGATATATCGATACTTATCGATATATCGATACTTATCGATATATCGATACTTATCGATATATCGATACTTATCGATATATCGACACTTATCGATATATCGATACTTATCGATATATCGATCGATATCTTTTCGGTACTTATCGATATCTTTTCGATACTTTTCGATATATCGATACTTATCGATATATCGATACTTATCGATATATCGATACTTTTCGATATATCGATAATTTTCGATATATCGATACTTTTCGATATATCGATACTTTTCGATATATCGATACTTTTCGATATATAGATACTTTTCGATATATAGATACTTTTCGATATATCGATACTTTTCGATATCTTTTCGATACTTTTCGATATCTTTTCGATACTTATTGATATATCGATACTTTTCGATATCTTTTCGATACTTATTGATATATCGATACTTTTCGATATCTTTTCGATACTTTTCGATATCTTTTCGATACTTTTCGATATCTTTTCGGTACTTTTCGATATCTTTTCGGTACTTTTCGATATCTTTTCGGTACTTATATATCGATACTTATAATTATATATCGATACTTATCATTATATATCGATACTTTTCATTATATATCGATACTTTTAATTATATATCGATACTTTTCATTATATATAGATACTTTTCGATATATATAGATACTTTTCGATATATATAGATACTTTTCGATATCTTTTCGTTACTTTTCGATATCTTTTCGAATCTTTTCGATATCTTTTCGATACTTTTCGATATCTTTTCGATATCTTTTCGATACTTTTCGATGTCTTTTCGATACTTTTCGATATCTTTTCGATACTTATCGATATCTTTTCGATACTTATCGATATCTTTTCGATACTTATCTATATCTTTTCGATACTTATCGATATCTTTTCGATACTTATCGATATCTTTTCGATACTTTTCATTATATATCGATACTTTTCATTATATATCGATACTTTTTATTATATATAGATACTTTTCATTATATATAGATACTTTTCGATATCTTTTCGATACTTTTCGATATCTTTTCGATACTTTTCGATATCTTTTCGATACTTTTCGATATCTTTTCGGTACTTTTCGATATCTTTTCGGTACTTTTCGATATCTTTTCGGTACTTTTCGATGTCTTTTCGGTACTTTTGGATATCTTTTCGGTACTTTTCGATATCTTTTCGGTACTTTTCGATATCTTTTCGGTACTTTTCGATATCTTTTCGGTACTTTTCGATATATCGGTACTTTACGATACATCGATACTTTTCGATATATCGATACTTATCGATATATCGATACTTATCGATATATAGATACTTATCGATATATCGATACTTATCGATATATCGATACTTATCGATATATCGATACTTATCGATATATCGATACTTTTCGATAAATTGATAGTTATCGATATATCGATACTTTTCGATAAATCGATACTTTTCGATATCTTTTCGATATCTTTTCGATACTTTTCGATTTCTTTTCGAAAGTATCGAAAAGACATCGAAAAGTATCGAAAAGATATCGAAAAGATATCGAAAAGTATCGAAAAGATATCGAAAAGTATCGAAAAGATATCGAAAAGTACCGAAAAAATATCGAAAAGTATCGATATATCGAAAAGTATCGATATATCGAAAAGTATCGATATATCGATAAGTATCGATATATCGAAAAGTATCGATGTATCGAAAAGTATCGATATATCGATAAGTATCGATACATCGAAAAGTATCGATATATCGATAAGTATCGATATATCGAAAAGTATCGATGTATCGAATAGTATCGATATATCGATAAGTATCGATATATCGAAAAGTATCGATATATCGAAAAGTAACGATGTATCGAAAAGTATCGATATATCGATAAGTATCGATATATCGAAAAGTATCGATATATCGAAAAGTATCGATATATCTAATAGTATCGATATATCAAGAAGTATCGATATATCGAAAAGTATCGATATATCGAAAAGTATCGATATATCAAAAAGAATCGATATATCGATAAATATCGATATATCGAAAAGTACCGAAAAGATATCGATAAGTACCGAAAAGATATCGATAAGTACCGAAAAGATATCGATAAGTACCGAAAAGATACCTAAAAGTACCGAAAAGATATCTAAAAGTACCGAAAAAATATCGAAAAGTACCGAAAAGATATCGAAAAGTACCGAGAAGATATCGAAAAGTACCGAAAAGATATCGAAAAGTATCGAAAAGATATCGAAAAGTATCGAAAAGATATCGAATAGTATCGATATATATCGAAAAGCATCGATATATATCGAAAAGTATCTATATATAAGGAAAAGTATCGATATATAAGGAAAAGTATCGATATATAATGAAAAGTATCGATATATAATGAAAAGTATCGAATATAATGAAAAGTATCGAAAAGATATCGAAAAGTATCGAAAAGATATCAAAAAGTATCGAAAAGATATCGAAAAGTATCGAAAAGATATCGAAAAGTATCGATATATCGATAAGTATCGATATATCGATAAGTATCGACATATCGATAAGTATCGATATATCGATAAGTATCGACATATCGATAAGTATCGATATATCGATAAGTATCGATGTATCGAAAAGTATCGATATATCGATAAGTATCGATATATCGAAAAGTATCAATATATCAATATCGATGTATCGAAAAATATCGATATATCGATAAGTATCGATATATCGAAAAGTATCGATATATCGATAAGTATCCATATATCGATAAGTATCGATATATCGAGAAGTATCGATATATCGTAAAGTATCGATATATCGAAAAGTACCGATATATCGAAAAGTACCGAAAAGTTATCGAAAAGTATCGAAAAGATATCGAAAAGTGCCGAAAAGATATCCAAAAGTACCGAAAAGATATCCAAAAGTACCGAAAAGATATAGAAAAGTACCGAAAAGATATCGAAAAGTACCGAAAAGATATCGAAAAGTACCGAAAAGATATCGAAAAGTATCGAAAAGATATCGAAAAGTATCGATATATCGATAAGTATCGATATATCGATAAGTATCGATATATCGAAAAGTATCGATATATCGAAAAGTATCGATATATCGATAAGTACCGATATATCGAATAGTATCGATATATCGAAAAGTATCGACATATCGATAAGTATCGATATATCGATAAGTATCGTTATATCGATAAGAGTCGATAAGTATCGATATATCGATAAGTATCGATATATCGATAAGTATCGATATATCGATAAGTATCGATATATCGATAAGTGTCGATATATCGATAAGTATCGATATATCGATAAGTATCGATGTATCGAAAAGTATCGATATATCGAAAAGTATCGATGCATCGAAAAGTATCGATATATCGATACTTATCGATATATCGAAAAGTATCGATATATCGAAAAGTATCGATATATCGAAAAGTACCGATATATCGATAAGTACCGATATATCGAAAAGTACCGAAAAGATATCGAAAAGTATCGAAAAGATATCGAAAAGTATCGAAAAGATATCGAAAAGTAGCGAAATAATATCGAAAAGTATCGAAAAGATATCGAAAAGTATCGAAAAGATATCGAAAAGTGTCTATATATAGTGAAAAGTATCTATATATAATAAAAAGTATCGATATATAATGAAAAGTATCGATATATAATGTGAAAAGTATCGAAAAGATATCGATAAGTATCGAAAAGATATCGATAAGTGTCGAAAAGATATCGATAAGTATCGAAAAGATATCGATAAATATCGAAAAGATATAGATAAGTTTCGAAAAGATATCGAAAAGTATCGAAAAGACATCGAAAAGTATCGAAAAGATATCGAAAAGTATCGAAAAGTTATCGAAAAGTATCGAAAAGATATCGAAAAGTATCGAAAAGATATCGAAAAGTATCGAAAAGATATCGAAAAGTATCGAAAAGATATCGAAAAGTATCGAAAAGATATCGAAAAGTATCTATATATATCGAAAAGTATCTATATATATCGAAAAGTATCTATATATATCGAAAAGTATCTATATATAATGAAAAGTATCGATATATAATTAAAAGTATCGATATATAATGAAAAGTATCGATATATAATGATAAGTATCGATATATAATGATAAGTATCGATATATAAGTACCGAAAAGATATCGAAAAGTACCGAAAAGATATCGAAAAGTACCGAAAAGATATCGAAAAGTATCGAAAAGATATCGAAAAGTATCGAAAATATATCGAAAATTATCGAAAAGATATCAAAAAGTATCGATATATCGATAAGTATCGAAAAGATATCGAAAAGTATCGATATATCGATAAGTATCGATATATCGAAAAGTATCGATATATCGAAAAGTATCATTATAACGAAAAGTATCGATATATCGAAAAGTATCGATATATCGATAAGTATCGAAATATCGAAAAGTATCGATATATCGATAAGTATCGATTTCTCGAAAAGTATCGATATATCGATAAGTATCCATATATCGATAAGTATCGATATATCGATAAGTATCGGTATATCGATCGATAAGTATCGATATATCGAAAAGTATCGATATATCGATAAGTATCCATATATCAATAAGTATCGATATATCGATATATCGATAAGTATCGATAAATCGATAAGTATCGATATATCGAAAAGTATCGATATATCGAAAAGTATCGATATATCGATAAGTATCGATATATCGGTAAGTATCGATATATCGGTAAGTATCGATATATCGAGAAGTATCGATTTATCGAAAAGTATCGATATATCGAAAAGTATCGATATATCGAGAAGTATCGATTTATCGAAAAGTATCGATATATAGAAAAGTATCGATATATCGAAAAGTATCGATATATCCGATATATCGATAAGAATCGATACATCGAAAACTATCGATATATTGAAAAGTATCGATATATCAAAAAGTATCGATATATCGAAAAGTATCGATATATCGATAAGTATCGATAAGATATCGAAAAGTACCGATAAGATATCGAAAAGTACCGAAAAGATATCGAAAAGTATCGATATATATCGAATAGTATCGATATATATCGAAAAGTATTGATATATATCGAAAAGTATCTATATATAAGGAAAAGTATCGATATATAAGGAAAACTATCGATATATAATGAAAAGTATCGATATATAATGAAAAGTATCGATATATACTGATAATTATGGATATATAATGATAAGTATCGATATATAATGATAAGTATCGATATATAATGATAAGTATCGATATATAAAGATAAGTATCGATATATAATAAAATGTATCGATATATAATGAAAAGTATCGAAAAGATATCGGAAAGTATCGAAAAGATATCGAAAAGTATCGAAAAGATATCGAAAAGTATCATAAAGATCGAAAAGTATCGAAAAGATATCGAAAAGTATCGATATATCGAAAAGTATCGATATATCGAAAAGTATCGATATATCGATAAGTATCGATATATCCGATATATCGATAAGTATCGATATATCGAAAACTATCGATATATCGAAAAGTATTGATATATCGAAAAGTATCGATATATCGAAAAGTATCGATATATCGAAAAGTATCGATATATCGGTAAGTATCGATATATCGATAAGTATCGATATATCGAAAAGTATCGATATATCGAAAAGTATCGATATATCGATAAGTATCGATATATCGATAAGTATCGATCTATCGAAAAGTATCGATATATCGATAAGTATCGATATATCGCAAAGTATCGATATATCGATAAGTATCGATACATCGATAAGTATCGATATGTCGATAAGTATCTATATATCGATAAGTACAGAAAAGGTATCGAAAAGTACAGAAAAGATATCGAAAAGTACCGGAAAGATATCGAAAAGTACCGAAAAGATATCGAAAAGTACCGAAAAGATATCGAAAAGTACCGAAAAGATATCGAAAAGTATCGAAAAGATATCGAAAAGTATCGAAAAGATATCGAAAAGTATCGAAATGATATCGAAAAGTATCGAAAAGATATCGAAATGTATCGATATATCGAATAGTATCGATATATCGAATAGTATCATTATATCGATAAGTATCGATATATCGAAAAGTACCGATATATCGAAGAGTACCGATATATCGATAAGTATCGATATATCGTTAAGTATCGATAAGTATCGATATATCGATATGTATCGATATTTCGATAAGTATCGATATATCGATAAGTATCGATATATCGATAAGAAACGATATGTCGATAAGTATCGATATATCGATAAGTATCGATATATCGAAAAGTATCGATATATCGAAAAGTATCGATATATCGTAAAGAATCGATATATCGTAAAGTATCGATATATCGAAAAGTACCGATATATCGAAAAGTACCGAAAAGATATCGAAAAGTATCGAAAAGATATCGAAAAGTAGCGAAATAATATCGAAAAGTATCGAAAAGATATCGAAAAGTATCGAAAAGATATCGAAAAGTATCGAAAAGATATCGAAAAGTGTCTATATATAATGAAAAGTATCTATATATAATAAAAAGTATCGATATATAATGAAAAGTATCGATATATAATGTGAAAAGTATCGAATAGATATCGATAAGTATCGAAAAGATATCGATAAGTATCGAAAAGATATCGATAAGTATCGAAAAGATATCGATAAATATCGAAAAGATATAGATAAGTTTCGAAAAGATATCGAAAAGTATCGAAAAGACATCGAAAAGTATCGAAAAGTTATCGAAAAGTATCGAAAAGATATCGAAAAGTATCGAAAAGTTATCGAAAAGTATCGAAAAGATATCGAAAAGTATCGAAAAGATATCGAAAAGTATCGAAAAGATATCGAAAAGTATCGAAAAGATATCGAAAAGTATCTATATATATCGAAAAGTATCTATATATATCGAAAAGTATCTATATATATCGAAAAGTATCTATATATAATGAAAAGTATCGATATATAATTAAAAGTATCGATATATAATGAAAAGTATCGATATATAATGATAAGTATCGATATATAAGTACCGAAAAGATATCGAAAAGTACCGAAAAGATATCGAAAAGTACCGAAAAGATATCGAAAAGTATCGAAAAGAGATCGAAAAGTATCGAAAATATATCGAAAATTATCGAAAAGATATCAAAAAGTATCGATATATCGATAAGTATCGAAAAGATATCGAAAAGTATCGATATATCGATAAGTATCGATATATCGAAAAGTATCGATATATCGAAAAGTATCGATATAACGAAAAGTATCGATATATCGAAAAGTATCGATATATCGATAAGTATCGAAATATCGAAAAGTATCGATATATCGATAAGTATCGATATATCGAAAAGTATCGATATATCGATAAGTATCCATATATCGATAAGTATCGATATATCGATAAGTATCGGTATATCGATCGATAAGTATCGATATATCGAAAAGTATCGATATATCGATAAGTATCCATATATCAATAAGTATCGATATATCGATAAATCGATAAGTATCGATAAATCGATAAGTATCGATATATCGAAAAGTATCGATATATCGAAAAGTATCGATATATCGATAAGTATCGATATATCGGTAAGTATCGATATATCGATAAGAATCGATATATCGAGAAGTATCGATTTATCGAAAAGTATCGATATATCGAAAAGTATCGATATATCGAGAAGTATCGATTTATCGAAAAGTATCGATATATAGAAAAGTATCGATATATCGAAAAGTATCAATATATCCGATATATCGATAAGAATCGATACATCGAAAACTATCGATATATTGAAAAGTATCGATATATCGAAAAGTATCGATTTATCGAAAAGTATCGATATATCGAAAAGTATCGATATATCGATAAGTATCGATAAGATATCGAAAAGTACCGATAAGATATCGAAAAGTACCGAAAAGATATCGAAAAGTATCGATATATATCGAATAGTATCGATATATATCGAAAAGTATTGATATATATCGAAAAGTATCTATATATAAGGAAAAGTATCGATATATAAGGAAAACTATCGATATATAATGAAAAGTATCGATATATAATGAAAAGTATCGATATATACTGATAATTATGGATATATAATGATAAGTATCGATATATAATGATAAGTATCGATATATAATGATAAGTATCGATATATAAAGATAAGTATCGATATATAATAAAATGTATCGATATATAATGAAAAGTATCGAAAAGATATCGAAAAGTATCGAAAAGATATCGAAAAGTATCGAAAAGATATCGAAAAGTATCATAAAGATCGAAAAGTATCGAAAAGATATCGAAAAGTATCGATATATCGAAAAGTATCGATATATCGAAAAGTATCGATATATCGATAAGTATCGATATATCCGATATATCGATAAGTATCGATATATCGAAAACTATCGATATATCGAAAAGTATTGATATATCGAAAAGTATCGATATATCGAAAAGTATCGATATATCGAAAAGTATCGATATATCGGTAAGTACCGATATATCGATAAGTATCGATATATCGAAAAGTATCGATATATCGAAAAGTATCGATATATCGAAAAGTATCGATATATCGATAAGTATCGATATATCGATAAGTATCGATCTATCGAAAAGTATCGATATATCGATAAGTATCGATATATCGCAAAGTATCGATATATCGATAAGTATCGATACATCGATAAGTATCGATATGTCGATAAGTATCTATATATCGATAAGTACAGAAAAGGTATCGAAAAGTACAGAAAAGATATCGAAAAGTACCGGAAAGATATCGAAAAGTACCGAAAAGATATCGAAAAGTACCGAAAAGATATCGAAAAGTACCGAAAAGATATCGAAAAGTATCGAAAAGATATCGAAAAGTATCGAAATGATATCGAAAAGTATCGAAAAGATATCGAAATGTATCGATATATCGAATAGTATCGATATATCGAATAGTATCATTATATCGATAAGTATCGATATATCGAAAAGTACCGATATATCGAAAAGTACCGATATATCGATAAGTATCGATATATCGTTAAGTATCGATAAGTATCGATATATCGATATGTATCGATATTTCGATAAGTATCGATATATCGATAAGTATCGATATATCGAAAAGTATCGATATATCGATAAGTATCGATATGTCGATAAGTATCGATATATCGATAAGTATCGATATATCGAAAAGTATCGATATATCGAAAAGTATCGATATATCGTAAAGAATCGATATATCGTAAAGTATCGATATATCGAAAAGTACCGATATATCGAAAAGTACCGAAAAGATATCGAAAAGTATCGAAAAGATATCGAAAAGTACCGAAAAGATATCGAAAAGTACCGAAAAGATTTCCAAAAGTACCGAAAAGATATCGAAAAGTACCGAAAAGATATCGAAAAGTACCGAAAAGATATCGAAAAGTACCGAAAAATTTTCGAAAAGTATCGAAAAGATATCGATAAGTATCGAAAAGATATCGATAAGTATTTATATATAATGAAAAGTATCTATATATAATAAAAAGTATCGATATATAATGAAAAGTATCGATATATAATGAAAAGTATCGAAAAGATATCGATATGTATCGAAAAGATATCGATAAGTATCGAAAAGATATCGACAAGTATCGAAAAGTTATCGATAAGTATCGAAATTTTATAGATAAGTATCGAAAAGATATCGAAAAGTATCGAAAAGATATCGAAAAGTATCGAAAAGACATCGAAAAGTATCGAAAAGATATCGAAAAGATATCGAAAAGTATCGAAAAGATATCGAAAAGTATCGAAAAGATATGGAAAAGTACCGAAAAAATATCGAAAAGTATCGATATATCGAAAAGTATCGATAAATCGAAAAGTATCGATATATCGATAAGTATCGATATATCGAAAAGTATCGATGTATCGAAAAGTATCGATACTATTCGATATATCGATACATTTCGATATCTTTTCGATACTTTTCGATATCATTTCGATACTTTTCGATATCTTTTCGATACTTTTCGATATCTTTTCGATACTTTTCGATATCTTTTCGGTACTTTTCGATATCTTTTCGGTACTTTTCGATATCTTTTCGGTACTTTTCGATATCTTTCCGGTACTTTTCGATATCTTTTCGGTACTTTTCGATACCTTTTCTGTACTTATCGATATATAGATACTTATCGACATATCGATACTTATCGATGTATCGATACTTATCGATATATCGATACTTTGCGATATATCGATACTTATCGATATATCGATACTTTTCGATATATCGATACTTATCGATATATCGATACTTATCGATATATCGATACTTTTCGATATATCGATACTTTTCGATGTATCGATACTTATCGATATATCGATACTTACCGATATATCGATACTTTTCGATATATCGATACTTTTCGATATATCGATACTTTTCGATATATCAATACTTTTCGATATATCGATAGTTTTCGATATATCGATACTTATCGATATATCGGATATATCGATACTTATCGATATATCGATACTTTTCGATATATCGATACTTTTCGATATATCGATACTTTTCGATATCTTTTCGATACTTTTCGATCTTTATGATACTTTTCGATATCTTTTCGATACTTTTCGATATCTTTTCGATACTTTTCGATATCTTTTCGATACTTTTCATTATATATCGATACATTTTATTATATATCGATACTTATCTTTATATATCGATACTTATCATTATATATCGATACTTATCATTATATATCGATACTTATCATTATATATCCATACTTATCATTATATATCGATACTTTTCATTATATATCGATACTTTTCATTATATATCGATAGTTTTCCTTATATATCGATACTTTTCCTTATATATAGATACTTTTCGATATATATCAATACTTTTCGATATATATCGATACTATTCGATATATATCGATACTTTTCGATATCTTTTCGGTACTTTTCGATATCTTATCGGTACTTTTCGATATCTTATCGATACTTATCGATATATCGATACTTTTCGATATATCGATACTTTTCGATATATCGATCTTTTCGATACTTTTCGATATCTTTTCGGTACTTTTCGATATCTTTTCGGTACTTTTCGATATCTTTTCGGTAGTTTTCTATATCTTTTCGGTACTTTTGGATATCTTTTCGGTACTTTTGGATATCTTTTCGGCACTTTTCGATATCTTTTCGATACTTTTCGATATCTTTTCGGTACTTTTCGATATATCGGTACTTTTCGATATATCGATACTTTACGATATATCGATACTTCTCGATATATCGATACTTATCGATATATGGATACTTATCGATATATCGATACTTTTCGATAAATCGATACTTATCGATATATCGATATTTTTCGATACATCGATATTGATATATTGATACTTTTCGATATATCGATACTTATCGATATATCGATACTTTTCGATACATCGATACTTATCGATATATCGATACTTATCGATATGTCGATACTTATCGATATATCGATACTTATCGATATGTCGATACTTATCGATATATCGATACTTATCGATATATCGATACTTTTCGATATCTTTTCGATACTTTTCGATATCTTTTCGATACTTTTTGATATCTTTTCGATACTTTTCGATATCTTTTCGATACTTTTCATTATATTCGATACTTTTCATTATATATCGATACTTTTCATTATATATCGATACTTTTCCTTATATATCGATACTTTTCCTTATATATAGATACTTTTCGATATATATCGATGCTTTTCGATATATATCGATACTATTCGATATCTTTTCGATACTTTTCGATATCTTTTCGATACTTTTCGATATCTTTTCGGTACTTTTCGATATCTTCTCGGTACTTTTCGATATCGAATAGTATCATTATATCGATAAGTATCGATATATCGAAAAGTACCGATATATCGAAAAGTACCGATATATCGATAAGTATCGATATATCGTTAATTATCGATAAGTATCGATATATCGATATGTATCGATATTTCGATAAGTATCGATATATCGATAAGTATCGATATATCGATAAGAATCGATATGTCGATAAGTATCGATATATCGATAAGTATCGATATATCGAAAAGTATCGATATATCGAAAATTATCGATATATCGTAAAGAATCGATATATCGTAAAGTATCGATATATCGAAAAGTACCGATATATCGAAAAGTACCGAAAAGATATCGAAAAGTATCGATAAGATATCGAAAAGTACCGAAAAGATATCGAAAAGTACCGAAAAGATATCCAAAAGTACCGAAAAGATATCGAAAAGTACCGAAAAGATATCGAAAAGTACCGAAAAATTTTCGAAAAGTATCGAAAAGATATCGATAAGTATGGAAAAGATATCGATAAGTATTTATATATAATGAAAAGTATCTATATATAATAAAAAGTATCGATATATAATGAAAAGTATCGAATATAATGAAAAGTATCGAAAAGATATCGAAAAGTATCGAAAAGATATCAAAAAGTATCGAAAAGATATCGAAAAGTATCGAAAAGATATCGAAAAGTATCGATATATCGATAAGTATCGATATATCGATAAGTATCGACATATCGATAAGTATCGATATATCGATAAGTATCGACATATCGATAAGTATCGATATATCGATAAGTATCGATGTATCGAAAAGTATCGATATATCGATAAGTATCGATATATCGAAAAGTATCAATATATCAATATCGATGTATCGAAAAATATCGATATATCGATAAGTATCGATATATCGAAAAGTATCGATATATCGATAAGTATCCATATATCGATAAGTATCGATATATCGAGAAGTATCGATATATCGTAAAGTATCGATATATCGAAAAGTACCGATATATCGAAAAGTACCGAAAAGATATCGAAAAGTATCGAAAAGATATCGAAAAGTGCCGAAAAGATATCCAAAAGTACCGAAAAGATATCCAAAAGTACCGAAAAGATATAGAAAAGTACCGAAAAGATATCGAAAAGTACCGAAAAGATATCGAAAAGTACCGAAAAGATATCGAAAAGTATCGAAAAGATATCGAAAAGTATCGATATATCGATAAGTATCGATATATCGATAAGTATCGATATATCGAAAAGTATCGATATATCGAAAAGTATCGATACATCGATAAGTATCGATATATCGAATAGTATCGATATATCGAAAAGTATCGACATATCGATAAGTATCGATATATCGATAAGTATCGTTATATCGATAAGAGTCGATAAGTATCGATATATCGATAAGTATCGATATATCGATAAGTATCGATATATCGATAAGTATCGATATATCGATAAGTGTCGATATATCGAAAAGTACCGAAAAGATATCGAAAAGTATCGAAAAGATATCGCAAAGTATCGATATATCGATAAGTATCGATATATCGAAAAGTATCGATATATCGATAAGTATCGATATGTCGATAAGTATCGATATATCGATAAGTATCGATATATCGAAAAGTATCGATATATCGAAAAGTATCGGTATATCGTAAAGAATCGATATATCGTAAAGTATCGATATATCGAAAAGTACCGATATATCGAAAAGTACCGAAAAGATATCGAAAAGTATCGAAAAGATATCGAAAAGTACCGAAAAGATATCGAAAAGTACCGAAAAGATTTCCAAAAGTACCGAAAAGATATCGAAAAGTACCGAAAAGATATCGAAAAGTACCGAAAAGATATCGAAAAGTACCGAAAAATTTTCGAAAAGTATCGAAAAGATATCGATAAGTATCGAAAAGATATCGATAAGTATTTATATATAATGAAAAGTATCTATATATAATAAAAAGTATCGATATATAATGAAAAGTATCGATATATAATGAAAAGTATCGAAAAGATATCGATAAGTATCGAAAAGATATCGATAAGTATCGAAAAGATATCGACAAGTATCGAAAAGTTATCGATAAGTATCGAAATTTTATAGATAAGTATCGAAAAGATATCGAAAAGTATCGAAAAGATATCGAAAAGTATCGAAAAGACATCGAAAAGTATCGAAAAGATATCGAAAAGATATCGAAAAGTATCGAAAAGATATCGAAAAGTATCGAAAAGATATCGAAAAGTACCGAAAAAATATCGAAAAGTATCGATATATCGAAAAGTATCGATATATCGAAAAGTATCGATATATCTAATAGTATCGATATATCAAGAAGTATCGATATATCGAAAAGTATCGATATATCGAAAAGTATCGATATATCGAAAAGAATCGATATATCGATAATTATCGATATATCGAAAAGTACCGAAAAGATATCGATAAGTACCGAAAAGATATCGATAAGTACCGAAAAGATATCGATAAGTACCGAAAAGATATCTAAAAGTACCGAAAAGATATCTAAAAGTACCGAAAAAATATCGAAAAGTACCGAAAAGATATCGAAAAGTACCGAGAAGATATCGAAAAGTACCGAAAAGATATCGAAAAGTATCGAAAAGATATCGAAAAGTATCGAAAAGATATCGAATAGTATCGATATATATCGAAAAGCATCGATATATATCGAAAAGTATCTATATATAAGGAAAAGTATCGATATATAAGGAAAAGTATCGATATATAATGAAAAGTATCGATATATAATGAAAAGTATCGAATATAATGAAAAGTATCGAAAAGATATCGAAAAGTATCGAAAAGATATCAAAAAGTATCGAAAAGATATCGAAAAGTATCGAAAAGATATCGAAAAGTATCGATATATCGATAAGTATCGATATATCGATAAGTATCGACATATCGATAAGTATCGATATATCGATAAGTATCGACATATCGATAAGTATCGATATATCGATAAGTATCGATGTATCGAAAAGTATCGATATATCGATAAGTATCGATATATCGAAAAGTATCAATATATCAATATCGATGTATCGAAAAATATCGATATATCGATAAGTATCGATTTATCGAAAAGTATCGATATATCGATAAGTATCCATATATCGATAAGTATCGATATATCGAGAAGTATCGATATATCGTAAAGTATCGATATATCGAAAAGTACCGATATATCGAAAAGTACCGAAAAGATATCGAAAAGTATCGAAAAGATATCGAAAAGTGCCGAAAAGATATCCAAAAGTACCGAAAAGATATCCAAAAGTACCGAAAAGATATAGAAAAGTACCGAAAAGATATCGAAAAGTACCGAAAAGATATCGAAAAGTACCGAAAAGATATCGAAAAGTATCGAAAAGATATCGAAAAGTATCGATATATCGATAAGTATCGATATATCGATAAGTATCGATATATCGAAAAGTATCGATATATCGAAAAGTATCGATATATCGATAAGTATCGATATATCGAATAGTATCGATATATCGAAAAGTATCGACATATCGATAAGTATCGATATATCGATAAGTATCGTTATATCGATAAGAGTCGATAAGTATCGATATATCGATAAGTATCGATATATCGATAAGTATCGATATATCGATAAGTATCGATATATCGATAAGTATCGATGTATCGAAAAGTATCGATATATCGAAAAGTATCGATATATCGAAAAGTATCGATATATCGAAAAGTACCGATATATCGATAAGTACCGATATATCGAAAAGTACCGAAAAGATATCGAAAAGTATCGAAAAGATATCGAAAAGTATCGAAAAGATATCGAAAAGTAGCGAAATAATATCGAAAAGTATCGAAAAGATATCGAAAAGTATCGAAAAGATATCGAAAAGTATCGAAAAGAAATCGAAAAGTGTCTATATATAATGAAAAGTATCTATATATAATAAAAAGTATCGATATATAATGAAAAGTATCGATATATAATGTGAAAAGTATCGAAAAGATATCGATAAGTATCGAAAAGATATCGATAAGTATCGAAAAGATATCGATAAGTATCGAAAAGATATCGATAAATATCGAAAAGATATAGATAAGTTTCGAAAAGATATCGAAAAGTATCGAAAAGACATCGAAAAGTATCGAAAAGTTATCGAAAAGTATCGAAAAGATATCGAAAAGTATCGAAAAGTTATCGAAAAGTATCGAAAAGATATCGAAAAGTATCGAAAAGATATCGAAAAGTATCGAAAAGATATCGAAAAGTATCGAAAAGATATCGAAAAGTATCGAAAAGATATCGAAAAGTATCTATATATATCGAAAAGTATCTATATATATCGAAAAGTATCTATATATATCGAAAAGTATCTATATATAATGAAAAGTATCGATATATAATTAAAAGTATCGATATATAATGAAAAGTATCGATATATAATGATAAGTATCGATATATAATGATAAGTATCGATATATAAGTACCGAAAAGATATCGAAAAGTACCGAAAAGATATCGAAAAGTACCGAAAAGATATCGAAAAGTATCGAAAAGATATCGAAAAGTATCGAAAATATATCGAAAATTATCGAAAAGATATCAAAAAGTATCGATATATCGATAAGTATCGAAAAGATATCGAAAAGTATCGATATATCGATAAGTATCGATATATCGAAAAGTATCGATATATCGAAAAGTATCGATATAACGAAAAGTATCGATATATCGAAAAGTATCGATATATCGATAAGTATCGATATATCGAAAAGTATCGATATATCGATAAGTATCGATATATCGAAAAGTATCGATATATCGATAAGTATCCATATATCGATAAGTATCGATATATCGATAAGTATCGGTATATCGATCGATAAGTATCGATATATCGAAAAGTATCGATATATCGATAAGTATCCATATATCAATAAGTATCGATATATCGATATATCGATAAGTATCGATAAATCGATAAGTATCGATATATCGAAAAGTATCGATATATCGAAAAGTATCGATATATCGATAAGTATCGATATATCGGTAAGTATCGATATATCGATAAGTATCGATATATCGAGAAGTATCGATTTATCGAAAAGTATCGATATATCGAAAAGTATCGATATATCGAGAAGTATCGATTTATCGAAAAGTATCGATATATAGAAAAGTATCGATATATCGAAAAGTATCGATATATCCGATATATCGATAAGAATCGATACATTGAAAACTATCGATATATTGAAAAGTATCGATATATCGAAAAGTATCGATATATCGAAAAGTATCGATATATCGAAAAGTATCGATATATCGATAAGTATCGATAAGATATCGAAAAGTACCGATAAGATATCGAAAAGTACCGAAAAGATATCGAAAAGTATCGATATATATCGAATAGTATCGATATATATCGAAAAGTATTGATATATATCGAAAAGTATCTATATATAAGGAAAAGTATCGATATATAAGGAAAACTATCGATATATAATGAAAAGTATCGATATATAATGAAAAGTATCGATATATACTGATAATTATGGATATATAATGATAAGTATCGATATATAATGATAAGTATCGATATATAATGATAAGTATCGATATATAAAGATAAGTATCGATATATAATAAAATGTATCGATATATAATGAAAAGTATCGAAAAGATATCGAGAAGTATCGAAAAGATATCGAAAAGTATCGAAAAGATATCGAAAAGTATCATAAAGATCGAAAAGTATCGAAAAGATATCGAAAAGTATCGATATATCGAAAAGTATCTTTATATCGAAAAGTATCGATATATCGATAAGTATCGATATATCCGATATATCGATAAGTATCGATATATCGAAAACTATCGATATATCGAAAAGTATTGATATATCGAAAAGTATCGATATATCGAAAAGTATCGATATATCGAAAAGTATCGATATATCGGTAAGTATCGATATATCGATAAGTATCGATATATCTAAAAGTATCGATATATCGAAAAGTATCGATATATCGATAAGTATCGATATATCGATAAGTATCGATCTATCGAAAAGTATCGATATATCGATAAGTATCGATATATCGCAAAGTATCGATATATCGATAAGTATCGATACATCGATAAGTATCGATATGTCGATAAGTATCTATATATCGATAAGTACAGAAAAGGTATCGAAAAGTACAGAAAAGATATCGAAAAGTACCGGAAAGATATCGAAAAGTACCGAAAAGATATCGAAAAGTACCGAAAAGATATCGAAAAGTACCGAAAAGATATCGAAAAGTATCGAAAAGATATCGAAAAGTATCGAAATGATATCGAAAAGTATCGAAAAGATATCGAAATGTATCGATATATCGAATAGTATCGATATATCGAATAGTATCATTATATCGATAAGTATCGATATATCGAAAAGTACCGATATATCGAAAAGTACCGATATATCGATAAGTATCGATATATCGTTAAGTATCGATAAGTATCGATATATCGATATGTATCGATATTTCGATAAGTATCGATATATCGATAAGTATCGATATATCGATAAGAAACGATATGTCGATAAGTATCGATATATCGATAAGTATCGATATATCGAAAAGTATCGATATATCGAAAAGTATCGATATATCGTAAAGAATCGATATATCGTAAAGTATCGATATATCGAAAAGTACCGATATATCGAAAAGTACCGAAAAGATATCGAAAAGTATCGAAAAGATATCGAAAAGTAGCGAAATAATATCGAAAAGTATCGAAAAGATATCGAAAAGTATCGAAAAGATATCGAAAAGTATCGAAAAGATATCGAAAAGTGTCTATATATAATGAAAAGTATCTATATATAATAAAAAGTATCGATATATAATGAAAAGTATCGATATATAATGTGAAAAGTATCGAAAAGATATCGATAAGTATCGAAAAGATATCGATAAGTATCGAAAAGATATCGATAAGTATCGAAAAGATATCGATAAATATCGAAAAGATATAGATAAGTTTCGAAAAGATATCGAAAAGTATCGAAAAGACATCGAAAAGTATCGAAAAGTTATCGAAAAGTATCGAAAAGATATCGAAAAGTATCGAAAAGTTATCGAAAAGTATCGAAAAGATATCGAAAAGTATCGAAAAGATATCGAAAAGTATCGAAAAGATATCGAAAAGTATCGAAAAGATATCGAAAAGTATCTATATATATCGAAAAGTATCTATATATATCGAAAAGTATCTATATATATCGAAAAGTATCTATATATAATGAAAAGTATCGATATATAATTAAAAGTATCGATATATAATGAAAAGTATCGATATATAATGATAAGTATCGATATATAATGATAAGTATCGATATATAAGTACCGAAAAGATATCGAAAAGTACCGAAAAGATATCGAAAAGTACCGAAAAGATATCGAAAAGTATCGAAAAGATATCGAAAAGTATCGAAAATATATCGAAAATTATCGAAAAGATATCAAAAAGTATCGATATATCGATAAGTATCGAAAAGATATCGAAAAGTATCGATATATCGATAAGTATCGATATATCGAAAAGTATCGATATATCGAAAAGTATCGATATAACGAAAAGTATCGATATATCGAAAAGTATCGATATATCGATAAGTATCGAAATATCGAAAAGTATCGATATATCGATAAGTATCGATATATCGAAAAGTATCGATATATCGATAAGTATCCATATATCGATAAGTATCGATATATCGATAAGTATCGGTATATCGATCGATAAGTATCGATATATCGAAAAGTATCGATATATCGATAAGTATCCATATATCAATAAGTATCGATATATCGATATATCGATAAGTATCGATAAATCGATAAGTATCGATATATCGAAAAGTATCGATATATCGAAAAGTATCGATATATCGATAAGTATCGATATATCGGTAAGTATCGATATATCGATAAGTATCGATATATCGAGAAGTATCGATTTATCGAAAAGTATCGATATATCGAAAAGTATCGATATATCGAGAAGTATCGATTTATCGAAAAGTATCGATATATAGAAAAGTATCGATATATCGAAAAGTATCGATATATCCGATATATCGATAAGAATCGATACATCGAAAACTATCGATATATTGAAAAGTATCGATATATCGAAAAGTATCGATATATCGAAAAGTATCGATATATCGAAAAGTATCGATATATCGATAAGTATCGATAAGATATCGAAAAGTACCGATAAGATATCGAAAAGTACCGAAAAGATATCGAAAAGTATCGATATATATCGAATAGTATCGATATATATCGAAAAGTATTGATATATATCGAAAAGTATCTATATATAAGGAAAAGTATCGATATATAAGGAAAACTATCGATATATAATGAAAAGTATCGATATATAATGAAAAGTATCGATATATACTGATAATTATGGATATATAATGATAAGTATCGATATATAATGATAAGTATCGATATATAATGATAAGTATCGATATATAAAGATAAGTATCGATATATAATAAAATGTATCGATATATAATGAAAAGTATCGAAAAGATATCGAAAAGTATCGAAAAGATATCGAAAAGTATCGAAAAGATATCGAAAAGTATCATAAAGATCGAAAAGTATCGAAAAGATATCGAAAAGTATCGATATATCGAAAAGTATCGATATATCGAAAAGTATCGATATATCGATAAGTATCGATATATCCGATATATCGATAAGTATCGATATATCGAAAACTATCGATATATCGAAAAGTATTGATATATCGAAAAGTATCGATATATCGAAAAGTATCGATATATCGAAAAGTATCGATATATCGGTAAGTATCGATATATCGATAAGTATCGACATATCGAAAAGTATCGATATATCGAAAAGTATCGATATATCGATAAGTATCGATATATCGATAAGTATCGATCTATCGAAAAGTATCGATATATCGATAAGTATCGATATATCGCAAAGTATCGATATATCGATAAGTATCGATACATCGATAAGTATCGATATGTCGATAAGTATCTATATATCGATAAGTACAGAAAAGGTATCGAAAAGTACAGAAAAGATATCGAAAAGTACCGGAAAGATATCGAAAAGTACCGAAAAGATATCGAAAAGTACCAAAAAGATATCGAAAAGTACCGAAAAGATATCGAAAAGTATCGAAAAGATATCGAAAAGTATCGAAATGATATCGAAAAGTATCGAAAAGATATCGAAATGTATCGATATATCGAATAGTATCGATATATCGAATAGTATCATTATATCGATAAGTATCGATATATCGAAAAGTACCGATATATCGAAAAGTACCGATATATCGATAAGTATCGATATATCGTTAAGTATCGATAAGTATCGATATATCGATATGTATCGATATTTCGAAAAGTATCGATATATCGATAAGTATCGATATATCGATAAGAAACGATATGTCGATAAGTATCGATATATCGATAAGTATCGATATATCGAAAAGTATCGATATATCGAAAAGTATCGATATATCGTAAAGAATCGATATATCGTAAAGTATCGATATATCGAAAAGTACCGATACATCGAAAAGTACCGAAAAGATATCGAAAAGTATCGAAAAGATATCGAAAAGTAGCGAAATAATATCGAAAAGTATCGAAAAGATATCGAAAAGTATCGAAAAGATATCGAAAAGTATCGAAAAGATATCGAAAAGTGTCTATATATAATGAAAAGTATCTATATATAATAAAAAGTATCGATATATAATGAAAAGTATCGATATATAATGTGAAAAGTATCGAAAAGATATCGATAAGTATCGAAAAGATATCGATAAGTATCGAAAAGATATCGGTAAGTATCGAAAAGATATCGATAAATATCGAAAAGATATAGATAAGTTTCGAAAAGATATCGAAAAGTATCGAAAAGACATCGAAAAGTATCGAAAAGATATCGAAAAGTATCGAAAAGATATCGAAAAGTATCGAAAAGATATCGAAAAGTATCGAAAAGATATCGAAAAGTATCGAAAAGATATCGAAAAGTATCTATATATATCGAAAAGTATCTATATATATCGAAAAGTATCTATATATATCGAAAAGTATCTATATATAATGAAAAGTATCGATATATAATTAAAAGTATCGATATATAATGAAAAGTATCGATATATAATGATAAGTATCGATATATAATGATAAGTATCGATATATAAGTACCGAAAAGATATCGAAAAGTACCGAAAAGATATCGAAAAGTACCGAAAAGATATCGAAAAGTATCGAAAAGATATCGAAAAGTATCGAAAATATATCGAAAATTATCGAAAAGATATCAAAAAGTATCGATATATCGATAAGTATCGAAAAGATATCGAAAAGTATCGATATATCGATAAGTATCGATATATCGAAAAGTATCGATATATCGAAAAGTATCGATATAACGAAAAGTATCGATATATCGAAAAGTATCGATACATCGATAAGTATCGATATATCGATAAGTATCGATATATCGAAAAGTATCGTTATATCGATAAGTATCGAAAAGATATCGAAAAGTATCGAAAAGATCGAAAAGTATCGAAAAGATATCGCAAGGTATCGATATATCGAAAAGTATCAATATATCGAAAAGTATCGAGCAGATATCGAAAAGTATCGATATATCGAAAAGTATCAATATGTCGAAAAGTATCGATATATCGATAAGTATCGATATATCGATAAGTATCGATATATCGATAAGTATCGATATATCGATAAGTATCGATATATCGAAAAGTATCGATATATCGATAAGTATCGATATATCGATAAGTATCGATATATCGAGAAGTATCGAAATATCGAAAAGTATCGATATATCGATAAGTATGGATATATCGAATAGTATCGATATATCGAAAAGTATCGATATATCGATAAGTATCCATATATCGATAAGTATCTATATATCGATATAACGATAAGTATCGATATATCGATAAGTATCGATATATCGAAAAGTATCGATATATCGATAAGTATCGATATATCGATAAGTATCGATATATCGAAAAGTATCGTTATATCGATAAGTATCGAAAAGATATCGAAAAGTATCGAAAAGATCGAAAAGTATCGAAAAGATATCGCAAAGTATCGATATATCGATAAGTATCGATATATCGAAAAGTATCGATATATCGATAAGTATCGATATGTCGATAAGTATCGATATATCGATAAGTATCGATATATCGAAAAGTATCGATATATCGAAAAGTATCGATATATCGTAAAGAATCGATATATCGTAAAGTATCGATATATCGAAAAGTACCGATATATCGAAAAGTACCGAAAAGATATCGAAAAGTATCGAAAAGATATCGAAAAGTACCGAAAAGATATCGAAAAGTACCGAAAAGATTTCCAAAAGTACCGAAAAGATATCGAAAAGTACCGAAAAGATATCGAAAAGTACCGAAAAGATATCGAAAAGTACCGAAAAATTTTCGAAAAGTATCGAAAAGATATCGATAAGTATCGAAAAGATACCGATAAGTATTTATATATAATGAAAAGTATCTATATATAATAAAAAGTATCGATATATAATGAAAAGTATCGATATATAATGAAAAGTATCGAAAAGATATCGATAAGTATCGAAAAGATATCGATAAGTATCGAAAAGATATCGACAAGTATCGAAAAGTTATCGATAAGTATCGAAATTTTATAGATAAGTATCGAAAAGATATCGAAAAGTATCGAAAAGATATCGAAAAGTATCGAAAAGACATCGAAAAGTATCGAAAAGATATCGAAAAGATATCGAAAAGTATCGAAAAGATATCGAAAAGTATCGAAAAGATATCGAAAAGTACCGAAAAAATATCGAAAAGTATCGATATATCGAAAAGTATCGATATATCGAAAAGTATCGATATATCGATAAGTATCGATATATCGAAAAGTATCGATGTATCGAAAAGTATCGATATATCGATAAGTATCGATACATCGAAAAGTATCGATATATCGATAAGTATCGATATATCGAAAAGTATCGATGTATCGAATAGTATCGATATATCGATAAGTATCGATATATCGAAAAGTATCGATATATCGAAAAGTAACGATGTATCGAAAAGTATCGATATATCGAAAAGTATCGATATATCGAAAAGAATCGATATATCGATAATTATCGATATATCGAAAAGTACCGAAAAGATATCGATAAGTACCGAAAAGATATCGATAAGTACCGAAAAGATATCGATAAGTACCGAAAAGATATCTAAAAGTACCGAAAAGATATCTAAAAGTACCGAAAAAATATCGAAAAGTACCGAAAAGATATCGAAAAGTACCGAGAAGATATCGAAAAGTACCGAAAAGATATCGAAAAGTATCGAAAAGATATCGAAAAGTATCGAAAAGATATCGAATAGTATCGATATATATCGAAAAGCATCGATATATATCGAAAAGTATCTATATATAAGGAAAAGTATCGATATATAAGGAAAAGTATCGATATATAATGAAAAGTATCGATATATAATGAAAAGTATCGAATATAATGAAAAGTATCGAAAAGATATCGAAAAGTATCGAAAAGATATCAAAAAGTATCGAAAAGATATCGAAAAGTATCGAAAAGATATCGAAAAGTATCGATATATCGATAAGTATCGATATATCGATAAGTATCGACATATCGATAAGTATCGATATATCGATAAGTATCGACATATCGATAAGTATCGATATATCGATAAGTATCGATGTATCGAAAAGTATCGATATATCGATAAGTATCGATATATCGAAAAGTATCAATATATCAATATCGATGTATCGAAAAATATCGATATATCGATAAGTATCGATATATCGAAAAGTATCGATATATCGATAAGTATCCATATATCGATAAGTATCGATATATCGAGAAGTATCGATATATCGTAAAGTATCGATATATCGAAAAGTACCGATATATCGAAAAGTACCGAAAAGATATCGAAAAGTATCGAAAAGATATCGAAAAGTGCCGAAAAGATATCCAAAAGTACCGAAAAGATATCCAAAAGTACCGAAAAGATATAGAAAAGTACCGAAAAGATATCGAAAAGTACCGAAAAGATATCGAAAAGTACCGAAAAGATATCGAAAAGTATCGAAAAGATATCGAAAAGTATCGATATATCGATAAGTATCGATATATCGATAAGTATCGATATATCGAAAAGTGTCGATATATCGAAAAGTATCGATATATCGATAAGTATCGATATATCGAATAGTATCGATATATCGAAAAGTATCGACATATCGATAAGTATCGATATATCGATAAGTATCGTTATATCGATAAGAGTCGATAAGTATCGATATATCGATAAGTATCGATATATCGATAAGTATCGATATATCGATAAGTATCGATATATCGATAAGTGTCGATATATCGATAAGTATCGATATATCGATAAGTATCGATGTATCGAAAAGTATCGATATATCGAAAAGTATCGATGTATCGAAAAGTATCGATATATCGATACTTATCGATATATCGAAAAGTATCGATATATCGAAAAGTATCGATATATCGAAAAGTACCGATATATCGATAAGTACCGATATATCGAAAAGTACCGAAAAGATATCGAAAAGTATCGAAAAGATATCGAAAAGTATCGAAAAGATATCGAAAAGTAGCGAAATAATATCGAAAAGTATCGAAAAGATATCGAAAAGTATCGAAAAGATATCGAAAAGTGTCTATATATAATGAAAAGTATCTATATATAATAAAAAGTATCGATATATAATGAAAAGTATCGATATATAATGTGAAAAGTATCGAAAAGATATCGATAAGTATCGAAAAGATATCGATAAGTATCGAAAAGATATCGATAAGTATCGAAAAGATATCGATAAATATCGAAAAGATATAGATAAGTTTCGAAAAGATATCGAAAAGTATCGAAAAGACATCGAAAAGTATCGAAAAGTTATCGAAAAGTATCGAAAAGATATCGAAAAGTATCGAAAAGTTATCGAAAAGTATCGAAAAGATATCGAAAAGTATCGAAAAGATATCGAAAAGTATCGAAAAGATATCGAAAAGTATCGAAAAGATATCGAAAAGTATCTATATATATCGAAAAGTATCTATATATATCGAAAAGTATCTATATATATCGAAAAGTATCTATATATAATGAAAAGTATCGATATATAATTAAAAGTATCGATATATAATGAAAAGTATCGATATATAATGATAAGTATCGATATATAATGATAAGTATCGATATATAAGTACCGAAAAGATATCGAAAAGTACCGAAAAGATATCGAAAAGTACCGAAAAGATATCGAAAAGTATCGAAAAGATATCGAAAAGTATCGAAAATATATCGAAAATTATCGAAAAGATATCAAAAAGTATCGATATATCGATAAGTATCGAAAAGATATCGAAAAGTATCGATATATCGATAAGTATCGATATATCGAAAAGTATCGATATATCGAAAAGTATCGATATAACGAAAAGTATCGATATATCGAAAAGTATCGATATATCGATAAGTATCGAAATATCGAAAAGTATCGATATATCGATAAGTATCGATATATCGAAAAGTATCGATATATCGATAAGTATCCATATATCGATAAGTATCGATATATCGATAAGTATCGGTATATCGATCGATAAGTATCGATATATCGAAAAGTATCGATATATCGATAAGTATCCATATATCAATAAGTATCGATATATCGATATATCGATAAGTATCGATAAATCGATAAGTATCGATATATCGAAAAGTATCGATATATCGAAAAGTATCGATATATCGATAAGTATCGATAAGATATCGAAAAGTACCGATAAGATATCGAAAAGTACCGAAAAGATATCGAAAAGTATCGATATATATCGAATAGTATCGATATATATCGAAAAGTATTGATATATATCGAAAAGTATCTATATATAAGGAAAAGTATCGATATATAAGGAAAACTATCGATATATAATGAAAAGTATCGATATATAATGAAAAGTATCGATATATACTGATAATTATGGATATATAATGATAAGTATCGATATATAATGATAAGTATCGATATATAATGATAAGTATCGATATATAAAGATAAGTATCGATATATAATAAAATGTATCGATATATAATGAAAAGTATCGAAAAGATATCGAAAAGTATCGAAAAGATATCGAAAAGTATCGATATATCGAAAAGTATCGATATATCGAAAAGTATCGATATATCGATAAGTATCGATATATCGATAAGTATCGATCTATCGAAAAGTATCGATATATCGATAAGTATCGATATATCGCAAAGTATCGATATATCGATAAGTATCGATACATCGATAAGTATCGATATGTCGATAAGTATCTATATATCGATAAGTACAGAAAAGGTATCGAAAAGTACAGAAAAGATATCGAAAAGTACCGGAAAGATATCGAAAAGTACCGAAAAGATATCGAAAAGTACCGAAAAGATATCGAAAAGTACCGAAAAGATATCGAAAAGTATCGAAAAGATATCGAAAAGTATCGAAAAGATATCGAAAAGTATCGAAATGATATCGAAAAGTATCGAAAAGATATCGAAATGTATCGATATATCGAATAGTATCGATATATCGAATAGTATCATTATATCGATAAGTATCGATATATCGAAAAGTACCGATATATCGAAAAGTACCGATATATCGATAAGTATCGATATATCGTTAAGTATCGATAAGTATCGATATATCGATATGTATCGATATTTCGATAAGTATCGATATATCGATAAGTATCGATATATCGATAAGAAACGATATGTCGATAAGTATCGATATATCGATAAGTATCGATATATCGAAAAGTATCGATATATCGAAAAGTATCGATATATCGTAAAGAATCGATATATCGTAAAGTATCGATATATCGAAAAGTACCGATATATCGAAAAGTACCGAAAAGATATCGAAAAGTATCGAAAAGATATCGAAAAGTAGCGAAATAATATCGAAAAGTATCGAAAAGATATCGAAAAGTATCGAAAAGATATCGAAAAGTATCGAAAAGATATCGAAAAGTGTCTATATATAATGAAAAGTATCTATATATAATAAAAAGTATCGATATATAATGAAAAGTATCGATATATAATGTGAAAAGTATCGAAAAGATATCGATAAGTATCGAAAAGATATCGATAAGTATCGAAAAGATATCGATAAGTATCGAAAAGATATCGATAAATATCGAAAAGATATAGATAAGTTTCGAAAAGATATCGAAAAGTATCGAAAAGACATCGAAAAGTATCGAAAAGTTATCGAAAAGTATCGAAAAGATATCGAAAAGTATCGAAAAGTTATCGAAAAGTATCGAAAAGATATCGAAAAGTATCGAAAAGATATCGAAAAGTATCGAAAAGATATCGAAAAGTATCGAAAAGATATCGAAAAGTATCTATATATATCGAAAAGTATCTATATATATCGAAAAGTATCTATATATATCGAAAAGTATCTATATATAATGAAAAGTATCGATATATAATTAAAAGTATCGATATATAATGAAAAGTATCGATATATAATGATAAGTATCGATATATAATGATAAGTATCGATATATAAGTACCGAAAAGATATCGAAAAGTACCGAAAAGATATCGAAAAGTACCGAAAAGATATCGAAAAGTATCGAAAAGATATCGAAAAGTATCGAAAATATATCGAAAATTATCGAAAAGATATCAAAAAGTATCGATATATCGATAAGTATCGAAAAGATATCGAAAAGTATCGATATATCGATAAGTATCGATATATCGAAAAGTATCGATATAACGAAAAGTATCGATATATCGAAAAGTATCGATATATCGATAAGTATCGAAATATCGAAAAGTATCGATATATCGATAAGTATCGATATATCGAAAAGTATCGATATATCGATAAGTATCCATATATCGATAAGTATCGATATATCGATAAGTATCGGTATATCGATCGATAAGTATCGATATATCGAAAAGTATCGATATATCGATAAGTATCCATATATCAATAAGTATCGATATATCGATATATCGATAAGTATCGATAAATCGATAAGTATCGATATATCGAAAAGTATCGATATATCGAAAAGTATCGATATATCGATAAGTATCGATATATCGGTAAGTATCGATATATCGATAAGTATCGATATATCGAGAAGTATCGATTTATCGAAAAGTATCGATATATCGAAAAGTATCGATATATCGAGAAGTATCGATTTATCGAAAAGTATCGATATATAGAAAAGTATCGATATATCGAAAAGTATCGATATATCCGATATATCGATAAGAATCGATACATCGAAAACTATCGATATATTGAAAAGTATCGATATATCGAAAAGTATCGATATATCGAAAAGTATCGATATATCGAAAAGTATCGATATATCGATAAGTATCGATAAGATATCGAAAAGTACCGATAAGATATCGAAAAGTACCGAAAAGATATCGAAAAGTATCGATATATATCGAATAGTATCGATATATATCGAAAAGTATTGATATATATCGAAAAGTATCTATATATAAGGAAAAGTATCGATATATAAGGAAAACTATCGATATATAATGAAAAGTATCGATATATAATGAAAAGTATCGATATATACTGATAATTATGGATATATAATGATAAGTATCGATATATAATGATAAGTATCGATATATAATGATAAGTATCGATATATAAAGATAAGTATCGATATATAATAAAATGTATCGATATATAATGAAAAGTATCGAAAAGATATCGAAAAGTATCGAAAAGATATCGAAAAGTATCGAAAAGATATCGAAAAGTATCATAAAGATCGAAAAGTATCGAAAAGATATCGAAAAGTATCGATATATCGAAAAGTATCGATATATCGAAAAGTATCGATATATCGATAAGTATCGATATATCCGATATATCGATAAGTATCGATATATCGAAAACTATCGATATATCGAAAAGTATTGATATATCGAAAAGTATCGATATATCGAAAAGTATCGATATATCGAAAAGTATCGATATATCGGTAAGTATCGATATATCGATAAGTATCGATATATCGAAAAGTATCGATATATCGAAAAGTATCGATATATCGGTAAGTATCGATATATCGATAAGTATCGATCTATCGAAAAGTATCGATATATCGAAAAGTATCGATATATCGCAAAGTATCGATATATCGATAAGTATCGATACATCGATAAGTATCGATATGTCGATAAGTATCTATATATCGATAAGTACAGAAAAGGTATCGAAAAGTACAGAAAAGATATCGAAAAGTACCGGAAAGATATCGAAAAGTACCGAAAAGATATCGAAAAGTACCGAAAAGATATCGAAAAGTACCGAAAAGATATCGAAAAGTATCGAAAAGATATCGAAAAGTATCGAAAAGATATCGAAAAGTATCGAAATGATATCGAAAAGTATCGAAAAGATATCGAAATGTATCGATATATCGAATAGTATCGATATATCGAATAGTATCATTATATCGATAAGTATCGATATATCGAAAAGTACCGATATATCGAAAAGTACCGATATATCGATAAGTATCGATATATCGTTAAGTATCGATAAGTATCGATATATCGATATGTATCGATATTTCGATAAGTATCGATATATCGATAAGTATCGATATATCGATAAGAAACGATATGTCGATAAGTATCGATATATCGATAAGTATCGTTATATCGATAAGAGTCGATAAGTATCGATATATCGATAAGTATCGATATATCGATAAGTATCGATATATCGATAAGTATCGATATATCGATAAGTGTCGATATATCGATAAGTATCGATATATCGATAAGTATCGATGTATCGAAAAGTATCGATATATCGAAAAGTATCGATGTATCGAAAAGTATCGATATATCGATACTTATCGATATATCGAAAAGTATCGATATATCGAAAAGTATCGATATATCGAAAAGTACCGATATATCGATAAGTACCGATATATCGAAAAGTACCGAAAAGATATCGAAAAGTATCGAAAAGATATCGAAAAGTATCGAAAAGATATCGAAAAGTAGCGAAATAATATCGAAAAGTATCGAAAAGATATCGAAAAGTATCGAAAAGATATCGAAAAGTGTCTATATATAATGAAAAGTATCTATATATAATAAAAAGTATCGATATATAATGAAAAGTATCGATATATAATGTGAAAAGTATCGAAAAGATATCGATAAGTATCGAAAAGATATCGATAAGTATCGAAAAGATATCGATAAGTATCGAAAAGATATCGATAAATATCGAAAAGATATAGATAAGTTTCGAAAAGATATCGAAAAGTATCGAAAAGACATCGAAAAGTATCGAAAAGTTATCGAAAAGTATCGAAAAGATATCGAAAAGTATCGAAAAGTTATCGAAAAGTATCGAAAAGATATCGAAAAGTATCGAAAAGATATCGAAAAGTATCGAAAAGATATCGAAAAGTATCGAAAAGATATCGAAAAGTATCTATATATATCGAAAAGTATCTATATATATCGAAAAGTATCTATATATATCGAAAAGTATCTATATATAATGAAAAGTATCGATATATAATTAAAAGTATCGATATATAATGAAAAGTATCGATATATAATGATAAGTATCGATATATAATGATAAGTATCGATATATAAGTACCGAAAAGATATCGAAAAGTACCGAAAAGATATCGAAAAGTACCGAAAAGATATCGAAAAGTATCGAAAAGATATCGAAAAGTATCGAAAATATATCGAAAATTATCGAAAAGATATCAAAAAGTATCGATATATCGATAAGTATCGAAAAGATATCGAAAAGTATCGATATATCGATAAGTATCGATATATCGAAAAGTATCGATATATCGAAAAGTATCGATATAACGAAAAGTATCGATATATCGAAAAGTATCGATATATCGATAAGTATCGAAATATCGAAAAGTATCGATATATCGATAAGTATCGATATATCGAAAAGTATCGATATATCGATAAGTATCCATATATCGATAAGTATCGATATATCGATAAGTATCGGTATATCGATCGATAAGTATCGATATATCGAAAAGTATCGATATATCGATAAGTATCCATATATCAATAAGTATCGATATATCGATATATCGATAAGTATCGATAAATCGATAAGTATCGATATATCGAAAAGTATCGATATATCGAAAAGTATCGATATATCGATAAGTATCGATAAGATATCGAAAAGTACCGATAAGATATCGAAAAGTACCGAAAAGATATCGAAAAGTATCGATATATATCGAATAGTATCGATATATATCGAAAAGTATTGATATATATCGAAAAGTATCTATATATAAGGAAAAGTATCGATATATAAGGAAAACTATCGATATATAATGAAAAGTATCGATATATAATGAAAAGTATCGATATATACTGATAATTATGGATATATAATGATAAGTATCGATATATAATGATAAGTATCGATATATAATGATAAGTATCGATATATAAAGATAAGTATCGATATATAATAAAATGTATCGATATATAATGAAAAGTATCGAAAAGATATCGAAAAGTATCGAAAAGATATCGAAAAGTATCGAAAAGATATCGAAAAGTATCGATATATCGAAAAGTATCGATATATCGAAAAGTATCGATATATCGATAAGTATCGATATATCGATAAGTATCGATCTATCGAAAAGTATCGATATATCGATAAGTATCGATATATCGCAAAGTATCGATATATCGATAAGTATCGATACATCGATAAGTATCGATATGTCGATAAGTATCTATATATCGATAAGTACAGAAAAGGTATCGAAAAGTACAGAAAAGATATCGAAAAGTACCGGAAAGATATCGAAAAGTACCGAAAAGATATCGAAAAGTACCGAAAAGATATCGAAAAGTACCGAAAAGATATCGAAAAGTATCGAAAAGATATCGAAAAGTATCGAAAAGATATCGAAAAGTATCGAAATGATATCGAAAAGTATCGAAAAGATATCGAAATGTATCGATATATCGAATAGTATCGATATATCGAATAGTATCATTATATCGATAAGTATCGATATATCGAAAAGTACCGATATATCGAAAAGTACCGATATATCGATAAGTATCGATATATCGTTAAGTATCGATAAGTATCGATATATCGATATGTATCGATATTTCGATAAGTATCGATATATCGATAAGTATCGATATATCGATAAGAAACGATATGTCGATAAGTATCGATATATCGATAAGTATCGATATATCGAAAAGTATCGATATATCGAAAAGTATCGATATATCGTAAAGAATCGATATATCGTAAAGTATCGATATATCGAAAAGTACCGATATATCGAAAAGTACCGAAAAGATATCGAAAAGTATCGAAAAGATATCGAAAAGTAGCGAAATAATATCGAAAAGTATCGAAAAGATATCGAAAAGTATCGAAAAGATATCGAAAAGTATCGAAAAGATATCGAAAAGTGTCTATATATAATGAAAAGTATCTATATATAATAAAAAGTATCGATATATAATGAAAAGTATCGATATATAATGTGAAAAGTATCGAAAAGATATCGATAAGTATCGAAAAGATATCGATAAGTATCGAAAAGATATCGATAAGTATCGAAAAGATATCGATAAATATCGAAAAGATATAGATAAGTTTCGAAAAGATATCGAAAAGTATCGAAAAGACATCGAAAAGTATCGAAAAGTTATCGAAAAGTATCGAAAAGATATCGAAAAGTATCGAAAAGTTATCGAAAAGTATCGAAAAGATATCGAAAAGTATCGAAAAGATATCGAAAAGTATCGAAAAGATATCGAAAAGTATCGAAAAGATATCGAAAAGTATCTATATATATCGAAAAGTATCTATATATATCGAAAAGTATCTATATATATCGAAAAGTATCTATATATAATGAAAAGTATCGATATATAATTAAAAGTATCGATATATAATGAAAAGTATCGATATATAATGATAAGTATCGATATATAATGATAAGTATCGATATATAAGTACCGAAAAGATATCGAAAAGTACCGAAAAGATATCGAAAAGTACCGAAAAGATATCGAAAAGTATCGAAAAGATATCGAAAAGTATCGAAAATATATCGAAAATTATCGAAAAGATATCAAAAAGTATCGATATATCGATAAGTATCGAAAAGATATCGAAAAGTATCGATATATCGATAAGTATCGATATATCGAAAAGTATCGATATAACGAAAAGTATCGATATATCGAAAAGTATCGATATATCGATAAGTATCGAAATATCGAAAAGTATCGATATATCGATAAGTATCGATATATCGAAAAGTATCGATATATCGATAAGTATCCATATATCGATAAGTATCGATATATCGATAAGTATCGGTATATCGATCGATAAGTATCGATATATCGAAAAGTATCGATATATCGATAAGTATCCATATATCAATAAGTATCGATATATCGATATATCGATAAGTATCGATAAATCGATAAGTATCGATATATCGAAAAGTATCGATATATCGAAAAGTATCGATATATCGATAAGTATCGATATATCGGTAAGTATCGATATATCGATAAGTATCGATATATCGAGAAGTATCGATTTATCGAAAAGTATCGATATATCGAAAAGTATCGATATATCGAGAAGTATCGATTTATCGAAAAGTATCGATATATAGAAAAGTATCGATATATCGAAAAGTATCGATATATCCGATATATCGATAAGAATCGATACATCGAAAACTATCGATATATTGAAAAGTATCGATATATCGAAAAGTATCGATATATCGAAAAGTATCGATATATCGAAAAGTATCGATATATCGATAAGTATCGATAAGATATCGAAAAGTACCGATAAGATATCGAAAAGTACCGAAAAGATATCGAAAAGTATCGATATATATCGAATAGTATCGATATATATCGAAAAGTATTGATATATATCGAAAAGTATCTATATATAAGGAAAAGTATCGATATATAAGGAAAACTATCGATATATAATGAAAAGTATCGATATATAATGAAAAGTATCGATATATACTGATAATTATGGATATATAATGATAAGTATCGATATATAATGATAAGTATCGATATATAATGATAAGTATCGATATATAAAGATAAGTATCGATATATAATAAAATGTATCGATATATAATGAAAAGTATCGAAAAGATATCGAAAAGTATCGAAAAGATATCGAAAAGTATCGAAAAGATATCGAAAAGTATCATAAAGATCGAAAAGTATCGAAAAGATATCGAAAAGTATCGATATATCGAAAAGTATCGATATATCGAAAAGTATCGATATATCGATAAGTATCGATATATCCGATATATCGATAAGTATCGATATATCGAAAACTATCGATATATCGAAAAGTATTGATATATCGAAAAGTATCGATATATCGAAAAGTATCGATATATCGAAAAGTATCGATATATCGGTAAGTATCGATATATCGATAAGTATCGATATATCGAAAAGTATCGATATATCGAAAAGTATCGATATATCGGTAAGTATCGATATATCGATAAGTATCGATATATCGAAAAGTATCGATATATCGAAAAGTATCGATATATCGATAAGTATCGATATATCGATAAGTATCGATCTATCGAAAAGTATCGATATATCGATAAGTATCGATATATCGCAAAGTATCGATATATCGATAAGTATCGATACATCGATAAGTATCGATATGTCGATAAGTATCTATATATCGATAAGTACAGAAAAGGTATCGAAAAGTACAGAAAAGATATCGAAAAGTACCGGAAAGATATCGAAAAGTACCGAAAAGATATCGAAAAGTACCGAAAAGATATCGAAAAGTACCGAAAAGATATCGAAAAGTATCGAAAAGATATCGAAAAGTATCGAAAAGATATCGAAAAGTATCGAAATGATATCGAAAAGTATCGAAAAGATATCGAAATGTATCGATATATCGAATAGTATCGATATATCGAATAGTATCATTATATCGATAAGTATCGATATATCGAAAAGTACCGATATATCGAAAAGTACCGATATATCGATAAGTATCGATATATCGTTAAGTATCGATAAGTATCGATATATCGATATGTATCGATATTTCGATAAGTATCGATATATCGATAAGTATCGATATATCGATAAGAAACGATATGTCGATAAGTATCGATATATCGATAAGTATCGATATATCGAAAAGTATCGATATATCGAAAAGTATCGATATATCGTAAAGAATCGATATATCGTAAAGTATCGATATATCGAAAAGTACCGATACATCGAAAAGTACCGAAAAGATATCGAAAAGTATCGAAAAGATATCGAAAAGTAGCGAAATAATATCGAAAAGTATCGAAAAGATATCGAAAAGTATCGAAAAGATATCGAAAAGTATCGAAAAGATATCGAAAAGTGTCTATATATAATGAAAAGTATCTATATATAATAAAAAGTATCGATATATAATGAAAAGTATCGATATATAATGTGAAAAGTATCGAAAAGATATCGATAAGTATCGAAAAGATATCGATAAGTATCGAAAAGATATCGGTAAGTATCGAAAAGATATCGATAAATATCGAAAAGATATAGATAAGTTTCGAAAAGATATCGAAAAGTATCGAAAAGACATCGAAAAGTATCGAAAAGTTATCGAAAAGTATCGAAAAGATATCGAAAAGTATCGAAAAGATATCGAAAAGTATCGAAAAGATATCGAAAAGTGTCGATATATCGATAAGTATCGATATATCGATAAGTATCGATATATCGATAAGTATCGATATATCGAAAAGTATCGATATATCGAATAGTATCGATATATCGATAAGTATCGATATATCGATCGAAAAGTATCGATATATCGATAAGTATCGATATGTCGAAAAGTATCGATATATCGAAAAGTATCGATATATCGAAAAGTATCGGTATATCGATAAGTATCGATATATCGCAAAGTATCGATATATCGATAAGTATCGATATATCGATAAGTACCGAAAAGATATCGAAAAGTACCGGAAAGATATCGAAAAGTACCGAAAAGATATCGAAAAGTACCGAAAAGATATCGAAAAGTACCGAAAAGATTTCGAAAAGTACCGAAAAGATTTCGAAAAGTACCGAAAAGATTTCGAAAAGTACCAAAAAGATATCGAAAAGTACCGAAAAGATATCGAAAAGTACCGAAAATATATCGAAAAGTACCGAAAAGATATCGAAAAGTACCGAAAAGATATCGAAAAGTACCGAAAAGATATCGAAAAGTACCGAAAAGATATCGACAAGTACCGAAAAGATATCGACAAGTACCGAAAAGATATCGACAAGTACCGAAAAGATATCGACAAGTACCGAAAAGATATCGAAAAGTACCGAAAAGATATCGAAAAGTATTCAAAAGATATCGAAAAGTATCGAAAAGATATCGAAAAGTATCGTAAAGATATCGAAAAGTATCGAAAAGATATCGAAAAGTATCGATATATCGATAAGTATCAATATATCGATAAGTATCGATATATCGAAAAGTATCGATATATCGATAAGTATCGATATATCGATAAGTATCGATATATCGATAAGTATCGATATATCGATAAGTATCGATAAATCGAAAAGTATCGTTATATCGATAAGTATCGAAAAGATATCGAAAAGTATCGAAAAGATCGAAAAGTATCGAAAAGATATCGCAAAGTATCGATATATCGATAAGTATCGACATATCGAAAAGTATCGATATATCGATAAGTATCGATATATCCGATATATCGATAAGTATCGATATATCGAAAAGTATCGATAAATCGATAAGTATCGATATATCGAAAAGTATCGATATATCGAAAAGTATCGATATATCGAAAAGTATCGATATATCGAAAAGTATCGATATATCGAAAAGTATCGATATATCGAAAAGTATCGATATATCGAAAAGTATCGATATATCGAAAAGTATCGATATATCGATAAGTATCGATATATCGTAACGTATCGATATATCGAAACATATCGAAAAGATATCGATAAGTACCGAAAAGATATCGATAAGTACCGAAAAGATATCGAAAAGTATCGAAAAGATATCAAAAAGTATCGAAAAGATATCGAAAAGTATGCGAGGTGCCGGGGCTAGCAGTGTATTGATCACTAAATTCTATTAGAATCCACATATGTCAATCATGCTCTAAGCCCCCCCTATTCTAACTCCGACTTTTGCTGTGGCACAAGGATAAAAGAAATACGCGAACTGACTCTAATCAACCCTGCTAGTGGAGTAGAAGAGAGTTTGGCACCTGCAATAATTTAATTTGATAAATAAGTTAAATAAACAAAGGTTTCATTAGCATAGTGAGGAATGATAGGGTTGCTCTATTGATTAACAGAAAGAAAGTTCTGTCCAAAATAACAATATGATTTATTAAGATTAAACGGAGAATAGTAAAAGAGACACAGGAAATATAAAACATCAAATTGGCTAAAATTGGAGATTCATACAAACACAGTAAAGGTGAAGTTGTCCCTAACTTAGATCGTGAGGTTTAAGACGAAGTGGTATGTGGAGCCAATTCCTTTCCACTCAAATCTCAAGAGAGACACACAGCTAACCCAATAGTAATTGCTGCTACCCGAAACTGAACAAAGTTAGAAAAGGATGAACAGGCGCGCTCTGCTGAGCTCTGATTATCACCTAGGAAAATCCCTATCTGCCGGTGCTGCGGACGTACATTACCAACAGTCTTCTTATCTCCCAGAACACGATCTGGCGTACCGCAGGCGAGGGCTGGTTGCTCGAACGTCCTCGACCGAAAGGCGACTGCCGACTACCCAGAGCACCCGCACAGGCCGAACACCGAACATTCCCGCCCCCACGACAGTGGCCGTGGTTACGTTCCAATCAGCAACTCGAAAACCGGCGGAAATTCCACTCCATTGCCGGAGCACTACCATTCCACCAATGGAGATTCTTGGCGCCAATTTCTGTGCTGATTTTGCAGAAAGTGCGGGAATTTTCCCGCCACAACTGCGTGGGTACACAAGTCATTCCCACGCCTCGCTGGTAGCCCGCCAGAAAGTGTTTTCGCAAGGTTTCTCTGAAGTAACGGAACCTCTAGCCCAGCCGCTACTTCACACCCCAGCGGGCGTGTCTCTTGACAATGTCGGCGTCTGAAAAGCATTCACTCGACTGCCTCACACACGTCGGCTTAACTCTCTCCTGTTCCACAGAGCCCGCCTGTCACCGGCCCACCCGGGTGACGAGAGACGCTGTGTGGGAAGTACGCGTGTAAAGGAAAAGCAACCCTCCACCGCATGCAACTAGAGAGGAGAATCGTAAGATAGAAATATGAGAGGGGGCTCATGCCACCTCTCATTGCCCCTACGCCATTTTAGATTGTAATTGGTGAGCGGTTGGCTCACTTAGGAGCAAGGTAGTGAGTCAATCGCCCAAGAACAATCTTACAAAGTGACTCCACATACCGCACTCTATAAAAAAGATCATTGCAACTGAAAAATGCAACTCATAGAGGGAGGATTATTTATGATGTAGCCAACTTCACCTTCTTAATATGGAACACTAACACTCACATCACACATCCATACCCAGGGAGCCCCTTCCAAACACCGATTCACGCAGACATTCACGCTCTAAACATGGCCCGGGCATCTGAGCCAAATATGGAGCAGTTTATTCTTTACAATCAGAGTTGGAGTGCTCCGCAATTAAATGCCCAAGATGTTACAACAATTTTAATCATTAAACTAACCTGACCTCACTCACACATGATAATATTTAAGTTAACAATCTCTTTGTGAGTTTTCAGAATCTAGTTACAACCTCCGATTCATTCTGTCTCCCTGCAGCAAGAATAACCTTTACAAAATGTTCCCTGAACTGATGGTCCATTCACAATGACAGTGGTGGTATCTGCTTCAGTTTATGGGGACTTCAGGCACACTGTTAGCATACACACAACAATAAACACAAAATACAAAAAAAAACATGATGTGGAGAACAATACAGTAATCTGTAATAAGAATTACAGTGTAAAACACAAACGCATACAAGGTATAACATACATTACAGAAACAACATAAGAGAAAGAAATTTAAGAAAAACGAAAAAAACAAGGTTCATGGGGCATCAAATTGTGCGTGCACATTGCACAAAGTTCACGACTGTGCTGAGAATGAGGCACTAAATCACATTGTTAGAAATATCCGTGGCACTTCACTGATTCCACTGTACTGACATCACATAAGGCTAAACGTCGGTTGTAGTTGCTACGTTGTGGCAACAGCAATCGGGAGTTCTGGAGTGTCTGCAGTACGCTGTTGAGATTGTAGTCAGACCCACGCATATGATCACGGCCGTATGGTAGGAAGACACAGTGATAGGCTCTCCTCACGTCGATTAATTGTCTCTGAGGTCTACTCGTTGGGATACATCACTAGTCTAGGTCTCTTCTCTCGCTGGACAGAACTTTACGTTTCCCAATATTGCAGTTCGACGAGGGATGATGGCACGTGGAGTGACTCCACAAGTGTGTGGGGTCATCCATACAGGATCGAACTAGGAGCGACTATTGTTAAAAACTGCTCTCTAATAGAGAGGAGAAGTAAGACATGAGACCATACATTTGTTAGTGTGGCACGATACTGCTTTGTGTATGCAGATCGGCCAATGCTAGTGAGTTGTAAAAACCCAAACAGGTGAGTATAGAGCGTCCCTTTCTGTCCTGAGGCACATGAGGCGCAGGTTCTGACACGATATGTGATCTTCTTCGTGTACTCACGACAACGTGGTCTGCCGCAGGGAATCCCTCCAAGCGGCTGCCGCGTCCGGAGAGCTAGCAGGCTGTCGCGTGTCAGGGTCAACGGCCAGCCCCACTTTCGCTTGTGGCGGGGCGAGGGTCCCGTGTAATCCCTCAGGTAAGCAGCCGGGTGACTGTCAGCGTGTAGGACGGGACGCTCGCCCTTTAGCAGGTAGCCGAAGACCTCTTGTTTTTGCGCTGGCTGGCCTCTGCATTGCCACGTTCCTCGTCATCTGTACAATTCTTACAAAAGTCTTATGCCTAACTTTTTCCCATGACCTTCTATGTTATAATAAATTTACCTAATGAAACATTGATGGTCTGTCATTTCAGACACTCTTATTTTACTTTTATAGTTATTAATCTATGGCAATCATTATAACATCTAATCTAGACATGGAAATAATTTATTTTGATATACGTGTAGAGACCGATCTCAGTAAGTACATGGTGTGTGATAACTGATGCTTTGTAATGGATGAACAACTAAATGTGCGGGCCCGCACTAATATTACTATTAATTATATAGATCGACAGTAGACATGCTACAAGAATTAACTACCATATCCCAACGATCTACATTCTACGTCTTTTAATTAAATTATGTTGTTATGCAGGTCTAAGTTTTACTGTGCTATAAAGAACATGCTACTACGCTACTTTCGCTCGCCTGTCGTCCCTCCATCTCGGGTCTGTGGTTTGGTGACCTGAAAAATAGCAACTCAACAGGCGCGCGCCACACTTGTGGTAGAAAACCCCCACAATATTAATCTAGTTATTGTTAAATCCTACAGTTTAACTTATCCTAGTATCGTACTTTCCCTTTTATTTATTTATTTATTTATTTTATTTATTTATTTATTTATTTATTTATTTATTTATTTTTTTATTTACCTTATACAATACCCTTACATAGTTCCTGTTACGCTGAGATGTCTTGCTGCTCGCCGCTATTGACGACAGTGATGTGCGCGCCGTACGACATGACCTCCGAGTTTTCATTACGCCTCACTGAAACTCCAGAGACTGGGTTAGCCATGGCTATACACGACAATAAATTTATAGTTGCAACTTCCTTCTCTATGTGAAGCGGTTTTCGCGATCGAAGTACACCTTTCCAGAAGCAATGTAATATGACCAAGCCAGGACTGGTTCCTGTTGAGGATTCAGACACCCAACACACGCCAGCTACACAGTATGTCACGAATATCCAAGTACAATTCCTTGGTGATTCATCTGTGACAAAAACGAGCAGCACGCTAAATCCCCAACCAGCACATTAGCATGGTACGCTTTTATGCCCTCATTTCTCTCGTCTAGGGCACCATTAGAGTCAAATGCTCACAGGTTCACCCCGACTTGCAAGACAACGATACCGGCGCAGCTCTGCAAAAACTATACTGCCCATATTCACCCTCGAAATCGCGCAATATACCACAATCGTGCAGTGCACTGACGCGTGCCTGCAAGCATTGGTATGAACGTCTCACGAACTGGTTGTGGCCGCTATGGAGCGTATCACGACCTCTCAGAACGCTTCTAAGAGCACGTTCTTGTATGCGCCCGTTTGTGCGACGTCTCGTCACTCATCCTTATCCCTTAACATGGACACCAGATAGGAAAGGACAAAAACATTGCTCATGAAAAGGTAGTGTCTCCTACTCCATCGACATTGGAGATCGCAAACATAAACAAAAAGAGGATAGCAGCAGTAAATTCTTATGCAAGACAACGCAGCGTGTTAACACTTTAGCAATCTTAATCTATTAATGCAACGGTTATTGTTCCCCGAAAAAAGGTTCATATCTTTGCCTATTCTACTATGTACATTTCTTACACTACTACTATTCTACGAACTCCTTTGTGTGAGAGAAGTGGTGGAGTCCTATGGACTAGCGTCAATCCCTTCTTAGACTCCCCCTCCTCTGACGTGCATTAGGATTTGGAGGTCTAATTTCAATCTCCTGGTTCTCCTGTTGTCCTTGATTTCGCTCCCTCCAATTACGGTCGCTTTGCCGTTCGTCATTCCTCCTGTCCCAGATTGCTTGTCTGGATTGACCCTGTTCCCTGACGTTCTGGTTTCCGTGTCTCTGGTTTCCATAACCTTGAATAGCGTAACCTTGATCTCGGTAACCCTGGTTTCCTAACTGACCAGTGCGATTATGCGATCTGTTGTCGTCTTCCCTTGCTGGCCCGTGGTATTTGTTATTTTGCGCCTTCTTCCTGTCCTTTGCGTCTTGTTTATCGAAGACTACTTCGAGTTCGCGCAGTAGACTCTTGAATGCATCTATGTCAGATCCACACTTCCCGACAAGTGTCTGTTGATACCTAACTGGCAATTTCGAAAAGCAAAATTTAATAATTTCTCCGTTGCTGTATGGACTATCTAAAAACTGATTCTTCTTGAGTAAGTCATCAAAAAAATTTGGTTGCGCTCTTATGCCCGGACACTTCCAGTTCAGGACAAAATATTATTTCCTCTTTAATCCTGTCTTGCGTTTCCTTTGACCAGTAGGTCCGCAGGAATGCACCAACAAATTCCTGATAAGTCCGACACGTCGCTGCCACGCCCCGCATCTTTTCCGCGGCTTGGCCTTCGATGTGTCCACACATGAATTCTAATTTGGCCTGGGTTGGCCATGACGGCGGTAATGAATTAGTAAATTGCATCACCCAGCTCTTCGGATGCATCGAAAAGTATCGATATATATCGAATAGTATCGATATATATCGAAAAGTATCGATATATATCGAAAAGTATCTATATATATAAGGAAAAGTATCGATATATAATGAAATGTATCGATATATAATGAAAAGTATCGATATATAATGAAAAGTATCGATATATAATGATAAGTATGGATATATAATGATAAGTATCGATATATAATGATAAGTATCGATATATAATGATAAGTATCGATATATAATGATAAGTATCGATATATAATGAAAGGTATCGATATATAATAAAAAGTATCGATATATAATGAATAGTATCGAAAAGATATCGAAAAGTATCGAAAAGATATCGAAAAGTATCGAAAAGATCGAAGAAAAGATATCGAAACGTATCGATATATCGAAAAGTATCGATATATCGAAAAGTATCGATATATCGATAGGTATCGATATATCGATAGGTATCGATATATCGATACTTTTCGATATATCGATAAGTATCGATATATCGATAAGTATCGATATATTGATAAGTATCGATATATCGCAAAGTATCGATATATCGAAAAGTATCGATATATCGAAAAGTACCGATACATCGATAAGTACCGATATATCGAAAAGTACCGAAAAGATATCGAAAAGTATCGAAAAGATATCGAAAAGTATCGAAAAGATATCGAAAAGTAGCGAAATAATATCGAAAAGTATCGAAAAGATATCGAAAAGTATCGAAAAGATATCGAAAAGTATCGAAAAGATATCGAAAAGTGTCTATATATAATGAAAAGTATCTATATATAATAAAAAGTATCGATATATAATGAAAAGTATCGATATATAATGTGAAAAGTATCGAAAAGATATCGATAAGTATCGAAAAGATATCGATAAGTATCGAAAAGATATCGATAAGTATCGAAAAGATATCGATAAGTATCGAAAAGATATAGATAAGTTTCGAAAAGATATCGAAAAGTATCGAAAAGACATCGAAAAGTATCGAAAAGTTATCGAAAAGTATCGAAAAGATATCGAAAAGTATCGAAAAGTTATCGAAAAGTATCGAAAAGATATCGAAAAGTATCGAAAAGATATCGAAAAGTATCGAAAAGATATCGAAAAGTATCGAAAAGATATCGAAAAGTATCGAAAAGATATCGAAAAGTATCTATATATATCGAAAAGTATCTATATATATCGAAAAGTATCTATATATATCGAAAAGTATATATAATGAAAAGTATCGATATATAATTAAAAGTATCGATATATAATGAAAAGTATCGATATATAATGATAAGTATCGATATATAATGATAAGTATCGATATATAAGTACCGAAAAGATATCGAAAAGTACCGAAAAGATATCGAAAAGTACCGAAAAGATATCGGAAAGTATCGAAAAGATATCGAAAAGTATCGAAAATATATCGAAAAGTATCGAAAAGATATCAAAAAGTATCGATATATCGATAAGTATCGAAAAGATATCGAAAAGTATCGATATATCGATAAGTATCGATATATCGAAAAGTATCGATATATCGAAAAGTATCGATATAACGAAAAGTATCGATATATCGAAAAGTATCGATATATCGATAAGTATCGATATATCGAAAAGTATCGATATATCGATAAGTATCGATATATCGAAAAGTATCGATATATCGATAAGTATCCATATATCGATAAGTATCGATATATCGATAAGTATCGATATATCGATTGATAAGTATCGATATATCGAAAAGTATCGATATATCGATAAGTATCCATATATCAATAAGTATCGATATATCGATATATCGATAAGTATCGATAAATCGATAAGTATCGATATATCGAAAAGTATCGATATATCGAGAAGTATCGATTTATCGAAAAGTATCGATATATAGAAAAGTATCGATATATCGAAAAGTATCGATATATCCGATATATCGGTAAGAATCGATACATCGAAAACTATCGATATATCGAAAAGTATCGATATATCGAAAAGTATCGATATATCGAAAAGTATCGATATATCGAAAAGTATCGATATATCGATAAGTATCGATAAGATATCGAAAAGTACCGATAAGATATCGAAAAGTACCGAAAAGATATCGAAAAGTATAGAGATATATCGAATAGTATCGATATATATCGAAAAGTATTGATATATATCGAAAAGTATCTATATATAAGGAAAAGTATCGATATATAAGGAAAACTATCGATATATAATGAAAAGTATCGATATATAATGAAAAGTATCGATATATACTGATAAGTATGGATATATAATGATAAGTATCGATATATAATGATAAGTATCGATATATAATGATAAGTATCGATATATAAAGATAAGTATCGATATATAATAAAATGTATCGATATATAATGAAAAGTATCGAAAAGATATCGAAAAGTTTCGAAAAGATATCGAAAAGTATCGAAAAGATATCGAAAAGTATCATAAAGATCGAAAAGTATCGAAAAGATATCGAAAAGTATCGATATATCGAAAAGTATCGATATATCGAAAAGTATCGATATATCGATAAGTATCGATATATCCGATATATCGATAAGTATCGATATATCGAAAACTATCGATATATCGAAAAGTATTGATATATCGAAAAGTATCGATATATCGAAAAGTATCGATATATCGAAAAGTATCGATATATCGGTAAGTATCGATATATCGATAAGTATCGATATATCGAAAAGTATCGATATATCGAAAAGTATCGATATATCGATAAGTATCGATATATCGATAAGTATCGATATATCGAAAAGTATCGATATATCGATAAGTATCGATATATCGCAAAGTATCGATATATCGATAAGTATCGATACATCGATAAGTAACGATATGTCGATAAGTATCTATATATCGATAAGTACAGAAAAGGTATCGAAAAGTACCGAAAAGATATCGAAAAGTACCGGAAAGATATCGAAAAGTACCGAAAAGATATCGAAAAGTGCCGAAAAGATATCGAAAAGTACCGAAAAGATATCGAAAAGTATCGAAAAGATATCGAAAAGTATCGAAAAGATATCGAAAAGTATCGAAATGATATCGAAAAGTATCGAAAAGATATCGAAATGTATATATATATATAATAGTATCGATATATCGAATAGTATCATTATATCGTTAAGTATCGATATATCGAAAAGTACCGATATATCGAAAAGTACCGATATATCGATAAGTATCGATATATCGTTAAGTATCGATAAGTATCGATATATCGATATGTATCGATATTTCGATAAGTATCGATATATCGATAAGTATCGATATATCGATAAGAATCGATATGTCGATAAGTATCGATATATCGATAAGTATCGATATATCGAAAAGTATCGATATATCGAAAAGTATCGATATATCGTAAAGAATCGATATATCGAAAAGTACCGATATATCGAAAAGTACCGAAAAGATATCGAAAAGTACCGAAAAGATATCGAAAAGTACCGAAAAGATATCCAAAAGTACCGAAAAGATATCGAAAAGTACCGAAAAGATATCGAAAAGTACCGAAAAGATATCGAAAAGTACCGAAAAATTTTCGAAAAGTATCGAAAAGATATCGATAAGTATCGAAAAGATATCGATAAGTATTTATATATAATGGAAAGTATCTATATATAATAAAAAGTATCGATATATAATGAAAAGTATCGATATATAATGAAAAGTATCGAAAAGATATCGAAAAGTATCGAAAAGATATCGAAAAGTATCGATATATCGATAAGTATCGATATATCGATAAGTATCGACATATCGATAAGTATCGATATATCGATAAGTATCGACATATCGATAAGTATCGATATATCGATAAGTATCGATGTATCGAAAAGAAGCGTCTGCGCAGAAGCGGCTGCGCAGAAGCGGCTGCGCAGGAGCGGCTGCGCAGGAGCGGCTGCGCAGGAGCGGCTGCGCAGGAGCGGCTGCGCAGGAGCGGCTGCGCAGGAGCGGCTGCGCAGGAGCGTCTGCGCAGGAGCGGCTGCGCAGGAGCGGCTGCGCAGGAGCGGCTGCGCAGGAGCGGCTGCGCAGGAGCGGCTGCGCAGGAGCGGCTGCGCAGGAGCGGCTGCGCAGGAGCGGCTGCGCAGGAGCGGCTGCGCAGGAGCGGCTGCGCAGAAGCGGCTGCGCACAAACGGCTGCGCACAAACGGCTGCGCACAAACGGCTGCGCACAAACGGCTGCGCACAAACGGCTGCGCACAAACGGCTGCGCAGAAACGGCTGCGCAGGAACGGCTGCGCAGGAACGGCTGCGCAGGAACGGCTGCGCAGGAACGGCTGCGCAGGAACGGCTGCGCAGGAACGGCTGCGCATGAACAGCTGCGCCGAAACGGCTGCGCCGAAACGGCTGCGCCGAAACGGCTGCGCCGAAACAGCTGCGCCGAAACGGCTGCGCCGAAACAGCTGCGCAGAAACAGCTGCGCCGAAACAGCTGCGCAGAAACAGCTGCGCCGAAACAGCTGCGCCGAAACAGCTGCGCAGAAACAGTTGCGCCGAAACAGCTGCGCCTAAACAGCTGCGCAGAAACAGCTAGGCAGAAACGGCTGCGCAGAAGCGGCTGCGCAGCAGCGGCTGCGCAGAAGCGGCTGCGCAGAAACGTCTGCGCCGAAACGTCTGCGCCGAAACGGCTGCGCCGAAACGGCTGCGCCGAAACGGCTGCGCCGAAACGGCTGCGCCGAAACGGCTGCGCCGAAACGGCTGCGCAGGAACAGCTGCGCAGAAACAGCTGCGCAGAAACAGCTAGGCAGAAACAGCTGCGCAGAAACAGCTGCGCAGAAACAGCTGCGCAGAAGCAGCTTCGCAGAAGCAGCTTCGCAGAAGCAGCTGCGCAGAAGCAGCTGCGCAGAAGCAGCTGCGCAGAAGCAGCTGCGCAGGAACAGCTGCGCAGGAACAGCTGCGCAGAAGCGGCTGCGCAGGAACGGCTGCGCAGGAACGGCTGCGCAGGAACGGCTGCGCAGGAACGGCTGCGCAGGAACGGCTGCGCAGGAACGGCTGCGCAGGAACGGCTGCGCAGAAACGGCTGCGCAGAAACGGCTGCGCAGAAACGGCTGCGCAGAAACGGCTGCGCCGAAACGGCTGCGCAGAAACGGCTGCGCCGAAACGGCTGCGCCGAAACGGCTGCGCAGAAACGGCTGCGCCGAAACGGCTGCGCCGAAACGGCTGCGCAGAAACGGCTGCGCCGAAACGGCTGCGCCGAAACGGCTGCGCAGAAACGGCTGCGCCGAAACGGCTGCGCCGAAACGGCTGCGCCGAAACGGCTGCGCCGAAACGGCTGCGCCGAAACGGCTGCGCAGAAACGGCTGCGCCGAAACGGCTGCGCAGGAACGGCTGCGCAGAAACAGCTAGGCAGAAACGGCTGCGCAGAAACGGCTGCGCAGAAACGGCTGCGCAGAAACAGCTGCGCAGAAGCAGCTGCGCAGAAACAGCTGCGCAGAAGCAGCTGCGCAGAAGCAGCTGCGCAGAAGCAGCTGCGCAGAAGCAGCTGCGCAGGAACTGCTGCGCAGGAACGGCTGCGCAGGAACGGCTGCGCAGGAACGGCTGCGCAGGAACGGCTGCGCAGGAACGGCTGCGCAGGAACGGCTGCGCAGGAACGGCTGCGCAGGAACGGCTGCGCAGGAACGGCTGCGCAGGAACGGCTGCGCAGCAACGGCTGCGCAGCAACGGCTGCGCAGCAACGGCTGCGCAGCAACGGCTGCGCAGCAACGGCTGCGCAGGAACGGCTGCGCAGGAACGGCTGCGCAGGAACGGCTGCGCAGGAACGGCTGCGCAGAAACGTCTGAGCAGAAACGGCTGCGCAGAAGCGGCTGCGCAGAAGCGGCTGCGCAGAAGCGTCTGCGCAGAAGCGTCTGCGCAGAAGCGGCTGCGCAGAAGCGGCTGCGCAGAAGCGGCTGCGCAGAAGCGGCTGCGCAGAAGCGGCTGCGCAGAAGCGGCTGCGCAGAAGCGGCTGCGCAGATGCGGCTGCGCAGAAGCGGCTGCGCAGAAGCGGCTGCGCAGAAGCGGCTGCGCAGAAGCGGCTGCGCAGAAGCGGCTGCGCAGAAGCGGCTGCGCAGAAGCGGCTGCGCAGAAGCGGCTGCGCAGAAGCGGCTGCGCAGAAACGGCTGCGCAGAAACGGCTGCGCACAAACGGCTGCGCACAAACGGCTGCGCACAAACGGCTGCGCACAAACGGCTGCGCACAAACGGCTGCGCACAAACGGCGGCGCAGAAACGGCTGCGCAGGAACGGCTGCGCAGGAACGGCTGCGCAGGAACGGCTGCGCAGGAACGGCTGCGCAGGAACGGCTGCGCAGGAACGGCTGCGCATGAACGGCTGCGCCGAAACGGCTGCGCCGAAACGGCTGCGCCGAAACGGCTGCGCCGAAACGGCTGCGCAGGAACAGCTGCGCAGAAACGGCTGCGCAGAAACAGCTAGGCAGAAACAGCTGCGCAGAAACAGCTGCGCAGAAACAGCTGCGCAGAAGCAGCTGCGCAGAAGCAGCTGCGCAGAAGCAGCTGCGCAGAAGCAGCTGCGCAGAAGCAGCTGCGCAGGAACAGCTGCGCAGGAACAGCTGCGCAGAAGCAGCTGCGCAGGAACAGCTGCGCAGAAGCGGCTGCGCAGGAACGGCTGCGCAGGAACGGCTGCGCAGGAACGGCTGCGCAGGAACGGCTGCGCAGGAACGGCTGCGCAGGAACGGCTGCGCAGGAACGGCTGCGCAGAAACGGCTGCGCAGAAACGGCTGCGCCGAAACGGCTGCGCAGAAACGGCTGCGCCGAAACGGCTGCGCCGAAACGGCTGCGCCGAAACGGCTGCGCCGAAACGGCTGCGCCGAAACGGCTGCGCAGAAACGGCTGCGCCGAAACGGCTGCGCCGAAACGGCTGCGCCGAAACGGCTGCGCAGAAACGGCTGCGCAGGAACGGCTGCGCAGGAACGGCTGCGCAGAAACAGCTAGGCAGAAACAGCTGCGCAGAAACAGCTGCGCAGAAGCAGCTGCGCAGAAGCAGCTGCGCAGAAACAGCTGCGCAGAAGCAGCTGCGCAGAAGCAGCTGCGCAGAAGCAGCTGCGCAGAAGCAGCTGCGCAGAAGCAGCTGCGCAGGAACTGCTGCGCAGGAACGGCTGCGCAGGAACGGCTGCGCAGGAACGGCTGCGCAGGAACGGCTGCGCAGGAACGGCTGCGCAGGAACGGCTGCGCAGGAACGGCTGCGCAGGAACGGCTGCGCAGCAACGGCTGCGCAGGAACGGCTGCGCAGGAACGGCTGCGCAGGAACGGCTGTGCAGAAACGTCTGAGCAGAAACGGCTGCGCAGAAGCGTCTGCGCAGAAGCGTCTGCGCAGAAGCGTCTGCGCAGAAGCGTCTGCGCAGAAGCGTCTGCGCAGAAGCGTCTGCGCAGAAGCGTCTGCGCAGAAGCGTCTGCGCAGAAGCGGCTGCGCAGAAGCGGCTGCGCAGAAGCGGCTGCGCACAAACGGCTGCGCACAAACGGCGGCGCACAAACGGCTGCGCAGGAACGGCTGCGCAGGAACGGCTGCGCAGGAACGGCTGCGCAGGAACGGCTGCGCAGGAACGGCTGCGCATGAACGGCTGCGCCGAAACAGCTGCGCCGAAACAGCTGCGCCGAAACAGCTGCGCCGAAACAGTTGCGCCTAAACAGCTGCGCAGAAACAGCTAGGCAGAAACGGCTGCGCAGAAGCGGCTGCGCAGAAGCGGCTGCGCAGAAGCGGCTGCGCAGAAGCGGCTGCGCAGGAACGGCTGCGCAGGAACGGCTGCGCAGGAACGGCTGCGCAGGAACGGCTGCGCAGGAACGGCTGCGCAGGAACGGCTGCGCAGGAACGGCTGCGCAGAAGCGGCTGCGCAGAAGCGGCTGCGCAGAAGCGGCTGCGCAGAAGCGGCTGCGCAGAAGCGGCTGCGCAGAAGCGGCTGCGCAGAAGCGGCTGCGCAGAAGCGGCTGCGCAGAAGCGGCTGCGCAGAAGCGGCTGCGCAGAAGCGGCTGCGCAGAAGCGGCTGCGCAGAAGCGGCTGCGCAGAAGCGGCTGCGCAGAAGCGGCTGCGCAGAAGCGGCTGCGCAGAAGCGGCTGCGCAGAAGCGGCTGCGCAGAAGCGGCTGCGCAGAAGCGGCTGCGCAGAAGCGGCTGCGCAGAAGCGGCTGCGCAGAAGCGGCTGCGCAGAAGCGGCTGCGCAGGAACGGCTGCGCAGGAACGGCTGCGCAGGAACGGCTGCGCAGGAACGGCTGCGCAGGAACGGCTGCGCAGGAACGGCTGCGCAGGAACGGCTGCGCAGGAACGGCTGCGCAGGAACGGCTGCGCAGGAACGGCTGCGCAGGAACGGCTGCGCAGGAACGGCTGCGCAGGAACGGCTGCGCAGGAACGGCTGCGCAGTAACGGCTGCGCAGGAACGGCTGCGCAGGAACGGCAGCGCAGGAACGGCTGCGCAGGAACGGCTGCGCAGGAACGGCTGCGCAGGAACGGCTGCGCAGGAACGGCTGCGCAGAAACGGCTGCGCAGAAACGGCTGCGCAGAAGCGGCTGCGCAGAAGCGGCTGCGCAGAAGCGGCTGCGCAGAAGCGGCTGCGCAGGAACAGCTGCGCAGGAACAGCTGCGAAGAAGCGGCTGCGCAGAAGCGGCTGCGCAGGAACGGCTGCGCAGGAACGGCTGCGCAGGAACGGCTGCGCAGGAACGGCTGCGCAGGAACGGCTGCGCAGAAACGGCTGCGCCGAAACGGCTGCGCAGAAACGGCTGCGCAGAAACGGCTGCGCCGAAACGGCTGCGCCGAAACGGCTGCGCCGAAACGGCTGCGCCGAAACGGCTGCGCAGAAACGGCTGCGCCGAAACGGCTGCGCCGAAACGGCTGCGCCGAAAAGGCTGCGCCGAAACGGCTGCGCAGAAACGGCTGCGCCGAAACGGCTGCGCCGAAACGGCTGCGCCGAAACGGCTGCGCCGAAACGGCTGCGCCGAAACGGCTGCGCAGGAACAGCTGCGCAGGAACAGCTGCGCAGAAACAGCTGCGCAGAAACAGCTGCGCAGAAGCAGCTGCGCAGAAGCAGCTGCGCAGAAACAGCTGCGCAGAAACAGCTGCGCAGAAGCAGCTGCGCAGAAGCAGCTGCGCAGAAGCAGCTGCGCAGAAGCAGCTGCGCAGGAACTGCTGCGCAGGAACGGCTGCGCAGGAACGGCTGCGCAGGAACGGCTGCGCAGGAACGGCTGCGCAGGAACGGCTGCGCAGGAACGGCTGCGGAGGAACGGCTGCGCAGCAACGGCTGCGCAGCAACGGCTGCGCAGGAACGGCTGCGCAGGAACGGCTGCGCAGGAACGGCTGCGCAGGAACGGCTGCGCAGAAACGTCTGAGCAGAAGCGGCTGCGCAGAAGCGGCTGCGCAGAAGCGTCTGCGCAGAAGCGTCTGCGCAGAAGCGTCTGCGCAGAAGCGTCTGCGCAGAAGCGGCTGCGCAGAAGCGGCTGCGCAGATGCGGCTGCGCAGAAGCGGCTGCGCAGAAGCGGCTGCGCAGAAGCGGCTGCGCAGAAGCGGCTGCGCAGAAGCGGCTGCGCAGAAGCGGCTGCGCAGAAGCGGCTGCGCAGAAGCGGCTGCGCAGAAGCGGCTGCGCAGAAGCGGCTGCGCAGAAGCGGCTGCGCACAAACGGCTGCGCACAAACGGCTGCGCACAAACGGCTGCGCACAAACGGCTGCGCAGAAACGGCTGCGCACAAACGGCGGCGCAGGAACGGCGGCGCAGGAACGGCTGCGCAGGAACGGCTGCGCCGAAACGGCTGCGCCGAAACGGCTGCGCCGAAACGGCTGCGCCGAAACGGCTGCGCCGAAACGGCTGCGCCGAAACGGCTGCGCCGAAACGGCTGCGCAGAAACAGTTGCGCCTAAACAGCTGCGCAGAAACAGCTAGGCAGAAACGGCTGCGCAGAAGCGGCTGCGCAGAAGCGGCTGCGCAGGAACGGCTGCGCAGGAACGGCTGCGCAGGAACGGCTGCGCAGGAACGGCTGCGCAGAAGCGGCTGCGCAGAAGCGGCTGCGCAGAAGCGGCTGCGCAGAAACGGCTGCGCAGAAACGGCTGCGCAGAAACGGCTGCGCAGAAGCGGCTGCGCAGAAACGGCTGCGCAGAAGCGGCTGCGCAGAATCGGCTGCGCAGAATCGGCTGCGCAGAATCGGCTGCGCAGAAGCGGCTGCGCAGAAGCGGCTGCGCAGAAGCGGCTGCGCAGAAGCGGCTGCGCAGAAGCGGCTGCGCAGTAGCGGCTGCGCAGAAGCGGCTGCGCAGGAACGGCTGCGCAGGAACGGCTGCGCAGTAACGGCTGCGCAGTAACGGCTGCGCAGTAACGGCTGCGCAGTAACGGCTGCGCAGTAACGGCTGCGCAGTAACGGCTGCGCAGTAACGGCTGCGCAGTAACGGCTGCGCAGGAACGGCTGCGCAGGAACGGCTGCGCAGTAACGGCTGCGCAGTAACGGCTGCGCAGTAACGGCTGCGCAGGAACGGCTGCGCAGGAGCGGCTGCGCAGGAGCGGCTGCGCAGGAGCGGCTGCGCAGGAGCGGCTGCGCAGGAGCGGCTGCGCAGGAGCGGCTGCGCAGGAACGGCTGCGCAGGAACGGCTGCGCAGGAACGGCTGCGCAGAAGCGGCTGCGCAGAAGCGGCTGCGCAGAAGCGGCTGCGCAGAAGCGGCTGCGCAGAAACGGCTGCGCAGAAACGGCTGCGCAGAAACGGCTGCGCAGGAGCGGCTGCGCAGGAGCGGCTGCGCAGGAGCGGCTGCGCAGGAGCGGCTGCGCAGGAACGGCTGCGCAGGAACGGCTGCGCAGGAACGGCTGCGCAGGAACGGCTGCGCAGGAACGGCTGCGCAGGAACGGCTGCGCAGGAACGGCTGCGCAGTAACGGCTGCGCAGGAACGGCTGCGCAGGAACGGCTGCGCAGGAACGGCTGCGCAGAAGCGGGTGCGCAGAAGCGGGTGCGCAGAAGCGGGTGCGCAGAAGCGGGTGCGCAGAAGCGGGTGCGCAGAAGCGGGTGCGCAGAAGCGGGTGCGCAGAAGCGGGTGCGCAGAAGCGGGTGCGCAGAAGCGGGTGCGCAGAAGCGGGTGCGCAGAAGCGGGTGCGCAGAAGCGGGTGCGCAGAAGCGGGTGCGCAGAAGCGGGTGCGCAGAAGCGGGTGCGCAGAAGCGGCTGCGCAGAAGCGGCTGCGCAGAAGCGGCTGCGCAGAAGCGGCTGCGCAGAAGCGGCTGCGCAGAAGCGGCTGCGCAGAAGCGGCTGCGCAGAAGCGGCTGCGCAGGAACGGCTGCGCAGGAACGGCTGCGCAGGAACGGCTGCGCAGGAACGGCTGCGCAGGAACGGCTGCGCAGGAACGGCTGCGCAGGAACGGCTGCGCAGGAACGGCTGCGCAGGAACGGCTGCGCAGGAACGGCTGCGCAGGAACGGCTGCGCAGGAACGGCTGCGCAGGAACGGCTGCGCAGGAACGGCTGCGCAGGAACGGCTGCGCAGGAACGGCTGCGCAGGAACGGCTGCGCAGGAACGGCAGCGCAGGAACGGCTGCGCAGGAACGGCTGCGCAGGAACGGCTGCGCAGAAACGGCTGCGCAGAAACGGCTGCGCAGAAACGGCTGCGCAGAAGCGGCTGCGCAGAAGCGGCTGCGCAGAAGCGGCTGCGCAGGAACAGCTGCGCAGGAACAGCTGCGCAGAAGCGGCTGCGCAGAAGCGGCTGCGCAGGAACGGCTGCGCAGGAACGGCTGCGCAGGAACGGCTGCGCAGGAACGGCTGCACAGGAACGGCTGCGCAGGAACGGCTGCGCAGGAACGGCTGCGCAGGAACGGCTGCGCAGGAACGGCTGCGCAGAAACGGCTGCGCAGAAACGGCTGCGCCGAAACGGCTGCGCAGAAACGGCTGCGCAGAAACGGCTGCGCCGAAACGGCTGCGCCGAAACGGCTGCGCCGAAACGGCTGCGCCGAAACGGCTGCGCCGAAACGGCTGCGCAGAAACGGCTGCGCCGAAACGGCTGCGCCGAAACGGCTGCGCCGAAACGGCTGCGCAGAAACGGCTGCGCCGAAACGGCTGCGCCGAAACGGCTGCGCAGAAACGGCTGCGCCGAAACGGCTGCGCCGAAACGGCTGCGCCGAAACGGCTGCGCCGAAACGGCTGCGCCGAAACGGCTGCGCAGAAACGGCTGCGCCGAAACGGCTGCGCAGGAACGGCTGCGCAGGAACGGCTGCGCAGAAACGGCTGCGCAGAAACAGCTGCGCAGAAGCAGCTGCGCAGAAGCAGCTGCGCAGAAACAGCTGCGCAGAAACAGCTGCGCAGAAGCAGCTGCGCAGAAGCAGCTGCGCAGAAGCAGCTGCGCAGGAACTGCTGCGCAGGAACGGCTGCGCAGGAACGGCTGCGCAGGAACGGCTGCGCAGGAACGGCTGCGCAGGACGGCTGCGCAGCAACGGCTGCGCAGCAACGGCTGCGCAGCAACGGCTGCGCAGGAACGGCTGCGCAGGAACGGCTGCGCAGGAACTGCTGCGCAGGAACGGCTGCGCGGAAACGTCTGAGCGGAAGCGGCTGCGCGGGAGCGGCTGCGCGGGAGCGGCTGCGCGGGAGCGGCTGCGCGGGAGCGGCTGCGCGGGAGCGGCTGCGCGGGAGCGGCTGCGCGGGAGCGGCTGCGCGGGAGCGGCTGCGCGGGAGCGGCTGCGCGGGAGCGGCTGCGCGGGAGCGGCTGCGCGGGAGCGGCTGCGCGGGAGCGGCTGCGCGGGAGCGGCTGCGCGGGAGCGGCTGCGCGGGAGCGGCTGCGCGGGAGCGGCTGCGCGGGAGCGGCTGCGCGGGAGCGGCTGCGCGGGAGCGGCTGCGCGGGAGCGGCTGCGCGGGAGCGGCTGCGCGGGAGCGGCTGCGCGGGAACGGCTGCGCGGGAACGGCTGCGCGGGAGCGGCTGCGCGGGAACGGCTGCGCGGGAACGGCTGCGCGGGAACGGCTGCGCGGGAACGGCTGCGCGGGAACGGCTGCGCGGTAACGGCTGCGCGGTAACGGCTGCGCGGTAACGGCTGCGCGGTAACGGCTGCGCGGTAACGGCTGCGCGGTAACGGCTGCGCGGGAACGGCTGCGCGGGAACGGCTGCGCGGGAACGGCTGCGCGGGAACGGCTGCGCGGTAACGGCTGCGCAGGAACGGCTGCGCAGGAACGGCTGCGCAGGAACGGCTGCGCAGGAACGGCTGCGCGGAAGCGGCTGCGCGGAAGCGGCTGCGCGGAAGCGGCTGCGCGGAAGCGGCTGCGCGGAAGCGGCTGCGCGGAAGCGGCTGCGCGGAAGCGGCTGCGCGGAAGCGGCTGCGCGGAAGCGGCTGCGCAGTAACGGCTGCGCAGTAACGGCTGCGCAGTAACGGCTGCGCAGTAAGGGCTGCGCAGGAACGGCTGCGCAGGAACGGCTGCGCAGGAACTGCTGCGCAGGAACTGCTGCGCAGGAACTGCTGCGCAGGAACGGCTGCGCAGGAACGGCTGCGCAGGAACGGCTGCGCAGGAACGGCTGCGCAGGAACGGCTGCGCAGGAACGGCTGCGCAGGAACGGCTGCGCAGTAACGGCTGCGCAGTAACGGCTGCGCAGTAACGGCTGCGCAGTAACGGCTGCGCAGTAACGGCTGCGCAGGAACGGCTGCGCAGGAACGGCTGCGCAGAAGCGGCTGCGCAGAAGCGGCTGCGCAGAAGCGTCTGCGCAGAAGCGGCTGCGCAGAAGCGGCTGCGCAGAAGCGGCTGCGCAGAAGCGGCTGCGCAGAAGCGGCTGCGCAGAAGCGGCTGCGCAGAAGCGGCTGCGCAGAAGCGGCTGCGCAGAAGCGGCTGCGCAGAAGCGGCTGCGCAGGAACGGCTGCGCAGGAACGGCTGCGCAGGAACGGCTGCGCAGGTACGGCTGCGCAGGAACGGCTGCGCAGTAACGGCTGCGCAGTAACGGCTGCGCAGTAACGGCTGCGCAGTAACGGCTGCGCAGTAACGGCTGCGCAGGAACGGCTGCGCAGGAACGGCTGCGCAGGAACGGCTGCGCAGGAACGGCTGCGCAGGAACGGCTGCGCAGGAACGGCTGCGCAGGAACGGCTGCGCAGGAACGGCTGCGCAGGAACGGCTGCGCAGAAGCGGCTGCGCAGAAGCGGCTGCGCAGAAGCGGCTGCGCAGGAACGGCTGCGCAGGAACGGCTGCGCAGGAACGGCTGCGCAGGAACGGCTGCGCAGTAACGGCTGCGCAGGAACGGCTGCGCAGGAACGGCTGCGCAGGAACGGCTGCGCAGGAACGGCTGCGCAGGAACGGCTGCGCAGGAACGGCTGCGCAGGAACGGCTGCGCCGAAACGGCTGCGCCGAAACGGCTGCGCCGAAACGGCTGCGCCGAAACGGCTGCGCAGAAACGGCTGCGCCGAAACGGCTGCGCCGAAACGGCTGCGCCGAAACGGCTGCGCCGAAACGGCTGCGCAGAAACGGCTGCGCCGAAACGGCTGCGCCGAAACGGCTGCGCCGAAACGGCTGCGCCGAAACGGCTGCGCAGAAACGGCTGCGCAGGAACAGCTGCGCAGGAACAGCTGCGCAGGAACAGCTGCGCAGAAACAGCTGCGCAGAAGCAGCTGCGCAGAAGCAGCTGCGCAGAAACAGCTGCGCAGAAACAGCTGCGCAGAAGCAGCTGCGCAGAAGCAGCTGCGCAGAAGCAGCTGCGCAGGAACTGCTGCGCAGGAACGGCTGCGCAGGAACGGCTGCGCAGGAACGGCTGCGCAGGAACGGCTGCGCAGGAACGGCTGCGCGGTAACGGCTGCGCGGTAACGGCTGCGCGGTAACGGCTGCGCGGTAACGGCTGCGCGGTAACGGCTGCGCAGTAACGGCTGCGCAGTAACTGCTGCGCAGTAACGGCTGCGCAGGAACGGCTGCGCAGGAACGGCTGCGCAGGAACGGCTGCGCAGGAACGGCTGCGCAGGAACGGCTGCGCAGGAACGGCTGCGCAGGAACGGCTGCGCAGGAACGGCTGCGCAGGAACGGCTGCGCAGGAGCGGCTGCGCAGGAGCGGCTGCGCAGGAGCGGCTGCGCAGGAACGGCTGCGCAGGAACGGCTGCGCAGGAACGGCTGCGCAGGAACGGCTGCGCAGGAACGGCTGCGCAGGAACGGCTGCGCAGGAACGGCTGCGCAGGAACGGCTGCGCAGGAACGGCTGCGCAGGAACGGCTGCGCAGGAACGGCTGCGCAGGAACGGCTGCGCAGGAACGGCTGCGCAGTAACGGCTGCGCAGTAACGGCTGCGCAGTAACGGCTGCGCAGGAACGGCTGCGCAGGAACGGCTGCGCAGGAACGGCTGCGCAGGAACGGCTGCGCAGTAACGGCTGCGCAGTAACGGCTGCGCAGTAACGGCTGCGCAGTAACGGCTGCGCAGTAACGGCTGCGCAGTAACGGCTGCGCAGTAACGGCTGCGCAGTAACGGCTGCGCAGTAACGGCTGCGCAGTAACGGCTGCGCAGGAACGGCTGCGCAGGAACGGCTGCGCAGGAACGGCTGCGCGGAAGCGGCTGCGCGGAAGCGGCTGCGCGGAAGCGGCTGCGCGGAAGCGGCTGCGCGGAAGCGGCTGCGCGGAAGCGGCTGCGCGGAAGCGGCTGCGCGGAAGCGGCTGCGCGGAAGCGGCTGCGCGGAAGCGGCTGCGCGGAAGCGGCTGCGCAGGAACGGCTGCGCAGGAACGGCTGCGCAGGAACGGCTGCGCAGGAACGGCTGCGCAGGAACGGCTGCGCAGGAACGGCTGCGCAGGAACGGCTGCGCAGGAACGGCTGCGCAGTAACGGCTGCGCAGTAACGGCTGCGCAGTAACGGCTGCGCAGTAACGGCTGCGCAGTAACGGCTGCGCAGGAACGGCTGCGCAGGAACGGCTGCGCAGGAACGGCTGCGCAGGAACGGCTGCGCAGGAACGGCTGCGCAGGAACGGCTGCGCAGGAACGGCTGCGCAGTAACGGCTGCGCAGTAACGGCTGCGCAGTAACGGCTGCGCAGGAACGGCTGCGCAGGAACGGCTGCGCAGGAACGGCTGCGCAGGAACGGCTGCGCAGGAACGGCTGCGCAGGAACGGCTGCGCAGGAACGGCTGCGCAGGAACGGCTGCGCAGGAACGGCTGCGCAGAAGCGTCTGAGCAGAAGCGTCTGCGCAGAAGCGTCTGCGCAGAAGCGTCTGCGCAGAAGCGTCTGCGCAGAAGCGTCTGCGCAGAAGCGTCTGCGCAGAAGCGTCTGCGCAGAAGCGTCTGCGCAGAAGCGTCTGCGCAGAAGCGTCTGCGCAGAAGCGTCTGCGCAAAGCGGCTGCGCAGAAGCGGCTGCGCAGAAACGGCTGCGCATAAACGGCTGCGCATAAACGGCTGCGCAGAAACGGCTGCGCAGAAACGGCTGCGCACAAACGGCTGCGCACAAACGGCTGCGCACAAACGGCGGCGCAGAAACGGCTGCGCAGGAACGGCTGCGCAGGAACGGCTGCGCAGGAACGGCTGCGCCGAAACGGCTGCGCCGAAACGGCTGCGCCGAAACGGCTGCGCCGAAACGGCTGCGCCGAAACGGCTGCGCCGAAACGGCTGCGCAGAAACGGCTGCGCCGAAACGGCTGCGCAGAAACAGCTAGGCAGAAACGGCTGCGCAGAAGCGGCTGCGCAGAAGCGGCTGCGCAGAAGCGGCTGCGCAGAAACGGCTGCGCAGAAGCGGCTGCGCAGAAGCGGCTGCGCAGAAGCGGCTGCGCAGGAACGGCTGCGCAGGAACGGCTGCGCAGGAACGGCTGCGCAGGAACGGCTGCGCAGGAACGGCTGCGCAGGAACGGCTGCGCAGGAACGGCTGCGCAGGAACGGCTGCGCAGGAACGGCTGCGCAGGAACGGCTGCGCAGGAACGGCTGCGCAGGAACGGCTGCGCAGGAACGGCTGCGCAGCAACGGCTGCGCAGTAACGGCTGCGCAGGAACGGCTGCGCAGGAACGGCTGCGCAGGAACGGCTGCGCAGGAACGGCTGCGCAGAAGCGGCTGCGCAGAAGCGGCTGCGCAGAAGCGGCTGCGCAGAAGCGGCTGCGCAGAAACGGCTGCGCAGAAGCGGCTGCGCAGAAGCGGCTGCGCAGAAGCGGCTGCGCAGAAGCGGCTGCGCAGAAGCTGCTGCGCAGAAGCGGCTGCGCAGAAGCGGCTGCGCAGAAGCGGCTGCGCAGAAGCGGCTGCGCAGAAGCGGCTGCGCAGAAGCGGCTGCGCAGAAGCGGCTGCGCAGAAGCGGCTGCGCAGAAGCGGCTGCGCAGAAGCGGCTGCGCAGAAGCGGCTGCGCAGAAGCGGCTGCGCAGAAGCGGCTGCGCAGAAGCGGCTGCGCAGAAGCGGCTGCGCCGAAACGGCTGCGCCGAAACGGCTGCGCCGAAACGGCTGCGCCGAAACGGCTGCGCAGAAACGGCTGCGCCGAAACGGCTGCGCCGAAACGGCTGCGCCGAAACGGCTGCGCAGGAACAGCTGCGCAGGAACAGCTGCGCAGAAACAGCTGCGCAGAAACAGCTAGGCAGAAACAGCTGCGCAGAAACAGCTGCGCAGAAACAGCTGCGCAGAAGCAGCTGCGCAGAAGCAGCTGCGCAGAAGCAGCTGCGCAGAAGCAGCTGCCCAGAAACAGCTAGGCAGAAACGGCTGCGCAGAAGCGGCTGTGCAGAAGCGGCTGCGCAGAAGCGGCTGCGCAGAAACGGCTGCGCAGAAGCGGCTGCGCAGAAGCGGCTGCGCAGAAGCGGCTGCGGAGAAGCGGCTGCGCAGAAGCGGCTGCGCAGGAACGGCTGCGCAGGAACGGCTGCGCAGGAACGGCTGCGCAGGAACGGCTGCGCAGGAACGGCTGCGCAGGAACGGCTGCGCAGCAACGGCTGCGCAGGAACGGCTGCGCAGGAACGGCTGCGCAGGAACGGCTGCGCAGGAACGGCTGCGCAGGAACGGCTGCGCAGGAACGGCTGCGCAGGAACGGCTGCGCAGGAACGGCTGCGCAGAAACGGCTGCGCAGAAACGGCTGCGCAGAAGCGGCTGCGCAGAAGCGGCTGCGCAGAAACGGCTGCGCAGAAGCGGCTGCGCAGAAGCGGCTGCGCAGAAGCGGCTGCGCAGAAGCGGCTGCGCAGAAGCGGCTGCGCAGAAGCGGCTGCGCAGAAGCGTCTGCGCAGAAGCGGCTGCGCAGAAGCGGCTGCGCAGAAGCGGCTGCGCAGAAGCGGCTGCGCAGAAGCGGCTGCGCAGAAGCGGCTGCGCAGAAGCGGCTGCGCAGAAGCGGCTGCGCAGAAGAGGCTGCGCAGAAGCGGCTGCGCAGAAGCGGCTGCGCAGAAGCGGCTGCGCAGAAGCGGCTGCGCAGAAGCGGCTGCGCAGAAGCGGCTGCGCAGAAGCGGCTGCGCAGAAGCGGCTGCGCAGAAGCGGCTGCGCAGAAGCGGCTGCGCAGAAGCGGCTGCGCAGAAGCGGCTGCGCAGAAGCGGCTGCGCAGAAGCGGCTGCGCAGAAGCGGCTGCGCAGAAGCGGCTGCGCAGAAGCGGCTGCGCAGAAGCGGCTGCTCAGAAACGGCTGCGCAGAAACGGCTGCGCAGAAACGGCTGCGCATAAACGGCTGCGCATAAACGGCTGCGCATAAACGGCTGCGCAGAAACGGCTGCGCAGAAACGGCTGCGCAGAAACGGCTGCGCAGAAACGGCTGCGCATGAACGGCTGCGCAGGAACGGCTGCGCAGGAACGGCTGCGCAGGAACGGCTGCGCAGGAACGGCTGCGCAGGAACGGCTGCGCAGGAACGGCTGCGCAGGAACGGCTGCGCAGGAACGGCTGCGCAGGAACGGCTGCGCAGGAACGGCTGCGCAGTAACGGCTGCGCAGTAACGGCTGCGCAGGAACGGCTGCGCAGGAACGGCTGCGCAGGAACGGCTGCGCAGGAACGGCTGCGCAGGAACGGCTGCGCAGAAGCGGCTGCGCAGAAGCGGCTGCGCAGAAGCGGCTGCGCAGAAGCGGCTGCGCAGAAGCGGCTGCGCAGAAGCGGCTGCGCAGAAGCGGCTGCGCAGAAGCGGCTGCACAGAAGCGGCTGCGCAGAAGCGGCTGCGCAGAAGCGGCTGCGCAGAAGCGGCTGCGCAGAAGCGGCTGCGCAGAAACGGCTGCGCAGAAACGGCTGCGCAGAAACGGCTGCGCAGAAACGGCTGCGCAGAAACGGCTAGGCAGAAACGGCTGCGCAGAAACGGCTGCGCAGAAACGGCTGCGCAGAAACGGCTGCGCAGAAACGGCTGCGCAGAAACGGCTGCGCAGAAACGGCTGCGCAGAAACGGCTAGGCAGAAACGGCTGCGCAGAAACGGCTGCGCAGAAACGGCTGCGCAGAAACGGCTGCGCAGAAACGGCTGCGCAGAAACGGCTGCGCAGAAACGGCTGCGCAGAAACGGCTGCGCAGAAACGGCTGCGCAGGAACGGCTGCGCAGGAACGGCTGCGCAGGAACGGCTGCGCAGGAACGGCTGCGCAGAAACGGCTGCGCAGGAACGGCTGCGCAGTAACGGCTGCGCAGGAACGGCTGCGCAGGAACGGCTGCGCAGGAACAGCTGCGCAGAAACAGCTGCGCAGGAACAGCTGCGCAGGAACAGCTGCGCAGGAACAGCTGCGCAGGAACTGCTGCGCAGGAACTGCTGCGCAGGAACGGCTGCGCAGGAACGGCTGCGCAGGAACGGCTGCGCAGGAACGGCTGCGCAGGAACGGCTGCGCAGGAACGGCTGCGCAGGAACGGCTGCGCAGGAACGGCTGCGCAGGAACGGCTGCGCAGGAACGGCTGCGCAGGAACGGCTGCGCAGGAACGGCTGCGCAGGAACGGCTGCGCAGGAACGGCTGCGCAGAAACGGCTGCGCAGAAACGGCTGCGCAGTAACGGCTGCGCAGGAACGGCTGCGCAGGAACGGCTGCGCAGGAACGGCTGCGCAGGAACGGCTGCGCAGGAACGGCTGCGCAGGAACGGCTGCGCAGGAACGGCTGCGCAGGAACGGCTGCGCAGCAACGGCTGCGCAGCAACGGCTGCGCAGGAACGGCTGCGCAGGAACGGCTGCGCAGGAACGGCTGCGCAGGAACGGCTGCGCAGGAACGGCTGCGCAGGAACGGCTGCGCAGGAACGGCTGCGCAGGAACGGCTGCGCAGGAACGGCTGCGCAGGAACGGCTGCGCAGGAACGGCTGCGCAGAAACGGCTGCGCAGAAACGGCTGCGCAGAAACGGCTGCGCAGTAACGGCTGCGCAGGAACGGCTGCGCAGAAACGGCTGCGCAGGAACGGCTGCGCAGGAACGGCTGCGCAGGAACGGCTGCGCAGGAACGGCTGCGCAGGAACGGCTGCGCAGCAACGGCTGCGCAGGAACGGCTGCGCAGGAACGGCTGCGCAGAAACGGCTGCGCAGAAACGGCTGCGCAGAAACGTCTGCGCAGAAGCGTCTGCGCAGAAGCGTCTGCGCAGAAGCGTCTGCGCAGAAGCGTCTGCGCAGAAGCGTCTGCGCAGAAGCGTCTGCGCAGAAGCGTCTGCGCAGAAGCGGCTGCGCAGAAGCGGCTGCGCAGAAGCGGCTGCGCAGAAGCGGCTGCGCAGAAGCGGCTGCGCAGAAGCGGCTGCGCAGAAGCGGCTGCGCAGAAGCGGCTGCGCAGAAGCGGCTGCGCAGAAACGGCTGCGCACAAACGGCTGCGCACAAACGGCTGCGCACAAACGGCTGCGCACAAACGGCTGCGCACAAACGGCTGCGCACAAACGGCTGCGCACAAACGGCTGCGCACAAACGGCGGCGCAGAAACGGCTGCGCAGGAACGGCTGCGCAGGAACGGCTGCGCAGGAACGGCTGCGCATGAACGGCTGCGCCGAAACGGCTGCGCCGAAACGGCTGCGCCGAAACAGCTTCGCCGAAACAGCTGCGCCGAAACAGCTGCGCCGAAACAGCTGCGCCGAAACAGCTGCGCAGAAACAGCTGCGCCGAAACAGCTGCGCCTAAACAGCTGCGCAGAAACAGCTAGGCAGAAACGGCTGCGCAGAAGCGGCTGCGCAGAAGCGGCTGCGCAGAAGCGGCTGCGCAGAAGCGGCTGCGCAGAAGCGGCTGCGCAGAAGCGGCTGCGCAGAAGCGGCTGCGCAGAAGCGGCTGCGCAGAAGCGGCTGCGCAGGAACGGCTGCGCAGGAACGGCTGCGCAGGAACGGCTGCGCAGGAACGGCTGCGCAGGAACGGCTGCGCAGGAACGGCTGCGCAGGAACGGCTGCGCAGGAACGGCTGCGCAGGAACGGCTGCGCAGCAACGGCTGCGCAGCAACGGCTGCGCAGCAACGGCTGCGCAGCAACGGCTGCGCAGCAACGGCTGCGCAGCAACGGCTGCGCAGCAACGGCTGCGCAGGAACGGCTGCGCAGGAACGGCTGCGCAGGAACGGCTGCGCAGGAACGGCTGCGCAGGAACGGCTGCGCAGTAACGGCTGCGCAGTAACGGCTGCGCAGTAACGGCTGCGCAGGAACGGCTGCGCAGGAACGGCTGCGCAGGAACGGCTGCGCAGGAACGGCTGCGCAGAAGCGGCTGCGCAGAAGCGGCTGCGCAGAAGCGGCTGCGCAGAAACGGCTGCGCAGAAGCGGCTGCGCAGAAGCGGCTGCGCAGAAGCGGCTGCGCAGAAGCGGCTGCGCAGCAGCGGCTGCGCAGCAGCGGCTGCGCAGAAGCGGCTGCGCAGAAGCGGCTGCGCAGAAGCTGCTGCGCAGAAGCTGCTGCGCAGAAGCGGCTGCGCAGAAGCGGCTGCGCAGAAGCGGCTGCGCAGAAGCGGCTGCGCAGAAGCGGCTGCGCAGAAGCGGCTGCGCAGAAGCGGCTGCGCAGAAGCGGCTGCGCAGAAGCGGCTGCGCAGAAGCGGCTGCGCAGAAGCGGCTGCGCAGAAGCGGCTGCGCAGAAGCGGCTGCGCAGAAGCGGCTGCGCAGAAGCGGCTGCGCAGAAGCGGCTGCGCAGAAGCGGCTGCGCAGAAGCGGCTGCGCAGAAGCGGCTGCGCCGAAACGGCTGCGCCGAAACGGCTGCGCCGAAACGGCTGCGCAGAAACGGCTGCGCCGAAACGGCTGCGCCGAAACGGCTGCGCAGAAACGGCTGCGCAGAAACGGCTGCGCAGAAACAGCTGCGCAGAAACAGCTGCGCAGAAACAGCTGCGCAGAAACAGCTGCGCAGAAACAGCTGCGCAGAAGCAGCTGCGCAGAAGCAGCTGCGCAGAAGCAGCTGCGCAGAAGCAGCTGCGCAGAAGCAGCTGCCCAGAAACAGCTAGGCAGAAACGGCTGCGCAGAAGCGGCTGCGCAGAAGCGGCTGCGCAGAAGCGGCTGCGCAGAAGCGGCTGCGCAGAAGCGGCTGCGCAGAAGCGGCTGCGCAGAAGCGGCTGCGCAGAAGCGGCTGCGCAGGAACGGCTGCGCAGGAACGGCTGCGCAGGAACGGCTGCGCAGGAACGGCTGCGCAGGAACGGCTGCGCAGGAACGGCTGCGCAGGAACGGCTGCGCAGAAACGGCTGCGCAGAAACGGCTGCGCAGAAGCGGCTGCGCAGAAACGGCTGCGCAGAAGCGGCTGCGCAGAAGCGGCTGCGCAGAAGCGGCTGCGCAGAAGCGGCTGCGCAGAAGCGGCTGCGCAGAAGCGGCTGCGCAGAAGCGGCTGCGCAGAAGCGGCTGCGCAGAAGCGGCTGCGCAGAAGCGGCTGCGCAGAAGCGGCTGCGCAGAAGCGGCTGCGCAGAAGCGGCTGCGCAGAAGCGGCTGCGCAGAAGCGGCTGCGCAGAAGCGGCTGCGCAGAAGCGGCTGCGCAGAAGCGGCTGCGCAGAAGCGGCTGCGCAGAAGCGGCTGCGCAGAAGCGGCTGCGCAGAAGCGGCTGCGCAGAAGCGGCTGCGCAGAAGCGGCTGCGCAGAAGCGGCTGCGCAGAAGCGGCTGCGCAGAAGCGGCTGCGCAGAAGCGGCTGCGCAGAAGCGGCTGCGCAGAAGCGGCTGCGCAGAAGCGGCTGCGCAGAAGCGGCTGCGCAGAAGCGGCTGCGCAGAAGCGGCTGCGCAGAAACGGCTGCGCAGAAACGGCTGCGCAGAAACGGCAGCGCCGAAACGGCTGCGACGAAACGGCTGCGCCGAAACGGCTGCGCCGAAACGGCTGCGCCGAAACGGCTGCGGCGAAACGGCTGCGCAGGAACGGCTGCGCAGAAACAGCTGCGCAGAAACAGCTAGGCAGAAACAGCTGCGCAGAAACAGCTGCGCAGAAACAGCTGCGCAGAAGCAGCTGCGCAGAAGCAGCTGCGCAGAAGCAGCTGCGCAGAAGCAGCTGCGCAGAAGCAGTTGCGCAGAAGCAGCTGCGCAGGAACAGCTGCGCAGAAGCAGCTGCGCAGAAGCAGCGCAGGAACAGCTGCGCAGGAACAGCTGCGCAGAAGCGGCTGCGCAGGAACGGCTGCGCAGGAACGGCTGCGCAGGAACGGCTGCGCAGGAACGGCTGCGCAGGAACGGCTGCGCATGAACGGCTGCGCAGGAACGGCTGCGCAGGAACGGCTGCGCCGAAACGGCTGCGCCGAAACGGCTGCGCCGAAACGGCTGCGCCGAAACGGCTGCGCAGAAACGGCTGCGCCGAAACGGCTGCGCCGAAACGGCTGCGCCGAAACGGCTGACCCGAAACGGCTGCGCAGAAACGGCTGCGCCGAAACGGCTGCGCCGAAACGGCTGCGCCGAAACGGCTGCGCCGAAACAGCTGCGCCGAAACAGCTGCGCAGAAACAGCTGCGCAGAAACAGCTAGGCAGAAACAGCTGCGCAGAAACAGCTGCGCAGAAACAGCTGCGCAGAAGCAGCTGCGCAGAAGCAGCTGCGCAGAAGCAGCTGCGCAGAAGCAGCTGCGCAGAAGCAGCTGCGCAGAAGCAGCTGCGCAGAAGCAGCTGCCCAGAAACAGCTAGGCAGAAACGGCTGCGCAGAAGCGGCTGCGCAGAAGCGGCTGCGCAGAAGCGGCTGCGCAGAAGCGGCTGCGCAGAAGCGGCTGCGCAGAAGCGGCTGCCCAGAAGCGGCTGCGCAGAAGCGGCTGCGCAGAAGCGGCTGCGCAGAAGCGGCTGCGCAGAAGCGGCTGCGCAGAAGCGGCTGCGCAGAAGCGGCTGCGCAGGAACGGCTGCGCAGGAACGGCTGCGCAGGAACGGCTGCGCAGGAACGGCTGCGCAGGAACGGCTGCGCAGGAGGAAACGGCTGCGCAGGAACGGCTGCGCAGGAAGCGGCTGCGCAGAAGCCGGCTGCGCAGAAGCGGCTGCGCAGAAGCGGCTGCGCAGAAGCGGCTGCGCAGAAGCGGCTGCGCAGAAGCGGCTGCGCAGAAGCGGCTGCGCAGAAGCGGCTGCGCAGAAGCGCTGCGCAGAAGCGGCTGCGCAGAAACGGCTGCGCCGAAACGGCTGCGCAGAAACGGCTGCGCCGAAACGGCTGCGCAGAAACGGCTGCGCCGAAAACGGCTGCGCCGAAACGGCTGCCGCCCGAAACGGCTGCGCAGGAACAGCTGCGCAAGAAACAGCTGCGCAGAAACAGCTGCGCAGAACAGCTAGGCAGAAACAGCTGCGCAGAAACAGCTGCGCAGAAACAGCTGCGCAGAAGCAGCTGCGCAGAAGCAGCTGCGCAGAAGCAGCTGCGCAGAAGCAGCTGCGCAGAAGCAGCTGCGCAGAAGCAGCTGCGCAGAAGCAGCTGCCCAGAAACAGCTAGGCAGAAACGGCTGCGCAGAAGCGGCTGCGCAGAAGCGGCTGCGCAGAAGCGGCTGCGCAGAAACGGCTGCGCAGAAGCGGCTGCGCAGAAGCGGCTGCGCAGAAACGGCTGCGCAGAAGCGGCTGCGCAGAAGCGGCTGCGCAGAAGCGGCTGCGCAGAAGCGGCCTGCGCAGGAACGGCTGCGCAGGAACGGCTGCGCAGGAACGGCTGCGCAGGAACGGCTGCGCAGGAACGGCTGCGCAGGAACGGCCTGCGCAGGAACGGCTGCGCAGGAACGGCTGCGCAGGAACGGCTGCGCAGGAACGGCTGCGCAGGAACGGCTGCGCAGCAACGGCTGCGCAGCAACGGCTGCGCAGGAACGGCTGCGCAGGAACGGCTGCGCAGGAACGGCTGCGCAGGGAACGGCTGCGCAGGAACGGCTGCGCAGAAACGGCTGCGCTGTAACGGCTGCGCAGTCAGACGGCTGCGCAGGAACGGCTGCGCAGAATCGGCTGCGCAGGAACGGCTGCGCAGGAACGGGCTGCGCAGAAACGGCTGCGCAGAAACGGCCTGCGCAGAAACGGCTGCGCAGAAACGGCTGCGCAGAAGCGGCTGCGCAGAACGGCTGCGCAGAAGCGGCTGCGCAGAAGCGGCTGCGCAGAAGCGGCTGCGCAGAAGCGGCTGCGCAGAAGCGGCTGCGCAGAAGCGGCTGCGCAGAAGCGGCTGCGCAGAAGCGGCTGCGCAGAAGCGGCTGCGCAGAAGCGGCTGCGCAGAAGCGGCTGCGCAGAAGCGGCTGCGCAGAAGCGGCCTGCGCAGAAGCGGCTGCGCAGAAGCGGCTGCGCAGAAGCGGCTGCGCAGAAGCGGCTGCGCAGAAGCGGCTGCGCAGAAGCGGCTGCGCAGAAGCGGGCTGCGCAGAAGAGGCTGCGCAGAAGCGGCTGCGCAGAAGCGGCTGCGCAGAAGCGGCTGCGCAGAAGCGGCTGCGCAGAAGCGGCTGCGCAGAAGCGGCTGCGCAGAAGCGGCTGCGCAGAAGCGGCTGCGCAGAAGCGGCTGCGCAGAAGCGGCTGCGCAGAAGCGGCTGCGCAGAAGCGGCTGCGCAGAAGCGGCCTGCGCAGAAGCGGCTGCGCAGAAGCGGCTGCCCAGAAACAGCTAGGCAGAAAAGGCTGCGCAGAAGCGGCTGCGCAGAAGCGGCTGCGCAGAAGCGGCTGCGGCAGAAACGGCTGCGCAGAAGCGGCTGCGCAGAAGCGGCTGCGCAGAAGCGGCTGCGCAGAAGCGGCTGCGCTGAAGCGGCTGCGCAGAAGCGGGCTGCGCAGAAGCGGCTGCGCAGAAACGGCTGCGCAGAAGCGGCTGCGCAGAAGCGGCTGCGCAGAAGCGGCTGGCTGCGCAGAAGCGGCTGCGCAGGAACGGCTGCGCAGGAACGGCTGCGCAGGAACGGCTGCGCAGGAACGGCTGCGCAGAAGCGGCCTGCGCAGAAGCGGCTGCGCAGAAGCGGCTGCTCAGAAACGGCTGCGCAGAAACGGCTGCGCAGAAACGGCTGCGCATAAACGGCTGCGCATAAACGGCTGCGCATAAACGGACTGCGCAGAAACGGCTGCGCAGAAACGGCTGCGCAGAAACGGCTGCGCAGAAACGGCTGCGCATGAACGGCTGCGCAGGAACGGCTGCGCAGGAACGGCTGCGCAGGAACGGCTGCGCAGGAACGGCTGCGCAGGAACGGCTGCGCAGGAACGGCTGCGCAGGAACGGCTGCGCAGGAACGGCTGCGCAGGAACGGCTTGCGCAGGAACGGCTGCGCAGGAACGGCTGCGCAGGAACGGCTGCGCAAGTAACGGCTGCGCAGTAACGGCTGCGCAGGAACGGCTGCGCAGGAACGGCTGCGCAGGAACGGCTGCGCAGGAACGGCTGCGCAGGAACGGCCTGCGCAGAAGCGGCTGCGCAGAAGCGGCTGCGCAGAAGCGGCTGCGCAGAAGCGGCTGCGCAGAAGCGGCTGCGCAGAAGCGGCTGCGCAGAAGCGGCTGCGCAGAAGCGGCTGCGCAGAAGCGGCTGCACAGAAGCGGCTGCGCAGAAGCGGCTGCGCAGAAGCGGCTGCGCAGAAGCGGCTGCGCAGAAGCGGCTGCGCAGAAACGGCTGCGCAGAAACGGCTGCGCAGAAACGGCTGCGCAGAAACGGCTGCGCAGAAACGGCTAGGCAGAAACGGCTGCGCAGAAACGGCTGCGCAGAAACGGCTGCGCAGAAACGGCTGCGCAGAAACGGCTGCGCAGAAACGGCTGCGCAGAAACGGCTGCGCAGAAACGGCTAGGCAGAAACGGCTGCGCAGAAACGGCTGCGCAGAAACGGCTGCGCAGAAACGGCTGCGCAGAAACGGCTGCGCAGAAACGGCTGCGCAGAAACGGCTGCGCAGAAACGGCTGCGCAGAAACGGCTGCGCAGGAACGGCTGCGCAGGAACGGCTGCGCAGGAACGGCTGCGCAGAAACGGCTGCGCAGGAACGGCTGCGCAGTAACGGCTGCGCAGGAACGGCTGCGCAGGAACGGCTGCGCAGGAACGGCTGCGCAGAAACAGCTGCGCAGGAACAGCTGCGCAGGAACAGCTGCGCAGGAACAGCTGCGCAGGAACTGCTGCGCAGGAACTGCTGCGCAGGAACGGCTGCGCAGGAACGGCTGCGCAGGAACGGCTGCGCAGGAACGGCTGCGCAGGAACGGCTGCGCAGGAACGGCTGCGCAGGAACGGCTGCGCAGGAACGGCTGCGCAGGAACGGCTGCGCAGGAACGGCTGCGCAGGAACGGCTGCGCAGGAACGGCTGCGCAGGAACGGCTGCGCAGGAACGGCTGCGCAGAAACGGCTGCGCAGAAACGGCTGCGCAGTAACGGCTGCGCAGGAACGGCTGCGCAGGAACGGCTGCGCAGGAACGGCTGCGCAGGAACGGCTGCGCAGGAACGGCTGCGCAGGAACGGCTGCGCAGGAACGGCTGCGCAGGAACGGCTGCGCAGCAACGGCTGCGCAGCAACGGCTGCGCAGGAACGGCTGCGCAGGAACGGCTGCGCAGGAACGGCTGCGCAGGAACGGCTGCGCAGGAACGGCTGCGCAGGAACGGCTGCGCAGGAACGGCTGCGCAGGAACGGCTGCGCAGGAACGGCTGCGCAGGAACGGCTGCGCAGGAACGGCTGCGCAGAAACGGCTGCGCAGAAACGGCTGCGCAGAAACGGCTGCGCAGTAACGGCTGCGCAGGAACGGCTGCGCAGAAACGGCTGCGCAGGAACGGCTGCGCAGGAACGGCTGCGCAGGAACGGCTGCGCAGGAACGGCTGCGCAGGAACGGCTGCGCAGCAACGGCTGCGCAGGAACGGCTGCGCAGGAACGGCTGCGCAGAAACGGCTGCGCAGAAACGGCTGCGCAGAAACGTCTGCGCAGAAGCGTCTGCGCAGAAGCGTCTGCGCAGAAGCGTCTGCGCAGAAGCGTCTGCGCAGAAGCGTCTGCGCAGAAGCGTCTGCGCAGAAGCGTCTGCGCAGAAGCGGCTGCGCAGAAGCGGCTGCGCAGAAGCGGCTGCGCAGAAGCGGCTGCGCAGAAGCGGCTGCGCAGAAGCGGCTGCGCAGAAGCGGCTGCGCAGAAACGGCTGCGCAGAAACGGCTGCGCACAAACGGCTGCGCACAAACGGCTGCGCACAAACGGCTGCGCACAAACGGCTGCGCACAAACGGCTGCGCACAAACGGCTGCGCACAAACGGCGGCGCAGAAACGGCTGCGCAGGAACGGCTGCGCAGGAACGGCTGCGCAGGAACGGCTGCGCATGAACGGCTGCGCCGAAACGGCTGCGCCGAAACGGCTGCGCCGAAACGGCTTCGCCGAAACAGCTGCGCCGAAACAGCTGCGCCGAAACAGCTGCGCCGAAACAGCTGCGCAGAAACAGCTGCGCCGAAACAGTTGCGCCTAAACAGCTGCGCAGAAACAGCTAGGCAGAAACGGCTGCGCAGAAGCGGCTGCGCAGAAGCGGCTGCGCAGAAGCGGCTGCGCAGAAGCGGCTGCGCAGAAGCGGCTGCGCAGAAGCGGCTGCGCAGAAGCGGCTGCGCAGAAGCGGCTGCGCAGGAACGGCTGCGCAGGAACGGCTGCGCAGGAACGGCTGCGCAGGAACGGCTGCGCAGGAACGGCTGCGCAGGAACGGCTGCGCAGGAACGGCTGCGCAGGAACGGCTGCGCAGGAACGGCTGCGCAGGAACGGCTGCGCAGCAACGGCTGCGCAGCAACGGCTGCGCAGCAACGGCTGCGCAGCAACGGCTGCGCAGCAACGGCTGCGCAGCAACGGCTGCGCAGCAACGGCTGCGCAGGAACGGCTGCGCAGGAACGGCTGCGCAGGAACGGCTGCGCAGGAACGGCTGCGCAGGAACGGCTGCGCAGTAACGGCTGCGCAGTAACGGCTGCGCAGTAACGGCTGCGCAGGAACGGCTGCGCAGGAACGGCTGCGCAGGAACGGCTGCGCAGGAACGGCTGCGCAGAAGCGGCTGCGCAGAAGCGGCTGCGCAGAAGCGGCTGCGCAGAAACGGCTGCGCAGAAACGGCTGCGCAGAAGCGGCTGCGCAGAAGCGGCTGCGCAGAAGCGGCTGCGCAGCAGCGGCTGCGCAGCAGCGGCTGCGCAGAAGCGGCTGCGCAGAAGCGGCTGCGCAGAAGCTGCTGCGCAGAAGCTGCTGCGCAGAAGCGGCTGCGCAGAAGCGGCTGCGCAGAAGCGGCTGCGCAGAAGCGGCTGCGCAGAAGCGGCTGCGCAGAAGCGGCTGCGCAGAAGCGGCTGCGCAGAAGCGGCTGCGCAGAAGCGGCTGCGCAGAAGCGGCTGCGCAGAAGCGGCTGCGCAGAAGCGGCTGCGCAGAAGCGGCTGCGCAGAAGCGGCTGCGCAGAAGCGGCTGCGCAGAAGCGGCTGCGCAGAAGCGGCTGCGCAGAAGCGGCTGCGCAGAAGCGGCTGCGCAGAAGCGGCTGCGCAGAAGCGGCTGCGCAGAAGCGGCTGCGCAGAAGCGGCTGCGCCGAAACGGCTGCGCCGAAACGGCTGCGCCGAAACGGCTGCGCAGAAACGGCTGCGCCGAAACGGCTGCGCCGAAACGGCTGCGCAGAAACGGCTGCGCAGAAACGGCTGCGCAGAAACAGCTGCGCAGAAACAGCTGCGCAGAAACAGCTGCGCAGAAACAGCTGCGCAGAAACAGCTGCGCAGAAGCAGCTGCGCAGAAGCAGCTGCGCAGAAGCAGCTGCGCAGAAGCAGCTGCGCAGAAGCAGCTGCCCAGAAACAGCTAGGCAGAAACGGCTGCGCAGAAGCGGCTGCGCAGAAGCGGCTGCGCAGAAGCGGCTGCGCAGAAGCGGCTGCGCAGAAGCGGCTGCGCAGAAGCGGCTGCGCAGAAGCGGCTGCGCAGAAGCGGCTGCGCAGGAACGGCTGCGCAGGAACGGCTGCGCAGGAACGGCTGCGCAGGAACGGCTGCGCAGGAACGGCTGCGCAGGAACGGCTGCGCAGGAACGGCTGCGCAGAAACGGCTGCGCAGAAACGGCTGCGCAGAAGCGGCTGCGCAGAAACGGCTGCGCAGAAGCGGCTGCGCAGAAGCGGCTGCGCAGAAGCGGCTGCGCAGAAGCGGCTGCGCAGAAGCGGCTGCGCAGAAGCGGCTGCGCAGAAGCGGCTGCGCAGAAGCGGCTGCGCAGAAGCGGCTGCGCAGAAGCGGCTGCGCAGAAGCGGCTGCGCAGAAGCGGCTGCGCAGAAGCGGCTGCGCAGAAGCGGCTGCGCAGAAGCGGCTGCGCAGAAGCGGCTGCGCAGAAGCGGCTGCGCAGAAGCGGCTGCGCAGAAGCGGCTGCGCAGAAGCGGCTGCGCAGAAGCGGCTGCGCAGAAGCGGCTGCGCAGAAGCGGCTGCGCAGAAGCGGCTGCGCAGAAGCGGCTGCGCAGAAGCGGCTGCGCAGAAGCGGCTGCGCAGAAGCGGCTGCGCAGAAGCGGCTGCGCAGAAGCGGCTGCGCAGAAACGGCTGCGCAGAAACGGCTGCGCAGAAACGTCTGCGCCGAAACGGCAGCGCCGAAACGGCTGCGACGAAACGGCTGCGCCGAAACGGCTGCGCCGAAACGGCTGCGCCGAAACGGCTGCGGCGAAACGGCTGCGCAGGAACAGCTGCGCAGAAACAGCTGCGCAGAAACAGCTAGGCAGAAACAGCTGCGCAGAAACAGCTGCGCAGAAACAGCTGCGCAGAAACAGCTGCGCAGAAGCAGCTGCGCAGAAGCAGCTGCGCAGAAGCAGCTGCGCAGAAGCAGCTGCGCAGAAGCAGTTGCGCAGAAGCAGCTGCGCAGGAACAGCTGCGCAGAAGCAGCTGCGCAGAAGCAGCGCAGGAACAGCTGCGCAGGAACAGCTGCGCAGAAGCGGCTGCGCAGGAACGGCTGCGCAGGAACGGCTGCGCAGGAACGGCTGCGCAGGAACGGCTGCGCAGGAACGGCTGCGCATGAACGGCTGCGCAGGAACGGCTGCGCAGGAACGGCTGCGCCGAAACGGCTGCGCCGAAACGGCTGCGCCGAAACGGCTGCGCCGAAACGGCTGCGCAGAAACGGCTGCGCCGAAACGGCTGCGCCGAAACGGCTGCGCCGAAACGGCTGACCCGAAACGGCTGCGCAGAAACGGCTGCGCCGAAACGGCTGCGCCGAAACGGCTGCGCCGAAACGGCTGCGCCGAAACGGCTGCGCCGAAACAGCTGCGCAGAAACAGCTGCGCAGAAACAGCTGCGCAGAAACAGCTGCGCAGAAACAGCTGCGCAGAAGCAGCTGCGCAGAAGCAGCTGCGCAGAAGCAGCTGCGCAGAAGCAGCTGCGCAGAAGCAGCTGCGCAGAAGCAGCTGCGCAGAAGCAGCTGCCCAGAAACAGCTAGGCAGAAACGGCTGCGCAGAAGCGGCTGCGCAGAAGCGGCTGCGCAGAAGCGGCTGCGCAGAAGCGGCTGCGCAGAAGCGGCTGCGCAGAAGCGGCTGCCCAGAAGCGGCTGCGCAGAAGCGGCTGCGCAGAAGCGGCTGCGCAGAAGCGGCTGCGCAGAAGCGGCTGCGCAGAAGCGGCTGCGCAGAAGCGGCTGCGCAGAAGCGGCTGCGCAGGAACGGCTGCGCAGGAACGGCTGCGCAGGAACGGCTGCGCAGGAACGGCTGCGCAGGAACGGCTGCGCAGGAACGGCTGCGCAGGAACGGCTGCGCAGGAACGGCTGCGCAGAAGCGGCTGCGCAGAAGCGGCTGCGCAGAAGCGGCTGCGCAGAAGCGGCTGCGCAGAAGCGGCTGCGCAGAAGCGGCTGCGCAGAAGCGGCTGCGCAGAAGCGGCTGCGCAGAAGCGGCTGCGCAGAAGCGGCTGCGCAGAAGCGGCTGCGCAGAAACGGCTGCGCCGAAACGGCTGCGCCGAAACGGCTGCGCCGAAACGGCTGCGCAGAAACGGCTGCGCCGAAACGGCTGCGCCGAAACGGCTGCGCCGAAACGGCTGCGCAGGAACGGCTGCGCAGAAACGGCTGCGCAGAAACAGCTGCGCAGAAACAGCTAGGCAGAAACAGCTGCGCAGAAACAGCTGCGCAGAAACAGCTGCGCAGAAGCAGCTGCGCAGAAGCAGCTGCGCAGAAGCAGCTGCGCAGAAGCAGCTGCGCAGAAGCAGCTGCGCAGAAGCAGCTGCGCAGAAGCAGCTGCGCAGAAGCAGCTGCCCAGAAACAGCTAGGCAGAAACGGCTGCGCAGAAGCGGCTGCGCAGAAGCGGCTGCGCAGAAGCGGCTGCGCAGAAACGGCTGCGCAGAAGCGGCTGCGCAGAAGCGGCTGCGCAGAAACGGCTGCGCAGAAGCGGCTGCGCAGAAGCGGCTGCGCAGAAGCGGCTGCGCAGAAGCGGCTGCGCAGGAACGGCTGCGCAGGAACGGCTGCGCAGGAACGGCTGCGCAGGAACGGCTGCGCAGGAACGGCTGCGCAGGAACGGCTGCGCAGGAACGGCTGCGCAGGAACGGCTGCGCAGGAACGGCTGCGCAGCAACGGCTGCGCAGCAACGGCTGCGCAGGAACGGCTGCGCAGGAACGGCTGCGCAGGAACGGCTGCGCAGGAACGGCTGCGCAGGAACGGCTGCGCAGAAACGGCTGCGCTGTAACGGCTGCGCAGTAACGGCTGCGCAGGAACGGCTGCGCAGAATCGGCTGCGCAGGAACGGCTGCGCAGGAACGGCTGCGCAGAAACGGCTGCGCAGAAACGGCTGCGCAGAAACGGCTGCGCAGAAACGGCTGCGCAGAAGCGGCTGCGCAGAAGCGGCTGCGCAGAACCGGCTGCGCAGAAGCGGCTGCGCAGAAGCGGCTGCGCAGAAGCGGCTGCGCAGAAGCGGCTGCGCAGAAGCGGCTGCGCAGAAGCGGCTGCGCAGAAGCGGCTGCGCAGAAGCGGCTGCGCAGAAGCGGCTGCGCAGAAGCGGCTGCGCAGAAGCGGCTGCGCAGAAGCGGCTGCGCAGAAGCGGCTGCGCAGAAGCGGCTGCGCAGAAGCGGCTGCGCAGAAGCGGCTGCGCAGAAGCGGCTGCGCAGAAGCGGCTGCGCAGAAGCGGCTGCGCAGAAGCGGCTGCGCAGAAGAGGCTGCGCAGAAGCGGCTGCGCAGAAGCGGCTGCGCAGAAGCGGCTGCGCAGAAGCGGCTGCGCAGAAGCGGCTGCGCAGAAGCGGCTGCGCAGAAGCGGCTGCGCAGAAGCGGCTGCGCAGAAGCGGCTGCGCAGAAGCGGCTGCGCAGAAGCGGCTGCGCAGAAGCGGCTGCCCAGAAACAGCTAGGCAGAAAAGGCTGCGCAGAAGCGGCTGCGCAGAAGCGGCTGCGCAGAAGCGGCTGCGCAGAAACGGCTGCGCAGAAGCGGCTGCGCAGAAGCGGCTGCGCAGAAGCGGCTGCGCAGAAGCGGCTGCGCTGAAGCGGCTGCGCAGAAGCGGCTGCGCAGAAGCGGCTGCGCAGAAACGGCTGCGCAGAAGCGGCTGCGCAGAAGCGGCTGCGCAGAAGCGGCTGCGCAGAAGCGGCTGCGCAGGAACGGCTGCGCAGGAACGGCTGCGCAGGAACGGCTGCGCAGGAACGGCTGCGCAGGAACGGCTGCGCAGGAACGGCTGCGCAGGAACGGCTGCGCAGGAACGGCTGCGCAGGAACGGCTGCGCAGGAACGGCTGCGCAGGAACGGCTGCGCAGGAACGGCTGCGCAGGAACGGCTGCGCAGGAACGGCTGCGCAGGAACGGCTGCGCAGGAACGGCTGCGCAGGAACGGCTGCGCAGGAACGGCTGCGCAGGAACGGCTGCGCAGGAACGGCTGCGCAGAAGCGGCTGCGCAGAAGCGGCTGCGCAGAAGCGGCTGCGCAGAAGCGGCTGCGCAGAAGCGGCTGCGCAGAAGCGGCTGCGCAGAAGCGGCTGCGCAGAAGCGGCTGCGCAGAAGCGGCTGCGCAGAAGCGGCTGCGCAGAAGCGGCTGCGCAGAAGCGGCTGCGCAGAAGCGGCTGCGCAGAAGCGGCTGCGCAGAAGCGGCTGCGCAGAAGCGGCTGCGCAGAAGCGGCTGCGCAGAAGCGGCTGCGCAGAAGCGGCTGCGCAGAAGCGGCTGCGCAGAAGCGGCTGCGCAGAAGCGGCTGCGCAGAAGCGGCTGCGCAGAAGCGGCTGCGCAGAAGCGGCTGCGCAGAAGCGGCTGCGCAGAAGCGGCTGCGCAGAAGCGGCTGCGCAGAAGCAGCTGCCCAGAAACAGCTAGGCAGAAACAGCTGCGCAGAAGCGGCTGCGCAGAAGCGGCTGCGCAGAAGCGGCTGCGCAGAAACGGCTGCGCAGAAGCGGCTGCGCAGAAGCGGCTGCGCAGAAGCGGCTGCGCAGAAGCGGCTGCGCAGAAGCGGCTGCGCAGAAGCGGCTGCGCAGAAGCGGCTGCGCAGAAGCGGCTGCGCAGAAACGGCTGCGCAGAAACGTCTGCGCCGAAACGGCTGCGACGAAACGGCTGCGCCGAAACGGCTGCGCCGAAACGGCTGCGCCGAAACGGCTGCGCCGAAACGGCTGCGCAGGAACAGCTGCGCAGAAACAGCTGCGCAGAAACAGCTAGGCAGAAACAACTGCGCAGAAACAGCTGCGCAGAAACAGCTGCGCAGAAACAGCTGCGCAGAAGCAGCTGCGCAGAAGCAGCTGCGCAGAAGCAGCTGCGCAGAAGCAGCTGCGCAGAAGCAGCTGCGCAGCAGCAGCTGCGCAGGAACAGCTGCGCAGGAACAGCTGCGCAGAAGCAGCTGCGCAGAAGCAGCGCAGGAACAGATGCGCAGGAACGGCTGCGCAGGAACGGCTGCGCAGGAACGGCTGCGCAGGAACGGCTGCGCAGGAACGGCTGCGCAGGAACGGCTGCGCAGAAACGGCTGCGCAGAAACGGCTGCGCCGAAACGGCTGCGCCGAAACGGCTGCGCAGAAACGGCTGCGCCGAAACGGCTGCGCAGAAACGGCTGCGCCGAAACGGCTGCGCCGAAACGGCTGCGCCGAAACGGCTGCGCCGAAACGGCTGCGCAGGAACGGCTGCGCAGAAGCAGCTGCGCAGAAGCAGCTGCGCAGAAGCAGCTGCGCAGAAGCAGCTGCGCAGAAGCAGCTGCGCAGAAGCAGCTGCGCAGAAGCAGCTGCCCAGAAACAGCTAGGCAGAAACGGCTGCGCAGAAGCGGCTGCGCAGAAGCGGCTGCGCAGAAGCGGCTGCGCAGAAGCGGCTGCGCAGAAGCGGCTGCGCAGAAGCGGCTGCGCTGAAGCGGCTGCGCAGAAGCGGCTGCGCAGGAACGGCTGCGCAGGAACGGCTGCGCAGGAACGGCTGCGCAGGAACGGCTGCGCAGGAACGGCTGCGCAGGAACGGCTGCGCAGGAACGGCTGCGCAGGAACGGCTGCGCAGGAACGGCTGCGCAGGAACGGCTGCGCAGGAACGGCTGCGCAGGAACGGCTGCGCAGCAACGGCTGCGCAGGAACGGCTGCGCAGGAACGGCTGCGCAGGAACGGCTGCGCAGGAACGGCTGCGCAGGAACGGCTGCGCAGAAACGGCTGCGCAGAAACGGCTGCGCAGTAACGGCTGCGCAGTAACGGTTGCGCAGAATCGGCTGCGCAGGAACGGCTGCGCAGGAACGGCTGCGCAGGAACGGCTGCGCAGAAACGGCTGCGCAGAAACGGCTGCGCAGAAACGGCTGCGCAGAAGCGGCTGCGCAGAAGCGGCTGCGCAGAAGCGGCTGCGCAGAAGCGGCTGCGCAGAAGCGGCTGCGCAGAAGCGGCTGCGCAGAAGCGGCTGCGCAGAAACGGCTGCGCAGAAGCGGCTGCGCAGAAGCGGCTGCGCAGAAGCGGCTGCGCAGAAGCGGCTGCGCAGAAGCGGCTGCGCAGAAGCGGCTGCGCAGAAGCGGCTGCGCAGAAGCGGCTGCGCAGAAGCGGCTGCGCAGAAGCGGCTGCGCAGAAGCGGCTGCGCAGAAGCGGCTGCGCAGAAGCGGCTGCGCAGAAGCGGCTGCGCAGAAGCGGCTGCGCAGAAGCGGCTGCGCAGAAGCGGCTGCGCAGAAGCGGCTGCGCAGAAGCGGCTGCGCAGAAGCGGCTGCGCAGAAGCGGCTGCGCAGAAGCGGCTGCGCAGAAGCGGCTGCGCAGAAGCGGCTGCGCTGAAGCGGCTGCGCAGAAGCGGCTGCGCAGAAGCGGCTGCGCAGAAACGGCTGCGCAGAAACGGCTGCGCAGAAACGTCTGCGCCGAAACGGCTGCGCCGAAACGGCTGCGACGAAACGGCTGCGCCGAAACGGCTTCGCCGAAACGGCTGCGCCGAAACGGCTGCGCCGAAACGGCTGCGCAGGAACAGCTGCGCAGGAACAGCTGCGCAGAAACAGCTGCGCAGAAACAGCTAGGCAGAAACAGCTGCGCAGAAACAGCTGCGCAGAAGCGGCTGCGCAGAAGCGGCTGCGCAGAAGCGGCTGCGCAGAAGCGGCTGCGCAGAAGCGGCTGCGCAGGAACGGCTGCGCAGGAACGGCTGCGCAGGAACGGCTGCGCAGGAACGGCTGCGCAGAAGCGGCTGCGCAGAAACGGCTGCGCAGAAGCGGCTGCGCAGAAGCGGCTGCTCAGAAGCGGCTGCGCAGAAGCGGCTGCGCAGAAGCGGCTGCGCAGAAGCGGCTGCGCAGAAGCGGCTGCGCAGAAGCGGCTGCGCAGAAGCGGCTGCGCAGAAGCGGCTGCGCAGAAGCGGCTGCGCAGAAGCGGCTGCGCAGAAGCGGCTGCGCAGAAGCGGCTGCGCAGAAGCGGCTGCGCAGAAGCGGCTGCGCAGAAGCGGCTGCGCAGAAGCGGCTGCGCAGAAGCGGCTGCGCAGAAGCGGCTGCGCAGAAGCGGCTGCGCAGAAGCGGCTGCGCAGAAGCGGCTGCGCAGAAGCGGCTGCGCAGAAGCGGCTGCGCAGAAGCGGCTGCGCAGAAACGGCTGCGCAGAAACGGCTGCGCAGAAACGTCTGCGCCGAAACGGCTGCGCCGAAACGGCTGCGACGAAACGGCTGCGCCGAAACGGCTTCGCCGAAACGGCTGCGCCGAAACGGCTGCGCCGAAACGGCTGCGCAGGAACGGCTGCGCAGAAACGGCTGCGCAGAAACAGCTGCGCAGAAACAGCTAGGCAGAAACAGCTGCGCAGAAGCAGCTGCGCAGAAGCAGCTGCGCAGAAGCAGCTGCGCAGAAGCAGCTGCGCAGAAGCAGCTGCGCAGGAACGGCTGCGCAGGAACGGCTGCGCAGGAACGGCTGCGCAGAAGCGGCTGCGCAGAAGCGGCTGCGCAGAAGCGGCTGCGCAGAAGCGGCTGCGCAGAAGCGGCTGCGCAGAAGCGGCTGCGCAGAAGCGGCTGCGCAGAAGCGGCTGCGCAGAAGCGGCTGCGCAGAAGCGGCTGCGCAGGAACGGCTGCGCAGGAACGGCTGCGCAGGAACGGCTGCGCAGGAACGGCTGCGCAGGAACGGCTGCGCAGGAACGGCTGCGCAGGAACGGCTGCGCAGGAACGGCTGCGCAGGAACGGCTGCGCAGGAACGGCTGCGCAGGAACGGCTGCGCAGGAACGGCTGCGCAGGAACGGCTGCGCAGCAACGGCTGCGCAGGAACGGCTGCGCAGGAACGGCTGCGCAGGAACGGCTGCGCAGGAACGGCTGCGCAGAAACGTCTGAGCAGAAGCGGCTGCGCAGAAGCGGCTGCGCAGAAGCGGCTGCGCAGAAGCGGCTGCGCAGAAGCGTCTGCGCAGAAGCGTCTGCGCAGAAGCGTCTGCGCAGAAGCGTCTGCGCAGAAGCGTCTGCGCAGAAGCGGCTGCGCAGAAGCGGCTGCGCAGAAGCGGCTGCGCAGAAGCGGCTGCGCAGAAGCGGCTGCGCAGAAGCGGCTGCGCAGAAGCGGCTGCGCAGATGCGGCTGCGCAGAAGCGGCTGCGCAGAAGCGGCTGCGCAGAAGCGGCTGCGCAGAAGCGGCTGCGCAGAAGCGGCTGCGCAGAAGCGGCTGCGCAGAAGCGGCTGCGCAGAAGCGGCTGCGCAGAAGCGGCTGCGCAGAAGCGGCTGCGCAGAAGCGGCTGCGCAGAAGCGGCTGCGCAGAAGCGGCTGCGCAGAAGCGGCTGCGCAGAAGCGGCTGCGCAGAAGCGGCTGCGCAGAAGCGGCTGCGCAGAAACGGCTGCGCAGAAACGTCTGCGCCGAAACGGCTGCGCCGAAACGGCTGCGACGAAACGGCTGCGCCGAAACGGCTTCGCCGAAACGGCTGCGCCGAAACGGCTGCGCCGAAACGGCTGCGCAGGAACGGCTGCGCAGGAACGGCTGCGCAGAAACGGCTGCGCAGAAACAGCTAGGCAGAAACAGCTGCGCAGAAACAGCTGCACAGAAGCAGCTGCGCAGAAGCAGCTGCGCAGAAGCAGCTGCGCAGAAGCAGCTGCGCAGAAGCAGCTGCGCAGAAGCAGCTGCGCAGAAGCAGCTGCGCAGGAACGGCTGCGCAGGAACGGCTGCGCAGGAACGGCTGCGCAGAAACGGCTGCGCAGAAGCGGCTGCGCAGAAACGGCTGCGCAGAAGCGGCTGCGCAGAAGCGGCTGCGCAGAAGCGGCTGCGCAGAAGCGGCTGCGCAGAAGCGGCTGCGCAGAAGCGGCTGCGCAGAAGCGGCTGCGCAGGAACGGCTGCGCAGGAACGGCTGCGCAGGAACGGCTGCGCAGGGACGGCTGCGCAGGAACGGCTGCGCAGGAACGGCTGCGCAGGAACGGCTGCGCAGGAACGGCTGCGCAGGAACGGCTGCGCAGGAACGGCTGCGCAGAAGCGGCTGCGCAGAAGCGGCTGCGCAGAAGCGGCTGCGCAGAAGCGGCTGCGCAGAAGCGGCTGCGCAGAAGCGGCTGCGCAGAAGCGGCTGCGCAGAAGCGGCTGCGCAGAAGCGGCTGCGCAGAAGCGGCTGCGCAGAAGCGGCTGCGCAGAAGCGGCTGCGCAGAAGCGGCTGCGCAGAAGCGGCTGCGCAGAAGCGGCTGCGCAGAAGCGGCTGCGCAGAAGCGGCTGCGCAGAAGCGGCTGCGCAGAAACGGCTGCGCAGAAACGTCTGCGCCGAAACGGCTGCGCCGAAACGGCTGCGACGAAACGGCTGCGCCGAAACGGCTTCGTCGAAACGGCTGCGCCGAAACGGCTGCGCCGAAACGGCTGCGCAGGAACAGCTGCGCAGAAACAGCTGCGCAGAAACAGCTGCGCAGAAACAGCTAGGCAGAAACAGCTGCGCAGAAACAGCTGCGCAGAAACAGCTGCGCAGAAGCAGCTGCGCAGAAGCAGCTGCGCAGAAGCAGCTGCGCAGAAGCAGCTGCGCAGAAGCAGCTGCGCAGAAGCAGCTGCGCAGGAACGGCTGCGCAGGAACGGCTGCGCAGGAACGGCTGCGCAGAAACGGCTGCGCAGAAACGGCTGCGCAGAAGCGGCTGCGCAGAAACGGCTGCGCAGAAGCGGCTGCGCAGAAGCGGCTGCGCAGAAGCGGCTGCGCAGAAGCGGCTGCGCAGAAGCGGCTGCGCAGAAGCGGCTGCGCAGAAGCGGCTGCGCAGAAGCGGCTGCGCAGAAGCGGCTGCGCAGAAGCGGCTGCGCAGAAGCGGCTGCGCAGAAGCGGCTGCGCAGAAGCGGCTGCGCAGAAGCGGCTGCGCAGAAGCGGCTGCGCAGAAGCGGCTGCGCAGAAGCGGCTGCGCAGAAGCGGCTGCGCAGAAGCGGCTGCGCAGAAGCGGCTGCGCAGAAGCGGCTGCGCAGAAGCGGCTGCGCAGAAGCGGCTGCGCAGGAGCGGCTGCGCAGGAGCGGCTGCGCAGGAGCGGCTGCGCAGGAGCGGCTGCGCAGAAGCGGCTGCGCAGAAGCGGCTGCGCAGAAGCGGCTGCGCAGAAACGGCTGCGCAGAAACGGCTGCGCAGAAACGTCTGCGCCGAAACGGCTGCGCCGAAACGGCTGCGACGAAACGGCTGCGCCGAAACGGCTTCGCCGAAACGGCTGCGCCGAAACGGCTGCGCCGAAACGGCTGCGCAGGAACAGCTGCGCAGAAACAGCTGCGCAGAAACAGCTGCGCAGAAACAGCTAGGCAGAAACAGCTGCGCAGAAACAGCTGCGCAGAAGCAGCTGCGCAGAAGCAGCTGCGCAGAAGCAGCTGCGCAGAAGCAGCTGCGCAGAAGCAGCTGCGCAGAAGCAGCTGCGCAGGAACAGCTGCGCAGGAACAGCTGCGCAGGAACAGCTGCGCAGAAACAGCTGCGCAGAAGCCGCTGCGCAGAAGCGGCTGCGCAGAAGCGGCTGCGCAGAAGCGGCTGCGCAGAAGCGGCTGCGCAGAAGCGGCTGCGCAGAAGCGGCTGCGCAGAAGCGGCTGCGCAGGAACGGCTGCGCAGGAACGGCTGCGCAGGAACGGCTGCGCAGGAACGGCTGCGCAGGAACGGCTGCGCAGGAACGGCTGCGCAGGAACGGCTGCGCAGGAACGGCTGCGCAGGAACGGCTGCGCAGGAACGGCTGCGCAGCAACGGCTGCGCAGCAACGGCTGCGCAGGAACGGCTGCGCAGGAACGGCTGCGCAGGAACGGCTGCGCAGGAACGGCTGCGCAGGAACGTCTGAGCAGAAACGGCTGCGCAGAAGCGGCTGCGCAGAAGCGTCTGCGCAGAAGCGTCTGCGCAGAAGCGTCTGCGCAGAAGCGTCTGCGCAGAAGCGTCTGCGCAGAAGCGTCTGCGCAGAAGCGGCTGCGCAGAAGCGGCTGCGCAGAAGCGGCTGCGCACAAGCGGCTGCGCAGAAGCGGCTGCGCAGAAGCGGCTGCGCAGATGCGGCTGCGCAGAAGCGGCTGCGCAGAAGCGGCTGCGCAGAAGCGGCTGCGCAGAAGCGGCTGCGCAGAAGCGGCTGCGCAGAAGCGGCTGCGCAGAAGCGGCTGCGCAGAAGCGGCTGCGCAGAAGCGGCTGCGCAGAAGCGGCTGCGCAGAAGCGGCTGCGCAGAAGCGGCTGCGCAGAAGCGGCTGCGCAGAAGCGGCTGCGCAGAAGCGGCTGCGCAGAAGCGGCTGCGCAGAAACGGCTGCGCAGAAACGTCTGCGCCGAAACGGCTGCGCCGAAACGGCTGCGACGAAACGGCTGCGCCGAAACGGCTGCGCAGGAACAGCTGCGCAGAAACAGCTGCGCAGAAACAGCTGCGCAGAAACAGCTAGGCAGAAACAGCTGCGCAGAAACAGCTGCGCAGAAACAGCTGCGCAGAAGCAGCTGCGCAGAAGCAGCTGCGCAGAAGCAGCTGCGCAGAAGCAGCTGCGCAGAAGCAGCTGCGCAGGAACAGCTGCGCAGAAACAGCTGCGCAGAAACAGCTGCGCAGAAGCAGCTGCGCAGAAACGGCTGCGCAGAAGCGGCTGCGCAGAAGCGGCTGCGCAGAAGCGGCTGCGCAGAAGCGGCTGCGCAGAAGCGGCTGCGCAGAAGCGGCTGCGCAGGAACGGCTGCGCAGGAACGGCTGCGCAGGAACGGCTGCGCAGGAACGGCTGCGCAGGAACGGCTGCGCAGGAACGGCTGCGCAGGAACGGCTGCGCAGGAACGGCTGCGCAGAAACGGCTGCGCAGGAACGGCTGCGCAGGAACGGCTGCGCAGGAACGGCTGCGCAGGAACGGCTGCGCAGGAACGGCTGCGCAGGAACGGCTGCGCAGCAACGGCTGCGCAGCAACGGCTGCGCAGGAACGGCTGCGCAGGAACGGCTGCGCAGGAACGGCTGCGCAGGAACGGCTGCGCAGGAACGGCTGCGCAGAAACGTCTGAGCAGAAACGGCTGCGCAGAAGCGGCTGCGCAGAAGCGGCTGCGCAGAAGCGGCTGCGCAGAAGCGTCTGCGCAGAAGCGTCTGCGCAGGAGCGTCTGCGCAGGAGCGTCTGCGCAGGAGCGGCTGCGCAGGAGCGGCTGCGCAGGAGCGGCTGCGCAGATGCGGCTGCGCAGGAGCGGCTGCGCAGAAGCGGCTGCGCAGAAGCGGCTGCGCAGAAGCGGCTGCGCAGAAGCGGCTGCGCAGAAGCGGCTGCGCAGAAGCGGCTGCGCAGAAGCGGCTGCGCAGAAGCGGCTGCGCAGAAGCGGCTGCGCAGAAGCGGCTGCGCAGAAACGGCTGCTCAGAAACGGCTGCGCACAAACGCCTGCGCACAAACGGCTGCGCACAAACGGCTGCACACAAACGGCTGCGCACAAACGGCTGCGCACAAACGGCTGCGCACAAACGGCGGCGCACAAACGGCTGCGCAGGAACGGCTGCGCAGGAACGGCTGCGCAGGAACGGCTGCGCAGGAACGGCTGCGCAGGAACGGCTGCGCAGGAACGGCTGCGCATGAACAGCTGCGCCGAAACAGCTGCGCCGAAACAGCTGCGCCGAAACAGCTGCGCCGAAACAGCTGCGCCGAAACAGCTGCGCCGAAACAGCTGCGCCGAAACAGCTGCGCCGAAACAGCTGCGCAGAAACAGCTGCGCCGAAACAGCTGCGCCGAAACAGTTGCGCCTAAACAGTTGCGCCTAAACAGTTGCGCCTAAACAGCTGCGCAGAAACAGCTAGGCAGAAACGGCTGCGCAGAAGCGGCTGCGCAGAAGCGGCTGCGCAGAAGCGGCTGCGCAGAAACGTCTGCGCCGAAACGGCTGCGCCGAAACGGCTGCGACGAAACGGCTGCGCCGAAACGGCTGCGCCGAAACGGCTGCGCAGGAACAGCTGCGCAGAAACAGCTGCGCAGAAACAGCTGCGCAGAAACAGCTGCGCAGAAACAGCTGCGCAAAAACAGCTGCGCAGAAACAGCTGCGCAGAAGCAGCTGCGCAGAAGCAGCTGCGCAGAAGCAGCTGCGCAGAAGCAGCTGCACAGAAGCAGCTGCGCAGAAGCAGCTGCGCAGGAACAGCTGCGCAGGAACAGCTGCGCAGAAGCAGCTGCGCAGGAACAGCTGCGCAGAAGCGGCTGCGCAGAAGCGGCTGCGCAGGAAAGGCTGCGCAGGAACGGCTGCGCAGGAACGGCTGCGCAGGAACGGCTGCGCAGGAACGGCTGCGCAGGAACGGCTGCGCAGGAACGGCTGCGCAGGAACGGCTGCGCAGGAACGGCTGCGCAGCAACGGCTGCGCAGAAACGGCTGCGCAGAAACGGCTGCGCCGAAACGGCTGCGCCGAAACGGCTGCGCCGAAACGGCTGCGCCGAAACGGCTGCGCCGAAACGGCTGCGCCGAAACGGCTGCGCCGAAACAGCTGCGCCGAAACAGCTGCGCAGAAACAGCTGCCTCGAAACAGCTGCGCAGAAACAGCTGCGCCGAAACAGCTGCGCCGAAACAGCTGCGCAGAAACAGTTGCGCCTAAACGGCTGCGCCTAAACGGCTGCGCAGAAACGGCTAGGCAGAAACGGCTGCGCAGAAGCGGCTGCGCAGAAGCGGCTGCGCAGAAGCGGCTGCGCAGGAACGGCTGCGCAGGAACGGCTGCGCAGGAACGGCTGCGCAGGAACGGCTGCGCAGGAACGGCTGCGCAGGAACGGCTGCGCAGGAACGGCTGCGCAGAAGCGGCTGCGCAGAAGCGGCTGCGCAGAAGCGGCTGCGCAGAAGCGGCTGCGCAGAAGCGGCTGCGCAGAAGCGGCTGCGCAGAAGCGGCTGCGCAGAAGCGGCTGCGCAGAAGCGGCTGCGCAGAAGCGGCTGCGCAGAAGCGGCTGCGCAGAAGCGGCTGCGCAGAAGCGGCTGCGCAGAAGCGGCTGCGCAGAAGCGGCTGCGCAGAAGCGGCTGCGCAGAAGCGGCTGCGCAGAAGCGGCTGCGCAGAAGCGGCTGCGCAGAAGCGGCTGCGCAGAAGCGGCTGCGCAGAAGCGGCTGCGCAGAAGCGGCTGCGCAGAAGCGGCTGCGCAGAAGCGGCTGCGCAGAAGCGGCTGCGCAGAAGCGGCTGCGCAGAAGCGGCTGCGCAGAAGCGGCTGCGCTGAAGCGGCTGCGCTGAAGCGGCTGCGCTGAAGCGGCTGCGCAGAAGCGGCTGCGCAGAAGCGGCTGCGCAGAAGCGGCTGCGCAGAAGCGGCTGCGCAGAAGCGGCTGCGCAGAAACGGCTGCGCAGAAACGGCTGCGCAGAAACGGCTGCGCATGAACGGCTGCGCATGAACGGCTGCGCAGGAACGGCTGCGCAGGAACGGCTGCGCAGGAACGGCTGCGCAGGAACGGCTGCGCAGGAACGGCAGCGCAGGAACGGCTGCGCAGGAACGGCAGCGCAGGAACGGCTGCGCAGGAACGGCTGCGCAGGAACGGCTGCGCAGGAACGGCTGCGCAGTAACGGCTGCGCAGTAACGGCTGCGCAGGAACGGCTGCGCAGGAACGGCTGCGCAGGAACGGCTGCGCAGGAACGGCTGCGCAGGAACGGCTGCGCAGAAACGGCTGCGCAGAAACGGCTGCGCAGAAGCGGCTGCGCAGAAGCGGCTGCGCAGAAGCGGCTGCGCAGAAGCGGCTGCGCAGAAGCGGCTGCGCAGAAGCGGCTGCGCAGAAGCGGCTGCGCAGAAGCGGCTGCGCAGAAGCGGCTGCGCAGAAGCGGCTGCGCAGAAGCGGCTGCGCAGAAGCGGCTGCGCAGAAGCGGCTGCGCAGAAGCGGCTGCGCAGAAGCGGCTGCGCAGAAGCGGCTGCGCAGAAGCGGCTGCGCAGAAGCGGCTGCGCAGAAGCGGCTGCGCAGAAGCGGCTGCGCAGAAGCGGCTGCGCAGAAGCGGCTGCGCAGAAGCGGCTGCGCAGAAGCGGCTGCGCAGAAGCGGCTGCGCAGAAGCGGCTGCGCAGAAGCGGCTGCGCAGAAACGGCTGCGCAGAAACGGCTGCGCAGAAACGGCTGCGCATAAACGGCTGCGCATAAACGGCTGCGCAGAAACGGCTGCGCAGAAACGGCTGCGCAGAAACGGCTGCGCATGAACGGCTGCGCAGGAACGGCTGCGCAGGAACGGATGCGCAGGAACAGATGCGCAGGAACGGCTGCGCAGGAACGGCTGCGCAGGAACGGCTGCGCAGGAACGGCTGCGCAGGAACGGCTGCGCAGGAACGGCTGCGCAGAAACGGCTGCGCAGGAACGGCTGCGCAGGAACGGCTGCGCAGGAACGGCTGCGCAGGAACGGCTGCGCAGGAACGGCTGCGCAGGAACGGCTGCGCAGTAACGGCTGCGCAGTAACGGCTGCGCAGGAACGGCTGCGCAGGAACGGCTGCGCAGGAACGGCTGCGCAGGAACGGCTGCGCAGGAACGGCTGCGCAGGAACGGCTGCGCAGAAACGGCTGCGCAGAAACGGCTGCGCAGAAGCGGCTGCGCAGAAGCGGCTGCGCAGAAGCGGCTGCGCAGAAGCGGCTGCGCAGAAGCGGCTGCGCAGAAGCGGCTGCGCAGAAGCGGCTGCGCAGAAGCGGCTGCGCAGAAGCGGCTGCGCAGAAGCGGCTGCGCAGAAGCGGCTGCGCAGAAGCGGCTGCGCTGAAGCGGCTGCGCGGAAGCGGCTGCGCGGAAGCGGCTGCGCGGAAACGGCTGCGCGGAAACGGCTGCGCGGAAACGGCTGCGCGGAAACGGCTGCGCGGAAACGGCTAGGCAGAAACGGCTGCGCAGAAACGGCTGCGCAGAAACGGCTGCGCATAAACGGCTGCGCATAAACGGCTGCGCATAAACGGCTGCGCGGGAACGGCTGCGCGGGAACGGCTGCGCGGGAACGGCTGCGCGGGAACGGCTGCGCGGGAACGGCTGCGCGGGAACGGCTGCGCGGGAACGGCTGCGCGGGAACGGCTGCGCAGAAACGGCTGCGCAGAAACGGCTGCGCAGGAACGGCTGCGCAGGAACGGCTGCGCAGGAACGGCTGCGCAGGAACGGCTCCGCAGGAACGGCTGCGCAGGAACGGCTGCGCAGGAACGGCTGCGCAGGAACGGCTGCGCAGGAACGGCTGCGCAGGAACGGCTGCGCAGAAGCGGCTGCGCAGAAGCGGCTGCGCAGAAGCGGCTGCGCAGAAGCGGCTGCGCAGAAGCGGCTGCGCAGAAGCGGCTGCGCAGAAGCGGCTGCGCAGAAGCGGCTGCGCAGAAGCGGCTGCGCAGAAGCGGCTGCGCAGAAGCGGCTGCGCAGAAGCGGCTGCGCAGAAGCGGGTGCGCAGAAGCGGCTGCGCAGAAGCGGCTGCGCAGAAGCGGCTGCGCAGAAGCGGCTGCGCAGAAGCGGCTGCGCAGAAGCGGCTGCGCAGAAGCGGCTGCGCAGAAGCGGCTGCGCAGAAGCGGCTGCGCAGAAACGGCTGCGCAGAAACGGCTGCGCAGAAACGGCTGCGCATAAACGGCTGCGCAGAAACGGCTGCGCAGAAACGGCTGCGCATGAACGGCTGCGCATGAACGGCTGCGCATGAACGGCTGCGCAGGAACGGATGCGCAGGAACGGCTGCGCAGGAACGGCTGCGCAGGAACGGCTGCGCAGGAACGGCTGCGCAGGAACGGCTGCGCAGGAACGGCTGCGCAGGAACGGCTGCGCAGAAACGGCTGCGCAGAAACGGCTGCGCAGAAACGGCTGCGCAGGAACGGCTGCGCAGGAACGGCTGCGCAGGAACGGCTGCGCAGGAACGGCTGCGCAGGAACGGCTGCGCAGGAACGGCTGCGCAGGAACGGCTGCGCAGGAACGGCTGCGCAGGAACGGCTGCGCAGAAACGGCTGCGCAGTAACGGCTGCGCAGGAACGGCTGCGCAGGAACGGCTGCGCAGGAACGGCTGCGCAGGAACGGCTGCGCAAAAACGGCTGCGCAGGAACGGCTGCGCAGGAACGGCTGCGCAGGAACGGCTGCGCAGGAACGGCTGCGCAGGAACGGCTGCGCAGGAACGGCTGCGCAGGAACGGCTGCGCAGAAACGGCTGCGCAGAAGCGGCTGCGCAGAAGCGGCTGCGCAGAAGCGGCTGCGCAGAAGCGGCTGCGCAGAAGCGGCTGCGCAGAAGCGGCTGCGCAGAAGCGGCTGCGCAGAAGCGGCTGCGCAGAAGCGGCTGCGCAGAAGCGGCTGCGCAGAAGCGGCTGCGCAGAAGCGGCTGCGCAGAAGCGGCTGCGCAGAAGCGGCTGCGCAGAAGCGGCTGCGCAGAAGCGGCTGCGCAGAAGCGGCTGCGCAGAAGCGGCTGCGCAGGAACGGCTGCTCAGGAACGGCTGCGCAGGAACGGCTGCGCAGGAACGGCTGCGCAGGAACGGCTGCGCAGGAACGGCTGCGCAGGAACGGCTGCGCAGGAACGGCTGCGCAGAAGCGGCTGCGCAGAAGCGGCTGCGCAGAAGCGGCTGCGCAGAAGCGGCTGCGCAGAAGCGGCTGCGCAGAAGCGGCTGCGCAGAAGCGGCTGCGCAGAAGCGGCTGCGCAGAAGCGGCTGCGCAGAAGCGGCTGCGCAGAAGCGGCTGCGCAGAAGCGGCTGCGCAGAAGCGGCTGCGCAGAAGCGGCTGCGCAGAAGCGGCTGCGCAGAAGCGGCTGCGCAGAAACGGCTGCGCAGAAACGGCTGCGCAGCAACGGCTGCGCAGAAACGGCTGCGCAGAAACGGCTGCGCAGAAACGGCTGCGCATAAACGGCTGCGCATAAACGGCTGCGCAGAAACGGCTGCGCAGAAACGGCTGCGCATAAACGGCTGCGCATAAACGGCTGCGCATAAACGGCTGCGCAGGAACGGCTGCGCAGGAACGGCTGCGCAGGAACGGCTGCGCAGGAACGGCTGCGCAGAAGCGGCTGCGCAGAAGCGGCTGCGCAGAAGCGGCTGCGCAGAAGCGGCTGCGCAGAAGCGGCTGCGCAGTAGCGCCTGCGCAGAAACGGCTGCGCAGAAACGGCTGCGCAGCAACGGCTGCGCAGAAACGGCTGCGCAGAAGCGGCTGCGCAGAAGCGGCTGCGCAGAAGCGGCTGCGCAGAAGCGGCTGCGCAGAAGCGGCTGCGCAGAAACGGCTGCGCAGAAACGGCTGCGCAGAAACGGCTGCGCAGAAACGGCTGCGCATAAACGGCTGCGCAGTAACGGCTGCGCCGAAACGGCTGCGCCGAAACGGCTGCGCAGAAACGGCTGCGCAGAAACGGCTAGGCAGAAACAGCTGCGCAGGAACAGCTGCGCAGGAACAGCTGCGCAGGAACAGCTGCGCAGAAACAGCTGCGCAGAAGCGGCTGCGCAGAAACGGCTGCGCAGAAGCGGCTGCGCAGAAGCGGCTGCGCAGAAACGGCTGCGCAGAAGCGGCTGCGCAGAAGCGGCTGCGCAGAAGCGGCTGCGCAGAAGCGGCTGCGCAGAAGCGGCTGCGCAGAAGCGGCTGCGCAGAAACGGCTGCGCAGGAACGGCTGCGCAGGAACGGCTGCGCAGGAACGGCTTCGCAGAAACGGCTGCGCAGCAGCGGCTGCGCAGAAACGGCTGCGCAGAAACGGCTGCGCAGAAGCGGCTGCGCAGAAGCGGCTGCGCAGAAGCGGCTGCGCAGAAGCGGCTGCGCAGAGGCGGCTGCGCAGAGGCGGCTGCGCAGAAGCGGCTGCGCAGAAGCGGCTGCGCAGAAGCGGCTGCGCAGAAGCGGCTGCGCGGAAGCGGCTGCGCGGAAGCGGCTGCGCGGAAACGGCTGCGCGGAAACGGCTGCGCGGAAACGGCTGCGCATAAACGGCTGCGCAGGAACGGCTGCGCAGGAACGGCTGCGCAGGAACGGCTGCGCAGGAACGGCTGCGCAGGAACGGCTGCGCAGGAACGGCTGCGCAGGAACGGCCGCGCAGGAACGGCCGCGCAGGAACGGCCGCGCAGGAACGGCCGCGCAGGAACGGCCGCGCAGGAACGGCCGCGCAGGAACGGCCGCGCAGGAACGGCCGCGCAGGAACGGCTGCGCAGGAACGGCTGCGCAGGAACGGCTGCGCAGAAACGGCTGCGCAGAAACGGCTGCGCAGAAACGGCTGCGCAGAAACGGCTGCGCAGGAACGGCTGCGCAGGAACGGCTGCGCAGGAACGGCTGCGCAGGAACGGCTGCGCAGAAACGGCTGCGCAGGAGCGGCTGCGCAGGAGCGGCTGCGCAGGAGCGGCTGCGCAGGAGCGGCTGCGCAGGAGCGGCTGCGCAGGAGCGGCTGCGCAGAAACGGCTGCGCAGGAGCGGCTGCGCCGAAGCGGCTGCGCAGGAGCGGCTGCGCAGGAGCGGCTGCGCAGAAGCGGCTGCGCAGAAGCGGCTGCGCAGAAGCGGCTGCGCAGAAGCGGCTGCGCAGAAGCGGCTGCGCAGAAGCGGCTGCGCAGAAGCGGCTGCGCAGAAGCGGCTGCGCAGAAGCGGCTGCGCAGAAGCGGCTGCGCAGAAGCGGCTGCGCAGAAGCGGCTGCGCAGAAGCGGCTGCGCAGAAGCGGCTGCGCAGAAGCGGCTGCGCAGAAGCGGCTGCGCAGAAGCGGCTGCGCAGAAGCGGCTGCGCAGAAGCGGCTGCGCAGAAGCGGCTGCGCAGAAGCGGCTGCGCAGAAGCGGCTGCGCAGAAGCGGCTGCGCAGAAACGGCTGCGCAGAAACGGCTGCGCAGAAACGGCTGCGCATAAACGGCTGCGCATAAACGGCTGCGCATAAACGGCTGCGCATAAACGGCTGCGCATAAACGGCTGCGCAGGAACGGCTGCGCAGGAACGGCTGCGCAGGAACGGCTGCGCAGGAACGGCTGCGCAGGAACGGCTGCGCAGGAACGGCTGCGCAGGAACGGCTGCGCAGGAGCAGCTGCGCAGGAACTGCTGCGCAGGAACGGCTGCGCAGGAACGGCTGCGCAGGAACGGCTGCGCAGGAACGGCTGCGCAGGAACGGCTGCGCAGGAACGGCTGCGCAGGAACGGCTGCGCAGTAACGGCTGCGCAGGAACGGCTGCGCAGGAACGGCTGCGCAGGAACGGCTGCGCAGTAACGGCTGCGCAGTAACGGCTGCGCAGAAACGGCTGCGCAGAAACGGCTGCGCAGGAACGGCTGCGCAGGAACGGCTGCGCAGGAACGGCTGCGCAGGAACGGCTGCGCAGGAACGGCTGCGCAGGAACGGCTGCGCAGGAACGGCTGCGCAGGAACGGCTGCGCAGGAACTGCTGCGCAGGAACAGCTGCGCAGGAACGGCTGCGCAGGAACGGCTGCGCAGGAACGGCTGCGCAGGAACGGCTGCGCAGGAACGGCTGCGCAGGAACGGCTGCGCAGGAACGGCTGCGCAGGAACGGCTGCGCAGAAACGGCTGCGCAGGAACGGCTGCGCAGGAACGGCTGCGCAGGAACGGCTGCGCAGGAACGGCTGCGCAGGAACGGCTGCGCAGGAACGGCTGCGCAGGAACGGCTGCGCAGGAACGGCTGCGCAGGAACGGCTGCGCAGGAACGGCTGCGCAGGAACGGCTGCGCAGGAACGGCTGCGCAGGAACGGCTGCGCAGGAACGGCTGCGCAGCAGGGCTGCGCAGAAACGGCTGCGCAGAAACGGCTGCGCAGAAACGGCTGCGCAGGAGCGGCTGCGCAGGAGCGGCTGCGCAGGAGCGGCTGCGCAGGAGCGGCTGCGCAGGAGCGGCTGCGCAGGAGCGGCTGCGCAGGAGCGGCTGCGCAGAAACGGCTGCGCAGGAGCGGCTGCGCCGAAGCGGCTGCGCAGGAGCGGCTGCGCAGGAGCGGCTGCGCAGGAGCGGCTGCGCAGAAGCGGCTGCGCAGAAGCGGCTGCGCAGAAGCGGCTGCGCAGAAGCGGCTGCGCAGAAGCGGCTGCGCAGAAGCGGCTGCGCAGAAGCGGCTGCGCAGAAGCGGCTGCGCAGAAGCGGCTGCGCAGAAGCGGCTGCGCAGAAGCGGCTGCGCAGATGCGGCTGCGCAGAAGCGGCTGCGCAGAAGCGGCTGCGCAGAAGCGGCTGCGCAGAAGCGGCTGCGCAGAAGCGGCTGCGCAGAAGCGGCTGCGCAGAAGCGGCTGCGCAGAAGCGGCTGCGCAGAAGCGGCTGCGCAGAAGCGGCTGCGCAGAAGCGGCTGCGCAGAAGCGGCTGCGCAGAAGCGGCTGCGCAGAAGCGGCTGCGCAGAAGCGGCTGCGCAGAAGCGGCTGCGCAGAAGCGGCTGCGCAGAAGCGGCTGCGCAGAAACGGCTGCGCAGAAACGGCTGCGCATAAACGGCTGCGCAGTAACGGCTGCGCCGAAACGGCTGCGCCGAAACGGCTGCGCAGAAACGGCTGCGCAGAAACGGCTAGGCAGAAACGGCTGCGCAGGAACGGCTGCGCAGGAACAGCTGCGCAGGAACAGCTGCGCAGAAGCGGCTGCGCAGAAGCGGCTGCGCAGAAACGGCTGCGCAGAAGCGGCTGCGCAGAAGCGGCTGCGCAGAAACGGCTGCGTAGAAGCGGCTGCGCAGAAGCGGCTGCGCAGAAGCGGCTGCGCAGAAGCGGCTGCGCAGAAGCGGCTGCGCAGAAACGGCTGCGCAGGAACGGCTGCGCAGGAACGGCTGCGCAGGAACGGCTTCGCAGAAACGGCTGCGCAGCAGCGGCTGCGCAGAAACGGCTGCGCAGAAACGGCTGCGCAGAAGCGGCTGCGCAGAAGCGGCTGCGCAGAGGCGGCTGCGCAGAGGCGGCTGCGCAGAAGCGGCTGCGCAGAAGCGGCTGCGCAGAAGCGGCTGCGCGGAAGCGGCTGCGCGGAAGCGGCTGCGCGGAAGCGGCTGCGCGGAAACGGCTGCGCGGAAACGGCTGCGCGGAAACGGCTGCGCGGAAACGGCTGCGCATAAACGGCTGCGCATAAACGGCTGCGCAGGAACGGCTGCGCAGGAACGGCTGCGCAGGAACGGCTGCGCAGGAACGGCTGCGCAGGAACGGCTGCGCAGGAACGGCTGCGCAGGAACGGCTGCGCAGGAACGGCTGCGCAGGAACGGCTGCGCAGGAACGGCTGCGCAGGAACGGCTGCGCAGGAACGGCTGCGCAGGAACGGCTGCGCAGGAACGGCTGCGCAGGAACGGCTGCGCAGGAACGGCTGCGCAGGAACGGCTGCGCAGAAACGGCTGCGCAGAAACGGCTGCGCAGAAACGGCTGCGCAGGAACGGCTGCGCAGGAACGGCTGCGCAGGAACGGCTGCGCAGGAACGGCTGCGCAGGAACGGCTGCGCAGAAACGGCTGCGCAGGAGCGGCTGCGCAGGAGCGGCTGCGCAGGAGCGGCTGCGCAGGAGCGGCTGCGCAGGAGCGGCTGCGCAGGAGCGGCTGCGCAGAAACGGCTGCGCAGGAGCGGCTGCGCCGAAGCGGCTGCGCAGGAGCGGCTGCGCAGGAGCGGCTGCGCAGAAGCGGCTGCGCAGAAGCGGCTGCGCAGAAGCGGCTGCGCAGAAGCGGCTGCGCAGAAGCGGCTGCGCAGAAGCGGCTGCGCAGAAGCGGCTGCGCAGAAGCGGCTGCGCAGAAGCGGCTGCGCAGAAGCGGCTGCGCAGAAGCGGCTGCGCAGAAGCGGCTGCGCAGAAGCGGCTGCGCAGAAGCGGCTGCGCAGAAGCGGCTGCGCAGAAGCGGCTGCGCAGAAGCGGCTGCGCAGAAGCGGCTGCGCAGAAGCGGCTGCGCAGAAGCGGCTGCGCAGAAGCGGCTGCGCAGAAGCGGCTGCGCAGAAGCGGCTGCGCAGAAGCGGCTGCGCAGAAGCGGCTGCGCAGAAGCGGCTGCGCAGAAACGGCTGCGCAGAAACGGCTGCGCAGAAACGGCTGCGCAGAAACGGCTGCGCAGAAACGGCTGCGCATAAACGGCTGCGCATAAACGGCTGCGCATAAACGGCTGCGCATAAACGGCTGCGCAGGAACGGCTGCGCAGGAACGGCTGCGCAGGAACGGCTGCGCAGGAACGGCTGCGCAGGAACGGCTGCGCAGGAACGGCTGCGCAGGAGCGGCTGCGCAGGAGCGGCTGCGCAGGAACTGCTGCGCAGGAACGGCTGCGCAGGAACGGCTGCGCAGGAACGGCTGCGCAGGAACGGCTGCGCAGGAACGGCTGCGCAGGAACGGCTGCGCAGGAACGGCTGCGCAGTAACGGCTGCGCAGGAACGGCTGCGCAGGAACGGCTGCGCAGGAACGGCTGCGCAGTAACGGCTGCGCAGAAACGGCTGCGCAGAAACGGCTGCGCAGGAACGGCTGCGCAGGAACGGCTGCGCAGGAACGGCTGCGCAGGAACGGCTGCGCAGGAACGGCTGCGCAGGAACGGCTGCGCAGGAACAGCTGCGCAGGAACAGCTGCGCAGGAACTGCTGCGCAGGAACAGCTGCGCAGGAACAGCTGCGCAGGAACAGCTGCGCAGGAACAGCTGCGCAGGAACAGCTGCGCAGGAACAGCTGCGCAGGAACGGCTGCGCAGGAACGGCTGCGCAGGAACGGCTGCGCAGGAACGGCTGCGCAGGAACGGCTGCGCAGGAACGGCTGCGCAGGAACGGCTGCGCAGGAACGGCTGCGCAGGAACGGCTGCGCAGGAACGGCTGCACAGGAACGGCTGCGCAGGAACGGCTGCGCAGGAACGGCTGCGCAGGAACGGCTGCGCAGGAACGGCTGCGCAGGAACGGCTGCGCAGGAACGGCTGCGCAGGAACGGCTGCGCAGGAACGGCTGCGCAGCAGGGCTGCGCAGAAACGGCTGCGCAGAAACGGCTGCGCAGAAACGGCTGCGCAGAAGCGGGTGCGCAGAAGCGGGTGCGCAGAAGCGGGTGCGCAGAAGCGGGTGCGCAGAAGCGGGTGCGCAGAAGCGGGTGCGCAGAAGCGGGTGCGCAGAAGCGGGTGCGCAGAAGCGGGTGCGCAGAAGCGGGTGCGCAGAAGCGGGTGCGCAGAAGCGGGTGCGCAGAAGCGGGTGCGCAGAAGCGGGTGCGCAGAAGCGGGTGCGCAGAAGCGGGTGCGCAGAAGCGGGTGCGCAGAAGCGGGTGCGCATAAACGGCTGCGCATAAACGGCTGCGCATAAACGGCTGCGCATAAACGGCTGCGCATAAACGGCTGCGCATAAACGGCTGCGCATAAACGGCGGCGCAGAAACGGCTGCGCAGAAACAGCTGCGCAGAAACGGCTGCGCAGAAACAGCTAGGCAGAAACGGCTGCGCAGAAACGGCTGCGCAGGAACGGCTGCGCAGGAACAGCTGCGCAGAAGCAGCTGCGCAGAAGCAGCTGCGCAGAAACGGCAGCGCAGAAACGGCTGCGCAGAAGCGGCTGCGCAGGAGCGGCTGCGCAGGAGCGGCTGCGCAGGAGCGGCTGCGCAGGAGCGGCTGCGCCGAAGCGGCTGCGCCGAAGCGGCTGCGCCGAAGCGGCTGCGCAGAAGCGGCTGCGCAGAAGCGGCTGCGCAGAAGCGGCTGCGCAGAAGCGGCTGCGCAGAAGCGGCTGCGCAGAAGCGGCTGCGCAGAAGCGGCTGCGCAGAAGCGGCTGCGCAGAAGCGGCTGCGCAGAAGCGGCTGCGCAGAAGCGGCTGCGCAGAAGCGGCTGCGCAGAAGCGGCTGCGCAGAAGCGGCTGCGCAGAAGCGGCTGCGCAGAAGCGGCTGCGCAGAAGCGGCTGCGCAGAAGCGGCTGCGCAGAAGCGGCTGCGCAGAAACGGCTGCGCAGAAACGGCTGCGCAGAAACGGCTGCGCAGAAACGGCTGCGCATAAACGGCTTCGCATAAACGGCTGCGCAGAAACGGCTGCGCAGAAACGGCTGCGCAGGAACGGCTGCGCAGGAACGGCTGCGCAGGAACGGCTGCGCAGGAACGGCTGCGCAGGAACGGCTGCGCAGAAGCGGCTGCGCAGAAGCGGCTGCGCAGAAGCGGCTGCGCAGAAGCGGCTGCGCAGAAGCGGCTGCGCAGAAGCGGCTGCGCAGAAGCGGCTGCGCAGAAGCGGCTGCGCAGAAGCGGCTGCGCACAAAGCGGCTGCGCACAAAGCGGCTGCGCACAAAGCGGCTGCGCACAAAGCGGCTGCGCACAAAGCGGCTGCGCAGAAGCGGCTGCGCAGAAGCGGCTGCGCAGAAGCGGCTGCGCAGAAGCGGCTGCGCAGAAGCGGCTGCGCAGAAGCGGCTGCGCAGAAGCGGCTGCGCATAAACGGCTGCGCAGAAACGGCTGCGCATAAACGGCTGCGCATAAACGGCTGCGCATGAACGGCTGCGCAGGAACGGCTGCGCAGGAACGGCTGCGCAGGAACGGCTGCGCAGGAACGGCTGCGCAGGAACGGCTGCGCAGGTACGGCTGCGCAGGAACGGCTGCGCAGGAACGGCTGCGCAGGAACGGCTGCGCAGGAACGGCTGCGCAGAAACGGCTGCGCAGGAACGGCTGCGCAGGAACGGCTGCGCAGGAACGGCTGCGCAGGAACGGCTGCGCAGGAACGGCTGAGCAGGAACGGCTGCGCAGGAACGGCTGCGCAGGAACGGCTGCGCAGGAACGGCTGCGCAGGAACGGCTGCGAAGGAACGGCTGCGCAGAAACGGCTGCGCAGTAACGGCTGCGCGGGAACGGCTGCGCGGAAACGGCTGCGCGGGAACGGCTGCGCGGGAACGGCTGCGCGGGAACGGCTGCGCGGAAACGGCTGCGCAGAAGCGGCTGCGCAGAAGCGGCTGCGCAGAAGCGGCTGCGCAGAAGCGGCTGCGCAGAAGCGGCTGCGCAGAAGCGGCTGCGCAGAAGCGGCTGCGCAGAAGCGGCTGCGCAGAAGCGGCTGCGCAGAAGCGGCTGCGCAGAAGCGGCTGCGCAGAAGCGGCTGCGCAGAAGCGGCTGCGCAGAAGCGGCTGCGCAGAAGCGGCTGCGCAGAAGCGGCTGCGCAGGAACGGCTGCGCAGGAACGTCTGCGCAGGAACGTCTGCGCAGGAACGTCTGCGCAGGAACGTCTGCGCAGGAACGTCTGCGCAGGAACGTCTGCGCAGGAACGTCTGCGCAGGAACGTCTGCGCAGGAACGGCTGCGCAGGAACGGCTGCGCAGGAACGGCTGCGCAGGAACGGCTGCGCAGGAACGGCTGCGCAGGAACGGCTGCGCAGGAACGGCTGCGCAGTAACGGCTGCGCAGTAACGGCTGCGCAGTAACGGCTGCGCAGTAACGGCTGCGCAGTAACGGCTGCGCAGTAACGGCTGCGCAGGAACGGCTGCGCAGGAACGGCTGCGCAGTAACGGCTGCGCAGGAACGGCTGCGCAGGAACGGCTGCGCAGGAACGGCTGCGCAGGAACGGCTGCGCAGGAACGGCTGCGCAGGAACGGCTGCGCAGGAACGGCTGCGCAGGAACGGCTGCGCAGGAACGGCTGCGCAGGAACGGCTGCGCAGGAACGGCTGCGCAGAAACGGCTGCGCAGAAACGGCTGCGCAGAAACGGCTGCGCAGGAACGGCTGCGCAGGAACGGCTGCGCAGGAACGGCTGCGCAGGAACGGCTGCGCAGGAACGGCTGCGCAGGAACGGCTGCGCAGGAACGGCTGCGCAGGAACGGCTGCGCAGTAACGGCTGCGCAGTAACGGCTGCGCAGTAACGGCTGCGCAGTAACGGCTGCGCAGTAACGGCTGCGCAGTAACGGCTGCGCAGTAACGGCTGCGCAGTAACGGCTGCGCAGTAACGGCTGCGCAGTAACGGCTGCGCAGGAACGGCTGCGCAGGAACGGCTGCGCAGGAACGGCTGCGCAGAAGCGGCTGCGCAGAAGCGGCTGCGCAGAAGCGGCTGCGCAGAAGCGGCTGCGCAGAAGCGGCTGCGCCGAAGCGGCTGCGCCGAAGCGGCTGCGCAGAAGCGGCTGCGCAGAAGCGGCTGCGCAGAAGCGGCTGCGCAGAAGCGGCTGCGCAGAAGCGGCTGCGCAGAAGCGGCTGCGCAGAACCGGCTGCGCAGAAGCGGCTGCGCAGAAGCGGCTGCGCAGAAGCGGCTGCGCAGAAGCGGCTGCGCAGAAGCGGCTGCGCAGAAGCGGCTGCGCAGAAGCGGCTGCGCAGAAGCGACTGCGCAGAAGCGGCTGCGCAGAAGCGGCTGCGCAGAAGCGGCTGCGCAGAAGCGGCTGCGCAGAAGCGGCTGCGCAGAAGCGGCTGCGCAGAAGCGGCTGCGCAGAAGCGGCTGCGCAGCGGCTGCGCAGGAGCGGCTGCGCAGGAGCGGCTGCGCAGAAACGGCTGCGCAGAAACGGCTGCGCAGAAACGGCTGCGCAGAAACGGCTGCGCAGAAACGGCTGCGCATAAACGGCTGCGCAGAAACGGCTGCGCAGAAACGGCTGCGCATAAACGGCTGCGCAGGAACGGCTGCGCAGGAACGGCTGCGCAGGAACGGCTGCGCAGGAACGGCTGCGCAGGAACGGCTGCGCAGGAACGGCTGCGCAGGAACGGCTGCGCAGGAACGGCTGCGCAGGAACGGCTGCGCAGGAACGGCTGCGCAGTAACGGCTGCGCAGTAACGGCTGCGCAGTAACGGCTGCGCAGTAACGGCTGCGCAGTAACGGCTGCGCAGTAACGGCTGCGCAGGAACGGCTGCGCAGGAACGGCTGCGCAGTAACGGCTGCGCAGGAACGGCTGCGCAGGAACGGCTGCGCAGGAACGGCTGCGCAGGAACGGCTGCGCAGGAACGGCTGCGCAGGAACGGCTGCGCAGGAACGGCTGCGCAGGAACGGCTGCGCAGGAACGGCTGCGCAGGAACGGCTGCGCAGGAACGGCTGCGCAGAAACGGCTGCGCAGAAACGGCTGCGCAGAAACGGCTGCGCAGGAACGGCTGCGCAGGAACGGCTGCGCAGGAACGGCTGCGCAGGAACGGCTGCGCAGGAACGGCTGCGCAGGAACGGCTGCGCAGGAACGGCTGCGCAGGAACGGCTGCGCAGTAACGGCTGCGCAGTAACGGCTGCGCAGTAACGGCTGCGCAGTAACGGCTGCGCAGTAACGGCTGCGCAGTAACGGCTGCGCAGTAACGGCTGCGCAGTAACGGCTGCGCAGTAACGGCTGCGCAGTAACGGCTGCGCAGGAACGGCTGCGCAGGAACGGCTGCGCAGGAACGGCTGCGCAGAAGCGGCTGCGCAGAAGCGGCTGCGCAGAAGCGGCTGCGCAGAAGCGGCTGCGCAGAAGCGGCTGCGCCGAAGCGGCTGCGCCGAAGCGGCTGCGCAGAAGCGGCTGCGCAGAAGCGGCTGCGCAGAAGCGGCTGCGCAGAAGCGGCTGCGCAGAAGCGGCTGCGCAGAAGCGGCTGCGCAGAACCGGCTGCGCAGAAGCGGCTGCGCAGAAGCGGCTGCGCAGAAGCGGCTGCGCAGAAGCGGCTGCGCAGAAGCGGCTGCGCAGAAGCGGCTGCGCAGAAGCGGCTGCGCAGGAACGGCTGCGCAGGAACGGCTGCGCAGGAACGGCTGCGCAGGAACGGCTGCGCAGGAACGGCTGCGCAGGAACGGCTGCGCAGTAACGGCTGCGCAGTAACGGCTGCGCAGAAACGGCTGCGCAGGAACGGCTGCGCAGGAACGGCTGCGCAGGAACGGCTGCGCAGGAACGGCTGCGCAGGAACGGCTGCGCAGAAGCGGCTGCGCAGAAGCGGCTGCGCAGAAGCGGCTGCGCAGAAGCGGCTGCGCAGAAACGGCTGCGCAGAAGCGGCTGCGCAGAAGCGGCTGCGCAGAAGCGGCTGCGCCGAAGCGGCTGCGCCGAAGCGGCTGCGCAGAAGCGGCTGCGCAGAAGCGGCTGCGCAGAAGCGGCTGCGCAGAAGCGGCTGCGCAGAAGCGGCTGCGCAGAAGCGGCTGCGCAGAAGCGGCTGCGCAGAAGCGGCTGCGCAGAAGCGGCTGCGCAGAAGCGGCTGCGCAGAAGCGGCTGCGCAGAAGCGGCTGCGCAGAAGCGGCTGCGCAGAAGCGGCTGCGCAGAAGCGGCTGCGCAGAAGCGGCTGCGCAGAAGCGGCTGCGCAGAAGCGGCTGCGCAGAAGCGGCTGCGCAGAAGCGGCTGCGCAGAAGCGGCTGCGCAGAAGCGGCTGCGCAGAAACGGCTGCGCAGAAACGGCTGCGCAGAAACGGCTAGGCAGAAACGGCTGCGCAGAAACGGCTGCGCATAAACGGCTGCGCAGAAACGGCTGCGCATAAACGGCTGCGCAGAAACGGCTGCGCAGAAACGGCTGCGCATAAACGGCTGCGCATAAACGGCTGCGCAGGAACAGCTGCGCAGGAACAGCTGCGCAGGAACAGCTGCGCAGGAACAGCTGCGCAGGAACAGCTGCGCAGGAACAGCTGCGCAGGAACAGCTGCGCACGAACAGCTGCGCAGGAACAGCTGCGCAGGAACAGCTGCGCAGGAACAGCTGCGCAGGAACAGCTGCGCAGGAACGGCTGCGCAGGAACGGCTGCGCACGAACGGCTGCGCAGGAACGGCTGCGCAGGAACGGCTTCGCAGGAACGGCTGCGCATAAACGGCTGCGCATAAACGGCTGCGCAGAAGCGGCTGCGCAGAAGCGGCTGCGCAGAAGCGGCTGCGCAGGAACAACTACGCAGAAGCAGCTGCGCAGAAGCAGCTGCGCAGGAACAGCTGCGCAGGAACAGCTGCGCAGGAACGGCTGCGCAGGAACGGCTGCGCAGGAACGGCTGCGCAGGAACGGCTGCGCAGGAACGGCTGCGCAGGAACGGCTGCGCAGGAACGGCTGCGCAGGAACGGCTGCGCAGGAACGGCTGCGCAGGAACGGCTGCGCATAAACGGCTGCGCATAAACGGCTGCGCAGAAGCGGCTGCGCAGAAGCGGCTGCGCAGAAGCGGCTGCGCAGAAGCGGCTGCGCAGGAACAGCTGCGCAGAAGCGGCTGCGCAGAAGCGGCTGCGCAGGAACGGCTGCGCAGGAACGGCTGCGCAGGAACGGCTGCGCAGGAACGGCTGCGCAGGAACGGCTGCGCAGGAACGGCTGCGCAGGAACGGCTGCGCAGGAACGGCTGCGCAGGAACGGCTGCGCAGGAACGGCTGCGCAGGAACGGCTGCGCAGGAACGGCTGCGCAGGAACGGCTGCGCAGGAACGGCTGCGCAGAAGCGGCTGCGCAGAAGCGGCTGCGCAGAAGCGGCTGCGCAGAAGCGGCTGCGCAGAAGCGGCTGCGCAGAAGCGGCTGCGCAGAAGCGGCTGCGCAGAAGCGGCTGCGCAGAAGCGGCTGCGCAGAAGCGGCTGCGCAGAAGCGGCTGCGCAGAAGCGGCTGCGCAGAAGCGGCTGCGCAAAAGCGGCTGCGCAGGAACAGCTGCGCAGAAGCGGCTGCGCAGGAACGGCTGCGCAGGAACGGCTGCGCAGAAACAGCTGCGCAGGAACAGCTGCGCAGGAACAGCTGCGCAGGAACAGCTGCGCAGGAACAGCTGCGCAGAAACGGCTGCGCAGAAACGGCTGCGCAGGAACGGCTGCGCAGAAACGGCTGCGCAGAAACGGCTGCGCAGAAACGGCTGCGCAGGAACGGCTGCGCAGGAACGGCTGCGCAGGAACGGCTTCGCAGGAACGGCTTCGCAGGAACGGCTTCGCAGGAACGGCTGCGCAGGAACGGCTGCGCAGGAACGGCTGCGCAGGAACGGCTGCGCAGGAACGGCTGCGCAGGAACGGCTGCGCAGGAACGGCTGCGCAGTAACGGCTGCGCAGTAACGGCTGCGCAGTAACGGCTGCGCAGAAACGGCTGCGCAGGAACGGCTGCGCAGGAACGGCTGCGCAGGAACGGCTGCGCAGGAACGGCTGCGCAGGAACGGCTGCGCAGGAACGGCTGCGCAGGAACGGCTGCGCAGGAACGGCTGCGCAGGAACGGCTGCGCAGGAACGGCTGCGCAGAAGCGGCTGCGCAGAAGCGGCTGCGCAGAAGCGGCTGCGCAGAAGCGGCTGCGCAGAAGCGGCTGCGCAGAAGCGGCTGCGCAGAAGCGGCTGCGCAGAAGCGGCTGCGCAGAAGCGGCTGCGCAGAAGCGGCTGCGCAGAAGCGGCTGCGCAGAAGCGGCTGCGCAGAAGCGGCTGCGCACAAAGCGGCTGCGCACAAAGCGGCTGCGCACAAAGCGGCTGCGCACAAAGCGGCTGCGCACAAAGCGGCTGCGCACAAAGCGGCTGCGCACAAGCGGCTGCGCACAAGCGGCTGCGCACAAGCGGCTGCGCACAAGCGGCTGCGCAGAAGCGGCTGCGCAGAAGCGGCTGCGCAGGAACGGCTGCGCAGAAGCGGCTGCGCAGGAACAGCTGCGCAGGAACAGCTGCGCAGGAACAGCTGCGCAGGAACAGCTGCGCAGGAACAGCTGCGCAGGAACGGCTGCGCAGGAACGGCTGCGCAGGAACGGCTGCGCAGGAACGGCTGCGCAGGAACGGCTGCGCAGAAACGGCTGCGCAGGAACGGCTGCGCAGGAACGGCTGCGCAGGAACGGCTGCGCAGGAACGGCTGCGCAGGAACGGCTGCGCAGGAACGGCTGCGCAGGAACGGCTGCGCAGGAACGGCTGCGCAGGAACGGCTGCGCAGGAACGGCTGCGCAGGAACGGCTGCGCAGGAACGGCTGCGCAGGAACGGCTGCGCAGGAACGGCTGCGCAGGAACGGCTGCGCAGGAACGGCTGCGCAGGAACGGCTGCGCAGAAGCGGCTGCGCAGAAGCGGCTGCGCAGAAGCGGCTGCGCAGAAGCGGCTGCGCAGAAGCGGCTGCGCAGAAGCGGCTGCGCAGAAGCGGCTGCGCAGAAGCGGCTGCGCAGAAGCGGCTGCGCACAAAGCGGCTGCGCACAAAGCGGCTGCGCACAAAGCGGCTGCGCACAAAGCGGCTGCGCACAAAGCGGCTGCGCAGAAGCGGCTGCGCAGAAGCGGCTGCGCAGAAGCGGCTGCGCAGAAGCGGCTGCGCAGAAGCGGCTGCGCAGAAGCGGCTGCGCATAAACGGCTGCGCAGAAACGGCTGCGCATAAACGGCTGCGCATGAACGGCTGCGCATGAACGGCTGCGCAGGAACGGCTGCGCAGGAACGGCTGCGCAGGAACGGCTGCGCAGGAACGGCTGCGCAGGTACGGCTGCGCAGGAACGGCTGCGCAGGAACGGCTGCGCAGGAACGGCTGCGCAGAAACGGCTGCGCAGGAACGGCTGCGCAGGAACGGCTGCGCAGGAACGGCTGCGCAGGAACGGCTGCGCAGGAACGGCTGAGCAGGAACGGCTGCGCAGGAACGGCTGCGCAGGAACGGCTGCGCAGGAACGGCTGCGCAGGAACGGCTGCGAAGGAACGGCTGCGCAGAAACGGCTGCGCAGTAACGGCTGCGCGGGAACGGCTGCGCGGAAACGGCTGCGCGGGAACGGCTGCGCGGGAACGGCTGCGCGGGAACGGCTGCGCGGGAACGGCTGCGCAGAAGCGGCTGCGCAGAAGCGGCTGCGCAGAAGCGGCTGCGCAGAAGCGGCTGCGCAGAAGCGGCTGCGCAGAAGCGGCTGCGCAGAAGCGGCTGCGCAGAAGCGGCTGCGCAGAAGCGGCTGCGCAGAAGCGGCTGCGCAGAAGCGGCTGCGCAGAAGCGGCTGCGCAGAAGCGGCTGCGCAGAAGCGGCTGCGCAGAAGCGGCTGCGCAGAAGCGGCTGCGCAGAAGCGGCTGCGCAGAAGCGGCTGCGCAGAAGCGGCTGCGCAGAAGCGGCTGCGCAGGAACGGCTGCGCAGAAGCGGCTGCGCAGGAACAGCTGCGCAGGAACAGCTGCGCAGGAACAGCTGCGCAGGAACAGCTGCGCAGGAACAGCTGCGCAGGAACGGCTGCGCAGAAACGGCTGCGCAGGAACGGCTGCGCAGGAACGGCTGCGCAGGAACGGCTGCGCAGGAACGGCTGCGCAGGAACGGCTGCGCAGGAACGGCTGCGCAGGAACGGCTGCGCAGGAACGGCTGCGCAGGAACGGCTGCGCAGGAACGGCTGCGCAGGAACGGCTGCGCAGGAACGGCTGCGCAGGAACGGCTGCGCAGGAACGGCTGCGCAGGAACGGCTGCGCAGGAACGGCTGCGCAGAAGCGGCTGCGCAGAAGCGGCTGCGCAGAAGCGGCTGCGCAGAAGCGGCTGCGCAGAAGCGGCTGCGCAGAAGCGGCTGCGCAGAAGCGGCTGCGCAGAAGCGGCTGCGCAGAAGCGGCTGCGCAGAAGCGGCTGCGCACAAAGCGGCTGCGCACAAAGCGGCTGCGCACAAAGCGGCTGCGCACAAAGCGGCTGCGCACAAAGCGGCTGCGCAGAAGCGGCTGCGCAGAAGCGGCTGCGCAGAAGCGGCTGCGCAGAAGCGGCTGCGCAGAAGCGGCTGCGCAGAAGCGGCTGCGCAGAAGCGGCTGCGCAGAAGCGGCTGCGCAGAAACGGCTGCGCATAAACGGCTGCGCATAAACGGCTGCGCATGAACGGCTGCGCAGGAACGGCTGCGCAGGAACGGCTGCGCAGGAACGGCTGCGCAGGAACGGCTGCGCAGGAACGGCTGCGCAGGTACGGCTGCGCAGGAACGGCTGCGCAGGAACGGCTGCGCAGGAACGGCTGCGCAGGAACGGCTGCGCAGGAACGGCTGCGCAGGAACGGCTGCGCAGGAACGGCTGCGCAGGAACGGCTGCGCAGGAACGGCTGAGCAGGAACGGCTGCGCAGGAACGGCTGCGCAGGAACGGCTGCGCAGGAACGGCTGCGCAGGAACGGCTGCGAAGGAACGGCTGCGCAGAAACGGCTGCGCAGTAACGGCTGCGCGGGAACGGCTGCGCGGAAACGGCTGCGCGGGAACGGCTGCGCGGGAACGGCTGCGCGGGAACGGCTGCGCGGGAACGGCTGCGCGGAAGCGGCTGCGCAGAAGCGGCTGCGCAGAAGCGGCTGCGCAGAAGCGGCTGCGCAGAAGCGGCTGCGCAGAAGCGGCTGCGCAGAAGCGGCTGCGCAGAAGCGGCTGCGCAGAAGCGGCTGCGCAGAAGCGGCTGCGCAGAAGCGGCTGCGCAGAAGCGGCTGCGCAGAAGCGGCTGCGCAGAAGCGGCTGCGCAGAAGCGGCTGCGCAGAAGCGGCTGCGCAGAAGCGGCTGCGCAGAAGCGGCTGCGCAGGAACGGCTGCGCAGGAACGTCTGCGCAGGAACGTCTGCGCAGGAACGTCTGCGCAGGAACGTCTGCGCAGGAACGTCTGCGCAGGAACGGCTGCGCAGGAACGGCTGCGCAGGAACGGCTGCGCAGGAACGGCTGCGCAGGAACGGCTGCGCAGGAACGGCTGCGCAGTAACGGCTGCGCAGTAACGGCTGCGCAGTAACGGCTGCGCAGTAACGGCTGCGCAGTAACGGCTGCGCAGTAACGGCTGCGCAGTAACGGCTGCGCAGTAACGGCTGCGCAGTAACGGCTGCGCAGTAACGGCTGCGCAGTAACGGCTGCGCAGGAACGGCTGCGCAGTAACGGCTGCGCAGGAACGGCTGCGCAGGAACGGCTGCGCAGGAACGGCTGCGCAGGAACGGCTGCGCAGGAACGGCTGCGCAGGAACGGCTGCGCAGGAACGGCTGCGCAGGAACGGCTGCGCAGGAACGGCTGCGCAGGAACGGCTGCGCAGGAACGGCTGCGCAGAAACGGCTGCGCAGAAACGGCTGCGCAGGAACGGCTGCGCAGGAACGGCTGCGCAGGAACGGCTGCGCAGGAACGGCTGCGCAGGAACGGCTGCGCAGGAACGGCTGCGCAGGAACGGCTGCGCAGGAACGGCTGCGCAGGAACGGCTGCGCAGGAACGGCTGCGCAGGAACGGCTGCGCAGGAACGGCTGCGCAGTAACGGCTGCGCAGTAACGGCTGCGCAGTAACGGCTGCGCAGTAACGGCTGCGCAGTAACGGCTGCGCAGGAACAGCTGCGCAGGAACGGCTGCGCAGGAACGGCTGCGCAGGAACGGCTGCGCAGAAGCGGCTGCGCAGAAGCGGCTGCGCAGAAGCGGCTGCGCAGAAGCGGCTGCGCAGAAGCGGCTGCGCCGAAGCGGCTGCGCCGAAGCGGCTGCGCAGAAGCGGCTGCGCAGAAGCGGCTGCGCAGAAGCGGCTGCGCAGAAGCGGCTGCGCAGAAGCGGCTGCGCAGAAGCGGCTGCGCAGAACCGGCTGCGCAGAACCGGCTGCGCAGAAGCGGCTGCGCAGAAGCGGCTGCGCAGAAGCGGCTGCGCAGAAGCGGCTGCGCAGAAGCGGCTGCGCAGAAGCGCGCAGAAGCGACCTGCGCAGAAGCGGACTGCGCAGAAGCGGCTTGCGCAGAAGCTGGCTGCGCAGAAGCGGCTGCGCAGAAGCGGCTGCGCAGAAGCGGCTGCGCAGAAGCGGGGGCTGCGCAGAGACGGCTGCGCAGGAAGCCGGCTGCGCAAGGAGCGGCTGCGCAGAAACGGCTGCGCAGAAACGGCTGCGCAGGAAACGGCTGCGCAGAAACGGCTGCGCAGAAGAACGGCTGCGCATAAACGGCTGCGCAGAAACGGCTGCGCAGAAACGGCTGCGCATAACGGCTGCGCAGGAACGGCTGCGCAGGAACGGCTGCGCAGGAACGGCTGCGCAGGAACGGCTGCGCAGGAACGGCTGCGCAGGAAGAACGGCTGCGCACGAAACGGCTGCGCACGAACGGCTGCGCAGGAACGGCTGCGCAGGAACGGCTGCGCAGGAACGGCTCTGCGCAGGAACGGCTGCGCAGGAACTGCTGCGCAGGAACCGCGCAGAACGGCTGCGCAGGAACGGCTGCGCAGGAACGGCCTGCGCAGGAACGGCTGCGCAGGAACGGCTGCGCAGGAACGGCTGCGCAGAACGGCTGCGCAGTAACGGCTGCGCAGGAACGGCTGCGCAGGAACGGCTGCGCAGGAACGGCTGCGCAGGAACGGCTGCGCAGGAACGCTGCGCAGGAACGGCTGCGCAGAAGCGGCTGCGCAGAAGCGGCTGCGCAGAAGCGGCTGCGCAGAAGCGGCTGCGCAGAAACGGCTGCGCAGAAGCGGCTGCGCAGAAGCGGCTGCGCAGAAGCGGCTGCGCCGAAGCGGCTGCGCCGAAGCGGCTGCGCAGAAGCGGCTGCGCAGAAGCGGCTGCGCAGAAGCGGCTGCGCAGAAGCGGCTGCGCAGAAGCGGCTGCGCAGAAGCGGCTGCGCAGAAGCGGCTGCGCAGAAAGCGGCTGCGCAGAAGCGGCTCTGCGCAGAAGCGGCTGCGCAAAGCGCTGAGCGAAGCGGCTGCGCAGAAGCTGCTGCGCGAGCGGCTGCGCAGAAGCGGCTGCGCAGAAGCGGCTGCGCAGAAGCGGCTGCGCAGAAGCGGCTGCGCAGAAGCGGCTGCGCAGAAGCGGCTGCGCAGAAGCGGCTGCGCAGAAGCGGCTGCGCAGAAGCGGCTGCGCAGAAGCGGCTGCGCAGAAGCGGCCTGCGCAGAAGCGGCTGCGCAGAAACGGCTGCGCAGAAACGGCTGCGCAGAAACGGCTGCGCAGAAACGGCTAGGCAGAAACGGCTGCGCAGAAACGGCTGCGCATAAACGGCTGCGCAGAAACGGCCTGCGCAGAAACGGCTGCGCATAAACGGCTGCGCATAAACGGCTGCGCAGGAACGGCTGCGCAGGAACAGCTGCGCAGGAACAGCTGCGCAGGAACAGCTGCGCAGGAACAGCTGCGCAGGAACAGCTGCGCAGGAACAGCTGCGCACGAACAGCTGCGCAGGAACAGCTGCGCAGGAACAGCTGCGCAGGAACAGCTGCGCAGGAACAGCTGCGCAGGAACGGCTGCGCAGGAACGGCTGCGCACGAACGGCTGCGCAGGAACGGCTGCGCAGGAACGGCTTCGCAGGAACGGCTGCGCATAAACGGCTGCGCATAAACGGCTGCGCAGAAGCGGCTGCGCAGAAGCGGCTGCGCAGAAGCGGCTGCGCAGGAACAACTACGCAGAAGCAGCTGCGCAGAAGCAGCTGCGCAGGAACAGCTGCGCAGGAACAGCTGCGCAGGAACGGCTGCGCAGGAACGGCTGCGCAGGAACGGCTGCGCAGGAACGGCTGCGCAGGAACGGCTGCGCAGGAACGGCTGCGCAGGAACGGCTGCGCATAAACGGCTGCGCATAAACGGCTGCGCAGAAGCGGCTGCGCAGAAGCGGCTGCGCAGAAGCGGCTGCGCAGGAACAGCTGCGCAGAAGCGGCTGCGCAGAAGCGGCTGCGCAGGAACGGCTGCGCAGGAACGGCTGCGCAGGAACGGCTGCGCAGGAACGGCTGCGCAGGAACGGCTGCGCAGGAACGGCTGCGCAGGAACGGCTGCGCAGGAACGGCTGCGCAGGAACGGCTGCGCAGGAACGGCTGCGCAGGAACGGCTGCGCAGGAACGGCTGCGCAGGAACGGCTGCGCAGGAACGGCTGCGCAGAAGCGGCTGCGCAGAAGCGGCTGCGCAGAAGCGGCTGCGCAGAAGCGGCTGCGCAGAAGCGGCTGCGCAGAAGCGGCTGCGCAGAAGCGGCTGCGCAGAAGCGGCTGCGCAGAAGCGGCTGCGCAGAAGCGGCTGCGCAGAAGCGGCTGCGCAGAAGCGGCTGCGCAGAAGCGGCTGCGCAAAAGCGGCTGCGCAGGAACAGCTGCGCAGAAGCGGCTGCGCAGGAACGGCTGCGCAGGAACGGCTGCGCAGAAACAGCTGCGCAGGAACAGCTGCGCAGGAACAGCTGCGCAGGAACAGCTGCGCAGGAACAGCTGCGCAGAAACAGCTGCGCAGAAACGGCTGCGCAGGAACGGCTGCGCAGAAACGGCTGCGCAGAAACGGCTGCGCAGAAACGGCTGCGCAGGAACGGCTGCGCAGGAACGGCTGCGCAGGAACGGCTTCGCAGGAACGGCTTCGCAGGAACGGCTTCGCAGGAACGGCTGCGCAGGAACGGCTGCGCAGGAACGGCTGCGCAGGAACGGCTGCGCAGGAACGGCTGCGCAGGAACGGCTGCGCAGGAACGGCTGCGCAGGAACGGCTGCGCAGGAACGGCTGCGCAGTAACGGCTGCGCAGTAACCGGCTGCGCAGTAACGGCTGCGCAGAAACGGCTGCGCAGGAACGGCTGCGCAGGAACGGCTGCGCAGGAACGGCTGCGCAGGAACGGCTGCGCAGGAACGGCTGCGCAGGAACGGCTGCGCAGGAACGGCTGCGCAGAAGCGGCTGCGCAGAAGCGGCTGCGCAGAAGCGGCTGCGCAGAAGCGGCTGCGCAGAAGCGGCTGCGCAGAAGCGGCTGCGCAGAAGCGGCTGCGCAGAAGCGGCTGCGCAGAAGCGGCTGCGCAGAAGCGGCTGCGCAGAAGCGGCTGCGCAGAAGCGGCTGCGCAGAAGCGGCTGCGCAGAAGCGGCTGCGCACAAAGCGGCTGCGCACAAAGCGGCTGCGCACAAAGCGGCTGCGCACAAAGCGGCTGCGCACAAAGCGGCTGCGCACAAGCGGCTGCGCACAAGCGGCTGCGCACAAGCGGCTGCGCACAAGCGGCTGCGCAGAAGCGGCTGCGCAGAAGCGGCTGCGCAGAAGCGGCTGCGCAGAAGCGGCTGCGCAGAAGCGGCTGCGCAGAAGCGGCTGCGCATAAACGGCTGCGCATAAACGGCTGCGCAGAAACGGCTGCGCATAAACGGCTGCGCATAAACGGCTGCGCATAAACGGCTGCGCAGGAACGGCTGCGCAGAAACGGCTGCGCAGAAACGGCTGCGCAGGAACGGCTGCGCAGGAACGGCTGCGCAGGAACGGCTGCGCAGGAACGGCTGCGCAGGAACGGCTGCGCAGGAACGGCTGCGCAGGAACGGCTGCGCAGAAGCGGCTGCGCAGAAGCGGCTGCGCAGAAGCGGCTGCGCAGAAGCGGCTGCGCAGAAGCGGCTGCGCAGAAGCGGCTGCGCAGAAGCGGCTGCGCAGAAGCGGCTGCGCAGAAGCGGCTGCGCAGAAGCGGCTGCGCAGAAGCGGCTGCGCAGAAGCGGCTGCGCAGAAGCGGCTGCGCAGAAGCGGCTGCGCAGAAGCGGCTGCGCAGAAGCGGCTGCGCAGAAGCGGCTGCGCAAAAGCGGCTGCGCAGGAACGGCTGCGCAGAAGCGGCTGCGCAGGAACAGCTGCGCAGGAACAGCTGCGCAGAAACAGCTGCGCAGGAACAGCTGCGCAGGAACAGCTGCGCAGGAACGGCTGCGCAGGAACGGCTGCGCAGAAACGGCTGCGCAGGAACGGCTGCGCAGAAACGGCTGCGCAGAAACGGCTGCGCAGAAACGGCTGCGCAGGAACGGCTGCGCAGGAACGGCTGCGCAGGAACGGCTTCGCAGGAACGGCTTCGCAGGAACGGCTGCGCAGGAACGGCTGCGCAGGAACGGCTGCGCAGGAACGGCTGCGCAGGAACGGCTGCGCAGGAACGGCTGCGCAGGAACGGCTGCGCAGGAACGGCTGCGCAGGAACGGCTGCGCAGGAACGGCTGCGCAGTAACGGCTGCGCAGTAACGGCTGCGCAGAAACGGCTGCGCAGGAACGGCTGCGCAGGAACGGCTGCGCAGGAACGGCTGCGCAGGAACGGCTGCGCAGGAACGGCTGCGCAGGAACGGCTGCGCAGGAACGGCTGCGCAGAAGCGGCTGCGCAGAAGCGGCTGCGCAGAAGCGGCTGCGCAGAAGCGGCTGCGCAGAAGCGGCTGCGCAGAAGCGGCTGCGCAGAAGCGGCTGCGCAGAAGCGGCTGCGCACAAAGCGGCTGCGCACAAAGCGGCTGCGCACAAAGCGGCTGCGCACAAAGCGGCTGCGCACAAGCGGCTGCGCACAAGCGGCTGCGTACAAGCGGCTGCGCACAAGCGGCTGCGCACAAGCGGCTGCGCAGAAGCGGCTGCGCAGAAGCGGCTGCGCAGAAGCGGCTGCGCAGAAGCGGCTGCGCAGAAGCGGCTGCGCATAAACGGCTGCGCAGAAACGGCTGCGCAGAAACGGCTGCGCAGAAACGGCTGCGCATAAACGGCTGCGCATAAACTGCTGCGCATAAACGGCTGCGCAGGAACGGCTGCGCAGGAACGGCTGCGCAGGAACGGCTGCGCAGAAACGGCTGCGCAGGAACGGCTGCGCAGGAACGGCTGCGCAGGAACGGCTGCGCAGGAACGGCTGCGCAGGAACGGCTGCGCAGGAACGGCTGCGCAGGAACGGCTGCGCAGGAACGGCTGCGCAGGAACGGCTGCGCAGAAGCGGCTGCGCAGAAGCGGCTGCGCAGAAGCGGCTGCGCAGAAGCGGCTGCGCAGAAGCGGCTGCGCAGAAGCGGCTGCGCAGAAGCGGCTGCGCAGAAGCGGCTGCGCAGAAGCGGCTGCGCAGAAGCGGCTGCGCAGAAGCGGCTGCGCAGAAGCGGCTGCGCAGAAGCGGCTGCGCAGAAGCGGCTGCGCAGAAGCGGCTGCGCAGAAGCGGCTGCGCAGAAGCGGCTGCGCAGAAGCGGCTGCGCAGAAGCGGCTGCGCAGAAGCGGCTGCGCAGAAGCGGCTGCGCAGAAGCGGCTGCGCAAAAGCGGCTGCGCAGGAACAGCTGCGCAGAAGCGGCTGCGCAGGAACAGCTGCGCAGGAACAGCTGCGCAGAAACAGCTGCGCAGGAACAGCTGCGCAGGAACAGCTGCGCAGGAACAGCTGCGCAGGAACGGCTGCGCAGAAACGGCTGCGCAGAAACGGCTGCGCAGGAACGGCTGCGCAGAAACGGCTGCGCAGAAACGGCTGCGCAGGAACGGCTGCGCAGGAACGGCTGCGCAGGAACGGCTTCGCAGGAACGGCTTCGCAGGAACGGCTTCGCAGGAACGGCTGCGCAGGAACGGCTGCGCAGGAACGGCTGCGCAGGAACGGCTGCGCAGGAACGGCTGCGCAGGAACGGCTGCGCAGGAACGGCTGCGCAGTAACGGCTGCGCAGTAACGGCTGCGCAGTAACGGCTGCGCAGTAACGGCTGCGCAGAAACGGCTGCGCAGGAACGGCTGCGCAGGAACGGCTGCGCAGGAACGGCTGCGCAGGAACGGCTGCGCAGGAACGGCTGCGCAGGAACGGCTGCGCAGGAACGGCTGCGCAGGAACGGCTGCGCAGAAACGGCTGCGCAGAAACGGCTGCGCAGAAGCGGCTGCGCAGAAGCGGCTGCGCAGAAGCGGCTGCGCAGAAGCGGCTGCGCAGAAGCGGCTGCGCAGAAGCGGCTGCGCAGAAGCGGCTGCGCAGAAGCGGCTGCGCAGAAGCGGCTGCGCAGAAGCGGCTGCGCACAAAGCGGCTGCGCACAAAGCGGCTGCGCACAAAGCGGCTGCGCACAAAGCGGCTGCGCACAAAGCGGCTGCGCACAAAGCGGCTGCGCACAAAGCGGCTGCGCACAAGCGGCTGCGCACAAGCGGCTGCGCACAAGCGGCTGCGCACAAGCGGCTGCGCACAAGCGGCTGCGCAGAAGCGGCTGCGCAGAAGCGGCTGCGCAGAAGCGGCTGCGCAGAAGCGGCTGCGGAGAAGCGGCTGCGCAGAAGCGGCTGCGCATAAACGGCTGCGCATAAACGGCTGCGCAGAAACGGCTGCGCAGAAACGGCTGCGCATAAACGGCTGCGCATAAACGGCTGCGCATAAACGGCTGCGCATAAACGGCTGCGCATAAACAGCTGCACAGGAACAGCTGCGCAGGAACAGCTGCGCAGGAACGGCTGCGCAGGAACGGCTGCGCAGGAACGGCTGCGCAGGAACGGCTGCGCAGGAACGGCTGCGCAGGAACGGCTGCGCAGGAACGGCTGCGCAGGAACGGCTGCGCAGGAACGGCTGAGCAGGAACGGCTGCGCAGGAACGGCTGCGCAGGAACGGCTGCGCAGGAACGGCTGCGCAGGAACGGCTGCGCAGGAACGGCTGCGCAGAAACGGCTGCGCAGTAACGGCTGCGCAGGAACGGCTGCGCAGGAACGGCTGCGCAGGAACGGCTGCGCAGGAACGGCTGCGCAGGAACAACTGCGCAGAAGCAGCTGCGCAGAAGCAGCTGCGCAGGAACAGCTGCGCAGGAACAGCTGCGCAGGAACAGCTGCGCAGGAACAGCTGCGCAGGAACAGCTGCGCAGGAACAGCTGCGCAGGAACAGCTGCGCAGGAACAGCTGCGCAGGAACAGCTGCGCAGGAACGGCTGCGCAGGAACGGCTGCGCAGGAACGGCTGCGCAGGAACGGCTGCGCAGGAACGGCTTCGCAGGAACGGCTGCGCATAAACGGCTGCGCATAAACGGCTGCGCATAAACGGCTGCGCAGAAGCGGCTGCGCAGAAGCGGCTGCGCAGGAACAACTGCGCAGAAGCAGCTGCGCAGAAGCAGCTGCGCAGGAACGGCTGCGCAGGAACGGCTGCGCAGGAACGGCTGCGCAGGAACGGCTGCGCAGGAACGGCTGCGCAGGAACGGCTGCGCAGGAACGGCTGCGCAGGAACGGCTGCGCAGGAACGGCTGCGCAGGAACGGCTGCGCATAAACGGCTGCGCAGGAACGGCTGCGCAGAAGCGGCTGCGCAGAAGCGGCTGCGCAGAAGCGGCTGCGCAGAAGCGGCTGCGCAGAAGCGGCTGCGCTGAAGCGGCTGCGCAGAAGCGGCTGCGCAGAAGCGGCTGCGCAGAAGCGGCTGCGCAGAAGCGGCTGCGCAGAAGCGGCTGCGCAGAAGCGGCTGCGCAGAAGCGGCTGCGCAGAAGCGGCTGCGCAGAAGCGGCTGCGCAGAAGCGGCTGCGCAGAAGCGGCTGCGCAGAAGCGGCTGCGCAGGAACGGCTGCGCAGGAACGGCTGCGCAGGAACGGCTGCGCAGGAACGGCTGCGCAGGAACGGCTGCGCAGGAACAACTGCGCAGAAGCAGCTGCGCAGAAGCAGCTGCGCAGGAACAGCTGCGCAGGAACAGCTGCGCAGGAACAGCTGCGCGGGAACAGCTGCGCAGGAACAGCTGCGCAGGAACAGCTGCGCAGGAACAGCTGCGCAGGAACGGCTGCGCAGGAACGGCTGCGCAGGAACGGCTGCGCAGGAACGGCTGCGCACGAACGGCTGCGCAGGAACGGCTGCGCAGGAACGGCTTCGCATAAACGGCTGCGCAGAAGCGGCTGCGCAGAAGCGGCTGCGCAGAAGCGGCTGCGCAGAAGCGGCTGCGCAGGAACAACTGCGCAGAAGCAGCTGCGCAGAAGCAGCTGCGCAGGAACAGCTGCGCAGGAACAGCTGCGCAGGAACAGCTGCGCAGGAACGGCTGCGCAGGAACGGCTGCGCAGGAACGGCTGCGCAGGAACGGCTGCGCAGGAACGGCTGCGCATAAACGGCTGCGCATAAACGGCTGCGCAGAAGCGGCTGCGCAGAAGCGGCTGCGCAGGAACAGCTGCGCAGAAGCAGCTGCGCAGAAGCAGCTGCGCAGGAACAGCTGCGCAGGAACAGCTGCGCAGGAACGGCTGCGCAGGAACGGCTGCGCAGGAACGGCTGCGCAGGAACGGCTGCGCAGGAACGGCTGCGCAGGAACGGCTGCGCAGGAACGGCTGCGCAGGAACGGCTGCGCAGGAACGGCTGCGCAGGAACGGCTGCGCAGGAACGGCTGCGCAGGAACGGCTGCGCAGGAACGGCTGCGCAGGAACGGCTGCGCAGGAACGGCTGCGCAGGAACGGCTGCGCAGGAACGGCTGCGCAGGAACGGCTGCGCAGAAGCGGCTGCGCAGAAGCGGCTGCGCAGAAGCGGCTGCGCAGAAGCGGCTGCGCAGAAGCGGCTGCGCAGAAGCGGCTGCGCAGAAGCGGCTGCGCAGAAGCGGCTGCGCAGAAGCGGCTGCGCAGAAGCGGCTGCGCAGAAGCGGCTGCGCAGAAGCGGCTGCGCAGAAGCGGCTGCGCAGAAGCGGCTGCGCAGAAGCGGCTGCGCAGAAGCGGCTGCGCAGAAGCGGCTGCGCAGAAGCGGCTGCGCAGAAGCGGCTGCGCAGAAGCGGCTGCGCAGAAGCGGCTGCGCAGAAGCGGCTGCGCAGAAGCGGCTGCGCAGAAGCGGCTGCGCAGAAGCGGCTGCGCAGAAGCGGCTGCGCAGAAGCGGCTGCGCAGAAGCGGCTGCGCAGAAGCGGCTGCGCAGAAGCGGCTGCGCAGAAGCGGCTGCGCAGAAGCGGCTGCGCAGAAGCGGCTGCGCAGAAGCGGCTGCGCAGAAGCGGCTGCGCAGAAGCGGCTGCGCAGAAGCGGCTGCGCAGAAGCGGCTGCGCAGAAGCGGCTGCGCAGAAGCGGCTGCGCATAAGCGGCTGCGCATAAGCGGCTGCGCATAAGCGGCTGCGCAGAAGCGGCTGCGCAGAAGCGGCTGCGCAGAAGCGGCTAGGCAGAAACGGCTGCGCAGAAACGGCTGCGCAGAAACGGCTGCGCATAAACGGCTGCGCAGAAACGGCTGCGCAGAAACGGCTGCGCATGAACGGCTGCGCAGGAACGGCTGCGCAGGAACGGCTGCGCAGGAACGGCTGCGCAGGAACGGCTGCGCAGGAACGGCTGCGCAGGAACGGCTGCGCAGGAACGGCTGCGCAGGAACGGCTGCGCAGGAACGGCTGCGCAGGAACGGCTGCGCAGGAACGGCTGCGCAGGAACGGCTGCGCAGGAACGGCTTCGCAGGAACGGCTGCGCAGGAACGGCTGCGCAGGAACGGCTGCGCAGGAACGGCTGCGCAGGAACGGCTGCGCAGGAACGGCTGCGCAGGAACGGCTGCGCAGGAACGGCTGCGCAGGAACGGCTGCGCAGGAACGGCTGCGCAGGAACGGCTGCGCAGAAACGGCTGCGCAGGAACGGCTGCGCAGGAACGGCTGCGCAGGAACGGCTGCGCAGGAACGGCTGCGCAGGAACGGCTGCGCAGGAACGGCTGCGCAGGAACGGCTGCGCAGAAGCGGCTGCGCAGAAGCGGCTGCGCAGAAGCGGCTGCGCAGAAGCGGCTGCGCAGAAGCGGCTGCGCAGAAGCGGCTGCGCAGAAGCGGCTGCGCAGAAGCGGCTGCGCAGAAGCGGCTGCGCAGAAGCGGCTGCGCAGAAGCGGCTGCGCAGAAGCGGCTGCGCAGAAGCGGCTGCGCAGAAGCGGCTGCGCAGAAGCGGCTGCGCAGAAGCGGCTGCGCAGAAGCGGCTGCGCAGAAGCGGCTGCGCAGAAGCGGCTGCGCATAAGCGGCTGCGCAGAAGCGGCTGCGCAGAAGCGGCTGCGCAGAAGCGGCTGCGCAGAAGCGGCTGCGCAGAAGCGGCTGCGCAGAAGCGGCTGCGCAGAAACGGCTAGGCAGAAACGGCTGCGCAGAAACGGCTGCGCAGAAACGGCTGCGCATAAACGGCTGCGCAGAAACGGCTGCGCAGAAACGGCTGCGCATAAACGGCTGCGCATAAACGGCTGCGCAGGAACGGCTGCGCAGGAACGGCTGCGCAGGAACGGCTGCGCAGGAACGGCTGCGCAGGAACGGCTGCGCAGGAACGGCTGCGCAGGAACGGCTGCGCAGGAACGGCTGCGCACGAACGGCTGCGCAGGAACGGCTGCGCAGGAACGGCTGCGCAGGAACGGCTGCGCAGGAACGGCTGCGCAGGAACTGCTGCGCAGGAACGGCTGCGCAGTAACGGCTGCGCAGTAACGGCTGCGCAGTAACGGCTGCGCAGTAACGGCTGCGCAGGAACGGCTGCGCAGGAACGGCTGCGCAGGAACGGCTGCGCAGGAACGGCTGCGCAGAAGCGGCTGCGCAGAAGCGGCTGCGCAGAAGCGGCTGCGCAGAAGCGGCTGCGCAGAAGCGGCTGCGCAGAAGCGGCTGCGCAGAAGCGGCTGCGCAGAAGCGGCTGCGCAGAAGCGGCTGCGCAGAAGCGGCTGCGCAGAAGCGGCTGCGCAGAAGCGGCTGCGCAGAAGCGGCTGCGCAGAAGCGGCTGCGCAGAAGCGGCTGCGCAGAAGCGGCTGCGCAGAAGCGGCTGCGCAGAAGCGGCTGCGCAGAAGCGGCTGCGCAGAAGCGGCTGCGCAGAAGCGGCTGCGCAGAAGCGGCTGCGCAGAAGCGGCTGCGCAGAAGCGGCTGCGCAGAAGCGGCTGCGCAGAAGCGGCTGCGCAGAAGCGGCTGCGCAGAAGCGGCTGCGCAGAAGCGGCTGCGCAGAAGCGGCTGCGCAGAAGCGGCTGCGCAGAAGCGGCTGCGCAGGAACAGCTGCGCAGGAACGGCTGCGCAGGAACGGCTGCGCAGGAACGGCTGCGCAGGAACGGCTGCGCAGGAACGGCTGCGCAGGAACGGCTGCGCAGGAACGGCTGCGCAGGAACGGCTGCGCAGGAACGGCTGCGCAGAAACGGCTGCGCAGAAACGGCTGCGCAGGAACGGCTGCGCAGGAACGGCTGCGCAGGAACGGCTGCGCAGGAACGGCTGCGCAGGAACGGCTGCGCAGGAACGGCTGCGCAGGAACGGCTGCGCAGGAACGGCTGCGCAGGAACGGCTGCGCAGGAACGGCTGCGCAGGAACGGCTGCGCAGGAACGGCTGCGCAGGAACGGCTTCGCAGGAACGGCTGCGCAGGAACGGCTGCGCAGGAACGGCTGCGCAGGAACGGCTGCGCAGGAACGGCTGCGCAGGAACGGCTGCGCAGGAACGGCTGCGCAGGAACGGCTGCGCAGTAACGGCTGCGCAGGAACGGCTGCGCAGGAACGGCTGCGCAGGAACGGCTGCGCAGAAGCGGCTGCGCAGAAGCGGCTGCGCAGAAGCGGCTGCGCAGAAGCGGCTGCGCAGAAGCGGCTGCGCAGAAGCGGCTGCGCAGAAGCGGCTGCGCAGAAGCGGCTGCGCAGAAGCGGCTGCGCAGAAGCGGCTGCGCAGAAGCGGCTGCGCAGAAGCGGCTGCGCAGAAGCGGCTGCGCAGGAACAGCTGCGCAGGAACGGCTGCGCAGGAACGGCTGCGCAGGAACGGCTGCGCAGGAACGGCTGCGCAGGAACGGCTGCGCAGGAACGGCTGCGCAGGAACGGCTGCGCAGGAACGGCTGCGCAGGAACGGCTGCGCAGGAACGGCTGCGCAGGAACGGCTGCGCAGGAACGGCTGCGCAGGAACGGCTGCGCAGGAACGGCTGCGCAGGAACGGCTGCGCAGAAGCGGCTGCGCAGAAGCGGCTGCGCAGAAGCGGCTGCGCAGAAGCGGCTGCGCAGAAGCGGCTGCGCAGAAGCGGCTGCGCAGAAGCGGCTGCGCAGAAGCGGCTGCGCAGAAGCGGCTGCGCAGAAACGGCTGCGCAGAAACGGCTAGGCAGAAACGGCTGCGCAGAAACGGCTGCGCAGAAACGGCTGCGCAGAAACGGCTGCGCATAAACGGCTGCGCATAAACGGCTGCGCATAAACGGCTGCGCAGGAACGGCTGCGCAGGAACGGCTGCGCAGGAACGGCTGCGCAGGAACGGCTGCGCAGGAACGGCTGCGCAGGAACGGCTGCGCACGAACGGCTGCGCAGGAACGGCTGCGCAGGAACGGCTGCGCAGGAACGGCTGCGCAGGAACGGCTGCGCAGGAACTGCTGCGCAGGAACGGCTGCGCAGGAACGGCTGCGCAGGAACGGCTGCGCAGGAACGGCTGCGCAGTAACGGCTGCGCAGTAACGGCTGCGCAGTAACGGCTGCGCAGTAACGGCTGCGCAGGAACGGCTGCGCAGGAACGGCTGCGCAGAAGCGGCTGCGCAGAAGCGGCTGCGCAGAAGCGGCTGCGCAGAAGCGGCTGCGCAGAAGCGGCTGCGCAGAAGCGGCTGCGCAGAAGCGGCTGCGCAGAAGCGGCTGCGCAGAAGCGGCTGCGCAGAAGCGGCTGCGCAGAAGCGGCTGCGCAGAAGCGGCTGCGCAGAAGCGGCTGCGCAGAAGCGGCTGCGCAGAAGCGGCTGCGCAGAAGCGGCTGCGCAGAAGCGGCTGCGCAGAAGCGGCTGCGCAGAAGCGGCTGCGCAGAAGCGGCTGCGCAGAAGCGGCTGCGCAGAAGCGGCTGCGCAGAAGCGGCTGCGCAGAAGCGGCTGCGCAGAAGCGGCTGCGCAGAAGCGGCTGCGCAGAAGCGGCTGCGCAGAAGCGGCTGCGCAGAAGCGGCTGCGCAGAAGCGGCTGCGCAGAAGCGGCTGCGCAGAAGCGGCTGCGCGGATACGGCTGCGCGGAAACGGCTGCGCGGAAACGGCTGCGCGGAAACGGCTGCGCGGAAACGGCTGCGCGGAAACGGCTGCGCGGAAACGGCTGCGCGGAAGCGGCTGCGCGGAAGCGGCTGCGCGGAAGCGGCTGCGCGGAAGCGGCTGCGCGGAAGCGGCTGCGCGGAAGCGGCTGCGCGGAAGCGGCTGCGCGGAAGCGGCTGCGCGGAAGCGGCTGCGCAGAAGCGGCTGCGCAGAAGCGGCTGCGCAGAAGCGGCTGCGCAGATACGGCTGCGCAGATACGGCTGCGCAGATACGGCTGCGCGGAAACGGCTGCGCGGAAACGGCTGCGCGGAAACGGCTGCGCGGAAGCGGCTGCGCGGAAGCGGCTGCGCGGAAGCGGCTGCGCGGAAGCGGCTGCGCGGAAGCGGCTGCGCGGAAGCGGCTGCGCGGAAGCGGCTGCGCAGAAGCGGCTGCGCAGAAGCGGCTGCGCAGAAGCGGCTGCGCAGAAGCGGCTGCGCAGAAGCGGCTGCGCAGAAGCGGCTGCGCAGAAGCGGCTGCGCAGAAGCGGCTGCGCTGAAGCGGCTGCGCAGAAGCGGCTGCGCTGAAGCGGCTGCGCAGAAGCGGCTGCGCAGAAGCGGCTGCGCAGAAGCGGCTGCGCAGAAGCGGCTGCGCAGAAGCGGCTGCGCAGAAACGGCTGCGCAGAAACGGCTGCGCAGAAGCGGCTGCGCAGATACGGCTGCGCAGATACGGCTGCGCAGAAACGGCTGCGCAGAAACGGCTGCGCAGAAGCGGCTGCGCAGAAGCGGCTGCGCAGAAGCGGCTGCGCGGAAGCGGCTGCGCGGAAGCGGCTGCGCGGAAACGGCTGCGCGGAAACGGCTGCGCGGAAACGGCTGCGCGGAAGCGGCTGCGCGGAAGCGGCTGCGCGGAAGCGGCTGCGCGGAAGCGGCTGCGCGGAAGCGGCTGCGCGGAAGCGGCTGCGCGGAAGCGGCTGCGCGGAAGCGGCTGCGCGGAAGCGGCTGCGCAGAAGCGGCTGCGCAGAAGCGGCTGCGCAGAAGCGGCTGCGCAGAAGCGGCTGCGCAGAAGCGGCTGCGCAGAAGCGGCTGCGCAGAAGCGGCTGCGCAGAAGCGGCTGCGCAATAGCGGCTGCGCAGAAGCGGCTGCGCAGAAGCGGCTGCGCAGAAGCGGCTGCGCAGAAGCGGCTGCGCAGAAACGGCTGCGCAGAAACGGCTGCGCGGAAACGGCTGCGCGGAAACGGCTGCGCGGAAACGGCTGCGCGGAAACGGCTGCGCAGAAGCGGCTGCGCAGAAGCGGCTGCGCAGTAGCGGCTGCGCAGAAGCGGCTGCGCAGAAGCGGCTGCGCAGAAACGGCTGCGCAGAAGCGGCTGCGCAGAAGCGGCTGCGCAGAAGCGGCTGCGCAGAAGCGGCTGCGCAGAAGCGGCTGCGCAGAAGCGGCTGCGCAGAAGCGGCTGCGCAGAAGCGGCTGCGCAGCAGCGGCTGCGCAGAAGCGGCTGCGCAGAAGCGGCTGCGCAGAAGCGGCTGCGCAGAAGCGGCTGCGCAGAAGCGGCTGCGCAGAAACGGCTGCGCAGAAACGGCTGCGCAGAAACGGCTGCGCAGGAACGGCTGCGCAGGAACGGCTGCGCAGAAACGGCTGCGCAGAAACGGCTGCGCAGAAACGGCTGCGCAGAAACGGCTGCGCAGAAACGGCTGCGCAGAAACGGCTGCGCAGAAACGGCTGCGCAGAAACGGCTGCGCAGAAGCGGCTGCGCAGAAGCGGCTGCGCAGAAGCGGCTGCGCAGAAGCGGCTGCGCAGAAGCGGCTGCGCAGAAGCGGCTGCGCAGAAGCGGCTGCGCAGAAGCGGCTGCGCAGAAGCGGCTGCGCAGAAGCGGCTGCGCAGAAACGGCTGCGCAGAAACGGCTGCGCAGAAACGGCTGCGCAGAAACGGCTGCGCAGAAACGGCTGCGCAGAAGCGGCTGCGCAGAAGCGGCTGCGCAGAAGCGGCTGCGCAGAAGCGGCTGCGCAGAAGCGGCTGCGCAGAAGCGGCTGCGCAGAAGCGGCTGCGCAGAAGCGGCTGCGCAGAAGCGGCTGCGCAGAAGCGGCTGCGCAGAAGCGGCTGCGCAGAAACGGCTGCGCAGAAACGGCTGCGCAGAAACGGCTGCGCAGAAACGGCTGCGCAGAAACGGCTGCGCAGAAACGGCTGCGCAGAAACGGCTGCGCAGGAACGGCTGCGCAGGAACGGCTGCGCAGGAACGGCTGCGCAGGAACGGCTGCGCAGGAACGGCTGCGCAGGAGCGGCTGCGCAGGAGCGGCTGCGCAGGAGCGGCTGCGCAGAAGCGGCTGCGCAGAAGCGGCTGCGCAGAAGCGGCTGCGCAGAAGCGGCTGCGCAGAAGCGGCTGCGCAGAAGCGGCTGCGCAGAAGCGGCTGCGCAGAAGCGTCTGCGCAGTAGCGGCTGCGCAGTAGCGGCTGCGCTGAAGCGGCTGCGCAGAAGCGGCTGCGCAGAAGCGGCTGCGCAGAAGCGGCTGCGCAGAAACGGCTGCGCAGAAACGGCTGCGCAGAAACGGCTGCGCAGAAACGGCTGCGCAGAAACGGCTGCGCAGAAACGGCTGCGCAGGAACGGCTGCGCAGGAACGGCTGCGCAGGAACGGCTGCGCAGGAACGGCTGCGCAGGAACGGCTGCGCAGGAACGGCTGCGCAGGAACGGCTGCGCAGAAGCGGCTGCGCAGAAGCGGCTGCGCAGAAGCGGCTGCGCAGAAGCGGCTGCGCAGAAGCGGCTGCGCAGAAGCGGCTGCGCAGAAGCGGCTGCGCAGAAACGGCTGCGCAGAAACGGCTGCGCAGAAACGGCTGCGCAGGAACGGCTGCGCAGGAACGGCTGCGCAGGAACGGCTGCGCAGGAACGGCTGCGCAGGAACGGCTGCGCAGGAACGGCTGCGCAGAAACGGCTGCGCAGAAACGGCTGCGCAGAAACGGCTGCGCAGAAACGGCTGCGCAGAAACGGCTGCGCAGAAACGGCTGCGCAGAAACGGCTGCGCAGAAACGGCTGCGCAGAAACGGCTGCGCAGAAGCCGCTGCGCAGAAGCGGCTGCGCAGAAGCGGCTGCGCAGAAGCGGCTGCGCAGAAGCGGCTGCGCAGAAGCGGCTGCGCAGAAACGGCTGCGCAGAAACGGCTGCGCAGATACGGCTGCGCAGATACGGCTGCGCAGAAACGGCTGCGCAGAAACGGCTGCGCAGAAACGGCTGCGCAGAAACGGCTGCGCCGAAACGGCTGCGCCGAAACGGCTGCGCCGAAACGGCTGCGCCGAAACGGCTGCGCCGAAACGGCTGCGCCGAAACGGCTGCGCCGAAACTGCTGCGCCGAAACTGCTGCGCCGAAACTGCTGCGCCGAAACTGCTGCGCCGAAACTGCTGCGCCGAAACTGCTGCGCCGAAACAGCTGCGCCGAAACAGCTGCGCCGAAACAGCTGCGCCGAAACAGCTGCGCCGAAACAGCTGCGCCGAAACAGCTGCGCCGAAACAGCTGCGCCGAAACAGCTGCGCAGAAACAGCTAGGCATAAGCAGCTGCGCAGAAACAGCTGCGCAGAAACAGATGCGCAGAAACAGCTGCGCAGAAACAGCTGCGCAGAAACAGCTGCGCAGAAACAGCTGCGCAGAAACAGCTGCGCAGAGACCGCTGCGCAGAGACAGCTGCGCAGAGACAGCTGCGCAGAGACAGCTGCGCAGAGACAGCTGCGCAGAGACAGCTGCGCAGAAACAGCTGCGCAGAAACAGCTGCGCAGAAACAGCTGCGCAGAAACAGCTGCGCAGAAACAGCTGCTCAGAAACAGCTGCGCAGAAACAGCTGCGCAGAAACAGCTGCGCAGAGACAGCTGCGCAGAAACAGCTGCGCAGAAACAGCTGCGCAGAAACAGCTGCGCAGAAACAGCGGCGCAGAAACAGCGGCGCAGAAACACTCTATAGCCTCCGGTTACAGGAGCGTACATCCATGTTCAATGTTTTTTGGGCAGTTGAACATGTAAAGTTGAATCCCGTACGCGCATGGTAGGATCTCTAGACCACGCGCGCGTACGGAGTTCGTCACCCATGCTGTTGCAGTGAAGTCTCATCAGAAAATCAGAAACAGCTGCGCGGAGACGGCTGCGCGGAAGCGGCTGCGCGGAAGCGGCTGCGCGGAAGCGGCTGCGCGGAAGCGGCTGCGCGGGAACGGCTGCGCGGGAACGGCTGCGCGGGAACGGCTGCGCCGAAACGGCTGCGCAGAAACGGCTGCGCAGAAGCGGCTGCGCAGAAGCGGCTGCGCAGAAGCGGCTGCGCAGAAGCGGCTGCGCAGAAGCGGCTGCGCAGAAGCGGCTGCGCAGAAGCGGCTGCGCAGAAGCGGCTGCGCAGAAGCGGCTGCGCAGAAGCGGCTGCGCAGAAGCGGCTGCGCAGAAGCGGCTGCGCAGAAGCGGCTGCGCAGAAGCGGCTGCGCAGAAACGGCTGCGCAGAAACGGCTGCGCAGGAACGGCTGCGCAGGAACGGCTGCGCAGGAACGGCTGCGCAGGAACGGCTGCGCAGGAACGGCTGCGCAGGAACGGCTGCGCAGAAGCGGCTGCGCAGAAGCGGCTGCGCAGAAGCGGCTGCGCAGAAGCGGCTGCGCAGAAACGGCTGCGCAGAAGCGGCTGCGCAGAAGCGGCTGCGCAGAAGCGGCTGCGCAGAAGCGGCTGCGCAGAAGCGGCTGCGCAGAAGCGGCTGCGCAGAAGCGGCTGCGCAGAAGCGGCTGCGCAGAAGCGGCTGCGCAGAAACGGCTGCGCAGAAGCGGCTGCGCAGAAGCGGCTGCGCAGAAGCGGCTGCGCAGAAACGGCTGCGCAGAAACGGCTGCGCGGATACGGCTGCGCGGATACGGCTGCGCGGAAACGGCTGCGCGGAAACGGCTGCGCGGAAACGGCTGCGCGGAAACGGCTGCGCGGAAACGGCTGCGCAGAAACGGCTGCGCAGAAGCGGCTGCGCAGAAGCGGCTGCGCAGAAACGGCTGCGCAGATACGGCTGCGCAGAAACGGCTGCGCAGAAACGGCTGCGCAGAAACGGCTGCGCAGAAACGGCTGCGCAGAAACGGCTGCGCAGAAACGGCTGCGCAGAAACGGCAGCGCAGAAACGGCTGCGCAGTAACGGCTGCGCAGAAACGGCTGCGCAGAAACGGCTGCCCAGAAACGGCTGCGCAGAAACGGCTGCGCAGAAACGGCTGCGCAGAAACGGCTGCGCAGAAACGGCTGCGCAGAAACGGCTGCGCAGAAACGGCTGCGCAGAAACAGCTGCGCAGAAACAGCTGCGCAGAAACAGCTGCGCAGAAACAGCTGCGCATAAACAGCTGCGCAGAAACAGCTGCGCAGAAACAGCTGCGCAGAAACAGCTGCGCAGAAACAGCTGCGCAGAAACAGCTGCGCAGAAACAGCTGCGCAGAAACAGCTGCGCAGAAACAGCTGCGCAGAAACAGCTGCGCAGAATCAGCTGCGCAGAAACAGCTGCATAGAATCAGCTGCGCAGAATCAGCTGCGCAGGAACAGCTGCGCAGGAACAGCTGCGCAGAAACAGCTGCGCAGGAACAGCTGCGCAGGAACAGCTGCGCAGGAACAGCTGCGCAGGAACAGCTGCGCAGGAACAGCTGCGCAGGAACAGCTGCGCAGGAACAGCTGCGCAGGAACAGCTGCGCAGGAACAGCTGCGCAGAAACAGCTGCGCAGGAACAGCTGCGCAGGAACAGCTGCACAGAAACAGCTGCGCCGAAACAGCTGCGCGGAAACAGCTGCGCGGAAACAGCTGCGCGGTAACAGCTGCGCGGAAACAGCTGCGCGGAAACAGCTGCGCAGAAACAGCTGCGCAGAAACAGCTGCGCAGAAACAGCTGCGCAGAAACAGCTGCGCAGAAACAGCTGCGCAGAAACAGCGGCGCAGAAACAGCGGCGCAGAAACACTCTATAGCCTCCGGTTACAGGAGCGTACCTCCATGTTCAATGTTTTTTGGGCAGTTGAACATGTAAAGTTGAATCCCGTACGCGCGTGGTAGGATCTCTAGACCACGCGCGCGTACGGAGTTCGTCACCCATGCTGTTGCAGTGAAGTCTCATCAGAAAATCAGAAACGGCTGCGCAGAAGCGGCTGCGCAGAAGCGGCTGCGCAGAAGCGGCTGCGCAGAAGCGGCTGCGCAGAAGCGGCTGCGCAGAAGCGGCTGCGCAGAAGCGGCTGCGCAGAAGCGGCTGCGCAGAAGCGGCTGCGCAGAAGCGGCTGCGCAGAAGCGGCTGCGCAGAAGCGGCTGCGCAGAAGCGGCTGCGCAGAAGCGGCTGCGCAGAAACGGCTGCGCAGAAACGGCTGCGCAGATACGGCTGCGCAGAAACGGCTGCGCAGAAACGGCTGCGCAGAAAGGGCTGCGCAGGAACGGCTGCGCAGGAACGGCTGCGCAGGAACGGCTGCGCAGGAAAGGCTGCGCAGGAACGGCTGCGCAGAAGCGGCTGCGCAGAAGCGGCTGCGCAGAAGCGGCTGCGCAGAAGCGGCTGCGCAGAAGCGGCTGCGCAGAAGCGGCTGCGCAGAAGCGGCTGCGCAGAAGCGTCTTCGCAGAAGCGGCTGCGCAGAAGCGGCTGCGCAGTAGCGGCTGCGCAGTAGCGGCTGCGCAGAAGCGGCTGCGCAGAAGCGGCTGCGCAGAAGCGGCTGCGCAGAAGCGGCTGCGCAGAAGCGGCTGCGCAGAAGCGGCTGCGCAGAAGCGGCTGCGCAGAAACGGCTGCGCAGAAACGGCTGCGCAGAAACGGCTGCGCAGAAACGGCTGCGCAGAAACGGCTGCGCAGAAACGGCTGCGCAGAAACGGCTGCGCAGAAACGGCTGCGCAGAAACGGCTGCGCAGAAGCGGCTGCGCAGAAACGGCTGCGCAGAAGCAGCTGCGCAGAAGCAACTGCGCAGAAGCAGCTGCGCAGAAGCAGCTGCGCAGAAGCAGCTGCGCAGAAGCAGCTGCGCAGAAACAGCTGCGCAGATACAGCTGCGCAGATACAGCTGCGCAGAAACAGCTGCGCAGAAACAGCTGCGCAGAAACAGCTGCGCAGAAACAGCTGCGCAGATACGGCTGCGCAGAAACGGCTGCGCAGAAACGGCTGCGCAGAAGCGGCTGCGCAGAAGCGGCTGCGCAGAAGCGGCTGCGCAGAAGCGGCTGCGCAGAAGCGGCTGCGCAGAAGCGACTGCGCAGAAGCGGCTGCGCAGAAGCGGCTGCGCAGAATCGGCTGCGCAGAAACGGCTGCGCAGATACGGCTGCGCAGAAACGGCTGCGCAGAAACGGCTGCGCAGAAACGGCTGCGCAGAAACGGCTGCGCAGAAACGGCTGCGCAGAAACGGCTGCGCAGAAACGGCTGCGCAGAAACGGCTGCGCAGAAACGGCTGCGCAGTAACGGCTGCGCAGAAACGGCTGCGCAGAATCGGCTGCGCAGTAACGGCTGCGCAGAAACGGCTGCGCAGAAACGGCTGCGCAGAAACGGCTGCGCAGAAACGGCTGCGCAGAAACGGCTGCGCAGAAACGGCTGCGCAGAAACGGCTGCGCAGAAACAGCTGCGCAGAAACGGCTGCGCAGAAACAGCTGCGCAGAAACAGCTGCGCAGAAACAGCTGCGCAGAAACAGCTGCGCAGGAACAGCTGCGCAGAAACAGCTGCGCAGAAACAGTGCGCAGAAACAGTGCGCAGAAACAGCTGCGCAGAAACAGCTGCGCAGGAACAGCTGCGCAGAAACAGCTGCGCAGAAACAGCTGCGCAGAATCAGCTGCGCAGAATCAGCTGCGCAGAAACAGCTGCGCAGAAACAGCTGCGCAGGAACAGCTGCGCAGGAACAGCTGCGCAGAAACAGCTGCGCAGAAACAGCTGCGCAGAAACAGCTGCGCAGGAACAGCTGCGCAGGAACAGCTGCGCAGGAACAGCTGCGCAGGAACAGCTGCGCAGAAACAGCTGCGCAGAAACAGCTGCGCGGAAACAGCTGCGCGGAAACAGCTGCGCGGAAACAGCTGCGCGGAAACAGCTGCGCGGAAACAGCTGCGCGGAAACAGCTGCGCGGAAACAGCTGCGCGGAAACAGCTGCGCGGAAACAGCTGCGCGGAAACAGCTGCGCAGAAACAGCTGCGCAGAAACAGCTGCGCAGAAACAGCTGCGCAGAAACAGCTGCGCAGAAACAGCTGCGCAGAAACAGCGGCGCAGAAACAGCGGCGCAGAAACACTCTATAGCCTCCGGTTACAGGAGCGTACCTCCATGTTCAATGTTTTTTGGGCAGTTGAACATGTAAAGTTGAATCCCGTACGCGCGTGGTAGGATCTCTAGACCACGCGCGCGTACGGAGTTCGTCACCCATGCTGTTGCAGTGAAGTCTCATCAGAAAATCAGAAACAGCTGCGCAGAAGCGGCTGCGCAGAAGCGGCTGCGCAGAAGCGGCTGCACAGAAGCGGCTGCGCAGAAACGGCTGCGTAGGAACGGCTGCGCAGGAACGGCTGCGCAGGAACGGCTGCGCAGGAACGGCTGCGCAGGAACGGCTGCGCAGAAACGGCTGCGCAGAAACAGCTGCGCAGAAACGGCTGCGCATAAACGGCTGCGCATAAACGGCTGCGCATAAACGGCTGCGCATAAACGGCTGCGCATAAACGGCTGCGCAGAAACGGCTGCGCATAAACGGCTGCGCATAAACGGCTGCGCATAAACGGCTGCGCATAAACGGCTGCGCATAAACGGCTGCGCAGGAACGGCTGCGCAGGAACGGCTGCGCAGAAACGGCTGCGCAGAAACGGCTGCGCAGAAACGGCTGCACAGAAACGGCTGCGCAGAAACGGCTGCGCAGAAACGGCTGCGCAGAAACGGCTGCGCAGAAGCGGCTGCGCAGAAGCGGCTGCGCAGAAACGGCTGCGCAGATACGGCTGCGCAGAAACGGCTGCGCAGAAACGGCTGCGCAGAAACGGCTGCGCAGAAACGGCTGCGCAGAAACGGCTGCGCAGAAACGGCTGCGCAGAAACGGCTGCGCAGAAACGGCTGCGCAGAAGCGGCTGCGCAGAAGCGGCTGCGCAGAAACGGCTGCGCAGATACGGCTGCGCAGAAACGGCTGCGCAGAAACGGCTGCGCAGAAACGGCTGCGCAGAAACGGCTGCGCAGAAACGGCTGCGCAGAAACGGCTGCGCAGAAACGGCTGCGCAGTAACGGCTGCGCAGAAACGGCTGCGCAGAAACGGCTGCGCAGAAACGGCTGCGCAGAAACGGCTGCGCAGAAACGGCTGCGCAGAAACGGCTGCGCAGAAACGGCTGCGCAGAAACGGCTGCGCAGAAACGGCTGCGCAGAAACGGCTGCGCAGAAACGGCTGCGCAGAAACAGCTGCGCAGAAACAGCTGCGCAGAAACAGCTGCGCAGAAACAGCGGCGCAGAAACAGCTGCGCAGAAACAGCTGCGCAGAAACAGCTGCGCAGAAACAGCTGCGCAGAAGCAGCTGCGCAGAAACAGCTGCGCAGAAACAGCTGCGCAGAAACAGCTGCGCAGAAACAGTGCGCAGAAACAGCTGCGCAGAAACAGCTGCGCAGAAACAGCTGCGCAGGAACAGCTGCGCAGAAACAGCTGCGCAGAAACAGCTGCGCAGAAACAGCTGCGCAGAATCAGCTGCGCAGAATCAGCTGCGCAGAAACAGCTGCGCAGAAACAGCTGCGCAGGAACAGCTGCGCAGGAACAGCTGCGCAGAAACAGCTGCGCAGAAACAGCTGCGCAGAAACAGCTGCGCAGGAACAGCTGCGCAGGAACAGCTGCGCAGGAACAGCTGCGCAGGAACAGCTGCGCAGGAACAGCTGCGCAGGAACAGCTGCGCAGAAACAGCTGCGCAGGAACAGCTGCGCAGGAACAGCTGCGCAGGAACAGCTGCGCAGAAACAGCTGCGCGGAAACAGCTGCGCGGAAACAGCTGCGCGGAAACAGCTGCGCGGAAACAGCTGCGCGGAAACAGCTGCGCGGAAACAGCTGCGCGGAAACAGCTGCGCGGAAACAGCTGCGCAGAAACAGCTGCGCAGAAGCAGCTGCGCAGAAACAGCTGCGCAGAAACAGCTGCGCAGAAACAGCTGCGCAGAAACAGCTGCGCAGAAACAGCTGCGCAGAAACAGCGGCGCAGAAACAGCGGCGCAGAAACACTCTATAGCCTCCGGTTACAGGAGCGTACCTCCATGTTCAATGTTTTTTGGGCAGTTGAACATGTAAAGTTGAATCCCGTACGCGCGTGGTAGGATCTCTAGACCACGCGCGCGTACGGAGTTCGTCACCCATGCTGTTGCAGTGAAGTCTCATCAGAAAATCAGAAACAGCTGCGCAGAAGCGGCTGCGCAGGAACAGCTGCGCAGGAACAGCTGCGCAGAAACAGCTGCGCATAAACAGCTGCGCATAAACAGCTGCGCATAAACAGCTGCGCATGAACAGCTGCGCATGAACAGCTGCGCATGAACAGCTGCGCAGAAACAGCTGCGCAGAAACAGCTGCGCAGAAACAGCTGCGCAGAAACAGCTGCGCAGGAACAGCTGCGCAGGAACAGCTGCGCAGGAACAGCTGCGCAGGAACAGCTGCGCAGAAACAGCTGCGCAGGAACAGCTGCGCAGGAACAGCTGCGCAGAAACAGCTGCGCAGAAACAGCTGCGCAGGAACAGCAGCACAGGAACAGCCGCGCAGGAACAGCCGCGCAGGAACAGCCGCGCAGGAACAGCCGCGCAGGAACAGCCGCGCAGGAACAGCCGCGCAGGAACAGCCGCGCCGAAACAGCCGCGCCGAAACAGCCGCGCCGAAACAGCCGCGCCGAAACAGCCGCGCCGAAACAGCCGCGCCGAAACAGCCGCGCCGAAACAGCCGCGCCGAAACAGCCGCGCCGAAATAGCCGCGCCGAAAAAGCCGCGCCGAAAAAGCCGCGCCGAAACAGCCGCGCCGAAACAGCCGCGCCGAAACAGCCGCGCCGAAACAGCCGCGCCGAAACAGCCGCGCCGAAACAGCCGCGCCGAAACAGCCGCGCCGAAACAGCCGCGCCGAAACAGCCGCGCCGAAACAGCCGCGCCGAAACAGCCGCGCCGAAACAGCCGCGCCGAAACAGCCGCGCCGAAACAGCCGCGCCGAAACAGCCGCGCCGAAACAGCCGCGCCGAAACTGCCGCGCCGAAACTGCCGCGCCGAAACTGCCGCGCCGAAACTGCCGCGCCGTAACTGCCGCGCCGAAACTGCCGCGCCGAAACTGCCGCGCCGAAACTGCCGCGCCGAAACAGCCGCGCCGAAACAGCCGCGCCGAAACAGCCGCGCCGAAACAGCCGCGCCGAAACAGCCGCGCCGAAACAGCCGCGCCGAAACAGCCGCGCCGAAACAGCCGCGCCGAAACAGCCGCGCCGAAACAGCCGCGCCGAAACAGCCGCGCCGAAACTGCCGCGCCGAAACTGCCGCGCCGAAACTGCCGCGCCGAAACTGCCGCGCCGAAACTGCCGCGCCGAAACTGCCGCGCCGAAACTGCCGCGCCGAAACTGCCGCGCCGAAACTGCTGCGCCGAAACAGCTGCGCCGAAACAGCTGCGCCGAAACAGCTGCGCAGAAACAGCTAGGCATAAGCAGCTGCGCAGAAACAGCTGCGCAGAAACAGCTGCGCAGAAACAGATGCGCAGAAACAGCTGCGCAGAAACAGCTGCGCAGAAACAGCTGCGCGGAAACAGCTGCGCGGAAACAGCTGCGCGGAAACAGCTGCGCGGAAACAGCTGCGCGGAAACAGCTGCGCGGAAACAGCTGCGCGGAAACAGCTGCGCGGAAACAGCTGCGCAGAAGCAGCTGCGCAGAAACAGCTGCGCAGAAACAGCTGCGCAGAAACAGCTGCGCAGAAACAGCTGCGCAGAAACAGCTGCGCAGAAACAGCTGCGCAGAAACAGCTGCGCAGAAACAGCGGCGCAGAAACAGCGGCGCAGAAACACTCTATAGCCTCCGGTTACAGGAGCGTACCTCCATGTTCAATGTTTTTTGGGCAGTTGAACATGTAAAGTTGAATCCCGTACGCGCGTGGTAGGATCTCTAGACCACGCGCGCGTACGGAGTTCGTCACCCATGCTGTTGCAGTGAAGTCTCATCAGAAAATCAGAAACAGCTGCGCAGAAGCGGCTGCGCAGGAACAGCTGCGCAGGAACAGCTGCGCAGAAACAGCTGCGCAGAAACAGCTGCGCATAAACAGCTGCGCATAAACAGCTGCGCATAAACAGCTGCGCATAAACAGCTGCGCATGAACAGCTGCGCATGAACAGCTGCGCATGAACAGCTGCGCAGAAACAGCTGCGCAGAAACAGCTGCGCAGAAACAGCTGCGCAGAAACAGCTGCGCAGGAACAGCTGCGCAGGAACAGCTGCGCAGAAACAGCTGCGCAGGAACAGCTGCGCAGGAACAGCTGCGCAGAAACAGCTGCGCAGGAACAGCAGCACAGGAACAGCTGCGCAGGAACAGCTGCGCAGGAACAGCTGCGCAGGAACAGCTGCGCAGGAACAGCCGCGCAGGAACAGCCGCGCAGGAACAGCCGCGCCGAAACAGCCGCGCCGAAACAGCCGCGCCGAAACAGCCGCGCCGAAACAGCCGCGCCGAAACAGCCGTGCCGAAACAGCCGCGCCGAAACAGCCGCGCCGAAACAGCCGCGCCGAAACAGCCGCGCCGAAAAAGCCGCGCCGAAAAAGCCGCGCCGAAACAGCCGCGCCGAAACAGCCGCGCCGAAACAGCCGCGCCGAAACAGCCGCGCCGAAACAGCCGCGCCGAAACAGCCGCGCCGAAACAGCCGCGCCGAAACAGCCGCGCCGAAACAGCCGCGCCGAAACAGCCGCGCCGAAACAGCCGCGCCGAAACAGCCGCGCCGAAACAGCCGCGCCGAAACAGCCGCGCCGAAACAGCCGCGCCGAAACAGCCGCGCCGAAACAGCCGCGCCGAAACAGCCGCGCCGAAACTGCCGCGCCGAAACTGCCGCGCCGAAACTGCCGCGCCGAAACTGCCGCGCCGTAACTGCCGCGCCGAAACTGCCGCGCCGAAATTGCCGCGCCGAAACTGCCGCGCCGAAACAGCCGCGCCGAAACAGCCGCGCCGAAACAGCCGCGCCGAAACAGCGGCGCCGAAACAGCCGCGCCGAAACAGCCGCGCCGAAACAGCCGCGCCGAAACAGCCGCGCCGAAACAGCCGCGCCGAAACAGCCGCGCCGAAACAGCCGCGCCGAAACTGCCGCGCCGAAACTGCCGCGCCGAAACTGCCGCGCCGAAACTGCCGCGCCGAAACTGCCGCGCCGAAACTGCCGCGCCGAAACTGCTGCGCCGAAACTGCTGCGCCGAAACAGCTGCGCCGAAACAGCTGCGCCGAAACAGCTGCGCAGAAACAGCTAGGCATAAGCAGCTGCGCAGAAACAGCTGCGCAGAAACAGCTGCGCAGAAACAGATGCGCAGAAACAGCTGCGCAGAAACAGCTGCGCAGAAACAGCTGCGCAGAAACAGCTGCGCAGAAACAGCTGCGCAGAAACAGCTGCGCAGAAACAGCTGCGCAGAGACAGCTGCGCAGAGACAGCTGCGCAGAGACAGCTGCGCAGAGACAGCTGCGCAGAAACAGCTGCGCAGAAACAGCTGCGCAGAAACAGCTGCGCAGAAACAGCTGCGCAGAAACAGCTGCGCAGAAACAGCTGCGCAGAAACAGCTTCGCAGAAACAGCTGCGCAGAAACAGATGCGCAGAAACAGCTGCGCAGAAACAGCTGCGCAGAAACAGCGGCGCAGAAACACTCTATAGCCTCCGGTTACAGGAGCGTACCTCCATGTTCAATGTTTTTTGGGCAGTTGAACATGTAAAGTTGAATCCCGTACGCGCGTGGTAGGATCTCTAGACCACGCGCGCGTACGGAGTTCGTCACCCATGCTGTTGCAGTGAAGTCTCATCAGAAAATCAGAAACAGCTGCGCGGAGACGGCTGCGCAGAAGCGGCTGCGCAGAAGCGGCTGCGCGGAAGCGGCTGCGCGGAAGCGGCTGCGCGGAAGCGGCTGCGCGGAAGCGGCTGCGCGGAAGCGGCTGCGCGGAAACGGCTGCGCGGAAACGGCTGCACGGAAACGGCTGCGCGGGAACGGCTGCGCGGGAACAGGTGCGCGGGAACAGGTGCGCGGGAACAGGTGCGCGGGAACAGCTGCGCAGGAACAGCTGCGCAGGAACAGCTGCACAGGAACAGGTGCGCAGGAACAGCTGCGCAGGAACAGCTGCGCAGGAACAGGTGCGCAGGAACAGGTGCGCAGAAACAGCTGCGCCGAAACAGCTGCGCAGAAACAGCGGCGCAGAAACAGCGGCGCAGAAACAGCGGCGCAGAAACAGCGGCGCAGAAACACTCTATAGCCTCCGGTTACAGGAGCGTACCTCCATGTTCAATGTTTTTTGGGCAGTTGAACATGTAAAGTTGAATCCCGTACGCGCGTGGTAGGATCTCTAGACCACGCGCGCGAACGGAGTTCGTCACCCATGCTGTTGCAGTGAAGTCTCATCAGAAAATCAGAAACAGCTGCGCAGAAGCGGCTGCGCGGAAGCGGCTGCGCGGAAGCGGCTGCGCGGAAGCGGCTGCGCGGAAGCGGCTGCGCGGAAGCGGCTGCGCGGAAGCGGCTGCGCGGAAGCGGCTGCGCGGAAGCGGCTGCGCGGAAGCGGCTGCGCGGAAGCGGCTGCGCAGATACGGCTGCGCAGAAACGGCTGCGCAGAAACGGCTGCGCAGAAACGGCTGCGCAGAAACGGCTGCGCAGAAACGGCTGCGCAGAAACGGCTGCGCAGAAACGGCTGCGCAGAAACGGCTGCGCAGAAACGGCTGCGCAGAAACGGCTGCGCAGAAGCGGCTGCGCAGAAACGGCTGCGCAGAAACAGCTGCGCAGAAACAGCTGCGCAGAAACAGCTGCGCAGAAACAGCTGCGCAGAAACAGCTGCGCAGAAGCAGCTGCGCAGAAACAGCTGCGCAGAAACAGCTGCGCAGAAACAGCTGCGCAGAAACAGCTGCGCAGAAACAGCTGCGCAGAAACAGCTGCGCAGAAACAGCTGCGCAGGAACAGCTGCGCAGAAACAGCTGCGCAGGAACAGCTGCGCAGGAACAGCTGCGCAGGAACAGCTGCGCAGAAACAGCTGCGCAGGAACAGCTGCGCAGGAACAGCTGCGCAGGAACAGCTGCGCAGGAACAGCTGCGCAGAAACAGCTGCGCAGAAACAGCTGCGCAGAAACAGCTGCGCAGAAACAGCTGCGCAGGAACAGCTGCGCAGAAACAGCTGCGCAGAAACAGTGCGCAGAAACAGCTGCGCGGAAACAGCTGCGCAGAAACAGCTGCGCAGGAACAGCTGCGCAGAAACAGCTGCGCAGAAACAGCTGCGCAGAATCAGCTGCGCAGAATCAGCTGCGCAGAAACAGCTGCGCAGAAACAGCTGCGCAGGAACAGCTGCGCAGGAACAGCTGCGCAGAAACAGCTGCGCAGAAACAGCTGCGCAGAAACAGCTGCGCAGGAACAGCTGCGCAGGAACAGCTGCGCAGGAACAGCTGCGCAGGAACAGCTGCGCAGGAACAGCTGCGCAGAAACAGCTGCGCGGAAACAGCTGCGCGGAAACAGCTGCGCGGAAACAGCTGCGCGGAAACAGCTGCGCGGAAACAGCTGCGCGGAAACAGCTGCGCGGAAACAGCTGCGCGGAAACAGCTGCGCAGAAACAGCTGCGCAGAAACAGCTGCGCAGAAACAGCTGCGCAGAAACAGCTGCGCAGAAACAGCGGCGCAGAAACAGCGGCGCAGAAACACTCTATAGCCTCCGGTTACAGGAGCGTACCTCCATGTTCAATGTTTTTTGGGCAGTTGAACATGTAAAGTTGAATCCCGTACGCGCGTGGTAGGATCTCTAGACCACGCGCGCGTACGGAGTTCGTCACCCATGCTGTTGCAGTGAAGTCTCATCAGAAAATCAGAAACAGCTGCGCAGAAGCGGCTGCGCAGAAGCGGCTGCGCAGAAGCGGCTGCACAGAAGCGGCTGCGCAGAAACGGCTGCGCAGGAACGGCTGCGCAGGAACGGCTGCGCAGGAACGGCTGCGCAGGAACGGCTGCGCAGGAACGGCTGCGCAGGAACGGCTGCGCAGAAACGGCTGCACAGAAACAGCTGCGCAGAAACAGCTGCGCATAAACGGCTGCGCATAAACGGCTGCGCATAAACGGCTGCGCATAAACGGCTGCGCATAAACGGCTGCGCAGAAACGGCTGCGCATAAACGGCTGCGCATAAACGGCTGCGCATAAACGGCTGCGCATAAACGGCTGCGCATAAACGGCTGCGCAGGAACGGCTGCGCAGGAACGGCTGCGCAGAAACGGCTGCGCAGAAACGGCTGCGCAGAAACGGCTGCGCAGAAACGGCTGCGCAGAAACGGCTGCGCAGAAACGGCTGCGCAGAAACGGCTGCGCAGAAACGGCTGCGCAGAAGCGGCTGCGCAGAAGCGGCTGCGCAGAAACGGCTGCGCAGATACGGCTGCGCAGAAACGGCTGCGCAGAAACGGCTGCGCAGAAACGGCTGCGCAGAAACGGCTGCGCAGAAACGGCTGCGCAGAAACGGCTGCGCAGAAACGGCTGCGCAGAAACGGCTGCGCAGAAGCGGCTGCGCAGAAGCGGCTGCGCAGAAACGGCTGCGCAGATACGGCTGCGCAGAAACGGCTGCGCAGAAACGGCTGCGCAGAAACGGCTGCGCAGAAACGGCTGCGCAGAAACGGCTGCGCAGAAACGGCTGCGCAGTAACGGCTGCGCAGAAACGGCTGCGCAGAAACGGCTGCGCAGAAACGGCTGCGCAGAAACGGCTGCGCAGAAACGGCTGCGCAGAAACGGCTGCGCAGAAACGGCTGCGCAGAAACGGCTGCGCAGAAACGGCTGCGCAGAAACAGCTGCGCAGAAACAGCGGCGCAGAAACAGCTGCGCAGAAACAGCTGCGCAGAAGCAGCTGCGCAGAAGCAGCTGCGCAGAAACAGCTGCGCAGAAACAGCTGCGCAGAAACAGCTGCGCAGAAACAGTGCGCAGAAACAGCTGCGCAGAAACAGCTGCGCAGAAACAGCTGCGCAGGAACAGCTGCGCAGAAACAGCTGCGCAGAAACAGCTGCGCAGAATCAGCTGCGCAGAATCAGCTGCGCAGAAACAGCTGCGCAGAAACAGCTGCACAGGAACAGCTGCGCAGGAACAGCTGCGCAGAAACAGCTGCGCAGAAACAGCTGCGCAGAAACAGCTGCGCAGGAACAGCTGCGCAGGAACAGCTGTGCAGGAACAGCTGCGCAGGAACAGCTGCGCAGGAACAGCTGCGCAGGAACAGCTACGCAGGAACAGCTGCGCAGGAACAGCTGCGCAGAAACAGCTGCGCAGGAACAGCTGCGCAGGAACAGCTGCGCAGGAACAGCTGCGCAGAAACAGCTGCGCGGAAACAGCTGCGCGGAAACAGCTGCGCGGAAACAGCTGCGCGGAAACAGCTGCGCGGAAACAGCTGCGCGGAAACAGCTGCGCGGAAACAGCTGCGCGGAAACAGCTGCGCGGAAACAGCTGCGCAGAAACAGCTGCGCAGAAGCAGCTGCGCAGAAACAGCTGCGCAGAAACAGCTGCGCAGAAACAGCTGCGCAGAAACAGCTGCGCAGAAACAGCTGCGCAGAAACAGCGGCGCAGAAACAGCGGCGCAGAAACACTCTATAGCCTCCGGTTACAGGAGCGTACCTCCATGTTCAATGTTTTTTGGGCAGTTGAACATGTAAAGTTGAATCCCGTACGCGCGTGGTAGGATCTCTAGACCACGCGCGCGTACGGAGTTCGTCACCCATGCTGTTGCAGTGAAGTCTCATCAGAAAATCAGAAACAGCTGCGCAGAAGCGGCTGCGCAGGAACAGCTGCGCAGGAACAGCTGCGCAGAAACAGCTGCACAGAAACAGCTGCGCATAAACAGCTGCGCATAAACAGCTGCGCATAAACAGCTGCGCATAAACAGCTGCGCATAAACAGCTGCGCATGAACAGCTGCGCATGAACAGCTGCGCATGAACAGCTGCGCAGAAACAGCTGCGCAGAAACAGCTGCGCAGAAACAGCTGCGCAGAAACAGCTGCGCAGGAACAGCTGCGCAGGAACAGCTGCGCAGAAACAGCTGCGCAGGAACAGCTGCGCAGGAACAGCTGCGCAGGAACAGCTGCGCAGAAACAGCTGCGCAGGAACAGCAGCGCAGGAACAGCTGCGCAGGAACAGCTGCGCAGGAACAGCTGCGCAGGAACAGCCGCGCAGGAACAGCCGCGCAGGAACAGCCGCGCAGGAACAGCCGCGCCGAAACAGCCGCGCCGAAACAGCCGCGCCGAAACAGCCGCGCCGAAACAGCCGCGCCGAAACAGCCGCGCCGAAACAGCCGCGCCGAAACAGCCGCGCCGAAACAGCCGCGCCGAAACAGCCGCGCCGAAACAGCCGCGCCGAAACAGCCGCGCCGAAAAAGCCGCGCCGAAAAAGCCGCGCCGAAACAGCCGCGCCGAAACAGCCGCGCCGAAACAGCCGCGCCGAAACAGCCGCGCCGAAACAGCCGCGCCGAAACAGCCGCGCCGAAACAGCCGCGCCGAAACAGCCGCGCCGAAACAGCCGCGCCGAAACAGCCGCGCCGAAACAGCCGCGCCGAAACAGCCGCGCCGAAACAGCCGCGCCGAAACAGCCGCGCCGAAACAGCCGCGCCGAAACAGCCGCGCCGAAACAGCCGCGCCGAAACAGCCGCGCCGAAACAGCCGCGCCGAAACTGCCGCGCCGAAACTGCCGCGCCGAAACTGCCGCGCCGAAACTGCCGCGCCGTAACTGCCGCGCCGAAACTGCCGCGCCGAAACTGCCGCGCCGAAACTGCCGCGCCGAAACAGCCGCGCCGAAACAGCCGCGCCGAAACAGCCGCGCCGAAACAGCCGCGCCGAAACAGCCGCGCCGAAACAGCCGCGCCGAAACAGCCGCGCCGAAACAGCCGCGCCGAAACAGCCGCGCCGAAACAGCCGCGCCGAAACAGCCGCGCCGAAACAGCCGCGCCGAAACTGCCGCGCCGAAACTGCCGCGCCGAAACTGCCGCGCCGAAACTGCCGCGCCGAAACTGCCGCGCCGAAACTGCCGCGCCGAAACTGCCGCGCCGAAACTGCCGCGCCGAAACTGCCGCGCCGAAACTGCTGCGCCGAAACAGCTGCGCCGAAACAGCTGCGCCGAAACAGCTGCGCCGAAACAGCTGCGCAGAAACAGCTAGGCATAAGCAGCTGCGCAGAAACAGCTGCGCAGAAACAGCTGCGCAGAAACAGATGCGCAGAAACAGCTGCGCAGAAACAGCTGCGCGGAAACAGCTGCGCGGAAACAGCTGCGCGGAAACAGCTGCGCGGAAACAGCTGCGCGGAAACAGCTGCGCGGAAACAGCTGCGCGGAAACAGCTGCGCGGAAACAGCTGCGCAGAAACAGCTGCGCAGAAGCAGCTGCGCAGAAACAGCTGCGCAGAAACAGCTGCGCAGAAACAGCTGCGCAGAAACAGCTGCGCAGAAACAGCTGCGCAGAAACAGCTGCGCAGAAACAGCTGCGCAGAAACAGCGGCGCAGAAACAGCGGCGCAGAAACACTCTATAGCCTCCGGTTACAGGAGCGTACCTCCATGTTCAATGTTTTTTGGGCAGTTGAACATGTAAAGTTGAATCCCGTACGCGCGTGGTAGGATCTCTAGACCACGCGCGCGTACGGAGTTCGTCACCCATGCTGTTGCAGTGAAGTCTCATCAGAAAATCAGAAACAGCTGCGCAGAAGCGGCTGCGCAGGAACAGCTGCGCAGGAACAGCTGCGCAGAAACAGCTGCGCAGAAACAGCTGCGCATAAACAGCTGCGCATAAACAGCTGCGCATAAACAGCTGCGCATAAACAGCTGCGCATAAACAGCTGCGCATGAACAGCTGCGCATGAACAGCTGCGCATGAACAGCTGCGCAGAAACAGCTGCGCAGAAACAGCTGCGCAGAAACAGCTGCGCAGAAACAGCTGCGCAGAAACAGCTGCGCAGGAACAGCTGCGCAGGAACAGCTGCGCAGAAACAGCTGCGCAGGAACAGCTGCGCAGGAACAGCTGCGCAGAAACAGCTGCGCAGAAACAGCAGCGCAGGAACAGCTGCGCAGGAACAGCTGCGCAGGAACAGCCGCGCAGGAACAGCCGCGCAGGAACAGCCGCGCAGGAACAGCCGCGCAGGAACAGCCGCGCCGAAACAGCCGCGCCGAAACAGCCGCGCCGAAACAGCCGCGCCGAAACAGCCGCGCCGAAACAGCCGCGCCGAAACAGCCGCGCCGAAACAGCCGCGCCGAAACAGCCGCGCCGAAACAGCCGCGCCGAAACAGCCGCGCCGAAAAAGCCGCGCCGAAAAAGCCGCGCCGAAAAAGCCGCGCCGAAACAGCCGCGCCGAAACAGCCACGCCGAAACAGCCGCGCCGAAACAGCCGCGCCGAAACAGCCGCGCCGAAACAGCCGCGCCGAAACAGCCGCGCCGAAACAGCCGCGCCGAAACAGCCGCGCCGAAACAGCCGCGCCGAAACAGCCGCGCCGAAACAGCCGCGCCGAAACAGCCGCGCCGAAACAGCCGCGCCGAAACAGCCGCGCCGAAACAGCCGCGCCGAAACAGCCGCGCCGAAACAGCCGCGCCGAAACAGCCGCGCCGAAACTGCCGCGCCGAAACTGCCGCGCCGAAACTGCCGCGCCGAAACTGCCGCGCCGTAACTGCCGCGCCGAAACTGCCGCGCCGAAATTGCCGCGCCGAAACTGCCGCGCCGAAACAGCCGCGCCGAAACAGCCGCGCCGAAACAGCCGCGCCGAAACAGCCGCGCCGAAACAGCCGCGCCGAAACAGCCGCGCCGAAACAGCCGCGCCGAAACAGCCGCGCCGAAACAGCCGCGCCGAAACAGCGGCGCCGAAACTGCCGCGCCGAAACTGCCGCGCCGAAACTGCCGCGCCGAAACTGCCGCGCCGAAACTGCCGCGCCGAAACTGCCGCGCCGAAACTGCCGCGCCGAAACTGCTGCGCCGAAACAGCTGCGCCGAAACAGCTGCGCCGAAACAGCTGCGCCGAAACAGCTGCGCAGAAACAGCTAGGCATAAGCAGCTGCGCAGAAACAGCTGCGCAGAAACAGCTGCGCAGAAACAGATGCGCAGAAACAGCTGCGCAGAAACAGCTGCGCAGAAACAGCTGCGCAGAAACAGCTGCGCAGAAACAGCTGCGCAGAAACAGCTGCGCAGAAACAGCTGCGCAGAGACAGCTGCGCAGAGACAGCTGCGCAGAGACAGCTGCGCAGAAACAGCTGCGCAGAAACAGCTGCGCAGAAACAGCTGCGCAGAAACAGCTGCGCAGAAACAGCTTCGCAGAAACAGCTGCGCAGAAACAGATGCGCAGAAACAGCTGCGCAGAAACAGCTGCGCAGAAACAGCGGCGCAGAAACACTCTATAGCCTCCGGTTACAGGAGCGTACCTCCATGTTCAATGTTTTTTGGGCAGTTGAACATGTAAAGTTGAATCCCGTACGCGCGTGGTAGGATCTCTAGACCACGCGCGCGTACGGAGTTCGTCACCCATGCTGTTGCAGTGAAGTCTCATCAGAAAATCAGAAACAGCTGCGCGGAGACGGCTGCGCAGAAGCGGCTGCGCGGAAGCGGCTGCGCGGAAGCGGCTGCGCGGAAGCGGCTGCGCGGAAGCGGCTGCGCGGAAGCGGCTGCGCGGAAGCGGCTGCGCGGAAACGGCTGCGCGGAAACGGCTGCGCGGAAACGGCTGCACGGAAACGGCTGCGCGGGAACGGCTGCGCGGGAACAGGTGCGCGGGAACAGGTGCGCGGGAACAGGTGCGCGGGAACAGCTGCGCAGGAACAGCTGCGCAGGAACAGCTGCACAGGAACAGGTGCGCAGGAACAGCTGCGCAGGAACAGCTGCGCAGGAACAGGTGCGCAGGAACAGGTGCGCAGAAACAGCTGCGCCGAAACAGCTGCGCAGAAACAGCGGCGCAGAAACAGCGGCGCAGAAACAGCGGCGCAGAAACAGCGGCGCAGAAACACTCTATAGCCTCCGGTTACAGGAGCGTACCTCCATGTTCAATGTTTTTTGGGCAGTTGAACATGTAAAGTTGAATCCCGTACGCGCGTGGTAGGATCTCTAGACCACGCGCGCGAACGGAGTTCGTCACCCATGCTGTTGCAGTGAAGTCTCATCAGAAAATCAGAAACAGCTGCGCAGAAGCGGCTGCGCGGAAGCGGCTGCGCGGAAGCGGCTGCGCGGAAGCGGCTGCGCGGAAGCGGCTGCGCGGAAGCGGCTGCGCGGAAGCGGCTGCGCGGAAGCGGCTGCGCGGAAGCGGCTGCGCGGAAGCGGCTGCGCGGAAGCGGCTGCGCGGAAACGGCTGCGCAGATACGGCTGCGCAGAAACGGCTGCGCAGAAACGGCTGCGCAGAAACGGCTGCGCAGAAACGGCTGCGCAGAAACGGCTGCGCAGAAACGGCTGCGCAGAAACGGCTGCGCAGAAACGGCTGCGCAGAAACGGCTGCGCAGAAACGGCTGCGCAGAAGCGGCTGCGCAGAAACGGCTGCGCAGAAACGGCTGCGCAGAAACGGCTGCGCAGAAACAGCTGCGCAGAAACAGCTGCGCAGAAACAGCTGCGCAGAAACAGCTGCGCAGAAACAGCTGCGCAGAAACAGCTGCGCAGAAGCAGCTGCGCAGAAACAGCTGCGCAGAAACAGCTGCGCAGAAACAGCTGCGCAGAAACAGCTGCGCAGAAACAGCTGCGCAGAAACAGCTGCGCAGAAACAGCTGCGCAGATACAGCTGCGCAGATACAGCTGCGCAGATACAGCTGCGCAGAAACAGCTGCGCAGAAACAGCTGCGCAGAAACAGCTGCGCAGAAACAGCTGCGCAGGAACAGCTGCGCAGGAACAGCTGCGCAGGAACAGCTGCGCAGGAACAGCTGCGCAGGAACAGCTGCGCAGAAACAGCTGCGCAGGAACAGCTGCGCAGGAACAGCTGCGCAGGAACAGCTGCGCAGGAACAGCTGCGCAGAAACAGCTGCGCAGGAACAGCTGCGCAGGAACAGCTGCGCAGGAACAGCTGCGCAGAAACAGCTGCGCAGAAACAGCTGCGCAGAAACAGCTGCGCAGAAACAGCTGCGCAGAAACAGCTGCGCAGAAACAGCGGCGCAGGAACAGCGGCGCAGAAACAGCGGCGCAGAAACACTCTATAGCCTCCGGTTACAGGAGCGTACCTCCATGTTCAATGTTTTTTGGGCAGTTGAACATGTAAAGTTGAATCCCGTACGCGCGTGGTAGGATCTCTAGACCACGCGCGCGTACGGAGTTCGTCACCCATGCTGTTGCAGTGAAGTCTCATCAGAAAATCAGAAACAGCTGCGCAGAAGCGGCTGCGCAGAAGCGGCTGCGCAGAAGCGGCTGCGCAGAAGCGGCTGCGCAGAAGCGGCTGCGCAGAAGCGGCTGCGCAGAAGCGGCTGCGCAGAAGCGGCTGCGCAGTAGCGGCTGCGCAGAAGCGGCTGCGCAGAAGCGGCTGCGCAGAAGCGGCTGCGCAGAAGCGACTGCGCAGAAGCGGCTGCGCAGAAGCGGCTGCGCAGAAGCGGCTGCGCAGAAGCGGCTGCGCAGAAGCGGCTGCGCAGAAACGGCTGCGCAGAAACGGCTGCGCAGAAACGGCTGCGCAGAAACGGCTGCGCAGAAGCGGCTGCGCAGAAGCGGCTGCGCAGAAGCGGCTGCGCAGAAGCGGCTGCGCAGAAGCGGCTGCGCAGAAGCGGCTGCGCAGAAGCGGCTGCGCAGAAGCGGCTGCGCAGAAGCGGCTGCGCAGAAGCGGCTGCGCAGAAGCGGCTGCGCAGAAACGGCTGCGCAGAAACGGCTGCGCAGAAACGGCTGCGCAGAAACGGCTGCGCAGATACGGCTGCGCAGAAACGGCTGCGCAGAAACGGCTGCGCAGAAACGGCTGCGCAGATACGGCTGCGCAGAAACGGCTGCGCAGAAACGGCTGCGCAGAAACGGCTGCGCAGAAACGGCTGCGCAGGAACGGCTGCGCAGGAACGGCTGCGCAGGAACGGCTGCGCAGGAACGGCTGCGCAGGAACGGCTGCGCAGGAACGGCTGCGCAGGAACGGCTTCGCAGAAGCGGCTGCGCAGAAGCGGCTGCGCAGATGCGGCTGCGCAGAAGCGGCTGCGCAGAAGCGGCTGCGCAGAAGCGGCTGCGCAGAAGCGGCTGCGCAGAAGCGGCTGCGCAGAAGCGGCTGCGCAGAAGCGGCTGCGCAGAAGCGGCTGCGCAGAAGCGGCTGCGCAGAAGCGGCTGCGCAGAAGCGGCTGCGCAGAAACGGCTGCGCAGAAACGGCTGCGCAGAAACGGCTGCGCAGAAACGGCTGCGCAGAAACGGCTGCGCAGAAACGGCTGCGCAGGAACGGCTGCGCAGGAACGGCTGCGCAGAAACGGCTGCGCAGAAACGGCTGCGCAGAAACGGCTGCGCAGAAACGGCTGCGCATAAACGGCTGCGCAGAAACGGCTGCGCAGAAACGGCTGCGCAGAAACGGCTGCGCAGAAACGGCTGCGCAGAAACGGCTGCGCAGAAACGGCTGCGCAGAAACGGCTGCGCAGAAACAGCTGCGCAGAAACAGCTGCGCAGAAACAGCTGCGCAGGAACAGCTGCACAGAAACAGCTGCGCAGAAACAGCTGCGCAGAAACAGCTGCGCAGGAACAGCTGCGCAGGAACAGCTGCGCAGAAACAGCTGCGCAGGAACAGCTGCGCAGGAACAGCTACGCAGGAACAGCTGCGCAGGAACAGCTGCGCAGGAACAGCTGCGCAGGAACAGCTGCGCAGGAACAGCTGCGCAGGAACAGCTGCGCAGAAACAGCTGCGCAGGAACAGCTGCGCAGAAACAGCTGCGCAGGAACAGCTGCGCAGAAACAACTGCGCAGAAACAACTGCGCAGAAACAGCTGCGCAGGAACAGCTGCGCAGAAACAGCTGCGCAGAAACAGCTGCGCAGAAACAGCTTCGCAGAAACAGCTGCGCAGAAACAGCTGCGCAGAAACAGCTGCGCAGGAACAGCTGCGCAGGAACAGCTGCGCAGAAACAGCTGCGCAGAAACAGCTGCGCAGAAACAGCTGCGCAGGAACAGCTGCGCAGAAACAGCTGCGCAGAAACAGCTGCGCAGAAACAGCTGCGCAGAAACAGCTGCGCAGAAACAGCTGCGCAGAAACAGCTGCGCAGAAACAGCTGCGCAGAAACAGCTGCGCAGAAACAGCTGCGCAGAAACAGCTGCGCAGGAACAGCTGCGCAGGAACAGCTGCGCAGGAACAGCTGCGCAGGAACAGCTGCGCAGGAACAGGTGCGCAGGAACAGGTGCGCAGGAACAGGTGCGGAGGAACAGGTGCGCAGGAACAGCTGCGCAGGAACAGGTGCGCAGGAGCAGGTGCGCAGGAACAGCTGCGCAGGAACAGCTGCGCAGGAACAGCTGCGCAGGAACAGCTGCGCAGGAACAGCTGCGCAGGAACAGCTGCGCAGGAACAGCTGCGCAGGAACAGCTGCGCAGGAACAGGTGCGCAGGAACAGCTGCGCAGAAACAGCTGCGCAGAAACAGCTGCGCAGAAACAGCTGCGCAGAAACAGCTGCGCAGAAACAGCTGCGCAGAAACAGCTGCGCAGAAACAGCAGCGCAGAAACAGCTGCGCAGAAACAGCTCCGCAGAAACAGCTGCGCAGAGACAGCTGCGCAGAGACAGCTGCGCAGATACAGCTGCGCAGAAACAGCTGCGCAGAAACAGCTGCGCAGAAACAGCTGCGCAGAAACAGCTGCGCAGAAACAGCTGCGCAGAAACAGCTGCGCAGAAACAGCTGCGCAGAAACAGCTGCGCAGAAACAGATGCGAAGAAACAGCTGCGCAGAAACAGCTGCGCAGAAACACCTGCGCAGAAACAGCGGCGCAGAAACAGCGGCGCAGAAACAGCTGCGCAGGAACAGCTGCGCAGAAACAGCTGCGCAGAAACAGCTGTGCAGGAACAGCTGCGCAGGAACAGCTGCGCAGAAACAGCTGCGCAGAAACAGCTGCGCAGAAACAGCTGCGCAGGAACAGCTGCGCAGGAACAGCTGCGCAGAAACAGCTGCGCAGAAACAGCTGCGCAGAAACAGCTGCGCAGGAACAGCTGCGCAGGAACAGCTGCGCAGAAACAGCTGCGCAGAAACAGCTGCGCAGAAACAGCTGCGCAGAAACAGCTGCGCAGAAACAGCTGCGCAGAAACAGCTGCGCAGAGACAGCTGCGCAGAGACAGCTGCGCAGAAACAGCTGCGCAGAAACAGCTGCGCAGAAACAGCTGCGCAGAAACAGCTGCGCAGAAACAGCTGCGCAGAAACAGCTGCGCAGAAACAGCTGCGCAGAAACAGCGGCGCAGAAACAGCGGCGCAGAAACAGCGGCGCAGAAACACTCTATAGCCTCTGGTTACAGGAGCGTACCTCCATGTTCAATGTTTTTTGGGCAGTTGAACATGTAAAGTTGAATCCCGTACGCGCGTGGTAGGATCTCTAGACCACGCGCGCGTACGGAGTTCGTCACCCATGCTGTTGCAGTGAAGTCTCATCAGAAAATCAGAAACAGCTGCGCGGAGACGGCTGCGCAGAAGCGGCTGCGCGGAAGCGGCTGCGCGGAAACGGCTGCGCGGAAACGGCTGCGCGAGAACAGCTGCGCGAGAACAGGTGCGCGGGAACAGGTGCGCAGGAACAGCTGCGCAGGAACAGCTGCGCAGGAACAGCTGCGCAGGAACAGGTGCGCAAAAACAGGTGCGCAAAAACAGGTGCGCAGGAACAGCTGCGCAGGAACAGCTGCGCAGGAACAGCTGCGCAGGAACAGCTGCGCAGGAACAGCTGCGCAGAAACAGCTGCGCAGGAACAGCTGCGCAGGAACGGCTGCGCAGAAACGGCTGCGCAGAAACGGCTGCGCAGAAACGGCTGCGCAGAAACGGCTGCGCAGAAACGGCTCCGCAGAAACGGCTGCGCAGAAACGGCAGCGCAGGAACGGCTGCGCAGGAACGGCTGCGCAGAAACGGCTGCGCAGAAACGGCTGCGCAGAAACGGCTGCGCAGAAACGGCTGCGCAGAAACGGCTGCGCAGAAACGGCTGCGCAGAAACGACTGCGCAGAAACGGCTGCGCAGAAACGGCTGCGCAGAAACGGCTGCGCAGAAACAGCTGCGCAGAAACAGCTGCGCAGAAACAGCTGCGCAGAAGCAGCTGCGCAGAAACGGCTGCGCAGAAACGGCTGCGCAGAAACGGCTGCGCAGAAACGGCTGCGCAGAAACGGCTGCGCAGAAACGGCTGCGCAGAAACGGCTGCGCAGAAACGGCTGCGCAGAAACAGCTGCGCAGAAACAGCTGCGCAGAAACAGCTGCGCAGAAGCAGCTGCGCAGAAGCAGCTGCGCAGAAGCAGCTGCGCAGAAGCAGCTGCGCAGAAGCAGCTGCGCAGAAGCAGCTGCGCAGAAACAGCTGCGCAGAAACAGCTGCGCAGAAACAGCTGCGCAGATACAGCTGCGCAGAAACAGCTGCGCAGAAACAGCTGCGCAGAAACAGCTGCGCAGGAACAGCTGCGCAGGAACAGCTGCGCAGGAACAGCTGCGCAGGAACAGCTGCGCAGGAACAGCTGCGCAGAAACAGCTGCGCAGGAACAGCTGCGCAGGAACAGCTGCGCAGGAACAGCTGCGCAGGAACAGCTGCGCAGGAACAGCTGCGCAGAAACAGCTGCGCAGAAACAGCTGCGCAGAAACAGCTGCGCAGAAACAGCTGCGCAGGAACAGCTGCGCAGGAACAGCTGCGCAGGAACAGCTGCGCAGGAACAGCTGCGCAGGAACAGCTGCGCAGGAACAGCTGCGCAGGTACAGCTGCGCAGGAACAGCTGCGCAGGAACAGCTGCGCAGGAACAGCTGCGCAGGAACAGCTGCGCAGGAACAGCTGCGCAGGTACAGCTGCGCAGGAGCAGCTGCGCAGGAACAGCTGCGCAGGAACAGCTGCGCAGAAACAGCTGCGCAGGAACAGCTGCGCAGAAACAGCTGCGCAGAAACAGCTGCGCAGGAACAGCTGCGCAGGAACAGCTGCGCAGGAACAGCTGCGCAGGAACAGCTGCGCAGGAACAGCTGCGCAGAAACAGCTGCGCAGAAACAGCTGCGCAGAAACAGCTGCGCAGGAACAGCTGCGCAGGAACAGCTGCGCAGGAACAGCTGCGCAGGAACAGCTGCGCAGAAACTGCTGCGCAGAAACTGCTGCGCAGAAACAGCTGCGCAGAAACAGCTGCGCAGGAACAGCTGCGCAGGAACAGCTGCGCAGGAACAGCTGCGCAGGAACAGCTGCGCAGAAACAGCTGCGCAGGAACAGCTGCGCAGAAACAGCTGCGCAGGAACAGCTGCGCAGAAACAACTGCACAGAAACAACTGCGCAGAAACAGCTGCGCAGGAACAGCTGCGCAGAAACAGCTGCGCAGAAACAGCTGCGCAGAAACAGCTTCGCAGAAACAGCTGCGCAGAAACAGCTGCGCAGAAACAGCTGCGCAGGAACAGCTGCGCAGGAACAGCTGCGCAGAAACAGCTGCGCAGAAACAGCTGCGCAGGAACAGCTGCGCAGAAACAGCTGCGCAGAAACAGCTGCGCAGGAACAGCTGCGCAGAAACAGCTGCGCAGAAACAGCTGCGCAGAAACAGCTGCGCAGAAACAGCTGCGCAGAAACAGCTGCGCAGGAACAGCTGCGCAGAAACAGCTGCGCAGGAGCAGCTGCGCAGGAACAGCTGCGCAGGAACAGCTGCGCAGGAACAGCTGCGCAGGAACAGCTGCGCAGGAACAGCTGCGAAGGAACAGGTGCGCAGGAACAGGTGCGGAGGAACAGGTGCGCAGAAACAGCTGCGCAGGAGCAGGTGCGCAGGAACAGCTGCGCAGGAACAGCTGCGCAGGAACAGGTGCGCAGGAACAGGTGCGCAGGAACAGGTGCGCAGGAACAGCTGCGCAGAAACAGCTGCGCAGAAACAGCTGCGCAGAAACAGCTGCGCAGAAACAGCTGCGCAGAAACAGCTGCGCAGAAACAGCTGCGCAGAAACAGCTGCGCAGAAACAGCTCCGCAGAAACAGCTGCGCAGAGACAGCTGCGCAGAGACATCTGCGCAGTTACAGCTGCGCAGAAACAGCTGCGCAGAAACAGCTGCGCAGAAACAGCTGCGCAGAAACAGCTGCGCAGAAACAGCTGCGCAGAAACAGCTGCGCAGAAACAGCTGCGCAGAAACAGCTGCGCAGAAACAGCTGCGCAGAAACAGCTGCGCAGAAACAGCTGCGCAGAAACAGATGCGAAGAAACAGCTGCGCAGAAACAGCTGCGCAGAAACAGCGGCGCAGAAACAGCGGCGCAGAAACAGCTGCGCAGGAACAGCTGCGCAGGAACAGCTGCGCAGAAACAGCTGCGCAGAAACAGCTGCGCAGGAACAGCTGCGCAGAAACAGCTGCGCAGAAACAGCTGCGCAGAAACAGCTGCGCAGGAACAGCTGCGCAGGAACAGCTGCGCAGAAACAGCTGCGCAGAAACAGCTGCGCAGAAACAGCTGCGCAGAAACAGCTTCGCAGAAACAGCTGCGCAGGAACAGCTACGCAGAAACAGCTGCGCAGAAACAGCTGCGCAGAAACAGCTGCGCAGAAACAGCTGCGCAGAAACAGCTGCGCAGAAACAGCTGCGCAGAAACAGCTGCGCAGAAACAGCTGCGCAGAAACAGCTGCGCAGAAACAGCTGCGCAGAAACAGATGCGAAGAAACAGCTGCGCAGAAACAGCTGCGCAGAAACAGCGGCGCAGAAACAGCGGCGCAGAAACAGCTGCGCAGGAACAGCTGCGCAGGAACAGCTGCGCAGAAACAGCTGCGCAGAAACAGCTGCGCAGGAACAGCTGCGCAGAAACAGCTGCGCAGAAACAGCTGCGCAGAAACAGCTGCGCAGGAACAGCTGCGCAGGAACAGCTGCGCAGAAACAGCTGCGCAGAAACAGCTGCGCAGAAACAGCTGCGCAGAAACAGCTTCGCAGAAACAGCTGCGCAGGAACAGCTACGCAGAAACAGCTGCGCAGAAACAGCTGCGCAGAAACAGCTGCGCAGAAACAGCTGCGCAGAAACAGCTGCGCAGAAACAGCTGCGCAGAAACAGCTGCGCAGAAACAGCTGCGCAGAAACAGCTGCGCAGAGACAGCTGCACAGAGACAGCTGCGCAGAAACAGCTGCGAAGAAACAGCTGCGCAGAAACAGCTGCGCAGAAACAGCTGCGCAGAAACAGCTGCGCAGAAACAGCTGCGCAGAAACAGCTGCGCAGAAACAGCTGCGCAGAAACAACTGCGCAGAAACAGCGGCGCAGAAACAGCGGCGCAGAAACACTCTATAGCCTCCGGTTACAGGAGCGTACCTCCATGTTCAATGTTTTTTGGGCAGTTGAACATGTAAAGTTGAATCCCGTACGCGCGTGGTAGGATCTCTAGACCACGCGCGCGTACGGAGTTCGTCACCCATGCTGTTGCAGTGAAGTCTCATCAGAAAATCAGAAACAGCTGCGCGGAGACGGCTGCGCAGAAGCGGCTGCGCGGAAGCGGCTGCGCGGAAACGGCTGCGCGGAAACGGCTGCGCGGAAACGGCTGCGCGAGAACAGCTGCGCGAGAACAGGTGCGCGGGAACAGCTGCGCGGGAACAGCTGCGCAGGAACAGCTGCGCAGGAACAGGTGCGCAAAAACAGGTGCGCAGGAACAGCTGCGCAGGAACAGCTGCGCAGGAACAGCTGCGCAGGAACAGCTGCGCAGGAACAGCTGCGCAGAAACAGCTGCGCAGAAACAGCTTCGCAGAAACAGCTGCGCTGGAACGGCTGCGCAGAATCGGCTGCGCTGAAACGGCTGCGCAGAAACGGGTGCGCAGAAACGGCTGCGCAGAAACGGCTGCGCAGAAACGGCTGCGCAGAAACGGCTGCGCAGAAACGGCTGCGCAGAAACAGCTGCGCAGAAGCAGCTGCGCAGAAGCAGCTGCGCAGAAGCAGCTGCGCAGAAGCAGCTGCGCAGAAGCAGCTGCGCAGAAACAGCTGCGCAGATACAGCTGCGCAGATACAGCTGCGCAGAAACAGCTGCGCAGAAACAGCTGCGCAGAAACAGCTGCGCAGAAACAGCTGCGCAGGAACAGCTGCGCAGGAACAGCTGCGCAGGAACAGCTGCGCAGGAACAGCTGCGCAGGAACAGCTGCGCAGGAACAGCTGCGCAGGAACAGCTGCGCAGGAACAGCTGCGCAGGAACAGCTGCGCAGGAACAGCTGCGCAGGAACAGCTGCGCAGGTACAGCTGCGCAGGAACAGCTGCGCAGGAACAGCTGCGCAGGAACAGCTGCGCAGGAACAGCTGCGCAGGAACAGCTGCGCAGGAACAGCTGCGCAGGTACAGCTGCGCAGGAACAGCTGCGCAGGAACAGCTGCGCAGGAACAGCTGCGCAGGAACAGCTGCGCAGAAACAGCTGCGCAGGAACAGCTGCGCAGAAACAGCTGCGCAGGAACAGCTGCGCAGAAACAGCTGCGCAGGAACAGCAGCGCAGGAACAGCTGCACAGGAACAGCAGCGCAGGAACAGCTGCGCAGGAACAGCTGCGCAGGAACAGCTGCGCAGGAACAGCTGCGCAGGAACAGCTGCGCAGGAACAGCTGCGCAGAAACAGCTGCGCAGGAACAGCTGCGCAGAAACAGCTGCGCAGAAACAGCTGCGCAGAAACAGCTGCGCAGGAGCAGCTGCGCAGGAACAGCTGCGCAGGAACAGCTGCGCAGAAACAGCTGCGCAGGAACAGCTGCGCAGAAACAGCTGCGCAGAAACAGCTGCGCAGAAACAGCTGCGCAGAAACAGCTGCGCAGAAACAGCTTCGCAGAAACAGCTGCGCAGGAACAGCTGCGCAGAAACAGCTGCGCAGAAACAGCTGCGCAGGAACAGCTGCGCAGAAAAAGCTGCGCAGAAACAGCTGCGCAGGAACAACTGCGCAGAAACAGCTGCGCAGAAACAGCTGCTCAGGAACAGCTGCGCAGAAACAGCTGCGCAGAAGCAGCTGCGCAGAAGCAGCTGCGCAGAAGCAGCTGCGCAGAAGCAGCTGCGCAGAAGCAGCTGCGCAGAAACAGCTGCGCAGAAACAGCTGCGCAGATACAGCTGCGCAGATACAGCTGCGCAGAAACAGCTGCGCAGAAACAGCTGCGCAGAAACAGCTGCGCAGGAACAGCTGCGCAGGAACAGCTGCGCAGGAACAGCTGCGCAGGAACAGCTGCGCAGGAACAGCTGCGCAGGAACAGCTGCGCAGGAACAGCTGCGCAGGAACAGCTGCGCAGGAACAGCTGCGCAGGAACAGCTGCGCAGGAACAGCTGCGCAGGAACAGCTGCGCAGAAACAGCTGCGCAGAAACAGCTGCGCAGAAACAGCTGCGCAGGAACAGCTGCGCAGGAACAGCTGCGCAGGAACAGCTGCGCAGGAACAGCTGCGCAGGAACAGCTGCGCAGGAACAGCTGCGCAGGTACAGCTGCGCAGGAACAGCTGCGCAGGAACAGCTGCGCAGGAACAGCTGCGCAGGAACAGCTGCGCAGGTACAGCTGCGCAGGAACAGCTGCGCAGGAGCAGCTGCGCAGGAACAGCTGCGCAGGAACAGCTGCGCAGGAACAGCTGCGCAGGAACAGCTGCGCAGAAACAGCTGCGCAGAAACAGCTGCGCAGGAACAGCTGCGCAGGAACAGCTGCGCAGGAACAGCTGCGCAGGAACAGCTGCGCAGGAGCAGCTGCGCAGAAACAGCTGCGCAGAAACAGCTGCGCAGAAACAGCTGCGCAGGGACAGCTGCGCAGGAACAGCTGCGCAGTAACAGCTGCGCAGGAACAGCTGCGCAGAAACTGCTGCGCAGAAACTGCTGCGCAGAAACTGCTGCGCAGAAACAGCTGCGCAGAAACAGCTGCGCAGGAACAGCTGCGCAGAAACAGCTGCGCAGAAACAGCTGCGCAGAAACAGCTGCGCAGAAACAGCTGCGCAGAAACAGCTGCGCAGAAACAGCTGCGCAGAAACAGCTGCGCAGGAACAGCTGCGCAGGAACAGCTGCGCAGAAACAGCTGCGCAGAAACAGCTGCGCAGGAACAGCTGCGCAGGAACAGCTGCGCAGGAACAGCTGCGCAGGAACAGCTGCGCAGGAACAGCTGCGCAGGAACAGCTGCGCAGAAACAGCTGCGCAGGAACGGCTGCGCAGGAACGGCTGCGCAGGAACAGCTGCGCAGGAACAGCTGCGCAGGAACAGCTGCGCAGGAACAGCTGCGCAGGTACAGCTGCGCAGAAACAGCTGCGCAGAAACAGCTGCGCAGAAACAGCTGCGCAGAAACAGCTGCGCAGGAACGGCTGCGCAGGAACGGCTGCGCAGGAACGGCTGCGCAGGAACGGCTGCGCAGAAACGGCTGCGCATAAACGGCTGCGCATAAACGGCTGCGCATAAACGGCTGCGCATAAACGGCTGCGCATAAACGGCTGCGCATAAACGGCTGCGCAGAAACGGCTGCGCATAAACGGCTGCGCATAAACGGCTGCGCATAAACGGCTGCGCATAAACGGCTGCGCATAAACGGCTGCGCATAAACGGCTGCGCAGGAACGGCTGCGCAGGAACGGCTGCGCAGAAACGGCTGCGCAGAAACGGCTGCGCAGAAACGGCTGCACAGAAACGGCTGCGCAGAAACGGCTGCGCAGAAACGGCTGCGCAGAAACGGCTGCGCAGAAACGGCTGCGCAGAAGCGGCTGCGCAGAAGCGGCTGCGCAGAAACGGCTGCGCAGATACGGCTGCGCAGAAACGGCTGCGCAGAAACGGCTGCGCAGAAACGGCTGCGCAGAAACGGCTGCGCAGAAACGGCTGCGCAGAAACGGCTGCGCAGAAGCGGCTGCGCAGAAGCGGCTGCGCAGATACGGCTGCGCAGAAACGGCTGCGCAGAAACGGCTGCGCAGAAACGGCTGCGCAGAAACGGCTGCGCAGAAACGGCTGCGCAGAAACGGCTGCGCAGTAACGGCTGCGCAGAAACGGCTGCGCAGAAACGGCTGCGCAGAAACGGCTGCGCAGAAACGGCTGCGCAGAAACGGCTGCGCAGAAACGGCTGCGCAGAAACGGCTGCGCAGAAACAGCTGCGCAGAAACAGCTGCGCAGAAACAGCTGCGCAGAAACAGCTGCGCAGAAACAGCTGCGCAGAAACAGCTGCGCAGAAACAGCTGCGCAGAAACAGCTGCGCAGAAGCAGCTGCGCAGAAGCAGCTGCGCAGAAACAGCTGCGCAGAAACAGCTGCGCAGAAACAGTGCGCAGAAACAGCTGCGCAGAAACAGCTGCGCAGAAACAGCTGCGCAGGAACAGCTGCGCAGAAACAGCTGCGCAGAAACAGCTGCGCAGAAACAGCTGCGCAGAATCAGCTGCGCAGAATCAGCTGCGCAGAAACAGCTGCGCAGAAACAGCTGCGCAGGAACAGCTGCGCAGGAACAGCTGCGCAGAAACAGCTGCGCAGAAACAGCTGCGCAGAAACAGCTGCGCAGGAACAGCTGCGCAGGAACAGCTGCGCAGGAACAGCTGCGCAGGAACAGCTGCGCAGGAACAGCTGCGCAGGAACAGCTGCGCAGGAACAGCTGCGCAGGAACAGCTGCGCAGGAACAGCTGCGCAGGAACAGCTGCGCAGAAACAGCTGCGCAGAAACAGCTGCGCAGAAACAGCTGCGCGGAAACAGCTGCGCGGAAACAGCTGCGCGGAAACAGCTGCGCGGAAACAGCTGCGCGGAAACAGCTGCGCGGAAACAGCTGCGCGGAAACAGCTGCGCAGAAACAGCTGCGCAGAAGCAGCTGCGCAGAAACAGCTGCGCAGAAACAGCTGCGCAGAAACAGCTGCGCAGAAACAGCTGCGCAGAAACAGCTGCGCAGAAACAGCTGCGCAGAAACAGCGGCGCAGAAACAGCGGCGCAGAAACACTCTATAGCCTCCGGTTACAGGAGCGTACCTCCATGTTCAATGTCTTTTGGGCAGTTGAACATGTAAAGTTGAATCCCGTACGCGTGTGGTAGGATCTCTAGACCACGCGCGCGTACGGAGTTCGTCACCCATGCTGTTGCAGTGAAGTCTCATCAGAAAATCAGAAACAGCTGCGCAGAAGCGGCTGCGCAGGAACAGCTGCGCAGGAACAGCTGCGCAGAAACAGCTGCGCAGAAACAGCTGCGCAGAAACAGCTGCGCAGAAACGGCTGCGCATAAACGGCTGCGCATAAACGGCTGCGCATAAACGGCTGCGCAGAAACGGCTGCGCATAAACGGCTGCGCATAAACGGCTGCGCATAAACGGCTGCGCATAAACGGCTGCGCATGAACGGCTGCGCATGAACGGCTGCGCAGAAACGGCTGCGCAGAAACGGCTGCGCAGAAACGGCTGCGCAGAAACGGCTGCGCAGAAACGGCTGCGCAGAAACGGCTGCGCAGAAACGGCTGCGCAGAAACGGCTGCGCAGAAACGGCTGCGCAGAAGCGGCTGCGCAGAAGCGGCTGCGCAGAAACGGCTGCGCAGATACGGCTGCGCAGAAACGGCTGCGCAGAAACGGCTGCGCAGAAACGGCTGCGCAGAAACGGCTGCGCAGAAACGGCTGCGCAGAAACGGCTGCGCAGTAACGGCTGCGCAGAAACGGCTGCGCAGAAACGGCTGCGCAGAAACGGCTGCGCAGAAACGGCTGCGCAGAAACGGCTGCGCAGAAACGGCTGCGCAGAAACGGCTGCGCAGAAACGGCTGCGCAGAAACGGCTGCGCAGAAACAGCTGCGCAGAAACAGCTGCGCAGAAACAGCTGCGCAGAAACAGCTGCGCAGAAACAGCTGCGCAGAAACAGCTGCGCAGAAACAGCTGCGCAGAAACAGCTGCGCAGAAACATCTGCGCAGAAACAGCTGCGCAGAAACAGCTGCGCAGAAGCAGCTGCGCAGAAGCAGCTGCGCAGAAACAGCTGCGCAGAAACAGCTGCGCAGAAACAGCTGCGCAGAAACAGTGCGCAGAAACAGCTGCGCAGAAACAGCTGCGCAGGAACAGCTGCGCAGGAACAGCTGCGCAGAAACAGCTGCGCAGAAACAGCTGCGCAGAAACAGCTGCGCAGAATCAGCTGCGCAGAATCAGCTGCGCAGAAACAGCTGCGCAGAAACAGCTGCGCAGGAACAGCTGCGCAGGAACAGCTGCGCAGAAACAGCTGCGCAGAAACAGCTGCGCAGAAACAGCTGCGCAGGAACAGCTGCGCAGGAACAGCTGCGCAGGAACAGCTGCGCAGGAACAGCTGCGCAGGAACAGCTGCGCAGGAACAGCTGCGCAGGAACAGCTGCGCAGGAACAGCTGCGCAGGAACAGCTGCGCAGAAACAGCTGCGCAGGAACAGCTGCGCAGGAACAGCTGCGCAGGAACAGCTGCGCAGAAACAGCTGCGCAGAAACAGCTGCGCGGAAACAGCTGCGCGGAAACAGCTGCGCGGAAACAGCTGCGCGGAAACAGCTGCGCGGAAACAGCTGCGCGGAAACAGCTGCGCGGAAACAGCTGCGCGGAAACAGCTGCGCGGAAACAGCTGCGCGGAAACAGCTGCGCGGAAACAGCTGCGCAGAAACAGCTGCGCAGAAGCAGCTGCGCAGAAACAGCTGCGCAGAAACAGCTGCGCAGAAACAGGTGCGCAGAAACAGCTGCGCAGAAACAGCTGCGCAGAAACAGCGGCGCAGAAACAGCGGCGCAGAAACACTCTATAGCCTCCGGTTACAGGAGCGTACCTCCATGTTCAATGTTTTTTGGGCAGTTGAACATGTAAAGTTGAATCCCGTACGCGCGTGGTAGGATCTCTAGACCACGCGCGCGTACCGAGTTCGTCACCCATGCTGTTGCAGTGAAGTCTCATCAGAAAATCAGAAACAGCTGCGCAGAAGCGGCTGCGCAGGAACAGCTGCGCAGGAACAGCTGCGCAGAAACAGCTGCGCAGAAACAGCTGCGCAGAAACAGCTGCGCAGAAACAGCTGCGCAGAAACAGCTGCGCATAAACAGCTGCGCATAAACAGCTGCGCATAAACAGCTGCGCATAAACAGCTGCGCATAAACAGCTGAGTATAAACAGCTGAGCATAAACAGCTGCGCATAAACAGCTGCGCATAAACAGCTGCGCATAAACAGCTGCGCATGAACAGCTGCGCATGAACAGCTGCGCATGAACAGCTGCGCAGAAACAGCTGCGCAGAAACAACTGCGCAGAAACAGCTGCGCAGAAACAGCTGCGCAGAAACAGCTGCGCAGAAACAGCTGCGCAGAAACAGCTGCGCAGAAACAGCTGCGCAGAAACAGCTGCGCAGAAACAGCTGCGCAGAAACAGCTGCGCAGAAACAGCGGCGCAGAAACAGCGGCGCAGAAACACTCTATAGCCTCCGGTTACAGGAGCGTACCTCCATGTTCAATGTTTTTTGGGCAGTTGAACATGTAAAGTTGAATCCCGTACGCGCGTGGTAGGATCTCTAGACCACGCGCGCGTACGGAGTTCGTCACCCATGCTGTTGCAGTGAAGTCTCATCAGAAAATCAGAAACAGCTGCGCAGAAGCGGCTGCGCAGGAACAGCTGCGCAGGAACAGCTGCGCAGAAACAGCTGCGCATAAACAGCTGCGCATAAACAGCTGCGCATAAACAGCTGCGCATGAACAGCTGCGCATGAACAGCTGCGCATGAACAGCTGCGCATGAACAGCTGCGCAGAAACAGCTGCGCAGAAACAACTGCGCAGAAACAGCTGCGCAGAAACAGCTGCGCAGGAACAGCTGCGCAGGAACAGCTGCGCAGAAACAGCTGCGCAGGAACAGCTGCGCAGGAACAGCTGCGCAGCAACAGCTGCGCAGAAACAGCTGCGCAGGAACAGCTGCGCAGGACCAGCTGCGCAGGAACAGCTGCGCAGGAACAGCCGCGCAGGAACAGCCGCGCAGGAACAGCCGCGCAGGAACAGCCGCGCAGGAACTGCCGCGCAGGAACAGCCGCGCCGAAACAGCCGCGCCGAAACAGCCGCGCCGAAACAGCCGCGCCGAAACAGCCGCGCCGAAACAGCCGCGCCGAAACAGCCGCGCCGAAACAGCCGCGCCGAAACAGCCGCGCCGAAACAGCCGCGCCGAAACAGCCGCGCCGAAACAGCCGCGCCGAAACAGCCGCGCCGAAACAGCCGCGCCGAAACAGCCGCGCCGAAACAGCCGCGCCGAAACAGCCGCGCCGAAACAGCCGCGCCGAAACAGCCGCGCCGAAACAGCCGCGCCGAAACAGCCGCGCCGAAACAGCCGCGGCGAAACAGCCGCGCCGAAACAGCCGCGCCGAAACAGCCGCGCCGAAACTGCCGCGCCGAAACTGCCGCGCCGAAACTGCCGCGCCGTAACTGCCGCGCCGAAACTGCCGCGCCGAAACTGCCGCGCCGAAACTGCCGCGCCGAAACTGCCGCGCCGAAACTGCCGCGCCGAAACAGCCGCGCCGAAACAGCCGCGCCGAAACAGCCGCGCCGAAACAGCCGCGCCGAAACAGCCGCGCCGAAACAGCCGCGCCGAAACAGCCGCGCCGAAACAGCCGCGCCGAAACAGCCGCGCCGAAACAGCCGCGCCGAAACAGCCGCGCCGAAACAGCCGCGCCGAAACAGCCGCGCCGAAACTGCCGCGCCGAAACTGCCGCGCCGAAACTGCCGCGCCGAAACTGCCGCGCCGAAACTGCCGCGCCGAAACTGCCGCGCCGAAACTGCCGCGCCGAAACTGCCGCGCCGAAACTGCCGCGCCGAAACTGCTGCGCCGAAACTGCTGCGCCGAAACAGCTGCGCCGAAACAGCTGCGCCGAAACAGCTGCGCAGAAACAGCTAGGCATAAGCAGCTGCGGAGAAACAGCTGCGCAGAAACAGCTGCGCAGAAACAGATGCGCAGAAACAGCTGCGCAGAAACAGCTGCGCAGAAACAGCTGCGCAGAAACAGCTGCGCAGAAACAGCTGCGCAGAAACAGCTGCGCAGAGACAGCTGCGCAGAGACAGCTGCGCAGAGACAGCTGCGCAGAAACAGCTGCGCAGAAACAGCTGCGCAGAAACAGCTGCGCAGAAACAGCTGCGCAGAAACAGCTGCGCAGAAACAGCTGCGCAGAAACAGCTGCGGAGAAACAGCTGCGCAGAAACAGCTGCGCAGAAACAGCTGCGCAGAAACAGATGCGCAGAAACAGCTGCGCAGAAACAGCTGCGCAGAAACAGCGGCGCAGAAACACTCTATAGCCTCCGGTTACAGGAGCGTACCTCCATGTTCAATGTTTTTTGGGCAGTTGAACATGTAAAGTTGAATCCCGTACGCGCGTGGTAGGATCTCTCGACCACGCGCGCGTACGGAGTTCGTCACCCATGCTGTTGCAGTGAAGTCTCATCAGAAAATCAGAAACAGCTGCGCGGAGACGGCTGCGCAGAAGCGGTTGCGCAGAAGCGGCTGCGCGGAAGCGGCTGCGCGGAAGCGGCTGCGCGGAAGCGGCTGCGCGGAAACGGCTGCGCGGAAACGGCTGCGCGGAAACGGCTGCACGGAAACGGCTGCGCGGGAACGGCTGCGCGGGAACAGGTGCGCGGGAACAGGTGCGCGGGAACAGGTGCGCGGGAACAGCTGCGCGGGAACAGCTGCGCAGGAACAGCTGCGCAGGAACAGCTGCACAGGAACAGGTGCGCAGGAACAGCTGCGCAGGAACAGCTGCGCAGGAACAGGTGCGCAGGAACAGGTGCGCAGAAACAGCTGCGCAGAAACAGCTGCGCAGAAACAGCGGCGCAGAAACAGCGGCGCAGAAACAGCGGCGCAGAAACAGCGGCGCAGAAACACTCTATAGCCTCCGGTTACAGGAGCGTACCTCCATGTTCAATGTTTTTTGGGCAGTTGAACATGTAAAGTTGAATCCCGTACGCGCGTGGTAGGATCTCTAGACCACGCGCGCGAACGGAGTTCGTCACCCATGCTGTTGCAGTGAAGTCTCATCAGAAAATCAGAAACAGCTGCGCAGAAGCGGCTGCGCAGAAGCGGCTGCGCGGAAGCGGCTGCGCGGAAGCGGCTGCGCGGAAGCGGCTGCGCGGAAGCGGCTGCGCGGAAGCGGCTGCGCGGAAGCGGCTGCGCGGAAGCGGCTGCGCGGAAGCGGCTGCGCAGAAACTGCTGCGCAGATACGGCTGCGCAGAAACGGCTGCGCAGAAACGGCTGCGCAAAAACGGCTGCGCAGAAACGGCTGCGCAGAAACGGCTGCGCAGAAACGGCTGCGCAGAAACGGCTGCGCAGAAACGGCTGCGCAGAAACGGCTGCGCAGAAACGGCTGCGCAGAAACAGCTGCGCAGAAACAGCTGCGCAGAAACAGCTGCGCAGAAACAGCTGCGCAGAAACAGCTGCGCAGAAACAGCTGCGCAGAAACAGCTGCGCAGAAACAGCTGCGCAGAAACAGCTGCGCAGAAACAGCTGCGCAGAAACAGCTGCGCAGAAACAGTGCGCAGAAACAGCTGCGCAGAAACAGCTGCGCAGAAACAGCTGCACAGATACAGCTGCGCAGATACAGCTGCGCAGATACAGCTGCGCAGAAACAGCTGCGCAGAAACGTCTGCGCAGAAACGGCTGCGCAGAAACGGCTGCGCAGGAACAGCTGCGCAGAAACAGCTGCGCAGAAACAGCTGCGCAGGAACAACTGCGCAGGAACAGCTGCGCAGGAACAGCTGCGCAGAAACAGCTGCGCAGGAACAGCTGCGCAGGAACAGCTGCGCAGGAACAGCTGCGCAGAAACAGCTGCGCAGAAACAGCTGCGCAGAAACAGCTGCGCAGAAACAGCTGCGCAGAAACAGCTGCGCAGAAACAGCGGCGCAGAAACAGCGGCGCAGAAACACTCTATAGCCTCCGGTTACAGGAGCGTACCTCCATGTTCAATGTTTTTTGGGCAGTTGAACATGTAAAGTTGAATCCCGTACGCGCGTGGTAGGATCTCTAGACCACGCGCGCGTACGGAGTTCGTCACCCATGCTGTTGCAGTGAAGTCTCATCAGAAAATCAGAAACAGCTGCGCAGAAGCGGCTGCGCAGAAGCGGCTGCGCAGAAACGGCTGCGCAGAAACGGCTGCGCATAAGCGGCTGCGCATAAGCGGCTGCGCAGAAGCGGCTGCGCTGAAGCGGCTGTGCAGAAGCGGCTGCGCAGAAGCGGCTGCGCAGAAGCGGCTGCGCAGAAGCGGCTGCGCAGAAGCGGCTGCGCAGAAGCGGCTGCGCAGAAGCGGCTGCGCAGAAGCGGCTGCGCAGAAGCGGCTGCGCAGAAGCGGCTGCGCAGTAGCGGCTGCGCAGTAGCGGCTGCGCAGAAGCGGCTGCGCAGAAGCGGCTGCGCAGAAGCGGCTGCGCAGAAGCGGCTGCGCAGAAGCGGCTGCGCAGAAGCGGCTGCGCAGAAGCGGCTGCGCAGAAGCGGCTGCGCAGAAACGGCTGCGCAGAAACGGCTGCGCAGAAGCGGCTGCGCAGAAGCGGCTGCGCAGAAGCGGCTGCGCAGAAGCGGCTGCGCAGAAGCGGCTGCGCAGAAGCGGCTGCGCAGAAGCGGCTGCGCAGAAGCGGCTGCGCAGAAGCGGCTGCGCAGAAGCGGCTGCGCAGAAGCGGCTGCGCAGAAGCGGCTGCGCAGAAGCGGCTGCGCAGAAGCGGCTGCGCAGAAACGGCTGCGCAGAAACGGCTGCGCAGAAACGGCTGCGCAGAAACGGCTGCGCAGATACGGCTGCGCAGAAACGGCTGCGCAGAAACGGCTGCGCAGAAACGGCTGCGCAGATACGGCTGCGCAGAAACGGCTGCGCAGAAACGGCTGCGCAGAAACGGCTGCGCAGGAACGGCTGCGCAGGAACGGCTGCGCAGGAACGGCTGCGCAGGAACGGCTGCGCAGGAACGGCTGCGCAGGAACGGCTGCGCAGGAACGGCTTCGCAGAAGCGGCTGCGCAGAAGCGGCTGCGCAGATGCGGCTGCGCAGAAGCGGCTGCGCAGAAGCGGCTGCGCAGAAGCGGCTGCGCAGAAGCGGCTGCGCAGAAGCGGCTGCGCAGAAGCGGCTGCGCAGAAGCGGCTGCGCAGAAGCGGCTGCGCAGAAGCGGCTGCGCAGAAGCGGCTGCGCAGAAGCGGCTGCGCAGAAGCGGCTGCGCAGAAACGGCTGCGCAGAAACGGCTGCGCAGAAACGGCTGCGCAGAAACGGCTGCGCAGAAACGGCTGCGCAGAAACGGCTGCGCAGGAACGGCTGCGCAGGAACGGCTGCGCAGAAACGGCTGCGCAGAAACGGCTGCGCATAAACGGCTGCGCATAAACGGCTGCGCATAAACGGCTGCGCATAAACGGCTGCGCAGAAACGGCTGCGCAGAAACGGCTGCGCAGAAACGGCTGCGCAGAAACGGCTGCGCAGAAACGGCTGCGCAGAAGCAGCTGCGCAGAAGCAGCTGCGCAGAAGCAGCTGCGCAGAAACAGCTGCGCAGAAACAGCTGCGCAGAAACAGCTGCGCAGATACAGCTGCGCAGATACAGCTGCGCAGAAACGGCTGCGCAGAAACGGCTGCGCAGAAACGGCTGCGCTGATACGGCTGCGCAGAAACGGCTGCGCAGAAACGGCTGCGCAGAAACGGCTGCGCAGAAGCGGCTGCGCAGAAGCGGCTGCGCAGAAGCGGCTGCGCAGAAGCGGCTGCGCAGAAGCGGCTGCGCAGAAACGTCTGCGCAGAAACGGCTGCGCAGAAGCATCTGCGCAGAAACAGCTGCGCAGAAGCAGCTGCGCAGAAACAGCTGCGCAGAAACAGCTGCGCAGAAACAGCTGCGCAGAAACAGTGCGCAGAAACAGCTGCGCAGAAACAGCTGCGCAGAAACAGCTGCGCAGATACAGCTGCGCAGAAACAGCTGCGCAGAAACAGCTGCGCAGATACAGCTGCGCAGATACAGCTGCGCAGAAACAGCTGCGCAGAAACAGCTGCGCAGAAACAGCTGCGCAGAAACAGCTGCGCAGAAACAGCTGCGCAGAAACAGCTGCGCAGGAACAGCTGCGCAGAAGCAGCTGCTCAGGAACAGCTGCGCAGAAACAGCTGCGCAGAAACAGCTGCGCAGGAACAGCTGCGCAGGAACAGCTGCGCAGGAACAGCTGCGCAGGAACAGCTGCGCAGAAACAGCTGCGCAGGAACAGCTGCGCAGGAACAGCTGCGCAGGAACAGCTGCGCAGAAACAGCTGCGCAGAAACAGCTGCGCAGAAACAGCTGCGCAGAAACAGCTGCGCAGAAACAGCTGCGCAGAAACAGCGGCGCAGAAACAGCGGCGCAGAAACAGCGGCGCAGAAACACTCTATAGCCTCCGGTTACAGGAGCGTACCTCCATGTTCAATGTTTTTTGGGCAGTTGAACATGTAAAGTTGAATCCCGTACGCGCGTGGTAGGATCTCTAGACCACGCGCGCGTACGGAGTTCGTCACCCATGCTGTTGCAGTGAAGTCTCATCAGAAAATCAGAAACAGCTGCGCAGAAGCGGCTGCGCAGAAGCGGCTGCGCAGAAGCGGCTGCGCAGAAGCGGCTGCGCAGAAGCGGCTGCGCAGAAACGGCTGCGCAGAAACAGCTGCGCAGAAACAGCTGCGCAGGAACAGCTGCGCAGGAACAGCTGCGCAGATACGGCTGCGCAGAAACAGCTGCGCAGAAACAGCTGCGCAGAAACAGCTGCGCAGGAACAGCTGCGCAGGAACAGCTGCGCAGGAACAGCTGCGCAGGAACAGCTGCGCAGGAACAGCTGCGCAGAAACAGCTGCGCAGAAACAGCTGCGCAGGAACAGCTGCGCAGAAACAGCTGCGCAGAAACAGCTGCGCAGAAACAGCTGCGCAGAAACAGCTGCGCAGAAACAGCTGCGCAGAAACAGCTGCGCGGAAACAGCTGCGCGGAAACAGCTGCGCGGAAACAGCTGCGCGGAAACAGCTGCGCGGAAACAGCTGCGCGGAAACAGCTGCGCGGAAACAGCTGTGCAGAAACAGCTGCGCAGAAGCAGATGCGCAGAAACAGCTGCGCAGAAACAGCTGCGCAGAAACAGCTGCGCAGAAACAGCTGCGCAGAAACAGCTGCGCAGAAACAGCTGCGCAGAAACAGCTGCGCAGAAACAGCGGCGCAGAAACAGCGGCGCAGAAACAGCGGCGCAGAAACAGCGGCGCAGAAACACTCTATAGCCTCCGGTTACAAGAGCGTACCTCCATGTTCAATGTTTTTTGGGCAGTTGAACATGTAAAGTTGAATCCCGTACACGCGTGGTAGGATCTCTAGACCACGCGCGCGTACGGAGTTCGTCACCCATGCTGTTGCAGTGAAGTCTCATCAGAAAATCAGAAACAGCTGCGCAGAAGCGGCTGCGCAGAAGCGGCTGCGCAGGAACGGCTGCGCAGGAACGGCTGCGCAGAAACAGCTGCGCAGAAACAGCTGCGCAGAAACAGCTGCGCAGAATCAGCTGCGCATAAACAGCTGCGCATAAACAGCTGCGCATAAACAGCTGCGCATAAACAGCTGCGCATAAACAGCTGCGCATAAACAGCTGCGCCGAAACAGCTGCGCCGAAACAGCTGCGCCGAAACAGCTGCGCCGAAACAGCTGCGCCGAAACAGCTGCGCCGAAACTGCTGCGCCGAAACTGCTGCGCCGAAACTGCTGCGCCGAAACTGCTGCGCCGAAACTGCTGCGCCGAAACTGCTGCGCCGAAACTGCTGCGCCGAAACTGCTGCGCCGAAACTGCTGCGCCGAAACTGCTGCGCCGAAACTGCTGCGCCGAAACAGCTGCGCCGAAACAGCTGCGCCGAAACAGCTGCGCCGAAACAGCTGCGCCGAAACAGCTGCGCCGAAACAGCTGCGCCGAAACAGCTGCGCAGAAACAGCTAGGCATAAGCAGCTGCGCAGAGACAGCTGCGCAGAGACAGCTGCGCAGAAACAGATGCGCAGAAACAGCTGCGCAGAAACAGCTGCGCAGAAACAGCTGCGCAGAAACAGCTGCGCAGAGACAGCTGCGCAGAGACAGCTGCGCAGAGACAGCTGCGCAGAGACAGCTGCGCAGAGACAGCTGCGCAGAAACAGCTGCGCAGAAACAGCTGCGCAGAAACAGCTGCGCAGAAACAGCTGCGCAGAAACAGCTGTGCAGAAACAGCTGCGCAGAAACAGATGCGCAGAAACAGCTGCGCAGAAACAGCTGCGCAGAAACAGCGGCGCACAAACAGCGGCGCAGAAACACTCTATAGCCTCCGGTTACAGGAGCGTACCTCCATGTTCAATGTTTTTTGGGCAGTTGAACATGTAAAGTTGAATCCCGTACGCGCGTGGTAGGATCTCTAGACCACGGGCGCGTACGGAGTTCGTCACCCATGCTGTTGCAGTGAAGTCTCATCAGAAAATCAGAAACAGCTGCGCGGAGACGGCTGCGCAGAAGCGGCTGCGCAGAAGCGGCTGCGCAGAAGCGGCTGCGCGGAAGCAGCTGCGCGGAAGCGGCTGCGCGGAAGCGGCTGCGCGGAAACGGCTGCGCATAAACGGCTGCGCAGAAACGGCTGCGCAGAAACGGCTGCGCAGAAACGGCTGCGCAGAAACGGCTGCGCAGAAACGGCTGCGCAGAAACGGCTGCGCAGAAACGGCTGCGCAGAAACAGCTGCGCAGAAACAGCTGCGCAGAAACAGCTGCGCAGGAACAGCTGCACAGAAACAGCTGCGCAGAAACAGCTGCGCAGAAACAGCTGCGCAGGAACAGCTGCGCAGGAACAGCTGCGCAGAAACAGCTGTGCAGGAACAGCTGCGCAGGAACAGCTACGCAGGAACAGCTGCGCAGGAACAGCTGCGCAGGAACAGCTGCGCAGGAACAGCTGCGCAGGAACAGCTGCGCAGGAACAGCTGCGCAGAAACAGCTGCGCAGGAACAGCTGCGCAGAAACAGCTGCGCAGGAACAGCTGCGCAGAAACAACTGCGCAGAAACAACTGCGCAGAAACAGCTGCGCAGGAACAGCTGCGCAGAAACAGCTGCGCAGAAACAGCTGCGCAGAAACAGCTTCGCAGAAACAGCTGCGCAGAAACAGCTGCGCAGAAACAGCTGCGCAGGAACAGCTGCGCAGGAACAGCTGTGCAGAAACAGCTGCGCAGAAACAGCTGCGCAGAAACAGCTGCGCAGGAACAGCTGCGCAGAAACAGCTGCGCAGAAACAGCTGCGCAGAAACAGCTGCGCAGAAACAGCTGCGCAGAAACAGCTGCACAGAAACAGCTGCGCAGAAACAGCTGCGCAGAAACAGCTGCGCAGAAACAGCTGCGCAGAAACAGCTGCGCAGAAACAGCTGCGCAGAAACAGCTGCGCAGGAACAGCTGCGCAGGAACAGCTGCGCAGGAACAGCTGCGCAGGAACAGCTGCGCAGGAACAGGTGCGCAGGAACAGGTGCGCAGGAACAGGTGCGGAGGAACAGGTGCGCAGGAACAGCTGCGCAGGAACAGGTGCGCAGGAGCAGGTGCGCAGGAACAGCTGCGCAGGAACAGCTGCGCAGGAACAGCTGCGCAGGAACAGCTGCGCAGGAACAGCTGCGCAGGAACAGCTGCGCAGGAACAGCTGCGCAGGAACAGCTGCGCAGGAACAGGTGCGCAGGAACAGCTGCGCAGAAACAGCTGCGCAGAAACAGCTGCGCAGAAACAGCTGCGCAGAAACAGCTGCGCAGAAACAGCTGCGCAGAAACAGCTGCGCAGAAACAGCTGCGCAGAAACAGCTGCGCAGAAACAGCTCCGCAGAAACAGCTGCGCAGAGACAGCTGCGCAGAGACAGCTGCGCAGATACAGCTGCGCAGAAACAGCTGCGCAGAAACAGCTGCGCAGAAACAGCTGCGCAGAAACAGCTGCGCAGAAACAGCTGCGCAGAAACAGCTGCGCAGAAACAGCTGCGCAGAAACAGCTGCGCAGAAACAGATGCGAAGAAACAGCTGCGCAGAAACAGCTGCGCAGAAACACCTGCGCAGAAACAGCGGCGCAGAAACAGCGGCGCAGAAACAGCTGCGCAGGAACAGCTGCGCAGAAACAGCTGCGCAGAAACAGCTGCGCAGGAACAGCTGCGCAGGAACAGCTGCGCAGAAACAGCTGCGCAGAAACAGCTGCGCAGAAACAGCTGCGCAGGAACAGCTGCGCAGGAACAGCTGCGCAGAAACAGCTGCGCAGAAACAGCTGCGCAGAAACAGCTGCGCAGGAACAGCTGCGCAGGAACAGCTGCGCAGAAACAGCTGCGCAGAAACAGCTGCGCAGAAACAGCTGCGCAGAAACAGCTGCGCAGAAACAGCTGCGCAGAAACAGCTGCGCAGAGACAGCTGCGCAGAGACAGCTGCGCAGAAACAGCTGCGCAGAAACAGCTGCGCAGAAACAGCTGCGCAGAAACAGCTGCGCAGAAACAGCTGCGCAGAAACAGCTGCGCAGAAACAGCTGCGCAGAAACAGCTGCGCAGAAACAGCTGCGCAGAAACAGCGGCGCAGAAACAGCGGCGCAGAAACAGCGGCGCAGAAACACTCTATAGCCTCTGGTTACAGGAGCGTACCTCCATGTTCAATGTTTTTTGGGCAGTTGAACATGTAAAGTTGAATCCCGTACGCGCGTGGTAGGATCTCTAGACCACGCGCGCGTACGGAGTTCGTCACCCATGCTGTTGCAGTGAAGTCTCATCAGAAAATCAGAAACAGCTGCGCGGAGACGGCTGCGCAGAAGCGGCTGCGCGGAAGCGGCTGCGCGGAAACGGCTGCGCGGAAACGGCTGCGCGAGAACAGCTGCGCGAGAACAGGTGCGCGGGAACAGGTGCGCGGGAACAGCTGCGCAGGAACAGCTGCGCAGGAACAGCTGCGCAGGAACAGGTGCGCAAAAACAGGTGCGCAAAAACAGGTGCGCAGGAACAGCTGCGCAGGAACAGCTGCGCAGGAACAGCTGCGCAGGAACAGCTGCGCAGGAACAGCTGCGCAGGAACAGCTGCGCAGAAACAGCTGCGCAGGAACAGCTGCGCAGGAACAGCTGCGCAGAAACAGCTGCGCAGAAACAGCTGCGCAGAAACGGCTGCGCAGAAACGGCTGCGCAGAAACGGCTTCGCAGAAACGGCTGCGCAGAAACGGCAGCGCAGGAACGGCTGCGCAGAAACGGCTGCGCAGAAACGGCTGCGCAGAAACGGCTGCGCAGAAACGGCTGCGCAGAAACGGCTGCGCAGAAACGGCTGCGCAGAAACGGCTGCGCAGAAACGGCTGCGCAGAAACGGCTGCGCAGAAACGGCTGCGCAGAAACGGCTGCGCAGAAACGGCTGCGCAGAAACGGCTGCGCAGAAACAGCTGCGCAGAAACAGCTGCGCAGAAACAGCTGCGCAGAAGCAGCTGCGCAGAAGCAGCTGCGCAGAAGCAGCTGCGCAGAAGCAGCTGCGCAGAAGCAGCTGCGCAGAAGCAGCTGCGCAGAAACAGCTGCGCAGAAACAGCTGCGCAGAAACAGCTGCGCAGATACAGCTGCGCAGAAACAGCTGCGCAGAAACAGCTGCGCAGAAACAGCTGCGCAGGAACAGCTGCGCAGGAACAGCTGCGCAGGAACAGCTGCGCAGGAACAGCTGCGCAGAAACAGCTGCGCAGGAACAGCTGCGCAGGAACAGCTGCGCAGGAACAGCTGCGCAGGAACAGCTGCGCAGGAACAGCTGCGCAGAAACAGCTGCGCAGAAACAGCTGCGCAGAAACAGCTGCGCAGGAACAGCTGCGCAGGAACAGCTGCGCAGGAACAGCTGCGCAGGAACAGCTGCGCAGGAACAGCTGCGCAGGAACAGCTGCGCAGGTACAGCTGCGCAGGAACAGCTGCGCAGGAACAGCTGCGCAGGAACAGCTGCGCAGGAACAGCTGCGCAGGAACAGCTGCGCAGGTACAGCTGCGCAGGAGCAGCTGCGCAGGAACAGCTGCGCAGGAACAGCTGCGCAGAAACAGCTGCGCAGGAACAGCTGCGCAGCAACAGCTGCGCAGAAACAGCTGCGCAGGAACAGCTGCGCAGGAACAGCTGCGCAGGAACAGCTGCGCAGGAACAGCTGCGCAGGAACAGCTGCGCAGAAACAGCTGCGCAGAAACAGCTGCGCAGAAACAGCTGCGCAGGAACAGCTGCGCAGGAACAGCTGCGCAGGAACAGCTGCGCAGGAACAGCTGCGCAGAAACTGCTGCGCAGAAACTGCTGCGCAGAAACAGCTGCGCAGAAACAGCTGCGCAGGAACAGCTGCGCAGGAACAGCTGCGCAGGAACAGCTGCGCAGGAACAGCTGCGCAGGAACAGCTGCGCAGGAACAGCTGCGCAGGAACAGCTGCGCAGAAACAGCTGCGCAGGAACAGCTGCGCAGAAACAGCTGCGCAGGAACAGCTGCGCAGAAACAACTGCACAGAAACAACTGCGCAGAAACAGCTGCGCAGGAACAGCTGCGCAGAAACAGCTGCGCAGAAACAGCTGCGCAGAAACAGCTTCGCAGAAACAGCTGCGCAGAAACAGCTGCGCAGAAACAGCTGCGCAGGAACAGCTGCGCAGAAACAGCTGCGCAGAAACAGCTGCGCAGGAACAGCTGCGCAGAAACAGCTGCGCAGAAACAGCTGCGCAGGAACAGCTGCGCAGAAACAGCTGCGCAGAAACAGCTGCGCAGAAACAGCTGCGCAGAAACAGCTGCGCAGAAACAGCTGCGCAGAAACAGCTGCGCAGGAACAGCTGCGCAGAAACAGCTGCGCAGGAGCAGCTGCGCAGGAACAGCTGCGCAGGAACAGCTGCGCAGGAACAGCTGCGCAGGAACAGCTGCGCAGGAACAGCTGCGCAGGAACAGGTGCGCAGGAACAGGTGCGGAGGAACAGGTGCGCAGAAACAGCTGCGCAGGAGCAGGTGCGCAGGAACAGCTGCGCAGGAACAGCTGCGCAGGAACAGCTGCGCAGGAACAGGTGCGCAGGAACAGGTGCGCAGGAACAGGTGCGCAGGAACAGCTGCGCAGAAACAGCTGCGCAGAAACAGCTGCGCAGAAACAGCTGCGCAGAAACAGCTGCGCAGAAACAGCTGCGCAGAAACAGCTGCGCAGAAACAGCTGCGCAGAAACAGCTCCGCAGAAACAGCTGCGCAGAGACAGCTGCGCAGAGACATCTGCGCAGTTACAGCTGCGCAGAAACAGCTGCGCAGAAACAGCTGCGCAGAAACAGCTGCGCAGAAACAGCTGCGCAGAAACAGCTGCGCAGAAACAGCTGCGCAGAAACAGCTGCGCAGAAACAGCTGCGCAGAAACAGCTGCGCAGAAACAGCTGCGCAGAAACAGCTGCGCAGAAACAGATGCGAAGAAACAGCTGCGCAGAAACAGCTGCGCAGAAACAGCGGCGCAGAAACAGCGGCGCAGAAACAGCTGCGCAGGAACAGCTGCGCAGGAACAGCTGCGCAGAAACAGCTGCGCAGAAACAGCTGCGCAGGAACAGCTGCGCAGAAACAGCTGCGCAGAAACAGCTGCGCAGAAACAGCTGCGCAGGAACAGCTGCGCAGGAACAGCTGCGCAGAAACAGCTGCGCAGGAACAGGTGCGCAGGAGCAGGTGCGCAGGAACAGCTGCGCAGGAACAGCTGCGCAGGAACAGCTGCGCAGGAACAGCTGCGCAGGAACAGCTGCGCAGGAACAGCTGCGCAGGAACAGCTGCGCAGGAACAGCTGCGCAGGAACAGGTGCGCAGGAACAGCTGCGCAGAAACAGCTGCGCAGAAACAGCTGCGCAGAAACAGCTGCGCAGAAACAGCTGCGCAGAAACAGCTGCGCAGAAACAGCTGCGCAGAAACAGCTGCGCAGAAACAGCTGCGCAGAAACAGCTCCGCAGAAACAGCTGCGCAGAGACAGCTGCGCAGAGACAGCTGCGCAGATACAGCTGCGCAGAAACAGCTGCGCAGAAACAGCTGCGCAGAAACAGCTGCGCAGAAACAGCTGCGCAGAAACAGCTGCGCAGAAACAGCTGCGCAGAAACAGCTGCGCAGAAACAGCTGCGCAGAAACAGATGCGAAGAAACAGCTGCGCAGAAACAGCTGCGCAGAAACACCTGCGCAGAAACAGCGGCGCAGAAACAGCGGCGCAGAAACAGCTGCGCAGGAACAGCTGCGCAGAAACAGCTGCGCAGAAACAGCTGCGCAGGAACAGCTGCGCAGGAACAGCTGCGCAGAAACAGCTGCGCAGAAACAGCTGCGCAGAAACAGCTGCGCAGGAACAGCTGCGCAGGAACAGCTGCGCAGAAACAGCTGCGCAGAAACAGCTGCGCAGAAACAGCTGCGCAGGAACAGCTGCGCAGGAACAGCTGCGCAGAAACAGCTGCGCAGAAACAGCTGCGCAGAAACAGCTGCGCAGAAACAGCTGCGCAGAAACAGCTGCGCAGAAACAGCTGCGCAGAGACAGCTGCGCAGAGACAGCTGCGCAGAAACAGCTGCGCAGAAACAGCTGCGCAGAAACAGCTGCGCAGAAACAGCTGCGCAGAAACAGCTGCGCAGAAACAGCTGCGCAGAAACAGCTGCGCAGAAACAGCTGCGCAGAAACAGCTGCGCAGAAACAGCGGCGCAGAAACAGCGGCGCAGAAACAGCGGCGCAGAAACACTCTATAGCCTCTGGTTACAGGAGCGTACCTCCATGTTCAATGTTTTTTGGGCAGTTGAACATGTAAAGTTGAATCCCGTACGCGCGTGGTAGGATCTCTAGACCACGCGCGCGTACGGAGTTCGTCACCCATGCTGTTGCAGTGAAGTCTCATCAGAAAATCAGAAACAGCTGCGCGGAGACGGCTGCGCAGAAGCGGCTGCGCGGAAGCGGCTGCGCGGAAACGGCTGCGCGGAAACGGCTGCGCGAGAACAGCTGCGCGAGAACAGGTGCGCGGGAACAGGTGCGCGGGAACAGCTGCGCAGGAACAGCTGCGCAGGAACAGCTGCGCAGGAACAGGTGCGCAAAAACAGGTGCGCAAAAACAGGTGCGCAGGAACAGCTGCGCAGGAACAGCTGCGCAGGAACAGCTGCGCAGGAACAGCTGCGCAGGAACAGCTGCGCAGGAACAGCTGCGCAGAAACAGCTGCGCAGGAACAGCTGCGCAGGAACAGCTGCGCAGAAACAGCTGCGCAGAAACAGCTGCGCAGAAACGGCTGCGCAGAAACGGCTGCGCAGAAACGGCTTCGCAGAAACGGCTGCGCAGAAACGGCAGCGCAGGAACGGCTGCGCAGAAACGGCTGCGCAGAAACGGCTGCGCAGAAACGGCTGCGCAGAAACGGCTGCGCAGAAACGGCTGCGCAGAAACGGCTGCGCAGAAACGGCTGCGCAGAAACGGCTGCGCAGAAACGGCTGCGCAGAAACGGCTGCGCAGAAACGGCTGCGCAGAAACGGCTGCGCAGAAACGGCTGCGCAGAAACAGCTGCGCAGAAACAGCTGCGCAGAAACAGCTGCGCAGAAGCAGCTGCGCAGAAGCAGCTGCGCAGAAGCAGCTGCGCAGAAGCAGCTGCGCAGAAGCAGCTGCGCAGAAGCAGCTGCGCAGAAACAGCTGCGCAGAAACAGCTGCGCAGAAACAGCTGCGCAGATACAGCTGCGCAGAAACAGCTGCGCAGAAACAGCTGCGCAGAAACAGCTGCGCAGGAACAGCTGCGCAGGAACAGCTGCGCAGGAACAGCTGCGCAGGAACAGCTGCGCAGAAACAGCTGCGCAGGAACAGCTGCGCAGGAACAGCTGCGCAGGAACAGCTGCGCAGGAACAGCTGCGCAGGAACAGCTGCGCAGAAACAGCTGCGCAGAAACAGCTGCGCAGAAACAGCTGCGCAGGAACAGCTGCGCAGGAACAGCTGCGCAGGAACAGCTGCGCAGGAACAGCTGCGCAGGAACAGCTGCGCAGGAACAGCTGCGCAGGTACAGCTGCGCAGGAACAGCTGCGCAGGAACAGCTGCGCAGGAACAGCTGCGCAGGAACAGCTGCGCAGGAACAGCTGCGCAGGTACAGCTGCGCAGGAGCAGCTGCGCAGGAACAGCTGCGCAGGAACAGCTGCGCAGAAACAGCTGCGCAGGAACAGCTGCGCAGCAACAGCTGCGCAGAAACAGCTGCGCAGGAACAGCTGCGCAGGAACAGCTGCGCAGGAACAGCTGCGCAGGAACAGCTGCGCAGGAACAGCTGCGCAGAAACAGCTGCGCAGAAACAGCTGCGCAGAAACAGCTGCGCAGGAACAGCTGCGCAGGAACAGCTGCGCAGGAACAGCTGCGCAGGAACAGCTGCGCAGAAACTGCTGCGCAGAAACTGCTGCGCAGAAACAGCTGCGCAGAAACAGCTGCGCAGGAACAGCTGCGCAGGAACAGCTGCGCAGGAACAGCTGCGCAGGAACAGCTGCGCAGGAACAGCTGCGCAGGAACAGCTGCGCAGGAACAGCTGCGCAGAAACAGCTGCGCAGGAACAGCTGCGCAGAAACAGCTGCGCAGGAACAGCTGCGCAGAAACAACTGCACAGAAACAACTGCGCAGAAACAGCTGCGCAGGAACAGCTGCGCAGAAACAGCTGCGCAGAAACAGCTGCGCAGAAACAGCTTCGCAGAAACAGCTGCGCAGAAACAGCTGCGCAGAAACAGCTGCGCAGGAACAGCTGCGCAGAAACAGCTGCGCAGAAACAGCTGCGCAGGAACAGCTGCGCAGAAACAGCTGCGCAGAAACAGCTGCGCAGGAACAGCTGCGCAGAAACAGCTGCGCAGAAACAGCTGCGCAGAAACAGCTGCGCAGAAACAGCTGCGCAGAAACAGCTGCGCAGAAACAGCTGCGCAGGAACAGCTGCGCAGAAACAGCTGCGCAGGAGCAGCTGCGCAGGAACAGCTGCGCAGGAACAGCTGCGCAGGAACAGCTGCGCAGGAACAGCTGCGCAGGAACAGCTGCGCAGGAACAGGTGCGCAGGAACAGGTGCGGAGGAACAGGTGCGCAGAAACAGCTGCGCAGGAGCAGGTGCGCAGGAACAGCTGCGCAGGAACAGCTGCGCAGGAACAGCTGCGCAGGAACAGGTGCGCAGGAACAGGTGCGCAGGAACAGGTGCGCAGGAACAGCTGCGCAGAAACAGCTGCGCAGAAACAGCTGCGCAGAAACAGCTGCGCAGAAACAGCTGCGCAGAAACAGCTGCGCAGAAACAGCTGCGCAGAAACAGCTGCGCAGAAACAGCTCCGCAGAAACAGCTGCGCAGAGACAGCTGCGCAGAGACATCTGCGCAGTTACAGCTGCGCAGAAACAGCTGCGCAGAAACAGCTGCGCAGAAACAGCTGCGCAGAAACAGCTGCGCAGAAACAGCTGCGCAGAAACAGCTGCGCAGAAACAGCTGCGCAGAAACAGCTGCGCAGAAACAGCTGCGCAGAAACAGCTGCGCAGAAACAGCTGCGCAGAAACAGATGCGAAGAAACAGCTGCGCAGAAACAGCTGCGCAGAAACAGCGGCGCAGAAACAGCGGCGCAGAAACAGCTGCGCAGGAACAGCTGCGCAGGAACAGCTGCGCAGAAACAGCTGCGCAGAAACAGCTGCGCAGGAACAGCTGCGCAGAAACAGCTGCGCAGAAACAGCTGCGCAGAAACAGCTGCGCAGGAACAGCTGCGCAGGAACAGCTGCGCAGAAACAGCTGCGCAGAAACAGCTGCGCAGAAACAGCTGCGCAGAAACAGCTTCGCAGAAACAGCTGCGCAGGAACAGCTACGCAGAAACAGCTGCGCAGAAACAGCTGCGCAGAAACAGCTGCGCAGAAACAGCTGCGCAGAAACAGCTGCGCAGAAACAGCTGCGCAGAAACAGCTGCGCAGAAACAGCTGCGCAGAAACAGCTGCGCAGAAACAGCTGCGCAGAAACAGATGCGAAGAAACAGCTGCGCAGAAACAGCTGCGCAGAAACAGCGGCGCAGAAACAGCGGCGCAGAAACAGCTGCGCAGGAACAGCTGCGCAGGAACAGCTGCGCAGAAACAGCTGCGCAGAAACAGCTGCGCAGGAACAGCTGCGCAGAAACAGCTGCGCAGAAACAGCTGCGCAGAAACAGCTGCGCAGGAACAGCTGCGCAGGAACAGCTGCGCAGAAACAGCTGCGCAGAAACAGCTGCGCAGAAACAGCTGCGCAGAAACAGCTTCGCAGAAACAGCTGCGCAGGAACAGCTACGCAGAAACAGCTGCGCAGAAACAGCTGCGCAGAAACAGCTGCGCAGAAACAGCTGCGCAGAAACAGCTGCGCAGAAACAGCTGCGCAGAAACAGCTGCGCAGAAACAGCTGCGCAGAAACAGCTGCACAGAGACAGCTGCACAGAGACAGCTGCGCAGAAACAGCTGCGAAGAAACAGCTGCGCAGAAACAGCTGCGCAGAAACAGCTGCGCAGAAACAGCTGCGCAGAAACAGCTGCGCAGAAACAGCTGCGCAGAAACAGCTGCGCAGAAACAACTGCGCAGAAACAGCGGCGCAGAAACAGCGGCGCAGAAACACTCTATAGCCTCCGGTTACAGGAGCGTACCTCCATGTTCAATGTTTTTTGGGCAGTTGAACATGTAAAGTTGAATCCCGTACGCGCGTGGTAGGATCTCTAGACCACGCGCGCGTACGGAGTTCGTCACCCATGCTGTTGCAGTGAAGTCTCATCAGAAAATCAGAAACAGCTGCGCGGAGACGGCTGCGCAGAAGCGGCTGCGCGGAAGCGGCTGCGCGGAAACGGCTGCGCGGAAACGGCTGCGCGGAAACGGCTGCGCGAGAACAGCTGCGCGAGAACAGGTGCGCGGGAACAGCTGCGCGGGAACAGCTGCGCAGGAACAGCTGCGCAGGAACAGGTGCGCAAAAACAGGTGCGCAGGAACAGCTGCGCAGGAACAGCTGCGCAGGAACAGCTGCGCAGGAACAGCTGCGCAGAAACAGCTGCGCAGAAACAGCTTCGCAGAAACAGCTGCGCTGGAACGGCTGCGCAGAAACGGCTGCGCTGAAACGGCTGCGCAGAAACGGCTGCGCAGAAACGGCTGCGCAGAAACGGCTGCGCAGAAACGGCTGCGCAGAAACGGCTGCGCAGAAACGGCTGCGCAGAAACGGCTGCGCAGAAACGGCTGCGCAGAAGCAGCTGCGCAGAAGCAGCTGCGCAGAAGCAGCTGCGCAGAAGCAGCTGCGCAGAAGCAGCTGCGCAGAAGCAGCTGCGCAGAAACAGCTGCGCAGATACAGCTGCGCAGATACAGCTGCGCAGAAACAGCTGCGCAGAAACAGCTGCGCAGAAACAGCTGCGCAGAAACAGCTGCGCAGAAACAGCTGCGCAGGAACAGCTGCGCAGGAACAGCTGCGCAGGAACAGCTGCGCAGGAACAGCTGCGCAGGAACAGCTGCGCAGGAACAGCTGCGCAGGAACAGCTGCGCAGGAACAGCTGCGCAGGAACAGCTGCGCAGGAACAGCTGCGCAGGTACAGCTGCGCAGGAACAGCTGCGCAGGAACAGCTGCGCAGGAACAGCTGCGCAGGAACAGCTGCGCAGGAACAGCTGCGCAGGTACAGCTGCGCAGGAACAGCTGCGCAGGAACAGCTGCGCAGGAACAGCTGCGCAGGAACAGCTGCGCAGAAACAGCTGCGCAGGAACAGCTGCGCAGAAACAGCTGCGCAGGAACAGCTGCGCAGAAACAGCTGCGCAGGAACAGCAGCGCAGGAACAGCTGCACAGGAACAGCAGCGCAGGAACAGCTGCGCAGGAACAGCTGCGCAGGAACAGCTGCGCAGGAACAGCTGCGCAGGAACAGCTGCGCAGAAACAGCTGCGCAGAAACAGCTGCGCAGGAACAGCTGCGCAGAAACAGCTGCGCAGAAACAGCTGCGCAGAAACAGCTGCGCAGGAGCAGCTGCGCAGGAACAGCTGCGCAGGAACAGCTGCGCAGAAACAGCTGCGCAGGAACAGCTGCGCAGAAACAGCTGCGCAGAAACAGCTGCGCAGAAACAGCTGCGCAGAAACAGCTGCGCAGAAACAGCTTCGCAGAAACAGCTGCGCAGGAACAGCTGCGCAGAAACAGCTGCGCAGAAACAGCTGCGCAGGAACAGCTGCGCAGAAAAAGCTGCGCAGAAACAGCTGCGCAGGAACAACTGCGCAGAAACAGCTGCGCAGAAACAGCTGCTCAGGAACAGCTGCGCAGAAACAGCTGCGCAGAAGCAGCTGCGCAGAAGCAGCTGCGCAGAAGCAGCTGCGCAGAAGCAGCTGCGCAGAAACAGCTGCGCAGAAACAGCTGCGCAGATACAGCTGCGCAGATACAGCTGCGCAGAAACAGCTGCGCAGAAACAGCTGCGCAGAAACAGCTGCGCAGGAACAGCTGCGCAGGAACAGCTGCGCAGGAACAGCTGCGCAGGAACAGCTGCGCAGGAACAGCTGCGCAGGAACAGCTGCGCAGGAACAGCTGCGCAGAAACAGCTGCGCAGGAACAGCTGCGCAGGAACAGCTGCGCAGGAACAGCTGCGCAGGAACAGCTGCGCAGGAACAGCTGCGCAGAAACAGTTGCGCAGAAACAGCTGCGCAGAAACAGCTGCGCAGGAACAGCTGCGCAGGAACAGCTGCGCAGGAACAGCTGCGCAGGAACAGCTGCGCAGGAACAGCTGCGCAGGAACAGCTGCGCAGGAACAGCTGCGCAGGTACAGCTGCGCAGGAACAGCTGCGCAGGAACAGCTGCGCAGGAACAGCTGCGCAGGAACAGCTGCGCAGGTACAGCTGCGCAGGAACAGTTGCGCAGGAGCAGCTGCGCAGGAACAGCTGCGCAGGAACAGCTGCGCAGAAACAGCTGCGCAGGAACAGCTGCGCAGAAACAGCTGCGCAGAAACAGCTGCGCAGGAACAGCTGCGCAGGAACAGCTGCGCAGGAACAGCTGCGCAGGAACAGCTGCGCAGGAGCAGCTGCGCAGAAACAGCTGCGCAGAAACAGCTGCGCAGAAACAGCTGCGCAGGGACAGCTGCGCAGGAACAGCTGCGCAGGAACAGCTGCGCAGGAACAGCTGCGCAGAAACTGCTGCGCAGAAACTGCTGCGCAGAAACTGCTGCGCAGAAACAGCTGCGCAGAAACAGCTGCGCAGGAACAGCTGCGCAGAAACAGCTGCGCAGAAACAGCTGCGCAGAAACAGCTGCGCAGAAACAGCTGCGCAGAAACAGCTGCGCAGAAACAGCTGCGCAGAAACAGCTGCGCAGGAACAGCTGCGCAGGAACAGCTGCGCAGAAACAGCTGCGCAGAAACAGCTGCGCAGGAACAGCTGCGCAGGAACAGCTGCGCAGGAACAGCTGCGCAGGAACAGCTGCGCAGGAACGGCTGCGCAGAAACGGCTGCGCAGGAACGGCTGCGCAGGAACGGCTGCGCAGGAACGGCTGCGCAGGAACAGCTGCGCAGGAACAGCTGCGCAGGAACAGCTGCGCAGGTACAGCTGCGCAGAAACAGCTGCGCAGAAACAGCTGCGCAGAAACAGCTGCGCAGGAACGGCTGCGCAGGAACGGCTGCGCAGGAACGGCTGCGCAGGAACGGCTGCGCAGGAACGGCTGCGCAGGAACGGCTGCGCAGAAACGGCTGCGCATAAACGGCTGCGCATAAACGGCTGCGCATAAACGGCTGCGCATAAACGGCTGCGCATAAACGGCTGCGCAGAAACGGCTGCGCATAAACGGCTGCGCATAAACGGCTGCGCATAAACGGCTGCGCATAAACGGCTGCGCATAAACGGCTGCGCATAAACGGCTGCGCAGGAACGGCTGCGCAGGAACGGCTGCGCAGAAACGGCTGCGCAGAAACGGCTGCGCAGAAACGGCTGCACAGAAACGGCTGCGCAGAAACGGCTGCGCAGAAACGGCTGCGCAGAAACGGCTGCGCAGAAACGGCTGCGCAGAAGCGGCTGCGCAGAAGCGGCTGCGCAGAAACGGCTGCGCAGATACGGCTGCGCAGAAACGGCTGCGCAGAAACGGCTGCGCAGAAACGGCTGCGCAGAAACGGCTGCGCAGAAACGGCTGCGCAGAAACGGCTGCGCAGAAGCGGCTGCGCAGAAGCGGCTGCGCAGATACGGCTGCGCAGAAACGGCTGCGCAGAAACGGCTGCGCAGAACGGCTGCGCAGAAACGGCTGCGCAGAAACGGCTGCGCAGAAACGGCTGCGCAGTAACGGCTGCGCAGAAACGGCTGCGCAGAAACGGCTGCGCAGAAACGGCTGCGCAGAAACGGCTGCGCAGAAACGGCTGCGCAGAAACGGCTGCGCAGAAACGGCTGCGCAGAAACGGCTGCGCAGAAACAGCTGCGCAGAAACAGCTGCGCAGAAACAGCTGCGCAGAAACAGCTGCGCAGAAACAGCTGCGCAGAAACAGCTGCGCAGAAACAGCTGCGCAGAAGCAGCTGCGCAGAAACAGCTGCGCAGAAACAGCTGCGCAGAAACAGCTGCGCAGAAACAGTGCGCAGAAACAGCTGCGCAGAAACAGCTGCGCAGAAACAGCTGCGCAGGAACAGCTGCGCAGAAACAGCTGCGCAGAAACAGCTGTGCAGAAACAGCTGCGCAGAATCAGCTGCGCAGAATCAGCTGCGCAGAAACAGCTGCGCAGAAACAGCTGCGCAGGAACAGCTGCGCAGGAACAGCTGCGCAGAAACAGCTGCGCAGAAACAGCTGCGCAGAAACAGCTGCGCAGGAACAGCTGCGCAGGAACAGCTGCGCAGGAACAGCTGCGCAGGAACAGCTGCGCAGGAACAGCTGCGCAGGAACAGCTGCGCAGGAACAGCTGCGCAGGAACAGCTGCGCAGGAACAGCTGCGCAGGAACAGCTGCGCAGAAACAGCTGCGCGGAAACAGCTGCGCGGAAACAGCTGCGCGGAAACAGCTGCGCGGAAACAGCTGCGCGGAAACAGCTGCGCGGAAACAGCTGCGCGGAAACAGCTGCGCGGAAACAGCTGCGCGGAAACAGCTGCGCGGAAACAGCTGCGCAGAAACAGCTGCGCAGAAGCAGCTGCGCAGAAACAGCTGCGCAGAAACAGCTGCGCAGAAACAGCTGCGCAGAAACAGCTGCGCAGAAACAGCTGCGCAGAAACAGCTGCGCAGAAACAGCGGCGCAGAAACAGCGGCGCAGAAACACTCTATAGCCTCCGGTTACAGGAGCGTACCTCCATGTTCAATGTCTTTTGGGCAGTTGAACATGTAAAGTTGAATCCCGTACGCGTGTGGTAGGATCTCTAGACCACGCGCGCGTACGGAGTTCGTCACCCATGCTGTTGCAGTGAAGTCTCATCAGAAAATCAGAAACAGCTGCGCAGAAGCGGCTGCGCAGGAACAGCTGCGCAGGAACAGCTGCGCAGAAACAGCTGCGCAGAAACGGCTGCGCAGAAACGGCTGCGCAGAAACGGCTGCGCATAAACGGCTGCGCATAAACGGCTGCGCATAAACGGCTGCGCATAAACGGCTGCGCATAAACGGCTGCGCATAAACGGCTGCGCATAAACGGCTGCGCATGAACGGCTGCGCATGAACGGCTGCGCAGAAACGGCTGCGCAGAAACGGCTGCGCAGAAACGGCTGCGCAGAAACGGCTGCGCAGAAACGGCTGCGCAGAAACGGCTGCGCAGAAACGGCTGCGCAGAAACGGCTGCGCAGAAACGGCTGCGCAGAAGCGGCTGCGCAGAAGCGGCTGCGCAGAAGCGGCTGCGCAGATACGGCTGCGCAGAAACGGCTGCGCAGAAACGGCTGCGCAGAAACGGCTGCGCAGAAACGGCTGCGCAGAAACGGCTGCGCAGAAACGGCTGCGCAGAAACGGCTGCGCAGTAACGGCTGCGCAGAAACGGCTGCGCAGAAACGGCTGCGCAGAAACGGCTGCGCAGAAACGGCTGCGCAGAAACGGCTGCGCAGAAACGGCTGCGCAGAAACGGCTGCGCAGAAACGGCTGCGCAGAAACAGCTGCGCAGAAACAGCTGCGCAGAAACAGCTGCGCAGAAACAGCTGCGCAGAAACAGCTGCGCAGAAACAGCTGCGCAGAAACAGCTGCGCAGAAACAGCTGCGCAGAAACATCTGCGCAGAAACAGCTGCGCAGAAACAGCTGCGCAGAAGCAGCTGCGCAGAAGCAGCTGCGCAGAAACAGCTGCGCAGAAACAGCTGCGCAGAAACAGCTGCGCAGAAACAGTGCGCAGAAACAGCTGCGCAGAAACAGCTGCGCAGAAACAGCTGCGCAGGAACAGCTGCGCAGAAACAGCTGCGCAGAAACAGCTGCGCAGAATCAGCTGCGCAGAATCAGCTGCGCAGAAACAGCTGCGCAGGAACAGCTGCGCAGGAACAGCTGCGCAGGAACAGCTGCGCAGGAACAGCTGCGCAGGAACAGCTGCGCAGGAACAGCTGCGCAGGAACAGCTGCGCGGAAACAGCTGCGCGGAAACAGCTGCGCGGAAACAGCTGCGCGGAAACAGCTGCGCGGAAACAGCTGCGCGGAAACAGCTGCGCGGAAACAGCTGCGCGGAAACAGCTGCGCGGAAACAGCTGCGCGGAAACAGCTGCGCGGAAACAGCTGCGCGGAAACAGCTGCGCGGAAACAGCTGCGCAGAAGCAGCTGCGCAGAAACAGCTGCGCAGAAACAGCTGCGCAGAAACAGGTGCGCAGAAACAGCTGCGCAGAAACAGCTGCGCAGAAACAGCTGCGCAGAAACAGCTGCGCAGAAACAGCTGCGCAGGAACAGCTGCGCAGGAACAGCTGCGCAGGAACGGCTGCGCAGGAACGGCTGCGCAGGAACGGCTGCGCAGAAACGGCTGCGCAGGAACGGCTGCGCAGGAACGGCTGCGCAGGAACGGCTGCGCAGTAACGGCTGCGCAGGAACGGCTGCGCAGGAACGGCTGCGCAGAAACGGCTGCGCAGAAACGGCTGCGCAGAAGCGGCTGCGCAGAAGCGGCTGCGCAGAAGCGGCTGCGCAGAAGCGGCTGCGCAGAAGCGGCTGCGCAGAAGCGGCTGCGCAGAAGCGGCTGCGCAGAAGCGGCTGCGCAGAAGCGGCTGCGCAGAAGCAGCTGCGCAGAAGCAGCTGCGCAGAAGCAGCTGCGCAGAAGCAGCTGCGCAGAAACAGCTGCGCAGAAACAGCTGCGCAGAAACAGCTGTGCAGATACAGCTGCGCAGAAACAGCTGCGCAGAAACAGCTGCGCAGAAACAGCTGCGCAGGAACAGCTGCGCAGGAACAGCTGCGCAGGAACAGCTGCGCAGGAACAGCTGCGCAGAAACAGCTGCGCAGGAACAGCTGCGCAGGAACAGCTGCGCAGGAACAGCTGCGCAGGAACAGCTGCGCAGAAACAGCTGCGCAGAAACAGCTGCGCAGAAACAGCTGCGCAGAAACAGCTGCGCAGGAACAGCTGCGCAGGAACAGCTGCGCAGGAACAGCTGCGCAGGAACAGCTGCGCAGGAACAGCTGCGCAGGAACAGCTGCGCAGGAACAGCTGCGCAGGTACAGCTGCGCAGGAACAGCTGCGCAGGAACAGCTGCGCAGGAACAGCTGCGCAGGAACAGCTGCGCAGGAACAGCTGCGCAGGTGCAGCTGCGCAGGAGCAGCTGCGCAGGAACAGCTGCGCAGGAACAGCTGCGCAGAAACAGCTGCGCAGGAACAGCTGCGCAGAAACAGCTGCGCAGAAACAGCTGCGCAGGAACAGCTGCGCAGGAACAGCTGCGCAGGAACAGCTGCGCAGGAACAGCTGCGCAGGAACAGCTGCGCAGAAACAGCTGCGCAGAAACAGCTGCGCAGAAACAGCTGCGCAGGAACAGCTGCGCAGGAACAGCTGCGCAGGAACAGCTGCGCAGGAACAGCTGCGCAGAAACTGCTGCGCAGAAACTGCTGCGCAGAAACAGCTGCGCAGAAACAGCTGCGCAGGAACAGCTGCGCAGGAACAGCTGCGCAGGAACAGCTGCGCAGGAACAGCTGCGCAGGAACAGCTGCGCAGGAACAGCTGCGCAGGAACAGCTGCGCAGGAACAGCTGCGCAGAAACAGCTGCGCAGGAACAGCTGCGCAGAAACAACTGCACAGAAACAACTGCGCAGAAACAGCTGCGCAGGAACAGCTGCGCAGAAACAGCTGCGCAGAAACAGCTGCGCAGAAACAGCTTCGCAGAAACAGCTGCGCAGAAACAGCTGCGCAGAAACAGCTGCGCAGGAACAGCTGCGCAGAAACAGCTGCGCAGAAACAGCTGCGCAGGAACAGCTGCGCAGAAACAGCTGCGCAGAAACAGCTGCGCAGGAACAGCTGCGCAGAAACAGCTGCGCAGAAACAGCTGCGCAGAAACAGCTGCGCAGAAACAGCTGCGCAGAAACAGCTGCGCAGAAACAGCTGCGCAGGAACAGCTGCGCAGAAACAGCTGCGCAGGAGCAGCTGCGCAGGAACAGCTGCGCAGGAACAGCTGCGCAGGAACAGCTGCGCAGGAACAGCTGCGCAGGAACAGCTGCGCAGGAACAGGTGCGCAGGAACAGGTGCGGAGGAACAGGTGCGCAGAAACAGCTGCGCAGGAGCAGGTGCGCAGGAACAGCTGCGCAGGAACAGCTGCGCAGGAACAGCTGCGCAGGAACAGGTGCGCAGGAACAGGTGCGCAGGAACAGGTGCGCAGGAACAGCTGCGCAGAAACAGCTGCGCAGAAACAGCTGCGCAGAAACAGCTGCGCAGAAACAGCTGCGCAGAAACAGCTGCGCAGAAACAGCTGCGCAGAAACAGCTGCGCAGAAACAGCTCCGCAGAAACAGCTGCGCAGAGACAGCTGCGCAGAGACATCTGCGCAGTTACAGCTGCGCAGAAACAGCTGCGCAGAAACAGCTGCGCAGAAACAGCTGCGCAGAAACAGCTGCGCAGAAACAGCTGCGCAGAAACAGCTGCGCAGAAACAGCTGCGCAGAAACAGCTGCGCAGAAACAGCTGCGCAGAAACAGCTGCGCAGAAACAGCTGCGCAGAAACAGCTGCGCAGAAACAGATGCGAAGAAACAGCTGCGCAGAAACAGCTGCGCAGAAACAGCGGCGCAGAAACAGCGGCGCAGAAACAGCTGCGCAGGAACAGCTGCGCAGGAACAGCTGCGCAGAAACAGCTGCGCAGAAACAGCTGCGCAGGAACAGCTGCGCAGAAACAGCTGCGCAGAAACAGCTGCGCAGAAACAGCTGCGCAGGAACAGCTGCGCAGGAACAGCTGCGCAGAAACAGCTGCGCAGAAACAGCTGCGCAGAAACAGCTGCGCAGAAACAGCTTCGCAGGAACAGCTGCGCAGGAACAGCTACGCAGAAACAGCTGCGCAGAAACAGCTGCGCAGAAACAGCTGCGCAGAAACAGCTGCGCAGAAACAGCTGCGCAGAAACAGCTGCGCAGAAACAGCTGCGCAGAAACAGCTGCGCAGAAACAGCTGCGCAGAAACAGCTGCGCAGAAACAGATGCGAAGAAACAGCTGCGCAGAAACAGCTGCGCAGAAACAGCGGCGCAGAAACAGCGGCGCAGAAACAGCTGCGCAGGAACAGCTGCGCAGGAACAGCTGCGCAGAAACAGCTGCGCAGAAACAGCTGCGCAGGAAAAGCTGCGCAGAAACAGCTGCGCAGAAACAGCTGCGCAGAAACAGCTGCGCAGGAACAGCTGCGCAGGAACAGCTGCGCAGAAACAGCTGCGCAGAAACAGCTGCGCAGAAACAGCTGCGCAGAAACAGCTTCGCAGAAACAGCTGCGCAGGAACAGCTACGCAGAAACAGCTGCGCAGAAACAGCTGCGCAGAAACAGCTGCGCAGAAACAGCTGCGCAGAAACAGCTGCGCAGAAACAGCTGCGCAGAAACAGCTGCGCAGAAACAGCTGCGCAGAAACAGCTGCACAGAGACAGCTGCACAGAGACAGCTGCGCAGAAACAGCTGCGAAGAAACAGCTGCGCAGAAACAGCTGCGCAGAAACAGCTGCGCAGAAACAGCTGCGCAGAAACAGCTGCGCAGAAACAGCTGCGCAGAAACAACTGCGCAGAAACAGCGGCGCAGAAACAGCGGCGCAGAAACACTCTATAGCCTCCGGTTACAGGAGCGTACCTCCATGTTCAATGTTTTTTGGGCAGTTGAACATGTAAAGTTGAATCCCGTACGCGCGTGGTAGGATCTCTAGACCACGCGCGCGTACGGAGTTCGTCACCCATGCTGTTGCAGTGAAGTCTCATCAGAAAATCAGAAACAGCTGCGCGGAGACGGCTGCGCAGAAGCGGCTGCGCGGAAGCGGCTGCGCGGAAACGGCTGCGCGGAAACGGCTGCGCGGAAACGGCTGCGCGAGAACAGCTGCGCGAGAACAGGTGCGCGGGAACAGCTGCGCGGGAACAGCTGCGCAGGAACAGCTGCGCAGGAACAGGTGCGCAAAAACAGGTGCGCAGGAACAGCTGCGCAGGAACAGCTGCGCAGGAACAGCTGCGCAGGAACAGCTGCGCAGAAACAGCTGCGCAGAAACAGCTTCGCAGAAACAGCTGCGCTGGAACGGCTGCGCAGAAACGGCTGCGCTGAAACGGCTGCGCAGAAACGGCTGCGCAGAAACGGCTGCGCAGAAACGGCTGCGCAGAAACGGCTGCGCAGAAACGGCTGCGCAGAAACGGCTGCGCAGAAACGGCTGCGCAGAAACGGCTGCGCAGAAGCAGCTGCGCAGAAGCAGCTGCGCAGAAGCAGCTGCGCAGAAGCAGCTGCGCAGAAGCAGCTGCGCAGAAGCAGCTGCGCAGAAACAGCTGCGCAGATACAGCTGCGCAGATACAGCTGCGCAGAAACAGCTGCGCAGAAACAGCTGCGCAGAAACAGCTGCGCAGAAACAGCTGCGCAGAAACAGCTGCGCAGAAACAGCTGCGCAGGAACAGCTGCGCAGGAACAGCTGCGCAGGAACAGCTGCGCAGGAACAGCTGCGCAGGAACAGCTGCGCAGGAACAGCTGCGCAGGAACAGCTGCGCAGGAACAGCTGCGCAGGAACAGCTGCGCAGGAACAGCTGCGCAGGTACAGCTGCGCAGGAACAGCTGCGCAGGAACAGCTGCGCAGAAACAGCTGCGCAGGAACAGCTGCGCAGGAACAGCTGCGCAGGAACAGCTGCGCAGGTACAGCTGCGCAGGAACAGCTGCGCAGGAACAGCTGCGCAGGAACAGCTGCGCAGGAACAGCTGCGCAGAAACAGCTGCGCAGGAACAGCTGCGCAGAAACAGCTGCGCAGGAACAGCTGCGCAGAAACAGCTGCGCAGGAACAGCAGCGCAGGAACAGCTGCACAGGAACAGCAGCGCAGGAACAGCTGCGCAGGAACAGCTGCGCAGGAACAGCTGCGCAGGAACAGCTGCGCAGAAACAGCTGCGCAGAAACAGCTGCGCAGGAACAGCTGCGCAGAAACAGCTGCGCAGAAACAGCTGCGCAGAAACAGCTGCGCAGGAGCAGCTGCGCAGGAACAGCTGCGCAGGAACAGCTGCGCAGAAACAGCTGCGCAGGAACAGCTGCGCAGAAACAGCTGCGCAGAAACAGCTGCGCAGAAACAGCTGCGCAGAAACAGCTGCGCAGAAACAGCTTCGCAGAAACAGCTGCGCAGGAACAGCTGCGCAGAAACAGCTGCGCAGAAACAGCTGCGCAGGAACAGCTGCGCAGAAAAAGCTGCGCAGAAACAGCTGCGCAGGAACAACTGCGCAGAAACAGCTGCGCAGAAACAGCTGCTCAGGAACAGCTGCGCAGAAACAGCTGCGCAGAAGCAGCTGCGCAGAAGCAGCTGCGCAGAAGCAGCTGCGCAGAAGCAGCTGCGCAGAAACAGCTGCGCAGAAACAGCTGCGCAGATACAGCTGCGCAGATACAGCTGCGCAGAAACAGCTGCGCAGAAACAGCTGCGCAGAAACAGCTGCGCAGGAACAGCTGCGCAGGAACAGCTGCGCAGGAACAGCTGCGCAGGAACAGCTGCGCAGGAACAGCTGCGCAGGAACAGCTGCGCAGGAACAGCTGCGCAGAAACAGCTGCGCAGGAACAGCTGCGCAGGAACAGCTGCGCAGGAACAGCTGCGCAGGAACAGCTGCGCAGGAACAGCTGCGCAGAAACAGTTGCGCAGAAACAGCTGCGCAGAAACAGCTGCGCAGGAACAGCTGCGCAGGAACAGCTGCGCAGGAACAGCTGCGCAGGAACAGCTGCGCAGGAACAGCTGCGCAGGAACAGCTGCGCAGGAACAGCTGCGCAGGTACAGCTGCGCAGGAACAGCTGCGCAGGAACAGCTGCGCAGGAACAGCTGCGCAGGTACAGCTGCGCAGGAACAGTTGCGCAGGAGCAGCTGCGCAGGAACAGCTGCGCAGGAACAGCTGCGCAGGAACAGCTGCGCAGGAACAGCTGCGCAGAAACAGCTGCGCAGAAACAGCTGCGCAGGAACAGCTGCGCAGGAACAGCTGCGCAGGAACAGCTGCGCAGGAACAGCTGCGCAGGAGCAGCTGCGCAGAAACAGCTGCGCAGAAACAGCTGCGCAGAAACAGCTGCGCATAAACGGCTGCGCATAAACGGCTGCGCAGGAACGGCTGCGCAGGAACGGCTGCGCAGAAACGGCTGCGCAGAAACGGCTGCGCAGAAACGGCTGCACAGAAACGGCTGCGCAGAAACGGCTGCGCAGAAACGGCTGCGCAGAAACGGCTGCGCAGAAACGGCTGCGCAGAAGCGGCTGCGCAGAAGCGGCTGCGCAGAAACGGCTGCGCAGATACGGCTGCGCAGAAACGGCTGCGCAGAAACGGCTGCGCAGAAACGGCTGCGCAGAAACGGCTGCGCAGAAACGGCTGCGCAGAAACGGCTGCGCAGAAGCGGCTGCGCAGAAGCGGCTGCGCAGATACGGCTGCGCAGAAACGGCTGCGCAGAAACGGCTGCGCAGAACGGCTGCGCAGAAACGGCTGCGCAGAAACGGCTGCGCAGAAACGGCTGCGCAGTAACGGCTGCGCAGAAACGGCTGCGCAGAAACGGCTGCGCAGAAACGGCTGCGCAGAAACGGCTGCGCAGAAACGGCTGCGCAGAAACGGCTGCGCAGAAACGGCTGCGCAGAAACGGCTGCGCAGAAACAGCTGCGCAGAAACAGCTGCGCAGAAACAGCTGCGCAGAAACAGCTGCGCAGAAACAGCTGCGCAGAAACAGCTGCGCAGAAACAGCTGCGCAGAAACAGCTGCGCAGAAGCAGCTGCGCAGAAACAGCTGCGCAGAAACAGCTGCGCAGAAACAGCTGCGCAGAAACAGTGCGCAGAAACAGCTGCGCAGAAACAGCTGCGCAGAAACAGCTGCGCAGGAACAGCTGCGCAGAAACAGCTGCGCAGAAACAGCTGCGCAGAAACAGCTGCGCAGAATCAGCTGCGCAGAATCAGCTGCGCAGAAACAGCTGCGCAGAAACAGCTGCGCAGGAACAGCTGCGCAGGAACAGCTGCGCAGAAACAGCTGCGCAGAAACAGCTGCGCAGAAACAGCTGCGCAGGAACAGCTGCGCAGGAACAGCTGCGCAGGAACAGCTGCGCAGGAACAGCTGCGCAGGAACAGCTGCGCAGGAACAGCTGCGCAGGAACAGCTGCGCAGGAACAGCTGCGCAGGAACAGCTGCGCAGGAACAGCTGCGCAGAAACAGCTGCGCGGAAACAGCTGCGCGGAAACAGCTGCGCGGAAACAGCTGCGCGGAAACAGCTGCGCGGAAACAGCTGCGCGGAAACAGCTGCGCGGAAACAGCTGCGCGGAAACAGCTGCGCGGAAACAGCTGCGCGGAAACAGCTGCGCAGAAACAGCTGCGCAGAAGCAGCTGCGCAGAAACAGCTGCGCAGAAACAGCTGCGCAGAAACAGCTGCGCAGAAACAGCTGCGCAGAAACAGCTGCGCAGAAACAGCGGCGCAGAAACAGCGGCGCAGAAACACTCTATAGCCTCCGGTTACAGGAGCGTACCTCCATGTTCAATGTCTTTTGGGCAGTTGAACATGTAAAGTTGAATCCCGTACGCGTGTGGTAGGATCTCTAGACCACGCGCGCGTACGGAGTTCGTCACCCATGCTGTTGCAGTGAAGTCTCATCAGAAAATCAGAAACAGCTGCGCAGAAGCGGCTGCGCAGGAACAGCTGCGCAGGAACAGCTGCGCAGAAACAGCTGCGCAGAAACAGCTGCGCAGAAACGGCTGCGCAGAAACGGCTGCGCATAAACGGCTGCGCATAAACGGCTGCGCATAAACGGCTGCGCATAAACGGCTGCGCATAAACGGCTGCGCATAAACGGCTGCGCATAAACGGCTGCGCATGAACGGCTGCGCATGAACGGCTGCGCAGAAACGGCTGCGCAGAAACGGCTGCGCAGAAACGGCTGCGCAGAAACGGCTGCGCAGAAACGGCTGCGCAGAAACGGCTGCGCAGAAACGGCTGCGCAGAAACGGCTGCGCAGAAGCGGCTGCGCAGAAGCGGCTGCGCAGAAGCGGCTGCGCAGATACGGCTGCGCAGAAACGGCTGCGCAGAAACGGCTGCGCAGAAACGGCTGCGCAGAAACGGCTGCGCAGAAACGGCTGCGCAGAAACGGCTGCGCAGAAACGGCTGCGCAGTAACGGCTGCGCAGAAACGGCTGCGCAGAAACGGCTGCGCAGAAACGGCTGCGCAGAAACGGCTGCGCAGAAACGGCTGCGCAGAAACGGCTGCGCAGAAACGGCTGCGCAGAAACGGCTGCGCAGAAACAGCTGCGCAGAAACAGCTGCGCAGAAACAGCTGCGCAGAAACAGCTGCGCAGAAACAGCTGCGCAGAAACAGCTGCGCAGAAACAGCTGCGCAGAAACATCTGCGCAGAAACAGCTGCGCAGAAACAGCTGCGCAGAAGCAGCTGCGCAGAAGCAGCTGCGCAGAAACAGCTGCGCAGAAACAGCTGCGCAGAAACAGTGCGCAGAAACAGCTGCGCAGAAACAGCTGCGCAGAAACAGCTGCGCAGGAACAGCTGCGCAGAAACAGCTGCGCAGAAACAGCTGCGCAGAAACAGCTGCGCAGAATCAGCTGCGCAGAATCAGCTGCGCAGAAACAGCTGCGCAGGAACAGCTGCGCAGGAACAGCTGCGCAGGAACAGCTGCGCAGAAACAGCTGCGCAGGAACAGCTGCGCAGGAACAGCTGCGCAGGAACAGCTGCGCAGAAACAGCTGCGCAGAAACAGCTGCGCAGAAACAGCTGCGCAGAAACAGCTGCGCGGAAACAGCTGCGCGGAAACAGCTGCGCGGAAACAGCTGCGCGGAAACAGCTGCGCGGAAACAGCTGCGCGGAAACAGCTGCGCGGAAACAGCTGCGCGGAAACAGCTGCGCGGAAACAGCTGCGCAGAAGCAGCTGCGCAGAAACAGCTGCGCAGAAACAGCTGCGCAGAAACAGGTGCGCAGAAACAGCTGCGCAGAAACAGCTGCGCAGAAACAGCTGCGCAGAAACAGCTGCGCAGGAACAGCTGCGCAGGAACAGCTGCGCAGGAACGGCTGCGCAGGAACGGCTGCGCAGGAACGGCTGCGCAGAAACGGCTGCGCAGGAACGGCTGCGCAGGAACGGCTGCGCAGGAACGGCTGCGCAGTAACGGCTGCGCAGGAACGGCTGCGCAGGAACGGCTGCGCAGAAACGGCTGCGCAGAAACGGCTGCGCAGAAGCGGCTGCGCAGAAGCGGCTGCGCAGAAGCGGCTGCGCAGAAGCGGCTGCGCAGAAGCGGCTGCGCAGAAGCGGCTGCGCAGAAGCGGCTGCGCAGAAGCGGCTGCGCAGAAGCGGCTGCGCAGAAGCGGCTGCGCAGAAGCGGCTGCGCAGAAGCGGCTGCGCAGAAGCGGCTGCGCAGGAACAGCTGCGCAGAAGCGGCTGCGCAGGAACAGCTGCGCAGGAACAGCTGCGCAGGAACAGCTGCGCAGGAACAGCTGCGCAGGAACAGCTGCGCAGAAACGGCTGCGCAGAAACGGCTGCGCAGAAACGGCTGCGCAGGAACGGCTGCGCAGAAACGGCTGCGCAGAAACGGCTGCGCAGGAACGGCTGCGCAGGAACGGCTGCGCAGGAACGGCTTCGCAGGAACGGCTGCGCAGGAACGGCTGCGCAGGAACGGCTGCGCAGGAACGGCTGCGCAGGAACGGCTGCGCAGGAACGGCTGCGCAGGAACGGCTGCGCAGGAACGGCTGCGCAGGAACGGCTGCGCAGGAACGGCTGCGCAGAAACGGCTGCGCAGTAACGGCTGCGCAGGAACGGCTGCGCAGGAACGGCTGCGCAGGAACGGCTGCGCAGGAACGGCTGCGCAGGAACGGCTGCGCAGGAACGGCTGCGCAGGAACGGCTGCGCAGGAACGGCTGCGCAGGAACGGCTGCGCAGGAACGGCTGCGCAGGAACGGCTGCGCAGGAACGGCTGCGCAGAAGCGGCTGCGCAGAAGCGGCTGCGCAGAAGCGGCTGCGCAGAAGCGGCTGCGCAGAAGCGGCTGCGCAGAAGCGGCTGCGCAGAAGCGGCTGCGCAGAAGCGGCTGCGCAGAAGCGGCTGCGCAGAAGCGGCTGCGCAGAAGCGGCTGCGCAGAAGCGGCTGCGCAGAAGCGTCTGCGCAGTAGCGGCTGCGCAGTAGCGGCTGCGCTGAAGCGGCTGCGCAGAAGCGGCTGCGCAGAAGCGGCTGCGCAGAAGCGGCTGCGCAGAAACGGCTGCGCAGAAACGGCTGCGCAGAAACGGCTGCGCAGGAACGGCTGCGCAGGAACGGCTGCGCAGGAACGGCTGCGCAGGAACGGCTGCGCAGGAACGGCTGCGCAGGAACGGCTGCGCAGGAACGGCTGCGCAGGAACGGCTGCGCAGGAACGGCTGCGCAGAAGCGGCTGCGCAGAAGCGGCTGCGCAGAAGCGGCTGCGCAGAAGCGGCTGCGCAGAAGCGGCTGCGCAGAAGCGGCTGCGCAGAAGCGGCTGCGCAGAAGCGGCTGCGCAGAAGCGGCTGCGCAGAAACGGCTGCGCAGAAACGGCTGCGCAGGAACGGCTGCGCAGGAACGGCTGCGCAGGAACGGCTGCGCAGGAACGGCTGCGCAGAAACGGCTGCGCAGAAACGGCTGCGCAGAAACGGCTGCGCAGAAACGGCTGCGCAGAAACGGCTGCGCAGAAACGGCTGCGCAGAAACGGCTGCGCAGAAACGGCTGCGCAGAAGCCGCTGCGCAGAAGCGGCTGCGCAGAAGCGGCTGCGCAGAAGCGGCTGCGCAGAAGCGGCTGCGCAGAAGCGGCTGCGCAGAAGCGGCTGCGCAGAAACGGCTGCGCAGATACGGCTGCGCAGATACGGCTGCGCAGAAACGGCTGCGCAGAAACGGCTGCGCAGAAACGGCTGCGCCGAAACGGCTGCGCCGAAACGGCTGCGCCGAAACGGCTGCGCCGAAACGGCTGCGCCGAAACTGCTGCGCCGAAACTGCTGCGCCGAAACTGCTGCGCCGAAACTGCTGCGCCGAAACTGCTGCGCCGAAACTGCTGCGCCGAAACTGCTGCGCCGAAACTGCTGCGCCGAAACTGCTGCGCCGAAACTGCTGCGCCGAAACTGCTGCGCCGAAACTGCTGCGCCGAAACTGCTGCGCCGAAACTGCTGCGCCGAAACTGCTGCGCCGAAACAGCTGCGCCGAAACTGCTGCGCCGAAACAGCTGCGCCGAAACAGCTGCGCCGAAACAGCTGCGCCGAAACAGCTGCGCCGAAACAGCTGCGCCGAAACAGCTGCGCCGAAACAGCTGCGCCGAAACAGCTGCGCCGAAACAGCTGCGCCGAAACAGCTGCGCCGAAACAGCTGCGCAGAAACAGCTAGGCATAAGCAGCTGCGCAGAAACAGCTGCGCAGAAACAGATGCGCAGAAACAGCTGCGCAGAAACAGCTGCGCAGAAACAGCTGCGCAGAAACAGCTGCGCAGAAACAGCTGCGCAGAGACCGCTGCGCAGAGACAGCTGCGCAGAGACAGCTGCGCAGAGACAGCTGTGCAGAGACAGCTGCGCAGAGACAGCTGCGCAGAAACAGCTGCGCAGAAACAGCTGCGCAGAAACAGCTGCGCAGAAACAGCTGCGCAGAAACAGCTGCTCAGAAACAGCTGCGCAGAAACAGCTGCGCAGAAACAGCTGCGCAAAGACAGCTGCGCAGAAACAGCTGCGCAGAAACAGCTGCGCAGAAACAGCTGCGCAGAAACAGCGGCGCAGAAACAGCGGCGCAGAAACACTCTATAGCCTCCGGTTACAGGAGCGTACATCCATGTTCAATGTTTTTTGGGCAGTTGAACATGTAAAGTTGAATCCCGTACGCGCGTGGTAGGATCTCTAGACCACGCGCGCGTACGGAGTTCGTCACCCATGCTGTTGCAGTGAAGTCTCATCAGAAAATCAGAAACAGCTGCGCGGAGACGGCTGCGCGGAAGCGGCTGCGCGGAAGCGGCTGCGCGGAAGCGGCTGCGCGGAAGCGGCTGCGCGGAAGCGGCTGCGCGGGAACGGCTGCGCGGGAACGGCTGCGCGGGAACGGCTGCGCAGAAACGGCTGCGCAGAAACGGCTGCGCAGAAGCGGCTGCGCAGAAGCGGCTGCGCAGAAGCGGCTGCGCAGAAGCGGCTGCGCAGAAGCGGCTGCGCAGAAGCGGCTGCGCAGAAGCGGCTGCGCAGAAGCGGCTGCGCAGAAGCGGCTGCGCAGAAGCGGCTGCGCAGAAGCGGCTGCGCAGAAGCGGCTGCGCAGAAGCGGCTGCGCAGAAACGGCTGCGCAGAAACGGCTGCGCAGAAACGGCTGCGCAGAAGCGGCTGCGCAGAAGCGGCTGCGCAGAAGCGGCTGCGCAGAAGCGGCTGCGCAGAAGCGGCTGCGCAGAAGCGGCTGCGCAGAAGCGGCTGCGCACAAGCGGCTGCGCACAAGCGGCTGCGCAGAAGCGGCTGCGCAGAAGCGGCTGCGCAGAAGCGGCTGCGCAGAATCGGCTGCGCAGAAGCGGCTGCGCAGAATCGGCTGCGCAGAATCGGCTGCGCAGAAGCGGCTGCGCAGAAGCGGCTGCGCAGAAGCGGCTGCGCAGAAGCGGCTGCGCAGAAGCGGCTGCGCAGAAGCGGCTGCGCAGAAGCGGCTGCGCAGAAGCGGCTGCGCAGAAGCGGCTGCGCAGAGACGGCTGCGCAGAGACGGCTGCGCAGAGACGGCTGCGCAGAAACGGCTGCGCAGAAACGGCTGCGCAGAAACGGCTGCGCAGAAGCGGCTGCGCAGAAGCGGCTGCGCAGAAGCGGCTGCGCAGAAACGGCTGCGCAGAAACGGCTGCGCAGAAACGGCTGCGCAGAAACGGCTGCGCAGAAACGGCTGCGCAGATACGGCTGCGCAGAAACGGCTGCGCAGAAACGGCTGCGCAGAAACGGCTGCGCAGAAACGGCTGCGCAGAAACGGCTGCGCAGGAACGGCTGCGCAGGAACGGCTGCGCAGGAACGGCTGCGCAGGAACGGCTGCGCAGGAACGGCTGCGCAGGAACGGCTGCGCAGGAACGGCTGCGCAGAAGCGGCTGCGCAGAAGCGGCTGCGCAGAAGCGGCTGCGCAGAAGCGGCTGCGCAGAAGCGGCTGCGCAGAAGCGGCTGCGCAGAAGCGGCTGCGCAGAAGCGGCTGCGCAGAAGCGGCTGCGCAGAAGCGGCTGCGCAGAAGCGGCTGCGCAGAAGCGGCTGCGCAGAAACGGCTGCGCAGAAGCGGCTGCGCAGAAGCGGCTGCGCAGAAGCGGCTGCGCAGAAGCGGCTGCGCAGAAACGGCTGCGCGGATACGGCTGCGCGGATACGGCTGCGCGGAAACGGCTGCGCGGAAACGGCTGCGCGGAAACGGCTGCGCGGAAACGGCTGCGCGGAAACGGCTGCGCGGAAACGGCTGCGCAGAAACGGCTGCGCAGAAGCGGCTGCGCAGAAGCGGCTGCGCAGAAGCGGCTGCGCAGAAACGGCTGCGCAGATACGGCTGCGCAGAAACGGCAGCGCAGAAACGGCTGCGCAGAAACGGCTGCGCAGAAACGGCTGCGCAGAAACGGCTGCGCAGAAACGGCTGCGCAGAAACGGCTGCGCAGAAACGGCTGCGCAGTAACGGCTGCGCAGAAGCGGCTGCGCAGAAGCGGCTGCGCAGAAGCGGCTGCGCAGAAGCGGCTGCGCAGAAGCGGCTGCGCAGAAGCGGCTGCGCAGAAGCGGCTGCGCAGAAGCGGCTGCGCAGAAGCGGCTGCGCAGAAGCGGCTGCGCAGAAGCGGCTGCGCAGAAGCGGCTGCGCAGAAGCGGCTGCGCAGAAGCGGCTGCGCAGAAGCGGCTGCGCAGAAACGGCTGCGCAGAAACGGCTGCGCAGAAACGGCTGCGCAGAAACGGCTGCGCAGAAGCGGCTGCGCAGAAGCGGCTGCGCAGAAGCGGCTGCGCAGAAGCGGCTGCGCAGAAGCGGCTGCGCAGAAGCGGCTGCGCAGAAGCGGCTGCGCAGAAGCGGCTGCGCAGAATCGGCTGCGCAGAATCGGCTGCGCAGAAGCGGCTGCGCAGAATCGGCTGCGCAGAAGCGGCTGCGCAGAATCGGCTGCGCAGAAGCGGCTGCGCAGAAGCGGCTGCGCAGAAGCGGCTGCGCAGAAGCGGCTGCGCAGAAGCGGCTGCGCAGAAGCGGCTGCGCAGAAGCGGCTGCGCAGAAGCGGCTGCGCAGAAGCGGCTGCGCAGAAGCGGCTGCGCAGAAGCGGCTGCGCAGAAGCGGCTGCGCAGAAGCGGCTGCGCAGAGACGGCTGCGCAGAGACGGCTGCGCAGAGACGGCTGCGCAGAAACGGCTGCGCAGAAACGGCTGCGCAGAAGCGGCTGCGCAGAAGCGGCTGCGCAGAAGCGGCTGCGCAGAAGCGGCTGCGCAGAAGCGGCTGCGCAGAAACGGCTGCGCAGAAGCGGCTGCGCAGAAGCGGCTGCGCAGAAGCGGCTGCGCAGAAGCGGCTGCGCAGAAACGGCTGCGCAGAAACGGCTGCGCAGAAACGGCTGCGCAGAAACGGCTGCGCAGATACGGCTGCGCAGAAACGGCTGCGCAGAAACGGCTGCGCAGAAACGGCTGCGCAGAAACGGCTGCGCAGAAACGGCTGCGCAGAAACGGCTGCGCAGAAACGGCTGCGCAGAAACGGCTGCGCAGAAACGGCTGCGCAGGAACGGCTGCGCAGGAACGGCTGCGCAGGAACGGCTGCGCAGGAACGGCTGCGCAGGAACGGCTGCGCAGGAACGGCTGCGCAGGAACGGCTGCGCAGGAACGGCTGCGCAGAAGCGGCTGCGCAGAAGCGGCTGCGCAGAAGCGGCTGCGCAGAAGCGGCTGCGCAGAAGCGGCTGCGCAGAAGCGGCTGCGCAGAAGCGGCTGCGCAGAAGCGGCTGCGCAGAAGCGGCTGCGCAGAAGCGGCTGCGCAGAAGCGGCTGCGCAGAAGCGGCTGCGCAGAAGCGGCTGCGCAGAAACGGCTGCGCAGAAGCGGCTGCGCAGAAGCGGCTGCGCAGAAGCGGCTGCGCAGAAACGGCTGCGCAGAGACGGCTGCGCGGATACGGCTGCGCGGATACGGCTGCGCGGAAACGGCTGCGCGGAAACGGCTGCGCGGAAACGGCTGCGCGGAAACGGCTGCGCGGAAACGGCTGCGCGGAAACGGCTGCGCAGAAGCGGCTGCGCAGAAGCGGCTGCGCAGAAGCGGCTGCGCAGAAGCGGCTGCGCAGATACGGCTGCGCAGAAACGGCTGCGCAGAAACGGCTGCGCAGAAACGGCTGCGCAGAAACGGCTGCGCAGAAACGACTGCGCAGAAACGGCTGCGCAGAAACGGCAGCGCAGAAACGGCTGCGCAGTAACGGCTGCGCAGAAACGGCTGCGCAGAAACGGCTGCGCAGAAACGGCTGCGCAGAAACGGCTGCGCAGAAACGGCTGCGCAGAAACGGCTGCGCAGAAACGGCTGCGCAGAAACGGCTGCGCAGAAACGGCTGCGCAGAAACGGCTGCGCAGAAACGGCTGCGCAGAAACAGCTGCGCAGAAACAGCTGCGCAGAAACAGCTGCGCAGAAACAGCTGCGCATAAACAGCTGCGCAGAAACAGCTGCGCAGAAACAGCTGCGCAGAAACAGCTGCGCAGAAACAGCTGCGCAGAAACAGCTGCGCAGAAACAGCTGCGCAGAAACAGCTGCGCAGAATCAGCTGCGCAGAAACAGCTGCAGAGAATCAGCTGCGCAGAATCAGCTGCGCAGAAACAGCTGCGCAGGAACAGCTGCGCAGCAACAGCTGCGCAGAAACAGCTGCGCAGGAACAGCTGCGCAGGAACAGCTGCGCAGGAACAGCTGCGCAGGAACAGCTGCGCAGGAACAGCTGCGCAGGAACAGCTGCGCAGGAACAGCTGCGCAGGAACAGCTGCGCAGAAACAGCTGCGCAGGAACAGCTGCGCAGGAACAGCTGCACAGAAACAGCTGCGCCGAAACAGCTGCGCGGAAACAGCTGCGCGGTAACAGCTGCGCGGAAACAGCTGCGCGGAAACAGCTGCGCGGAAACAGCTGCGCAGAAACAGCTGCGCAGAAACAGCTGCGCAGAAACAGCTGCGCAGAAACAGCTGCGCAGAAACAGCTGCGCAGAAACAGCGGCGCAGAAACAGCGGCGCAGAAACACTCTATAGCCTCCGGTTACAGGAGCGTACGTCCATGTTCAATGTTTTTTGGGCAGTTGAACATGTAAAGTTGAATCCCGTACGCGCGTGGTAGGATCTCTAGACCACGCGCGCGTACGGAGTTCGTCACCCATGCTGTTGCAGTGAAGTCTCATCAGAAAATCAGAAACGGCTGCGCAGAAGCGGCTGCGCAGAAGCGGCTGCGCAGAAGCGGCTGCGCAGAAGCGGCTGCGCAGAAGCGGCTGCGCAGAAGCGGCTGCGCAGAAGCGGCTGCGCAGAAGCGGCTGCGCAGAAGCGGCTGCGCAGAAGCGGCTGCGCAGAAGCGGCTGCGCAGAAGCGGCTGCGCAGAAGCGGCTGCGCAGAAACGGCTGCGCAGAAACGGCTGCGCAGATACGGCTGCGCAGAAACGGCTGCGCAGAAACGGCTGCGCAGAAAGGGCTGCGCAGGAACGGCTGCGCAGGAACGGCTGCGCAGGAACGGCTGCGCAGGAAAGGCTGCGCAGGAACGGCTGCGCAGAAGCGGCTGCGCAGAAGCGGCTGCGCAGAAGCGGCTGCGCAGAAGCGGCTGCGCAGAAGCGGCTGCGCAGAAGCGGCTGCGCAGAAGCGGCTGCGCAGAAGCGGCTGCGCAGAAGCGTCTTCGCAGAAGCGGCTGCGCAGAAGCGGCTGCGCAGTAGCGGCTGCGCAGTAGCGGCTGCGCAGAAGCGGCTGCGCAGAAGCGGCTGCGCAGAAGCGGCTGCGCAGAAGCGGCTGCGCAGAAGCGGCTGCGCAGAAGCGGCTGCGCAGAAGCGGCTGCGCAGAAACGGCTGCGCAGAAACGGCTGCGCAGAAACGGCTGCGCAGAAACGGCTGCGCAGAAACGGCTGCGCAGAAACGGCTGCGCAGAAACGGCTGCGCAGAAACGGCTGCGCAGAAACGGCTGCGCAGAAACGGCTGCGCAGAAACGGCTGCGCAGAAACGGCTGCGCAGAAGCGGCTGCGCAGAAACGGCTGCGCAGAAGCAGCTGCGCAGAAGCAACTGCGCAGAAGCAGCTGCGCAGAAGCAGCTGCGCAGAAGCAGCTGCGCAGAAGCAGCTGCGCAGAAACAGCTGCGCAGATACAGCTGCGCAGATACAGCTGCGCAGAAACAGCTGCGCAGAAACAGCTGCGCAGAAACAGCTGCGCAGAAACGGCTGCGCAGATACGGCTGCGCAGAAACGGCTGCGCAGAAACGGCTGCGCAGAAGCGGCTGCGCAGAAGCGGCTGCGCAGAAGCGGCTGCGCAGAAGCGGCTGCGCAGAAGCGGCTGCGCAGAAGCGACTGCGCAGAAGCGGCTGCGCAGAAGCGGCTGCGCAGAAGCGGCTGCGCAGAAGCGGCTGCGCAGAATCGGCTGCGCAGAAACGGCTGCGCAGATACGGCTGCGCAGAAACGGCTGCGCAGAAACGGCTGCGCAGAAACGGCTGCGCAGAAACGGCTGCGCAGAAACGGCTGCGCAGAAACGGCTGCGCAGAAACGGCTGCGCAGAAACGGCTGCGCAGTAACGGCTGCGCAGAAACGGCTGCGCAGAAACGGCTGCGCAGTAACGGCTGCGCAGAAACGGCTGCGCAGAAACGGCTGCGCAGAAACGGCTGCGCAGAAACGGCTGCGCAGAAACGGCTGCGCAGAAACGGCTGCGCAGAAACGGCTGCGCAGAAACAGCTGCGCAGAAACAGCTGCGCAGAAACAGCTGCGCAGAAACAGCTGCGCAGAAACAGCTGCGCAGAAACAGCTGCGCAGGAACAGCTGCGCAGAAACAGCTGCGCAGAAACAGTGCGCAGAAACAGTGCGCAGAAACAGCTGCGCAGAAACAGCTGCGCAGGAACAGCTGCGCAGAAACAGCTGCGCAGAAACAGCTGCGCAGAATCAGCTGCGCAGAATCAGCTGCGCAGAAACAGCTGCGCAGAAACAGCTGCGCAGGAACAGCTGCGCAGGAACAGCTGCGCAGAAACAGCTGCGCAGAAACAGCTGCGCAGAAACAGCTGCGCAGGAACAGCTGCGCAGGAACAGCTGCGCAGGAACAGCTGCGCAGGAACAGCTGCGCAGAAACAGCTGCGCGGAAACAGCTGCGCGGAAACAGCTGCGCGGAAACAGCTGCGCGGAAACAGCTGCGCGGAAACAGCTGCGCGGAAACAGCTGCGCGGAAACAGCTGCGCGGAAACAGCTGCGCGGAAACAGCTGCGCAGAAACAGCTGCGCAGAAACAGCTGCGCAGAAACAGCTGCGCAGAAACAGCTGCGCAGAAACAGCTGCGCAGAAACAGCGGCGCAGAAACAGCGGCGCAGAAACACTCTATAGCCTCCGGTTACAGGAGCGTACCTCCATGTTCAATGTTTTTTGGGCAGTTGAACATGTAAAGTTGAATCCCGTACGCGCGTGGTAGGATCTCTAGACCACGCGCGCGTACGGAGTTCGTCACCCATGCTGTTGCAGTGAAGTCTCATCAGAAAATCAGAAACAGCTGCGCAGAAGCGGCTGCGCAGAAGCGGCTGCGCAGAAGCGGCTGCACAGAAGCGGCTGCGCAGAAACGGCTGCGCAGGAACGGCTGCGCAGGAACGGCTGCGCAGGAACGGCTGCGCAGGAACGGCTGCGCAGGAACGGCTGCGCAGGAACGGCTGCGCAGAAACGGCTGCGCAGAAACAGCTGCGCAGAAACAGCTGCGCATAAACGGCTGCGCATAAACGGCTGCGCATAAACGGCTGCGCATAAACGGCTGCGCATAAACGGCTGCGCATAAACGGCTGCGCATAAACGGCTGCGCATAAACGGCTGCGCATAAACGGCTGCGCAGGAACGGCTGCGCAGGAACGGCTGCGCAGGAACGGCTGCGCAGAAACGGCTGCGCAGAAACGGCTGCGCAGAAACGGCTGCGCAGAAACGGCTGCGCAGAAACGGCTGCGCAGAAACGGCTGCGCAGAAGCGGCTGCGCAGAAGCGGCTGCGCAGAAACGGCTGCGCAGATACGGCTGCGCAGAAACGGCTGCGCAGAAACGGCTGCGCAGAAACGGCTGCGCAGAAACGGCTGCGCAGAAACGGCTGCGCAGAAACGGCTGCGCAGAAACGGCTGCGCAGAAGCGGCTGCGCAGAAGCGGCTGCGCAGAAACGGCTGCGCAGATACGGCTGCGCAGAAACGGCTGCGCAGAAACGGCTGCGCAGAAACGGCTGCGCAGAAACGGCTGCGCAGAAACGGCTGCGCAGAAACGGCTGCGTAGTAACGGCTGCGCAGAAACGGCTGCGCAGAAACGGCTGCGCAGAAACGGCTGCGCAGAAACGGCTGCGCAGAAACGGCTGCGCAGAAACGGCTGCGCAGAAACGGCTGCGCAGAAACGGCTGCGCAGAAACGGCTGCGCAGAAACAGCTGCGCAGAAACAGCTGCGCAGAAACAGCTGCGCAGAAACAGCGGCGCAGAAACAGCTGCGCAGAAACAGCTGCGCAGAAACAGCTGCGCAGAAACAGCTGCGCAGAAGCAGCTGCGCAGAAACAGCTGCGCAGAAACAGCTGCGCAGAAACAGCTGCGCAGAAACAGTGCGCAGAAACAGCTGCGCAGAAACAGCTGCGCAGAAACAGCTGCGCAGGAACAGCTGCGCAGAAACAGCTGCGCAGAAACAGCTGCGCAGAAACAGCTGCGCAGAATCAGCTGCGCAGAATCAGCTGCGCAGAAACAGCTGCGCAGAAACAGCTGCGCAGGAACAGCTGCGCAGGAACAGCTGCGCAGAAACAGCTGCGCAGAAACAGCTGCGCAGAAACAGCTGCGCAGGAACAGCTGCGCAGGAACAGCTGCGCAGGAACAGCTGCGCAGGAACAGCTGCGCAGGAACAGCTGCGCAGGAACAGCTGCGCAGGAACAGCTGCGCAGAAACAGCTGCGCAGGAACAGCTGCGCAGGAACAGCTGCGCAGGAACAGCTGCGCGGAAACAGCTGCGCGGAAACAGCTGCGCGGAAACAGCTGCGCGGAAACAGCTGCGCGGAAACAGCTGCGCGGAAACAGCTGCGCGGAAACAGCTGCGCGGAAACAGCTGCGCGGAAACAGCTGCGCGGAAACAGCTGCGCAGAAACAGCTGCGCAGAAGCAGCTGCGCAGAAACAGCTGCGCAGAAACAGCTGCGCAGAAACAGCTGCGCAGAAACAGCTGCGCAGAAACAGCTGCGCAGAAACAGCGGCGCAGAAACAGCGGCGCAGAAACACTCTATAGCCTCCGGTTACAGGAGCGTACCTCCATGTTCAATGTTTTTTGGGCAGTTGAACATGTAAAGTTGAATCCCGTACGCGCGTGGTAGGATCTCTAGACCACGCGCGCGTACGGAGTTCGTCACCCATGCTGTTGCAGTGAAGTCTCATCAGAAAATCAGAAACAGCTGCGCAGAAGCGGCTGCGCAGGAACAGCTGCGCAGGAACAGCTGCGCAGAAACAGCTGCGCATAAACAGCTGCGCATAAACAGCTGCGCATAAACAGCTGCGCATGAACAGCTGCGCATGAACAGCTGCGCAGAAACAGCTGCGCAGAAACAGCTGCGCAGAAACAGCTGCGCAGAAACAGCTGCGCAGGAACAGCTGCGCAGGAACAGCTGCGCAGGAACAGCTGCGCAGAAACAGCTGCGCAGGAACAGCTGCGCAGGAACAGCTGCGCAGAAACAGCTGCGCAGAAACAGCTGCGCAGGAACAGCAGCGCAGGAACAGCTGCGCAGGAAAAGCCGCGCAGGAACAGCCGCGCAGGAACAGCCGCGCAGGAACAGCCGCGCAGGAACAGCCGCGCAGGAACAGCCGCGCCGAAACAGCCGCGCCGAAACAGCCGCGCCGAAACAGCCGCGCCGAAACAGCCGCGCCGAAACAGCCGCGCCGAAACAGCCGCGCCGAAACAGCCGCGCCGAAACAGCCGCGCCGAAAAAGCCGCGCCGAAAAAGCCGCGCCGAAACAGCCGCGCCGAAACAGCCGCGCCGAAACAGCCGCGCCGAAACAGCCGCGCCGAAACAGCCGCGCCGAAACAGCCGCGCCGAAACAGCCGCGCCGAAACAGCCGCGCCGAAACAGCCGCGCCGAAACAGCCGCGCCGAAACAGCCGCGCCGAAACAGCCGCGCCGAAACAGCCGCGCCGAAACAGCCGCGCCGAAACAGCCGCGCCGAAACAGCCGCGCCGAAACAGCCGCGCCGAAACTGCCGCGCCGAAACTGCCGCGCCGAAACTGCCGCGCCGAAACTGCCGCGCCGTAACTGCCGCGCCGAAACTGCCGCGCCGAAACTGCCGCGCCGAAACTGCCGCGCCGAAACAGCCGCGCCGAAACAGCCGCGCCGAAACAGCCGCGCCGAAACAGCCGCGCCGAAACAGCCGCGCCGAAACAGCCGCGCCGAAACAGCCGCGCCGAAACAGCCGCGCCGAAACAGCCGCGCCGAAACAGCCGCGCCGAAACAGCCGCGCCGAAACTGCCGCGCCGAAACTGCCGCGCCGAAACTGCCGCGCCGAAACTGCCGCGCCGAAACTGCCGCGCCGAAACTGCCGCGCCGAAACTGCCGCGCCGAAACTGCCGCGCCGAAACTGCTGCGCCGAAACAGCTGCGCCGAAACAGCTGCGCCGAAACAGCTGCGCCGAAACAGCTGCGCAGAAACAGCTAGGCATAAGCAGCTGCGCAGAAACAGCTGCGCAGAAACAGCTGCGCAGAAACAGATGCGCAGAAACAGCTGCGCAGAAACAGCTGCGCAGAAACAGCTGCGCGGAAACAGCTGCGCGGAAACAGCTGCGCGGAAACAGCTGCGCGGAAACAGCTGCGCGGAAACAGCTGCGCGGAAACAGCTGCGCGGAAACAGCTGCGCGGAAACAGCTGCGCAGAAACAGCTGCGCAGAAGCAGCTGCGCAGAAACAGCTGCGCAGAAACAGCTGCGCAGAAACAGCTGCGCAGAAACAGCTGCGCAGAAACAGCTGCGCAGAAACAGCTGCGCAGAAACAGCTGCGCAGAAACAGCGGCGCAGAAACAGCGGCGCAGAAACACTCTATAGCCTCCGGTTACAGGAGCGTACCTCCATGTTCAATGTTTTTTGGGCAGTTGAACATGTAAAGTTGAATCCCGTACGCGCGTGGTAGGATCTCTAGACCACGCGCGCGTACGGAGTTCGTCACCCATGCTGTTGCAGTGAAGTCTCATCAGAAAATCAGAAACAGCTGCGCAGAAGCGGCTGTTCAGGAACAGCTGCGCAGGAACAGCTGCGCAGAAACAGCTGCGCAGAAACAGCTGCGCATAAACAGCTGCGCATAAACAGCTGCGCATAAACAGCTGCGCATAAACAGCTGCGCATAAACAGCTGCGCATGAACAGCTGCGCATGAACAGCTGCGCATGAACAGCTGCGCAGAAACAGCTGCGCAGAAACAGCTGCGCAGAAACAGCTGCGCAGAAACAGCTGCGCAGAAACAGCTGCGCAGAAACAGCTGCGCAGGAACAGCTGCGCAGGAACAGCTGCGCAGAAACAGCTGCGCAGGAACAGCTGCGCAGGAACAGCTGCGCAGAAACAGCTGCGCAGAAACAGCAGCACAGGAACAGCTGCGCAGGAACAGCTGCGCAGGAACAGCTGCGCAGGAACAGCTGCGCAGGAACAGCCGCGCAGGAACAGCCGCGCAGGAACAGCCGCGCCGAAACAGCCGCGCCGAAACAGCCGCGCCGAAACAGCCGCGCCGAAACAGCCGCGCCGAAACAGCCGCGCCGAAACAGCCGCGCCGAAACAGCCGCGCCGAAACAGCCGCGCCGAAACAGCCGCGCCGAAACAGCCGCGCCGAAAAAGCCGCGCCGAAAAAGCCGCGCCGAAACAGCCGCGCCGAAACAGCCGCGCCGAAACAGCCGCGCCGAAACAGCCGCGCCGAAACAGCCGCGCCGAAACAGCCGCGCCGAAACAGCCGCGCCGAAACAGCCGCGCCGAAACAGCCGCGCCGAAACAGCCGCGCCGAAACAGCCGCGCCGAAACAGCCGCGCCGAAACAGCCGCGCCGAAACAGCCGCGCCGAAACAGCCGCGCCGAAACAGCCGCGCCGAAACAGCCGCGCCGAAACAGCCGCGCCGAAACAGCCGCGCCGAAACAGCCGCGCCGAAACTGCCGCGCCGAAACTGCCGCGCCGAAACTGCCGCGCCGAAACTGCCGCGCCGTAACTGCCGCGCCGAAACTGCCGCGCCGAAATTGCCGCGCCGAAACTGCCGCGCCGAAACAGCCGCGCCGAAACAGCCGCGCCGAAACAGCCGCGCCGAAACAGCGGCGCCGAAACAGCCGCGCCGAAACAGCCGCGCCGAAACAGCCGCGCCGAAACAGCCGCGCCGAAACAGCCGCGCCGAAACAGCCGCGCCGAAACAGCCGCGCCGAAACTGCCGCGCCGAAACTGCCGCGCCGAAACTGCCGCGCCGAAACTGCCGCGCCGAAACTGCCGCGCCGAAACTGCCGCGCCGAAACTGCCGCGCCGAAACTGCTGCGCCGAAACAGCTGCGCCGAAACAGCTGCGCCGAAACAGCTGCGCCGTAACAGCTGCGCAGAAACAGCTAGGCATAAGCAGCTGCGCAGAAACAGCTGCGCAGAAACAGCTGCGCAGAAACAGATGCGCAGAAACAGCTGCGCAGAAACAGCTGCGCAGAAACAGCTGCGCAGAAACAGCTGCGCAGAAACAGCTGCGCAGAAACAGCTGCGCAGAAACAGCTGCGCAGAGACAGCTGCGCAGAGACAGCTGCGCAGAGACAGCTGCGCAGAGACAGCTGCGCAGAAACAGCTGCGCAGAAACAGCTGCGCAGAAACAGCTGCGCAGAAACAGCTGCGCAGAAACAGCTGCGCAGAAACAGCTGCGCAGAAACAGCTTCGCAGAAACAGCTGCGCAGAAACAGATGCGCAGAAACAGCTGCGCAGAAACAGCTGCGCAGAAACAGCGGCGCAGAAACACTCTATAGCCTCCGGTTACAGGAGCGTACCTCCATGTTCAATGTTTTTTGGGCAGTTGAACATGTAAAGTTGAATCCCGTACGCGCGTGGTAGGATCTCTAGACCACGCGCGCGTACGGAGTTCGTCACCCATGCTGTTGCAGTGAAGTCTCATCAGAAAATCAGAAACAGCTGCGCGGAGACGGCTGCGCAGAAGCGGCTGCGCGGAAGCGGCTGCGCGGAAGCGGCTGCGCGGAAGCGGCTGCGCGGAAGCGGCTGCGCGGAAGCGGCTGCGCGGAAGCGGCTGCGCGGAAACGGCTGCGCGGAAACGGCTGCACGGAAACGGCTGCGCGGGAACGGCTGCGCGGGAACAGGTGCGCGGGAACAGGTGCGCGGGAACAGGTGCGCGGGAACAGCTGCGCAGGAACAGCTGCGCAGGAACAGCTGCACAGGAACAGGTGCGCAGGAACAGCTGCGCAGGAACAGCTGCGCAGGAACAGGTGCGCAGGAACAGGTGCGCAGAAACAGCTGCGCCGAAACAGCTGCGCAGAAACAGCGGCGCAGAAACAGCGGCGCAGAAACAGCGGCGCAGAAACAGCGGCGCAGAAACACTCTATAGCCTCCGGTTACAGGAGCGTACCTCCATGTTCAATGTTTTTTGGGCAGTTGAACATGTAAAGTTGAATCCCGTACGCGCGTGGTAGGATCTCTAGACCACGCGCGCGAACGGAGTTCGTCACCCATGCTGTTGCAGTGAAGTCTCATCAGAAAATCAGAAACAGCTGCGCAGAAGCGGCTGCGCAGAAGCGGCTGCGCGGAAGCGGCTGCGCGGAAGCGGCTGCGCGGAAGCGGCTGCGCGGAAGCGGCTGCGCGGAAGCGGCTGCGCGGAAGCGGCTGCGCGGAAGCGGCTGCGCGGAAGCGGCTGCGCGGAAACGGCTGCGCAGATACGGCTGCGCAGAAACGGCTGCGCAGAAACGGCTGCGCAGAAACGGCTGCGCAGAAACGGCTGCGCAGAAACGGCTGCGCAGAAACGGCTGCGCAGAAACGGCTGCGCAGAAACGGCTGCGCAGAAACGGCTGCGCAGAAACGGCTGCGCAGAAGCGGCTGCGCAGAAACGGCTGCGCAGAAACAGCTGCGCAGAAACAGCTGCGCAGAAACAGCTGCGCAGAAACAGCTGCGCAGAAGCAGCTGCGCAGAAACAGCTGCGCAGAAACAGCTGCGCAGAAACAGCTGCGCAGAAACAGCTGCGCAGAAACAGCTGCGCAGAAACAGCTGCGCAGAAACAGCTGCGCAGGAACAGCTGCGCAGAAACAGCTGCGCAGGAACAGCTGCGCAGGAACAGCTGCGCAGGAACAGCTGCGCAGAAACAGCTGCGCAGGAACAGCTGCGCAGGAACAGCTGCGCAGGAACAGCTGCGCAGGAACAGCTGCGCAGAAACAGCTGCGCAGAAACAGCTGCGCAGAAACAGCTGCGCAGAAACAGCTGCGCAGGAACAGCTGCGCAGAAACAGCTGCGCAGAAACAGTGCGCAGAAACAGCTGCGCAGAAACAGCTGCGCAGAAACAGCTGCGCAGGAACAGCTGCGCAGAAACAGCTGCGCAGAAACAGCTGCGCAGAATCAGCTGTGCAGAATCAGCTGCGCAGAAACAGCTGCGCAGAAACAGCTGCGCAGGAACAGCTGCGCAGGAACAGCTGCGCAGAAACAGCTGCGCAGAAACAGCTGCGCAGAAACAGCTGCGCAGGAACAGCTGCGCAGGAACAGCTGCGCAGGAACAGCTGCGCAGGAACAGCTGCGCAGGAACAGCTGCGCAGAAACAGCTGCGCGGAAACAGCTGCGCGGAAACAGCTGCGCGGAAACAGCTGCGCGGAAACAGCTGCGCGGAAACAGCTGCGCGGAAACAGCTGCGCGGAAACAGCTGCGCGGAAACAGCTGCGCGGAAACAGCTGCGCAGAAACAGCTGCGCAGAAACAGCTGCGCAGAAACAGCTGCGCAGAAACAGCTGCGCAGAAACAGCGGCGCAGAAACAGCGGCGCAGAAACACTCTATAGCCTCCGGTTACAGGAGCGTACCTCCATGTTCAATGTTTTTTGGGCAGTTGAACATGTAAAGTTGAATCCCGTACGCGCGTGGTAGGATCTCTAGACCACGCGCGCGTACGGAGTTCGTCACCCATGCTGTTGCAGTGAAGTCTCATCAGAAAATCAGAAACAGCTGCGCAGAAGCGGCTGCGCAGAAGCGGCTGCGCAGAAGCGGCTGCGCAGAAACGGCTGCGCAGGAACGGCTGCGCAGGAACGGCTGCGCAGGAACGGCTGCGCAGGAACGGCTGCGCAGGAACGGCTGCGCAGGAACGGCTGCGCAGAAACGGCTGCGCAGAAACAGCTGCGCAGAAACAGCTGCGCATAAACGGCTGCGCATAAACGGCTGCGCATAAACGGCTGCGCATAAACGGCTGCGCATAAACGGCTGCGCAGAAACGGCTGCGCATAAACGGCTGCGCATAAACGGCTGCGCATAAACGGCTGCGCATAAACGGCTGCGCATAAACGGCTGCGCAGGAACGGCTGCGCAGGAACGGCTGCGCAGAAACGGCTGCGCAGAAACGGCTGCGCAGAAACGGCTGCACAGAAACGGCTGCGCAGAAACGGCTGCGCAGAAACGGCTGCGCAGAAACGGCTGCGCAGAAACGGCTGCGCAGAAGCGGCTGCGCAGAAGCGGCTGCGCAGAAACGGCTGCGCAGATACGGCTGCGCAGAAACGGCTGCGCAGAAACGGCTGCGCAGAAACGGCTGCGCAGAAACGGCTGCGCAGAAACGGCTGCGCAGAAACGGCTGCGCAGAAACGGCTGCGCAGAAACGGCTGCGCAGAAGCGGCTGCGCAGAAGCGGCTGCGCAGAAACGGCTGCGCAGATACGGCTGCGCAGAAACGGCTGCGCAGAAACGGCTGCGCAGAAACGGCTGCGCAGAAACGGCTGCGCAGAAACGGCTGCGCAGAAACGGCTGCGCAGTAACGGCTGCGCAGAAACGGCTGCGCAGAAACGGCTGCGCAGAAACGGCTGCGCAGAAACGGCTGCGCAGAAACGGCTGCGCAGAAACGGCTGCGCAGAAACGGCTGCGCAGAAACGGCTGCGCAGAAACGGCTGCGCAGAAACAGCTGCGCAGAAACAGCGGCGCAGAAACAGCTGCGCAGAAACAGCTGCGCAGAAACAGCTGCGCAGAAACAGCTGCGCAGAAGCAGCTGCGCAGAAACAGCTGCGCAGAAACAGCTGCGCAGAAACAGCTGCGCAGAAACAGTGCGCAGAAACAGCTGCGCAGAAACAGCTGCGCAGAAACAGCTGCGCAGGAACAGCTGCGCAGAAACAGCTGCGCAGAAACAGCTGCGCAGAATCAGCTGCGCAGAATCAGCTGCGCAGAAACAGCTGCGCAGAAACAGCTGCACAGGAACAGCTGCGCAGGAACAGCTGCGCAGAAACAGCTGCGCAGAAACAGCTGCGCAGAAACAGCTGCGCAGGAACAGCTGCGCAGGAACAGCTGTGCAGGAACAGCTGCGCAGGAACAGCTGCGCAGGAACAGCTGCGCAGGAACAGCTACGCAGGAACAGCTGCGCAGGAACAGCTGCGCAGAAACAGCTGCGCAGGAACAGCTGCGCAGGAACAGCTGCGCAGGAACAGCTGCGCGGAAACAGCTGCGCGGAAACAGCTGCGCGGAAACAGCTGCGCGGAAACAGCTGCGCGGAAACAGCTGCGCGGAAACAGCTGTGCGGAAACAGCTGCGCGGAAACAGCTGCGCGGAAACAGCTGCGCGGAAACAGCTGCGCAGAAACAGCTGCGCAGAAGCAGCTGCGCAGAAACAGCTGCGCAGAAACAGCTGCGCAGAAACAGCTGCGCAGAAACAGCTGCGCAGAAACAGCTGCGCAGAAACAGCGGCGCAGAAACAGCGGCGCAGAAACACTCTATAGCCTCCGGTTACAGGAGCGTACCTCCATGTTCAATGTTTTTTGGGCAGTTGAACATGTAAAGTTGAATCCCGTACGCGCGTGGTAGGATCTCTAGACCACGCGCGCGTACGGAGTTCGTCACCCATGCTGTTGCAGTGAAGTCTCATCAGAAAATCAGAAACAGCTGCGCAGAAGCGGCTGCGCAGGAACAGCTGCGCAGGAACAGCTGCGCAGAAACAGCTGCACAGAAACAGCTGCGCATAAACAGCTGCGCATAAACAGCTGCGCATAAACAGCTGCGCATAAACAGCTGCGCATAAACAGCTGCGCATGAACAGCTGCGCATGAACAGCTGCGCATGAACAGCTGCGCAGAAACAGCTGCGCAGAAACAGCTGCGCAGAAACAGCTGCGCAGAAACAGCTGCGCAGAAACAGCTGCGCAGGAACAGCTGCGCAGGAACAGCTGCGCAGAAACAGCTGCGCAGGAACAGCTGCGCAGGAACAGCTGCGCAGGAACAGCTGCGCAGAAACAGCTGCGCAGGAACAGCAGCGCAGGAACAGCTGCGCAGGAACAGCTGCGCAGGAACAGCTGCGCAGGAACAGCCGCGCAGGAACAGCCGCGCAGGAACAGCCGCGCAGGAACAGCCGCGCCGAAACAGCCGCGCCGAAACAGCCGCGCCGAAACAGCCGCGCCGAAACAGCCGCGCCGAAACAGCCGCGCCGAAACAGCCGCGCCGAAACAGCCGCGCCGAAACAGCCGCGCCGAAACAGCCGCGCCGAAACAGCCGCGCCGAAAAAGCCGCGCCGAAAAAGCCGCGCCGAAACAGCCGCGCCGAAACAGCCGCGCCGAAACAGCCGCGCCGAAACAGCCGCGCCGAAACAGCCGCGCCGAAACAGCCGCGCCGAAACAGCCGCGCCGAAACAGCCGCGCCGAAACAGCCGCGCCGAAACAGCCGCGCCGAAACAGCCGCGCCGAAACAGCCGCGCCGAAACAGCCGCGCCGAAACAGCCGCGCCGAAACAGCCGCGCCGAAACAGCCGCGCCGAAACAGCCGCGCCGAAACAGCCGCGCCGAAACTGCCGCGCCGAAACTGCCGCGCCGAAACTGCCGCGCCGAAACTGCCGCGCCGTAACTGCCGCGCCGAAACTGCCGCGCCGAAACTGCCGCGCCGAAACTGCCGCGCCGAAACAGCCGCGCCGAAACAGCCGCGCCGAAACAGCCGCGCCGAAACAGCCGCGCCGAAACAGCCGCGCCGAAACAGCCGCGCCGAAACAGCCGCGCCGAAACAGCCGCGCCGAAACAGCCGCGCCGAAACAGCCGCGCCGAAACAGCCGCGCCGAAACTGCCGCGCCGAAACTGCCGCGCCGAAACTGCCGCGCCGAAACTGCCGCGCCGAAACTGCCGCGCCGAAACTGCCGCGCCGAAACTGCCGCGCCGAAACTGCCGCGCCGAAACTGCCGCGCCGAAACTGCCGCGCCGAAACAGCTGCGCCGAAACAGCTGCGCCGAAACAGCTGCGCCGAAACAGCTGCGCAGAAACAGCTAGGCATAAGCAGCTGCGCAGAAACAGCTGCGCAGAAACAGCTGCGCAGAAACAGATGCGCAGAAACAGCTGCGCAGAAACAGCTGCGCGGAAACAGCTGCGCGGAAACAGCTGCGCGGAAACAGCTGCGCGGAAACAGCTGCGCGGAAACAGCTGCGCGGAAACAGCTGCGCGGAAACAGCTGCGCGGAAACAGCTGCGCAGAAACAGCTGCGCAGAAGCAGCTGCGCAGAAACAGCTGCGCAGAAACAGCTGCGCAGAAACAGCTGCGCAGAAACAGCTGCGCAGAAACAGCTGCGCAGAAACAGCTGCGCAGAAACAGCGGCGCAGAAACAGCGGCGCAGAAACACTCTATAGCCTCCGGTTACAGGAGCGTACCTCCATGTTCAATGTTTTTTGGGCAGTTGAACATGTAAAGTTGAATCCCGTACGCGCGTGGTAGGATCTCTAGACCACGCGCGCGTACGGAGTTCGTCACCCATGCTGTTGCAGTGAAGTCTCATCAGAAAATCAGAAACAGCTGCGCAGAAGCGGCTGCGCAGGAACAGCTGCGCAGGAACAGCTGCGCAGAAACAGCTGCGCAGAAACAGCTGCGCATAAACAGCTGCGCATAAACAGCTGCGCATAAACAGCTGCGCATAAACAGCTGCGCATAAACAGCTGCGCATAAACAGCTGCGCATGAACAGCTGCGCATGAACAGCTGCGCATGAACAGCTGCGCAGAAACAGCTGCGCAGAAACAGCTGCGCAGAAACAGCTGCGCAGAAACAGCTGCGCAGAAACAGCTGCGCAGGAACAGCTGCGCAGGAACAGCTGCGCAGAAACAGCTGCGCAGGAACAGCTGCGCAGGAACAGCTGCGCAGAAACAGCTGCGCAGAAACAGCAGCACAGGAACAGCTGCGCAGGAACAGCTGCGCAGGAACAGCTGCGCAGGAACAGCTGCGCAGGAACAGCCGCGCAGGAACAGCCGCGCAGGAACAGCCGCGCCGAAACAGCCGCGCCGAAACAGCCGCGCCGAAACAGCCGCGCCGAAACAGCCGCGCCGAAACAGCCGCGCCGAAACAGCCGCGCCGAAACAGCCGCGCCGAAACAGCCGCGCCGAAACAGCCGCGCCGAAACAGCCGCGCCGAAAAAGCCGCGCCGAAAAAGCCGCGCCGAAAAAGCCGCGCCGAAACAGCCGCGCCGAAACAGCCGCGCCGAAACAGCCGCGCCGAAACAGCCGCGCCGAAACAGCCGCGCCGAAACAGCCGCGCCGAAACAGCCGCGCCGAAACAGCCGCGCCGAAACAGCCGCGCCGAAACAGCCGCGCCGAAACAGCCGCGCCGAAACAGCCGCGCCGAAACAGCCGCGCCGAAACAGCCGCGCCGAAACAGCCGCGCCGAAACAGCCGCGCCGAAACTGCCGCGCCGAAACTGCCGCGCCGAAACTGCCGCGCCGAAACTGCCGCGCCGTAACTGCCGCGCCGAAACTGCCGCGCCGAAATTGCCGCGCCGAAACTGCCGCGCCGAAACAGCCGCGCCGAAACAGCCGCGCCGAAACAGCCGCGCCGAAACAGCCGCGCCGAAACAGCCGCGCCGAAACAGCCGCGCCGAAACAGCCGCGCCGAAACAGCCGCGCCGAAACAGCCGCGCCGAAACAGCCGCGCCGAAACAGCGGCGCCGAAACTGCCGCGCCGAAACTGCCGCGCCGAAACTGCCGCGCCGAAACTGCCGCGCCGAAACTGCCGCGCCGAAACTGCCGCGCCGAAACTGCTGCGCCGAAACTGCTGCGCCGAAACAGCTGCGCCGAAACAGCTGCGCCGAAACAGCTGCGCCGAAACAGCTGCGCAGAAACAGCTAGGCATAAGCAGCTGCGCAGAAACAGCTGCGCAGAAACAGCTGCGCAGAAACAGATGCGCAGAAACAGCTGCGCAGAAACAGCTGCGCAGAAACAGCTGCGCAGAAACAGCTGCGCAGAAACAGCTTCGCAGAAACAGCTGCGCAGAAACAGATGCGCAGAAACAGCTGCGCAGAAACAGCTGCGCAGAAACAGCGGCGCAGAAACACTCTATAGCCTCCGGTTACAGGAGCGTACCTCCATGTTCAATGTTTTTTGGGCAGTTGAACATGTAAAGTTGAATCCCGTACGCGCGTGGTAGGATCTCTAGACCACGCGCGCGTACGGAGTTCGTCACCCATGCTGTTGCAGTGAAGTCTCATCAGAAAATCAGAAACAGCTGCGCGGAGACGGCTGCGCAGAAGCGGCTGCGCGGAAGCGGCTGCGCGGAAGCGGCTGCGCGGAAGCGGCTGCGCGGAAGCGGCTGCGCGGAAGCGGCTGCGCGGAAGCGGCTGCGCGGAAACGGCTGCGCGGAAACGGCTGCGCGGAAACGGCTGCACGGAAACGGCTGCGCGGGAACGGCTGCGCGGGAACAGGTGCGCGGGAACAGGTGCGCGGGAACAGGTGCGCGGGAACAGCTGCGCAGGAACAGCTGCGCAGGAACAGCTGCACAGGAACAGGTGCGCAGGAACAGCTGCGCAGGAACAGCTGCGCAGGAACAGGTGCGCAGGAACAGGTGCGCAGAAACAGCTGCGCCGAAACAGCTGCGCAGAAACAGCGGCGCAGAAACAGCGGCGCAGAAACAGCGGCGCAGAAACAGCGGCGCAGAAACACTCTATAGCCTCCGGTTACAGGAGCGTACCTCCATGTTCAATGTTTTTTGGGCAGTTGAACATGTAAAGTTGAATCCCGTACGCGCGTGGTAGGATCTCTAGACCACGCGCGCGAACGGAGTTCGTCACCCATGCTGTTGCAGTGAAGTCTCATCAGAAAATCAGAAACAGCTGCGCAGAAGCGGCTGCGCGGAAGCGGCTGCGCGGAAGCGGCTGCGCGGAAGCGGCTGCGCGGAAGCGGCTGCGCGGAAGCGGCTGCGCGGAAGCGGCTGCGCGGAAGCGGCTGCGCGGAAGCGGCTGCGCGGAAGCGGCTGCGCGGAAGCGGCTGCGCGGAAGCGGCTGCGCGGAAACGGCTGCGCAGATACGGCTGCGCAGAAACGGCTGCGCAGAAACGGCTGCGCAGAAACGGCTGCGCAGAAACGGCTGCGCAGAAACGGCTGCGCAGAAACGGCTGCGCAGAAACGGCTGCGCAGAAACGGCTGCGCAGAAACGGCTGCGCAGAAACGGCTGCGCAGAAACGGCTGCGCAGAAGCGGCTGCGCAGAAACGGCTGCGCAGAAACGGCTGCGCAGAAACGGCTGCGCAGAAACAGCTGCGCAGAAACAGCTGCGCAGAAACAGCTGCGCAGAAACAGCTGCGCAGAAACAGCTGCGCAGAAACAGCTGCGCAGAAGCAGCTGCGCAGAAACAGCTGCGCAGAAACAGCTGCGCAGAAACAGCTGCGCAGAAACAGCTGCGCAGAAACAGCTGCGCAGAAACAGCTGCGCAGAAACAGCTGCGCAGATACAGCTGCGCAGATACAGCTGCGCAGATACAGCTGCGCAGAAACAGCTGCGCAGAAACAGCTGCGCAGAAACAGCTGCGCAGAAACAGCTGCGCAGGAACAGCTGCGCAGAAACAGCTGCGCAGGAACAGCTGCGCAGGAACAGCTGCGCAGGAACAGCTGCGCAGAAACAGCTGCGCAGGAACAGCTGCGCAGGAACAGCTGCGCAGGAACAGCTGCGCAGGAACAGCTGCGCAGGAACAGCTGCGCAGGAACAGCTGCGCAGGAACAGCTGCGCAGGAACAGCTGCGCAGAAACAGCTGCGCAGAAACAGCTGCGCAGAAACAGCTGCGCAGAAACAGCTGCGCAGAAACAGCTGCGCAGAAACAGCGGCGCAGGAACAGCGGCGCAGAAACAGCGGCGCAGAAACACTCTATAGCCTCCGGTTACAGGAGCGTACCTCCATGTTCAATGTTTTTTGGGCAGTTGAACATGTAAAGTTGAATCCCGTACGCGCGTGGTAGGATCTCTAGACCACGCGCGCGTACGGAGTTCGTCACCCATGCTGTTGCAGTGAAGTCTCATCAGAAAATCAGAAACAGCTGCGCAGAAGCGGCTGCGCAGAAGCGGCTGCGCAGAAACGGCTGCGCAGAAACGGCTGCGCAGAAACGGCTGCGCAGGAACAGCTGCGCATAAGCGGCTGCGCATAAGCGGCTGCGCAGAAGCGGCTGCGCTGAAGCGGCTGCGCAGAAGCGGCTGCGCAGAAGCGGCTGCGCAGAAGCGGCTGCGCAGAAGCGGCTGCGCAGAAGCGGCTGCGCAGAAGCGGCTGCGCAGAAGCGGCTGCGCAGAAGCGGCTGCGCAGTAGCGGCTGCGCAGTAGCGGCTGCGCAGAAGCGGCTGCGCAGAAGCGGCTGCGCAGAAGCGGCTGCGCAGAAGCGGCTGCGCAGAAGCGGCTGCGCAGAAGCGGCTGCGCAGAAGCGGCTGCGCAGAAGCGGCTGCGCAGAAGCGGCTGCGCAGAAACGGCTGCGCAGAAACGGCTGCGCAGAAACGGCTGCGCAGAAACGGCTGCGCAGAAGCGGCTGCGCAGAAGCGGCTGCGCAGAAGCGGCTGCGCAGAAGCGGCTGCGCAGAAGCGGCTGCGCAGAAGCGGCTGCGCAGAAGCGGCTGCGCAGAAGCGGCTGCGCAGAAGCGGCTGCGCAGAAGCGGCTGCGCAGAAGCGGCTGCGCAGAAACGGCTGCGCAGAAACGGCTGCGCAGAAACGGCTGCGCAGAAACGGCTGCGCAGATACGGCTGCGCAGAAACGGCTGCGCAGAAACGGCTGCGCAGAAACGGCTGTGCAGATACGGCTGCGCAGAAACGGCTGCGCAGAAACGGCTGCGCAGAAACGGCTGCGCAGAAACGGCTGCGCAGGAACGGCTACGCAGGAACGGCTGCGCAGGAACGGCTGCGCAGGAACGGCTGCGCAGGAACGGCTGCGCAGGAACGGCTGCGCAGGAACGGCTTCGCAGAAGCGGCTGCGCAGAAGCGGCTGCGCAGATGCGGCTGCGCAGAAGCGGCTGCGCAGAAGCGGCTGCGCAGAAGCGGCTGCGCAGAAGCGGCTGCGCAGAAGCGGCTGCGCAGAAGCGGCTGCGCAGAAGCGGCTGCGCAGAAGCGGCTGCGCAGAAGCGGCTGCGCAGAAGCGGCTGCGCAGAAGCGGCTGCGCAGAAACGGCTGCGCAGAAACGGCTGCGCAGAAACGGCTGCGCAGAAACGGCTGCGCAGAAACGGCTGCGCAGAAACGGCTGCGCAGAAACGGCTGCGCAGGAACGGCTGCGCAGGAACGGCTGCGCAGAAACGGCTGCGCAGAAACGGCTGCGCAGAAACGGCTGCGCAGAAACGGCTGCGCATAAACGGCTGCGCAGAAACGGCTGCGCAGAAACGGCTGCGCAGAAACGGCTGCGCAGAAACGGCTGCGCAGAAACGGCTGCGCAGAAACGGCTGCGCAGAAACGGCTGCGCAGAAACAGCTGCGCAGAAACAGCTGCGCAGAAACAGCTGCGCAGGAACAGCTGCACAGAAACAGCTGCGCAGAAACAGCTGCGCAGAAACAGCTGCGCAGGAACAGCTGCGCAGGAACAGCTGCGCAGAAACAGCTGCGCAGGAACAGCTGCGCAGGAACAGCTACGCAGGAACAGCTGCGCAGGAACAGCTGCGCAGGAACAGCTGCGCAGGAACAGCTGCGCAGGAACAGCTGCGCAGGAACAGCTGCGCAGAAACAGCTGCGCAGGAACAGCTGCGCAGAAACAGCTGCGCAGGAACAGCTGCGCAGAAACAACTGCGCAGAAACAACTGCGCAGAAACAGCTGCGCAGGAACAGCTGCGCAGAAACAGCTGCGCAGAAACAGCTGCGCAGAAACAGCTTCGCAGAAACAGCTGCGCAGAAACAGCTGCGCAGAAACAGCTGCGCAGGAACAGCTGCGCAGGAACAGCTGCGCAGAAACAGCTGCGCAGAAACAGCTGCGCAGAAACAGCTGCGCAGGAACAGCTGCGCAGAAACAGCTGCGCAGAAACAGCTGCGCAGAAACAGCTGCGCAGAAACAGCTGCGCAGAAACAGCTGCGCAGAAACAGCTGCGCAGAAACAGCTGCGCAGAAACAGCTGCGCAGAAACAGCTGCGCAGAAACAGCTGCGCAGAAACAGCTGCGCAGAAACAGCTGCGCAGGAACAGCTGCGCAGGAACAGCTGCGCAGGAACAGCTGCGCAGGAACAGCTGCGCAGGAACAGGTGCGCAGGAACAGGTGCGCAGGAACAGGTGCGGAGGAACAGGTGCGCAGGAACAGCTGCGCAGGAACAGGTGCGCAGGAGCAGGTGCGCAGGAGCAGCTGCGCAGGAACAGCTGCGCAGGAACAGCTGCGCAGGAACAGCTGCGCAGGAACAGCTGCGCAGGAACAGCTGCGCAGGAACAGCTGCGCAGGAACAGCTGCGCAGGAACAGGTGCGCAGGAACAGCTGCGCAGAAACAGCTGCGCAGAAACAGCTGCGCAGAAACAGCTGCGCAGAAACAGCTGCGCAGAAACAGCTGCGCAGAAACAGCTGCGCAGAAACAGCTGCGCAGAAACAGCTCCGCAGAAACAGCTGCGCAGAGACAGCTGCGCAGAGACAGCTGCGCAGAGACAGCTGCGCAGAAACAGCTGCGCAGAAACAGCTGCGCAGAAACAGCTGCGCAGAAACAGCTGCGCAGAAACAGCTGCGCAGAAACAGCTGCGCAGAAACAGCTGCGCAGAAACAGATGCGAAGAAACAGCTGCGCAGAAACAGCTGCGCAGAAACACCTGCGCAGAAACAGCGGCGCAGAAACAGCGGCGCAGAAACAGCTGCGCAGGAACAGCTGCGCAGGAACAGCTGCGCAGAAACAGCTGCGCAGGAACAGCTGCGCAGGAACAGCTGCGCAGAAACAGCTGCGCAGAAACAGCTGCGCAGAAACAGCTGCGCAGGAACAGCTGCGCAGGAACAGCTGCGCAGAAACAGCTGCGCAGAAACAGCTGCGCAGAAACAGCTGCGCAGGAACAGCTGCGCAGGAACAGCTGCGCAGAAACAGCTGCGCAGAAACAGCTGCGCAGAAACAGCTGCGCAGAAACAGCTGCGCAGAAACAGCTGCGCAGAAACAGCTGCGCAGAGACAGCTGCGCAGAGACAGCTGCGCAGAAACAGCTGCGCAGAAACAGCTGCGCAGAAACAGCTGCGCAGAAACAGCTGCGCAGAAACAGCTGCGCAGAAACAGCTGCGCAGAAACAGCTGCGCAGAAACAGCTGCGCAGAAACAGCTGCGCAGAAACAGCGGCGCAGAAACAGCGGCGCAGAAACAGCGGCGCAGAAACACTCTATAGCCTCTGGTTACAGGAGCGTACCTCCATGTTCAATGTTTTTTGGGCAGTTGAACATGTAAAGTTGAATCCCGTACGCGCGTGGTAGGATCTCTAGACCACGCGCGCGTACGGAGTTCGTCACCCATGCTGTTGCAGTGAAGTCTCATCAGAAAATCAGAAACAGCTGCGCGGAGACGGCTGCGCAGAAGCGGCTGCGCGGAAGCGGCTGCGCGGAAACGGCTGCGCGGAAACGGCTGCGCGAGAACAGCTGCGCGAGAACAGGTGCGCGGGAACAGGTGCGCGGGAACAGCTGCGCAGGAACAGCTGCGCAGGAACAGCTGCGCAGGAACAGGTGCGCAAAAACAGGTGCGCAAAAACAGGTGCGCAGGAACAGCTGCGCAGGAACAGCTGCGCAGGAACAGCTGCGCAGGAACAGCTGCGCAGGAACAGCTGCGCAGGAACAGCTGCGCAGAAACAGCTGCGCAGGAACAGCTGCGCAGGAACAGCTGCGCAGAAACGGCTGCGCAGAAACGGCTGCGCAGAAACGGCTGCGCAGAAACGGCTGCGCAGAAACGGCTCCGCAGAAACGGCTGCGCAGAAACGGCAGCGCAGGAACGGCTGCGCAGAAACGGCTGCGCAGAAACGGCTGCGCAGAAACGGCTGCGCAGAAACGGCTGCGCAGAAACGGCTGCGCAGAAACGGCTGCGCAGAAACGGCTGCGCAGAAACGGCTGCGCAGAAACGGCTGCGCAGAAACGGCTGCGCAGAAACGGCTGCGCAGAAACGGCTGCGCAGAAACGGCTGCGCAGAAACAGCTGCGCAGAAACAGCTGCGCAGAAACAGCTGCGCAGGAACAGCTGCGCAGGAACAGCTGTGCAGAAACAGCTGCGCAGAAACAGCTGCGCAGAAACAGCTGCGCAGGAACAGCTGCGCAGAAACAGCTGCGCAGAAACAGCTGCGCAGAAACAGCTGCGCAGAAACAGCTGCGCAGAAACAGCTGCGCAGAAACAGCTGCGCAGAAACAGCTGCGCAGAAACAGCTGCGCAGAAACAGCTGCGCAGAAACAGCTGCGCAGAAACAGCTGCGCAGAAACAGCTGCGCAGGAACAGCTGCGCAGGAACAGCTGCGCAGGAACAGCTGCGCAGGAACAGCTGCGCAGGAACAGGTGCGCAGGAACAGGTGCGCAGGAACAGGTGCGGAGGAACAGGTGCGCAGGAACAGCTGCGCAGGAACAGGTGCGCAGGAGCAGGTGCGCAGGAACAGCTGCGCAGGAACAGCTGCGCAGGAACAGCTGCGCAGGAACAGCTGCGCAGGAACAGCTGCGCAGGAACAGCTGCGCAGGAACAGCTGCGCAGGAACAGCTGCGCAGGAACAGGTGCGCAGGAACAGCTGCGCAGAAACAGCTGCGCAGAAACAGCTGCGCAGAAACAGCTGCGCAGAAACAGCTGCGCAGAAACAGCTGCGCAGAAACAGCTGCGCAGAAACAGCTGCGCAGAAACAGCTGCGCAGAAACAGCTCCGCAGAAACAGCTGCGCAGAGACAGCTGCGCAGAGACAGCTGCGCAGATACAGCTGCGCAGAAACAGCTGCGCAGAAACAGCTGCGCAGAAACAGCTGCGCAGAAACAGCTGCGCAGAAACAGCTGCGCAGAAACAGCTGCGCAGAAACAGCTGCGCAGAAACAGCTGCGCAGAAACAGATGCGAAGAAACAGCTGCGCAGAAACAGCTGCGCAGAAACACCTGCGCAGAAACAGCGGCGCAGAAACAGCGGCGCAGAAACAGCTGCGCAGGAACAGCTGCGCAGAAACAGCTGCGCAGAAACAGCTGCGCAGGAACAGCTGCGCAGGAACAGCTGCGCAGAAACAGCTGCGCAGAAACAGCTGCGCAGAAACAGCTGCGCAGGAACAGCTGCGCAGGAACAGCTGCGCAGAAACAGCTGCGCAGAAACAGCTGCGCAGAAACAGCTGCGCAGGAACAGCTGCGCAGGAACAGCTGCGCAGAAACAGCTGCGCAGAAACAGCTGCGCAGAAACAGCTGCGCAGAAACAGCTGCGCAGAAACAGCTGCGCAGAAACAGCTGCGCAGAGACAGCTGCGCAGAGACAGCTGCGCAGAAACAGCTGCGCAGAAACAGCTGCGCAGAAACAGCTGCGCAGAAACAGCTGCGCAGAAACAGCTGCGCAGAAACAGCTGCGCAGAAACAGCTGCGCAGAAACAGCTGCGCAGAAACAGCTGCGCAGAAACAGCGGCGCAGAAACAGCGGCGCAGAAACAGCGGCGCAGAAACACTCTATAGCCTCTGGTTACAGGAGCGTACCTCCATGTTCAATGTTTTTTGGGCAGTTGAACATGTAAAGTTGAATCCCGTACGCGCGTGGTAGGATCTCTAGACCACGCGCGCGTACGGAGTTCGTCACCCATGCTGTTGCAGTGAAGTCTCATCAGAAAATCAGAAACAGCTGCGCGGAGACGGCTGCGCAGAAGCGGCTGCGCGGAAGCGGCTGCGCGGAAACGGCTGCGCGGAAACGGCTGCGCGAGAACAGCTGCGCGAGAACAGGTGCGCGGGAACAGGTGCGCGGGAACAGCTGCGCAGGAACAGCTGCGCAGGAACAGCTGCGCAGGAACAGGTGCGCAAAAACAGGTGCGCAAAAACAGGTGCGCAGGAACAGCTGCGCAGGAACAGCTGCGCAGGAACAGCTGCGCAGGAACAGCTGCGCAGGAACAGCTGCGCAGGAACAGCTGCGCAGAAACAGCTGCGCAGGAACAGCTGCGCAGGAACAGCTGCGCAGAAACGGCTGCGCAGAAACGGCTGCGCAGAAACGGCTGCGCAGAAACGGCTGCGCAGAAACGGCTCCGCAGAAACGGCTGCGCAGAAACGGCAGCGCAGGAACGGCTGCGCAGAAACGGCTGCGCAGAAACGGCTGCGCAGAAACGGCTGCGCAGAAACGGCTGCGCAGAAACGGCTGCGCAGAAACGGCTGCGCAGAAACGGCTGCGCAGAAACGGCTGCGCAGAAACGGCTGCGCAGAAACGGCTGCGCAGAAACGGCTGCGCAGAAACGGCTGCGCAGAAACGGCTGCGCAGAAACGGCTGCGCAGAAACGGCTGCGCAGAAACAGCTGCGCAGAAACAGCTGCGCAGAAACAGCTGCGCAGAAGCAGCTGCGCAGAAGCAGCTGCGCAGAAGCAGCTGCGCAGAAGCAGCTGCGCAGAAGCAGCTGCGCAGAAGCAGCTGCGCAGAAACAGCTGCGCAGAAACAGCTGCGCAGAAACAGCTGCGCAGATACAGCTGCGCAGAAACAGCTGCGCAGAAACAGCTGCGCAGGAACAGCTGCGCAGGAACAGCTGCGCAGGAACAGCTGCGCAGGAACAGCTGCGCAGGAACAGCTGCGCAGAAACAGCTGCGCAGGAACAGCTGCGCAGGAACAGCTGCGCAGGAACAGCTGCGCAGGAACAGCTGCGCAGAAACAGCTGCGCAGAAACAGCTGCGCAGAAACAGCTGCGCAGAAACAGCTGCGCAGGAACAGCTGCGCAGGAACAGCTGCGCAGGAACAGCTGCGCAGGAACAGCTGCGCAGGAACAGCTGCGCAGGAACAGCTGCGCAGGTACAGCTGCGCAGGAACAGCTGCGCAGGAACAGCTGCGCAGGAACAGCTGCGCAGGAACAGCTGCGCAGGAACAGCTGCGCAGGTACAGCTGCGCAGGAGCAGCTGCGCAGGAACAGCTGCGCAGGAACAGCTGCGCAGAAACAGCTGCGCAGGAACAGCTGCGCAGAAACAGCTGCGCAGAAACAGCTGCGCAGGAACAGCTGCGCAGGAACAGCTGCGCAGGAACAGCTGCGCAGGAACAGCTGCGCAGAAACAGCTGCGCAGAAACAGCTGCGCAGAAACAGCTGCGCAGGAACAGCTGCGCAGGAACAGCTGCGCAGGAACAGCTGCGCAGGAACAGCTGCGCAGAAACTGCTGCGCAGAAACTGCTGCGCAGAAACAGCTGCGCAGAAACAGCTGCGCAGGAACAGCTGCGCAGGAACAGCTGCGCAGGAACAGCTGCGCAGGAACAGCTGCGCAGGAACAGCTGCGCAGGAACAGCTGCGCAGGAACAGCTGCGCAGAAACAGCTGCGCAGGAACAGCTGCGCAGAAACAGCTGCGCGGAAACAGCTGCGCGGAAACAGCTGCGCGGAAACAGCTGCGCAGAAACAGCTGCGCAGAAGCAGCTGCGCAGAAACAGCTGCGCAGAAACAGCTGCGCAGAAACAGCTGCGCAGAAACAGCTGCGCAGTAACAGCTGCGCAGAAACAGCTGCGCAGAAACAGCGGCGCAGAAACAGCGGCGCAGAAACACTCTATAGCCTCCGGTTACAGGAGCGTACCTCCATGTTCAATGTTTTTTGGGCAGTTGAACATGTAAAGTTGAATCCCGTACGCGCGTGGTAGGATCTCTAGACCACGCGCGCGTACGGAGTTCGTCACCCATGCTGTTGCAGTGAAGTCTCATCAGAAAATCAGAAACAGCTGCGCAGAAGCGGCTGCGCAGGAACAGCTGCGCAGGAACAGCTGCGCAGAAACAGCTGCGCAGAAACAGCTGCGCATAAACAGCTGCGCATAAACAGCTGCGCATAAACATCTGCGCATAAACAGCTGCGCATAAACAGCTGCGCATAAACAGCTGCGCATGAACAGCTGCGCATGAACAGCTGCGCATGAACAGCTGCGCAGAAACAGCTGCGCAGAAACAGCTGCGCAGAAACAGCTGCGCAGAAACAGCTGCGCAGAAACAGCTGCGCAGGAACAGCTGCACAGGAACAGCTGCGCAGAAACAGCTGCGCAGGAACAGCTGCGCAGGAACAGCTGCGCAGAAACAGCTGCGCAGAAACAGCAGCACAGGAACAGCTGCGCAGGAACAGCTGCGCAGGAACAGCTGCGCAGGAACAGCCGCGCAGGAACAGCCGCGCAGGAACAGCCGCGCAGGAACAGCCGCGCCGAAACAGCCGCGCCGAAACAGCCGCGCCGAAACAGCCGCGCCGAAACAGCCGCGCCGAAACAGCCGCGCCGAAACAGCCGCGCCGAAACAGCCGCGCCGAAACAGCCGCGCCGAAACAGCCGCGCCGAAAAAGCCGCGCCGAAAAAGCCGCGCCGAAAAAGCCGCGCCGAAACAGCCGCGCCGAAACAGCCGCGCCGAAACAGCCGCGCCGAAACAGCCGCGCCGAAACAGCCGCGCCGAAACAGCCGCGCCGAAACAGCCGCGCCGAAACAGCCGCGCCGAAACAGCCGCGCCGAAACAGCCGCGCCGAAACAGCCGCGCCGAAACAGCCGCGCCGAAACAGCCGCGCCGAAACAGCCGCGCCGAAACAGCCGCGCCGAAACAGCCGCGCCGAAACTGCCGCGCCGAAACTGCCGCGCCGAAACTGCCGCGCCGAAACTGCCGCGCCGTAACTGCCGCGCCGAAACTGCCGCGCCGAAATTGCCGCGCCGAAACTGCCGCGCCGAAACAGCCGCGCCGAAACAGCCGCGCCGAAACAGCCGCGCCGAAACAGCCGCGCCGAAACAGCCGCGCCGAAACAGCCGCGCCGAAACAGCCGCGCCGAAACAGCCGCGCCGAAACAGCCGCGCCGAAACAGCGGCGCCGAAACTGCCGCGCCGAAACTGCCGCGCCGAAACTGCCGCGCCGAAACTGCCGCGCCGAAACTGCCGCGCCGAAACTGCCGCGCCGAAACTGCCGCGCCGAAACTGCTGCGCCGAAACAGCTGCGCCGAAACAGCTGCGCCGAAACAGCTGCGCCGAAACAGCTGCGCAGAAACAGCTAGGCATAAGCAGCTGCGCAGAAACAGCTGCGCAGAAACAGCTGCGCAGAAACAGATGCGCAGAAACAGCTGCGCAGAAACAGCTGCGCAGAAACAGCTGCGCAGAAACAGCTGCGCAGAAACAGCTGCGCAGAAACAGCTGCGCAGAAACAGCTGCGCAGAAACAGCTGCGCAGAGACAGCTGCGCAGAGACAGCTGCGCAGAGACAGCTGCGCAGAAACAGCTGCGCAGAAACAGCTGCGCAGAAACAGCTGCGCAGAAACAGCTGCGCAGAAACAGCTTCGCAGAAACAGCTGCGCAGAAACAGATGCGCAGAAACAGCTGCGCAGAAACAGCTGCGCAGAAACAGCGGCGCAGAAACACTCTATAGCCTCCGGTTACAGGAGCGTACCTCCATGTTCAATGTTTTTTGGGCAGTTGAACATGTAAAGTTGAATCCCGTACGCGCGTGGTAGGATCTCTAGACCACGCGCGCGTACGGAGTTCGTCACCCATGCTGTTGCAGTGAAGTCTCATCAGAAAATCAGAAACAGCTGCGCGGAGACGGCTGCGCAGAAGCGGCTGCGCGGAAGCGGCTGCGCGGAAGCGGCTGCGCGGAAGCGGCTGCCCGGAAGCGGCTGCGCGGAAGCGGCTGCGCGGAAGCGGCTGCGCGGAAACGGCTGCGCGGAAACGGCTGCGCGGAAACGGCTGCACGGAAACGGCTGCGCGGGAACGGCTGCGCGGGAACAGGTGCGCGGGAACAGGTGCGCGGGAACAGGTGCGCGGGAACAGCTGCGCAGGAACAGCTGCGCAGGAACAGCTGCACAGGAACAGGTGCGCAGGAACAGCTGCGCAGGAACAGCTGCGCAGGAACAGGTGCGCAGGAACAGGTGCGCAGAAACAGCTGCGCCGAAACAGCTGCGCAGAAACAGCGGCGCAGAAACAGCGGCGCAGAAACAGCGGCGCAGAAACAGCGGCGCAGAAACACTCTATAGCCTCCGGTTACAGGAGCGTACCTCCATGTTCAATGTTTTTTGGGCAGTTGAACATGTAAAGTTGAATCCCGTACGCGCGTGGTAGGATCTCTAGACCACGCGCGCGAACGGAGTTCGTCACCCATGCTGTTGCAGTGAAGTCTCATCAGAAAATCAGAAACAGCTGCGCAGAAGCGGCTGCGCGGAAGCGGCTGCGCGGAAGCGGCTGCGCGGAAGCGGCTGCGCGGAAGCGGCTGCGCGGAAGCGGCTGCGCGGAAGCGGCTGCGCGGAAGCGGCTGCGCGGAAGCGGCTGCGCGGAAGCGGCTGCGCGGAAGCGGCTGCGCGGAAGCGGCTGCGCGGAAACGGCTGCGCAGATACGGCTGCGCAGAAACGGCTGCGCAGAAACGGCTGCGCAGAAACGGCTGCGCAGAAACGGCTGCGCAGAAACGGCTGCGCAGAAACGGCTGCGCAGAAACGGCTGCGCAGAAACGGCTGCGCAGAAACGGCTGCGCAGAAACGGCTGCGCAGAAGCGGCTGCGCAGAAACGGCTGCGCAGAAACGGCTGCGCAGAAACGGCTGCGCAGAAACAGCTGCGCAGAAACAGCTGCGCAGAAACAGCTGCGCAGAAACAGCTGCGCAGAAACAGCTGCGCAGAAGCAGCTGCGCAGAAACAGCTGCGCAGAAACAGCTGCGCAGAAACAGCTGCGCAGAAACAGCTGCGCAGAAACAGCTGCGCAGAAACAGCTGCGCAGAAACAGCTGCGCAGATACAGCTGCGCAGATACAGCTGCGCAGATACAGCTGCGCAGAAACAGCTGCGCAGAAACAGCTGCGCAGAAACAGCTGCGCAGAAACAGCTGCGCAGGAACAGCTGCGCAGAAACAGCTGCGCAGGAACAGCTGCGCAGGAACAGCTGCGCAGGAACAGCTGCGCAGAAACAGCTGCGCAGGAACAGCTGCGCAGGAACAGCTGCGCAGGAACAGCTGCGCAGGAACAGCTGCGCAGAAACAGCTGCGCAGGAACAGCTGTGCAGGAACAGCTGCGCAGGAACAGCTGCGCAGAAACAGCTGCGCAGAAACAGCTGCGCAGAAACAGCTGCGCAGAAACAGCTGCGCAGAAACAGCTGCGCAGAAACAGCGGCGCAGGAACAGCGGCGCAGAAACAGCGGCGCAGAAACACTCTATAGCCTCCGGTTACAGGAGCGTACCTCCATGTTCAATGTTTTTTGGGCAGTTGAACATGTAAAGTTGAATCCCGTACGCGCGTGGTAGGATCTCTAGACCACGCGCGCGTACGGAGTTCGTCACCCATGCTGTTGCAGTGAAGTCTCATCAGAAAATCAGAAACAGCTGCGCAGAAGCGGCTGCGCAGAAGCGGCTGCGCAGAAACGGCTGCGCAGAAACGGCTGCGCAGAAACGGCTGCGCAGAAACGGCTGCGCAGAAGCGGCTGCGCAGAAGCGGCTGCGCAGAAGCGGCTGCGCAGAAGCGGCTGCGCAGAAGCGGCTGCGCAGAAGCGGCTGCGCAGAAGCGGCTGCGCACAAGCGGCTGCGCAGAAGCGGCTGCGCAGAAGCGGCTGCGCAGAAGCGGCTGCGCAGAAGCGGCTGCGCAGAAGCGGCTGCGCAGAAGCGGCTGCGCAGAAGCGGCTGCGCAGAAGCGGCTGCGCAGAAGCGGCTGCGCAGAAGCGGCTGCGCAGAAGCGGCTGCGCAGAAGCGGCTGCGCAGAAGCGGCTGCGCAGAAGCGGCTGCGCAGAAGCGGCTGCGCAGAATCGGCTGCGCAGAAGCGGCTGCGCAGAATCGGCTGCGCAGAAGCGGCTGCGCAGAAGCGGCTGCGCAGAAGCGGCTGCGCAGAAGCGGCTGCGCAGAAGCGGCTGCGCAGAAGCGGCTGCGCAGAAGCGGCTGCGCAGAAGCGGCTGCGCAGAAGCGGCTGCGCAGAAGCGGCTGCGCAGAAGCGGCTGCGCAGAAGCGGCTGCGCAGAAGCGGCTGCGCAGAGACGGCTGCGCAGAGACGGCTGCGCAGAGACGGCTGCGCAGAAACGGCTGCGCAGAAACGGCTGCGCAGAAGCGGCTGCGCAGAAGCGGCTGCGCAGAAGCGGCTGCGCAGAAGCGGCTGCGCAGAAGCGGCTGCGCAGAAACGGCTGCGCAGAAGCGGCTGCGCAGAAGCGGCTGCGCAGAAGCGGCTGCGCAGAAGCGGCTGCGCAGAAACGGCTGCGCAGAAACGGCTGCGCAGAAACGGCTGCGCAGAAACGGCTGCGCAGATACGGCTGCGCAGAAACGGCTGCGCAGAAACGGCTGCGCAGAAACGGCTGCGCAGAAACGGCTGCGCAGAAACGGCTGCGCAGAAACGGCTGCGCAGAAACGGCTGCGCAGAAACGGCTGCGCAGAAACGGCTGCGCAGAAACGGCTGCGCAGGAACGGCTGCGCAGGAACGGCTGCGCAGGAACGGCTGCGCAGGAACGGCTGCGCAGGAACGGCTGCGCAGGAACGGCTGCGCAGGAACGGCTGCGCAGAAGCGGCTGCGCAGAAGCGGCTGCGCAGAAGCGGCTGCGCAGAAGCGGCTGCGCAGAAGCGGCTGCGCAGAAGCGGCTGCGCAGAAGCGGCTGCGCAGAAGCGGCTGCGCAGAAGCGGCTGCGCAGAAGCGGCTGCGCAGAAGCGGCTGCGCAGAAGCGGCTGCGCAGAAACGGCTGCGCAGAAGCGGCTGCGCAGAAGCGGCTGCGCAGAAGCGGCTGCGCAGAAACGGCTGCGCAGAGACGGCTGCGCGGATACGGCTGCGCGGATACGGCTGCGCGGAAACGGCTGCGCGGAAACGGCTGCGCGGAAACGGCTGCGCGGAAACGGCTGCGCGGAAACGGCTGCGCGGAAACGGCTGCGCAGAAGCGGCTGCGCAGAAGCGGCTGCGCAGAAGCGGCTGCGCAGAAGCGGCTGCGCAGATACGGCTGCGCAGAAACGGCTGCGCAGAAACGGCTGCGCAGAAACGGCTGCGCAGAAACGGCTGCGCAGAAACGACTGCGCAGAAACGGCTGCGCAGAAACGGCAGCGCAGAAACGGCTGCGCAGTAACGGCTGCGCAGAAACGGCTGCGCAGAAACGGCTGCGCAGAAACGGCTGCGCAGAAACGGCTGCGCAGAAACGGCTGCGCAGAAACGGCTGCGCAGAAACGGCTGCGCAGAAACGGCTGCGCAGAAACGGCTGCGCAGAAACGGCTGCGCAGAAACGGCTGCGCAGAAACAGCTGCGCAGAAACAGCTGCGCAGAAACAGCTGCGCAGAAACAGCTGCGCATAAACAGCTGCGCAGAAACAGCTGCGCAGAAACAGCTGCGCAGAAACAGCTGTGCAGAAACAGCTGCGCAGAAACAGCTGCGCAGAAACAGCTGCGCAGAAACAGCTGCGCAGAAACAGCTGCGCAGAATCAGCTGCGCAGAAACAGCTGCAGAGAATCAGCTGCGCAGAATCAGCTGCGCAGAAACAGCTGCGCAGGAACAGCTGCGCAGCAACAGCTGCGCAGAAACAGCTGCGCAGGAACAGCTGCGCAGGAACAGCTGCGCAGGAACAGCTGCGCAGGAACAGCTGCGCAGGAACAGCTGCGCAGGAACAGCTGCGCAGGAACAGCTGCGCAGGAACAGCTGCGCAGAAACAGCTGCGCAGGAACAGCTGCGCAGGAACAGCTGCACAGAAACAGCTGCGCCGAAACAGCTGCGCGGAAACAGCTGCGCGGAAACAGCTGCGCGGTAACAGCTGCGCGGAAACAGCTGCGCGGAAACAGCTGCGCGGAAACAGCTGCGCAGAAACAGCTGCGCAGAAACAGCTGCGCAGAAACAGCTGCGCAGAAACAGCTGCGCAGAAACAGCTGCGCAGAAACAGCGGCGCAGAAACAGCGGCGCAGAAACACTCTATAGCCTCCGGTTACAGGAGCGTACGTCCATGTTCAATGTTTTTTGGGCAGTTGAACATGTAAAGTTGAATCCCGTACGCGCGTGGTAGGATCTCTAGACCACGCGCGCGTACGGAGTTCGTCACCCATGCTGTTGCAGTGAAGTCTCATCAGAAAATCAGAAACGGCTGCGCAGAAGCGGCTGCGCAGAAGCGGCTGCGCAGAAGCGGCTGCGCAGAAGCGGCTGCGCAGAAGCGGCTGCGCAGAAGCGGCTGCGCAGAAGCGGCTGCGCAGAAGCGGCTGCGCAGAAGCGGCTGCGCAGAAGCGGCTGCGCAGAAGCGGCTGCGCAGAAGCGGCTGCGCAGAAGCGGCTGCGCAGAAGCGGCTGCGCAGAAACGGCTGCGCAGAAACGGCTGCGCAGATACGGCTGCGCAGAAACGGCTGCGCAGAAACGGCTGCGCAGAAAGGGCTGCGCAGGAACGGCTGCGCAGGAACGGCTGCGCAGGAACGGCTGCGCAGGAAAGGCTGCGCAGGAACGGCTGCGCAGAAGCGGCTGCGCAGAAGCGGCTGCGCAGAAGCGGCTGCGCAGAAGCGGCTGCGCAGAAGCGGCTGCGCAGAAGCGGCTGCGCAGAAGCGGCTGCGCAGAAGCGTCTTCGCAGAAGCGGCTGCGCAGAAGCGGCTGCGCAGTAGCGGCTGCGCAGTAGCGGCTGCGCAGAAGCGGCTGCGCAGAAGCGGCTGCGCAGAAGCGGCTGCGCAGAAGCGGCTGCGCAGAAGCGGCTGCGCAGAAGCGGCTGCGCAGAAGCGGCTGCGCAGAAACGGCTGCGCAGAAACGGCTGCGCAGAAACGGCTGCGCAGAAACGGCTGCGCAGAAACGGCTGCGCAGAAACGGCTGCGCAGAAACGGCTGCGCAGAAACGGCTGCGCAGAAACGGCTGCGCAGAAACGGCTGCGCAGAAACGGCTGCGCAGAAACGGCTGCGCAGAAGCGGCTGCGCAGAAACGGCTGCGCAGAAGCAGCTGCGCAGAAGCAACTGCGCAGAAGCAGCTGCGCAGAAGCAGCTGCGCAGAAGCAGCTGCGCAGAAGCAGCTGCGCAGAAACAGCTGCGCAGATACAGCTGCGCAGATACAGCTGCGCAGAAACAGCTGCGCAGAAACAGCTGCGCAGAAACAGCTGCGCAGAAACAGCTGCGCAGATACGGCTGCGCAGAAACGGCTGCGCAGAAGCGGCTGCGCAGAAGCGGCTGCGCAGAAGCGGCTGCGCAGAAGCGGCTGCGCAGAAGCGGCTGCGCAGAAGCGGCTGCGCAGAAGCGACTGCGCAGAAGCGGCTGCGCAGAAGCGGCTGCGCAGAAGCGGCTGCGCAGAAGCGGCTGCGCAGAATCGGCTGCGCAGAAACGGCTGCGCAGATACGGCTGCGCAGAAACGGCTGCGCAGAAACGGCTGCGCAGAAACGGCTGCGCAGAAACGGCTGCGCAGAAACGGCTGCGCAGAAACGGCTGCGCAGAAACGGCTGCGCAGAAACGGCTGCGCAGTAACGGCTGCGCAGAAACGGCTGCGCAGAAACGGCTGCGCAGTAACGGCTGCGCAGAAACGGCTGCGCAGAAACGGCTGCGCAGAAACGGCTGCGCAGAAACGGCTGCGCAGAAACGGCTGCGCAGAAACGGCTGCGCAGAAACGGCTGCGCAGAAACAGCTGCGCAGAAACAGCTGCGCAGAAACAGCTGCGCAGAAACAGCTGCGCAGAAACAGCTGCGCAGAAACAGCTGCGCAGGAACAGCTGCGCAGAAACAGCTGCGCAGAAACAGTGCGCAGAAACAGTGCGCAGAAACAGCTGCGCAGAAACAGCTGCGCAGGAACAGCTGCGCAGAAACAGCTGCGCAGAAACAGCTGCGCAGAATCAGCTGCGCAGAATCAGCTGCGCAGAAACAGCTGCGCAGAAACAGCTGCGCAGGAACAGCTGCGCAGGAACAGCTGCGCAGAAACAGCTGCGCAGAAACAGCTGCGCAGAAACAGCTGCGCAGGAACAGCTGCGCAGGAACAGCTGCGCAGGAACAGCTGCGCAGGAACAGCTGCGCAGAAACAGCTGCGCGGAAACAGCTGCGCGGAAACAGCTGCGCGGAAACAGCTGCGCGGAAACAGCTGCGCGGAAACAGCTGCGCGGAAACAGCTGCGCGGAAACAGCTGCGCGGAAACAGCTGCGCGGAAACAGCTGCGCGGAAACAGCTGCGCAGAAACAGCTGCGCAGAAACAGCTGCGCAGAAACAGCTGCGCAGAAACAGCTGCGCAGAAACAGCGGCGCAGAAACAGCGGCGCAGAAACACTCTATAGCCTCCGGTTACAGGAGCGTACCTCCATGTTCAATGTTTTTTGGGCAGTTGAACATGTAAAGTTGAATCCCGTACGCGCGTGGTAGGATCTCTAGACCACGCGCGCGTACGGAGTTCGTCACCCATGCTGTTGCAGTGAAGTCTCATCAGAAAATCAGAAACAGCTGCGCAGAAGCGGCTGCGCAGAAGCGGCTGCGCAGAAGCGGCTGCACAGAAGCGGCTGCGCAGAAACGGCTGCGCAGGAACGGCTGCGCAGGAACGGCTGCGCAGGAACGGCTGCGCAGGAACGGCTGCGCAGGAACGGCTGCGCAGGAACGGCTGCGCAGAAACGGCTGCGCAGAAACAGCTGCGCAGAAACGGCTGCGCATAAACGGCTGCGCATAAACGGCTGCGCATAAACGGCTGCGCATAAACGGCTGCGCATAAACGGCTGCGCATAAACGGCTGCGCATAAACGGCTGCGCATAAACGGCTGCGCATAAACGGCTGCGCAGGAACGGCTGCGCAGGAACGGCTGCGCAGGAACGGCTGCGCAGAAACGGCTGCGCAGAAACGGCTGCGCAGAAACGGCTGCGCAGAAACGGCTGCGCAGAAACGGCTGCGCAGAAACGGCTGCGCAGAAGCGGCTGCGCAGAAGCGGCTGCGCAGAAACGGCTGCGCAGATACGGCTGCGCAGAAACGGCTGCGCAGAAACGGCTGCGCAGAAACGGCTGCGCAGAAACGGCTGCGCAGAAACGGCTGCGCAGAAACGGCTGCGCAGAAACGGCTGCGCAGAAGCGGCTGCGCAGAAGCGGCTGCGCAGAAACGGCTGCGCAGATACGGCTGCGCAGAAACGGCTGCGCAGAAACGGCTGCGCAGAAACGGCTGCGCAGAAACGGCTGCGCAGAAACGGCTGCGCAGAAACGGCTGCGTAGTAACAGCTGCGCAGAAACGGCTGCGCAGAAACGGCTGCGCAGAAACGGCTGCGCAGAAACGGCTGCGCAGAAACGGCTGCGCAGAAACGGCTGCGCAGAAACGGCTGCGCAGAAACGGCTGCGCAGAAACGGCTGCGCAGAAACGGCTGCGCAGAAACAGCTGCGCAGAAACAGCTGCGCAGAAACAGCTGCGCAGAAACAGCGGCGCAGAAACAGCTGCGCAGAAACAGCTGCGCAGAAACAGCTGCGCAGAAACAGCTGCGCAGAAGCAGCTGCGCAGAAACAGCTGCGCAGAAACAGCTGCGCAGAAACAGCTGCGCAGAAACAGTGCGCAGAAACAGCTGCGCAGAAACAGCTGCGCAGAAACAGCTGCGCAGGAACAGCTGCGCAGAAACAGCTGCGCAGAAACAGCTGCGCAGAAACAGCTGCGCAGAATCAGCTGCGCAGAATCAGCTGCGCAGAAACAGCTGCGCAGAAACAGCTGCGCAGGAACAGCTGCGCAGGAACAGCTGCGCAGAAACAGCTGCGCAGAAACAGCTGCGCAGAAACAGCTGCGCAGGAACAGCTGCGCAGGAACAGCTGCGCAGGAACAGCTGCGCAGGAACAGCTGCGCAGGAACAGCTGCGCAGGAACAGCTGCGCAGGAACAGCTGCGCAGGAACAGCTGCGCAGAAACAGCTGCGCAGGAACAGCTGCGCAGGAACAGCTGCGCAGGAACAGCTGCGCGGAAACAGCTGCGCGGAAACAGCTGCGCGGAAACAGCTGCGCGGAAACAGCTGCGCGGAAACAGCTGCGCGGAAACAGCTGCCGCGGAAACAGCTGCGGGGCGGAAACAGCTGCGCGGAAACAGCTGCGCGGAAACAGCTGCGCAGAAACAGCTGCGCAGAAGCAGCTGCGCAGAAACAGCTGCGCAGAAACAGCTGCGCAGAAACAGCTGCGCAGAAACAGCTGCGCAGAAAACAGCTGCGCAGAAAACAGCGGCGCAGAAACAGCGGCGCAGAAACACTCTATAGCCTCCGGTTACAGGAGCGTACCTCCATGTTCAATGTTTTTTGGGCAGTTGAACATGTAAAGTTGAATCCCGTACGCGCGTGGTAGGATCTCTAGACCACGCGCGCGTACGGAGTTCGTCACCCATGCTGTTGCAGTGAAGTCTCATCAGAAAATCAGAAACAGCTGCGCAGAAGCGGCTGCGCAGGAACAGCTGCGCAGGAACAGCTGCGCAGAAACAGCTGCGCATAAACAGCTGCGCATAAACAGCTGCGCATAAAACAGCTGCGCATGAACAGCTGCGCATGAACAGCTGCGCAGAAACAGCTGCGCAGAAAACAGCTGCGCAGAAACAGCTGCGCAGAAACAGCTGCGCAGGAACAGCTGCGCAGGAACAGCTGCGCAGGAACAGCTGCGCAGAAACAGCTGCGCAGGAACAGCTGCGCAGGAACAGCTGCGCAGAAACAGCTGCGCAGAAACAGCTGCGCAGGAACAGCCAGACGCAGGAACAGCTGCGCAGGAAAAGCCGCGCAGGAACAGCCGCGCAGGAACAAGCCGCGCAGGAACAGCCGCGCAGGAACAGCCGCGCAGGAACAGCCGCGCCGAAACAGCCGCGCCGAACAGCCGCGCCGAAACAGCCGCGCCGAAACAGCCGCGCCGAAACAGCCGCGCCGAAACAGCCGCGCCGAAACAGCCGCGCCGAAACAGCCGCGCCGAAAAAGCCGCGCCGAAAAAGCCGCGCCGAAACAGCCGCGCCGAAACAGACCGCGCCGAAACAGCCGCGCCGAAACAGCCGCGCCGAAACAGCCGCGCCGAAACAGCCGCGCCCAAACAGCCGCGCCGAAACAGCCGCGCCGAAACAGCCGCGCCGAAACAGCCGCGCCGAAACAGCCGCGCCGAACAGCCGCGCCGAAACAGCCGCGCCGAAACAGCCGCGCCGAAACAGCCGCGCCGAAACAGCCGCGCCGAAACAGCCGCGCCGAAACTGCCGCGCCGAAACTGCCGCGCCGAACTGCCGCGCCCGAAACTGCCGCGCCCGTAACTGCCGCGCCGAAACTGCCGCGCCGAAACTGCCGCGCCGAAACATGCCGCGCCGAAACAGCCGCGCCGAAACAGCCGCGCCGAAACAGCCGCGCCGAAACAGCCGCGCCGAAACAGCCGCGCCGAAACAGCCGCGCCGAAACAGCCGCGCCGAAACAGCCGCGCCGAAACAGCCGCGCCGAAACAGCCGCGCCCGAAACAGCCGCGCCGAAACTGCCGCGCCGAAACTGCCGCGCCGAAACTGCCGCGCCGAAACTGCCGCGCCGAAACTGCCGCGCCGAAACTGCCGCGCCGAAACTGCCGCGCCGAAACTGCCGGCGGCCGAAACTGCTGCGCCGAAACAGCTGCGCCGAAACAGCTGCGCCGAAACAGCTGCGCCGAAACAGCTGCGCAGAAAACAGCTAGGCTAAGCAGCTGCGCAGAAACAGCCTGCGCAGAAACAGCTGCGCAGAAACAGATGCGCAGAAACAGCTGCGCAGAAACAGCTGCGCAGAAACAGCTGCGCGGAAACAGCTGCGCGGAAACAGCTGCGCGGAAACAGCTGCGCGGAAACAGCTGCGCGGAAACAGCTGCGCGGAAACAGCTGCGCGGAAACAGCTGCGCAGAAACAGCTGCGCAGAAGCAGCTGCGCAGATACAGCTGCGCAGAAACAGCTGCGCAGAAACAGCTGCGCAGAAACAGCTGCGCAGAAACAGCTGCGCAGAAACAGCTGCGCAGAAACAGCTGCGCAGAAACAGCGGCGCAGAAACAGCGGCGCAGAAAACACTCTATAGCCTCCGGTTACAGGAGCGTACCTCCATGTTCAATGTTTTTTGGGCAGTTGAACATGTAAAGTTGAATCCCGTACGCGCGTGGTAGGATCTCTAGACCACGCGCGCGTACGGAGTTCGTCACCCATGCTGTTGCAGTGAAGTCTCATCAGAAAATCAGAAACAGCTGCGCAGAAGCGGCCTGTTCAGGAACAGCTGCGCAGGAACAGCTGCGCAGAAACAGCTGCGCAGAAACAGCTGCGCATAAACAGCTGCGCATAAACAGCTGCGCATAAACAGCTGCGCATAAACAGCTGCGCATAAACAGCTGCGCATAAACAGCTGCCGCATGAACAGCTCTGCGCATGAACAGCTGCGCATGAACAGCTACAGCTGCGCATGAACAGCTGCGCAGAAACAGCTGCGCAGAAACAGCTGCGCAGAAACAGCTGCGCAGAAACAGCTGCGCAGAAACAGCTGCGCAGGAACAGCTGCGCAGGAACAGCTGCGCAGAAACAGCTGCGCAGGAACAGCTGCGCAGGAACAGCTGCGCAGAAACAGCTGCGCAGAAACAGCAGCACAGGAACAGCTGCGCAGGAACAGCTGCGCAGGAACAGCTGCGCAGGAACAGCTGCGCAGGAACAGCCGCGCAGGAACAGCCGCGCAGGAACAGCCGCGCCGAAACAGCCGCGCCGAAACAGCCGCGCCGAAACAGCCGCGCCGAAACAGCCGCGCCGAAACAGCCGCGCCGAAACAGCCGCGCCGAAACAGCCGCGCCGAAACAGCCGCGCCGAAAAAGCCGCGCCGAAAAAGCCGCGCCGAAACAGCCGCGCCGAAACAGCCGCGCCGAAACAGCCGCGCCGAAACAGCCGCGCCGAAACAGCCGCGCCGAAACAGCCGCGCCGAAACAGCCGCGCCGAAACAGCCGCGCCGAAACAGCCGCGCCGAAACAGCCGCGCCGAAACTGCCGCGCCGAAACTGCCGCGCCGAAACTGCCGCGCCGAAACTGCCGCGCCGTAACTGCCGCGCCGAAACTGCCGCGCCGAAATTGCCGCGCCGAAACTGCCGCGCCGAAACAGCCGCGCCGAAACAGCCGCGCCGAAACAGCCGCGCCGAAACAGCGGCGCCGAAACAGCCGCGCCGAAACAGCCGCGCCGAAACAGCCGCGCCGAAACAGCCGCGCCGAAACAGCCGCGCCGAAACAGCCGCGCCGAAACAGCCGCGCCGAAACTGCCGCGCCGAAACTGCCGCGCCGAAACTGCCGCGCCGAAACTGCCGCGCCGAAACTGCCGCGCCGAAACTGCCGCGCCGAAACTGCCGCGCCGAAACTGCTGCGCCGAAACAGCTGCGCCGAAACAGCTGCGCCGAAACAGCTGCGCCGTAACAGCTGCGCAGAAACAGCTAGGCATAAGCAGCTGCGCAGAAACAGCTGCGCAGAAACAGCTGCGCAGAAACAGATGCGCAGAAACAGCTGCGCAGAAACAGCTGCGCAGAAACAGCTGCGCAGAAACAGCTGCGCAGAAACAGCTGCGCAGAAACAGCTGCGCAGAAACAGCTGCGCAGAGACAGCTGCGCAGAGACAGCTGCGCAGAGACAGCTGCGCAGAGACAGCTGCGCAGAAACAGCTGCGCAGAAACAGCTGCGCAGAAACAGCTGCGCAGAAACAGCTGCGCAGAAACAGCTGCGCAGAAACAGCTGCGCAGAAACAGCTTCGCAGAAACAGCTGCGCAGAAACAGATGCGCAGAAACAGCTGCGCAGAAACAGCTGCGCAGAAACAGCGGCGCAGAAACACTCTATAGCCTCCGGTTACAGGAGCGTACCTCCATGTTCAATGTTTTTTGGGCAGTTGAACATGTAAAGTTGAATCCCGTACGCGCGTGGTAGGATCTCTAGACCACGCGCGCGTACGGAGTTCGTCACCCATGCTGTTGCAGTGAAGTCTCATCAGAAAATCAGAAACAGCTGCGCGGAGACGGCTGCGCAGAAGCGGCTGCGCGGAAGCGGCTGCGCGGAAGCGGCTGCGCGGAAGCGGCTGCGCGGAAGCGGCTGCGCGGAAGCGGCTGCGCGGAAGCGGCTGCGCGGAAACGGCTGCGCGGAAACGGCTGCACGGAAACGGCTGCGCGGGAACGGCTGCGCGGGAACAGGTGCGCGGGAACAGGTGCGCGGGAACAGGTGCGCGGGAACAGCTGCGCAGGAACAGCTGCGCAGGAACAGCTGCACAGGAACAGGTGCGCAGGAACAGCTGCGCAGGAACAGCTGCGCAGGAACAGGTGCGCAGGAACAGGTGCGCAGAAACAGCTGCGCCGAAACAGCTGCGCAGAAACAGCGGCGCAGAAACAGCGGCGCAGAAACAGCGGCGCAGAAACAGCGGCGCAGAAACACTCTATAGCCTCCGGTTACAGGAGCGTACCTCCATGTTCAATGTTTTTTGGGCAGTTGAACATGTAAAGTTGAATCCCGTACGCGCGTGGTAGGATCTCTAGACCACGCGCGCGAACGGAGTTCGTCACCCATGCTGTTGCAGTGAAGTCTCATCAGAAAATCAGAAACAGCTGCGCAGAAGCGGCTGCGCAGAAGCGGCTGCGCGGAAGCGGCTGCGCGGAAGCGGCTGCGCGGAAGCGGCTGCGCGGAAGCGGCTGCGCGGAAGCGGCTGCGCGGAAGCGGCTGCGCGGAAGCGGCTGCGCGGAAGCGGCTGCGCGGAAGCGGCTGCGCGGAAACGGCTGCGCAGATACGGCTGCGCAGAAACGGCTGCGCAGAAACGGCTGCGCAGAAACGGCTGCGCAGAAACGGCTGCGCAGAAACGGCTGCGCAGAAACGGCTGCGCAGAAACGGCTGCGCAGAAACGGCTGCGCAGAAACGGCTGCGCAGAAACGGCTGCGCAGAAGCGGCTGCGCAGAAACGGCTGCGCAGAAACAGCTGCGCAGAAACAGCTGCGCAGAAACAGCTGCGCAGAAACAGCTGCGCAGAAGCAGCTGCGCAGAAACAGCTGCGCAGAAACAGCTGCGCAGAAACAGCTGCGCAGAAACAGCTGCGCAGAAACAGCTGCGCAGAAACAGCTGCGCAGAAACAGCTGCGCAGGAACAGCTGCGCAGAAACAGCTGCGCAGGAACAGCTGCGCAGGAACAGCTGCGCAGGAACAGCTGCGCAGAAACAGCTGCGCAGGAACAGCTGCGCAGGAACAGCTGCGCAGGAACAGCTGCGCAGGAACAGCTGCGCAGAAACAGCTGCGCAGAAACAGCTGCGCAGAAACAGCTGCGCAGAAACAGCTGCGCAGGAACAGCTGCGCAGAAACAGCTGCGCAGAAACAGTGCGCAGAAACAGCTGCGCAGAAACAGCTGCGCAGAAACAGCTGCGCAGGAACAGCTGCGCAGAAACAGCTGCGCAGAAACAGCTGCGCAGAATCAGCTGTGCAGAATCAGCTGCGCAGAAACAGCTGCGCAGAAACAGCTGCGCAGGAACAGCTGCGCAGGAACAGCTGCGCAGAAACAGCTGCGCAGAAACAGCTGCGCAGAAACAGCTGCGCAGGAACAGCTGCGCAGGAACAGCTGCGCAGGAACAGCTGCGCAGGAACAGCTGCGCAGGAACAGCTGCGCAGAAACAGCTGCGCGGAAACAGCTGCGCGGAAACAGCTGCGCGGAAACAGCTGCGCGGAAACAGCTGCGCGGAAACAGCTGCGCGGAAACAGCTGCGCGGAAACAGCTGCGCGGAAACAGCTGCGCGGAAACAGCTGCGCAGAAACAGCTGCGCAGAAACAGCTGCGCAGAAACAGCTGCGCAGAAACAGCTGCGCAGAAACAGCGGCGCAGAAACAGCGGCGCAGAAACACTCTATAGCCTCCGGTTACAGGAGCGTACCTCCATGTTCAATGTTTTTTGGGCAGTTGAACATGTAAAGTTGAATCCCGTACGCGCGTGGTAGGATCTCTAGACCACGCGCGCGTACGGAGTTCGTCACCCATGCTGTTGCAGTGAAGTCTCATCAGAAAATCAGAAACAGCTGCGCAGAAGCGGCTGCGCAGAAGCGGCTGCGCAGAAGCGGCTGCGCAGAAACGGCTGCGCAGGAACGGCTGCGCAGGAACGGCTGCGCAGGAACGGCTGCGCAGGAACGGCTGCGCAGGAACGGCTGCGCAGGAACGGCTGCGCAGAAACGGCTGCGCAGAAACAGCTGCGCAGAAACAGCTGCGCATAAACGGCTGCGCATAAACGGCTGCGCATAAACGGCTGCGCATAAACGGCTGCGCATAAACGGCTGCGCAGAAACGGCTGCGCATAAACGGCTGCGCATAAACGGCTGCGCATAAACGGCTGCGCATAAACGGCTGCGCATAAACGGCTGCGCAGGAACGGCTGCGCAGGAACGGCTGCGCAGAAACGGCTGCGCAGAAACGGCTGCGCAGAAACGGCTGCACAGAAACGGCTGCGCAGAAACGGCTGCGCAGAAACGGCTGCGCAGAAACGGCTGCGCAGAAACGGCTGCGCAGAAGCGGCTGCGCAGAAGCGGCTGCGCAGAAACGGCTGCGCAGATACGGCTGCGCAGAAACGGCTGCGCAGAAACGGCTGCGCAGAAACGGCTGCGCAGAAACGGCTGCGCAGAAACGGCTGCGCAGAAACGGCTGCGCAGAAACGGCTGCGCAGAAACGGCTGCGCAGAAGCGGCTGCGCAGAAGCGGCTGCGCAGAAACGGCTGCGCAGATACGGCTGCGCAGAAACGGCTGCGCAGAAACGGCTGCGCAGAAACGGCTGCGCAGAAACGGCTGCGCAGAAACGGCTGCGCAGAAACGGCTGCGCAGTAACGGCTGCGCAGAAACGGCTGCGCAGAAACGGCTGCGCAGAAACGGCTGCGCAGAAACGGCTGCGCAGAAACGGCTGCGCAGAAACGGCTGCGCAGAAACGGCTGCGCAGAAACGGCTGCGCAGAAACGGCTGCGCAGAAACAGCTGCGCAGAAACAGCGGCGCAGAAACAGCTGCGCAGAAACAGCTGCGCAGAAACAGCTGCGCAGAAACAGCTGCGCAGAAGCAGCTGCGCAGAAACAGCTGCGCAGAAACAGCTGCGCAGAAACAGCTGCGCAGAAACAGTGCGCAGAAACAGCTGCGCAGAAACAGCTGCGCAGAAACAGCTGCGCAGGAACAGCTGCGCAGAAACAGCTGCGCAGAAACAGCTGCGCAGAATCAGCTGCGCAGAATCAGCTGCGCAGAAACAGCTGCGCAGAAACAGCTGCACAGGAACAGCTGCGCAGGAACAGCTGCGCAGAAACAGCTGCGCAGAAACAGCTGCGCAGAAACAGCTGCGCAGGAACAGCTGCGCAGGAACAGCTGTGCAGGAACAGCTGCGCAGGAACAGCTGCGCAGGAACAGCTGCGCAGGAACAGCTACGCAGGAACAGCTGCGCAGGAACAGCTGCGCAGAAACAGCTGCGCAGGAACAGCTGCGCAGGAACAGCTGCGCAGGAACAGCTGCGCGGAAACAGCTGCGCGGAAACAGCTGCGCGGAAACAGCTGCGCGGAAACAGCTGCGCGGAAACAGCTGCGCGGAAACAGCTGCGCGGAAACAGCTGCGCGGAAACAGCTGCGCGGAAACAGCTGCGCGGAAACAGCTGCGCAGAAACAGCTGCGCAGAAGCAGCTGCGCAGAAACAGCTGCGCAGAAACAGCTGCGCAGAAACAGCTGCGCAGAAACAGCTGCGCAGAAACAGCTGCGCAGAAACAGCGGCGCAGAAACAGCGGCGCAGAAACACTCTATAGCCTCCGGTTACAGGAGCGTACCTCCATGTTCAATGTTTTTTGGGCAGTTGAACATGTAAAGTTGAATCCCGTACGCGCGTGGTAGGATCTCTAGACCACGCGCGCGTACGGAGTTCGTCACCCATGCTGTTGCAGTGAAGTCTCATCAGAAAATCAGAAACAGCTGCGCAGAAGCGGCTGCGCAGGAACAGCTGCGCAGGAACAGCTGCGCAGAAACAGCTGCACAGAAACAGCTGCGCATAAACAGCTGCGCATAAACAGCTGCGCATAAACAGCTGCGCATAAACAGCTGCGCATAAACAGCTGCGCATGAACAGCTGCGCATGAACAGCTGCGCATGAACAGCTGCGCAGAAACAGCTGCGCAGAAACAGCTGCGCAGAAACAGCTGCGCAGAAACAGCTGCGCAGGAACAGCTGCGCAGGAACAGCTGCGCAGAAACAGCTGCGCAGGAACAGCTGCGCAGGAACAGCTGCGCAGGAACAGCTGCGCAGAAACAGCTGCGCAGGAACAGCAGCGCAGGAACAGCTGCGCAGGAACAGCTGCGCAGGAACAGCTGCGCAGGAACAGCCGCGCAGGAACAGCCGCGCAGGAACAGCCGCGCAGGAACAGCCGCGCCGAAACAGCCGCGCCGAAACAGCCGCGCCGAAACAGCCGCGCCGAAACAGCCGCGCCGAAACAGCCGCGCCGAAACAGCCGCGCCGAAACAGCCGCGCCGAAACAGCCGCGCCGAAACAGCCGCGCCGAAACAGCCGCGCCGAAAAAGCCGCGCCGAAAAAGCCGCGCCGAAACAGCCGCGCCGAAACAGCCGCGCCGAAACAGCCGCGCCGAAACAGCCGCGCCGAAACAGCCGCGCCGAAACAGCCGCGCCGAAACAGCCGCGCCGAAACAGCCGCGCCGAAACAGCCGCGCCGAAACAGCCGCGCCGAAACAGCCGCGCCGAAACAGCCGCGCCGAAACAGCCGCGCCGAAACAGCCGCGCCGAAACAGCCGCGCCGAAACAGCCGCGCCGAAACAGCCGCGCCGAAACAGCCGCGCCGAAACAGCCGCGCCGAAACTGCCGCGCCGAAACTGCCGCGCCGAAACTGCCGCGCCGAAACTGCCGCGCCGTAACTGCCGCGCCGAAACTGCCGCGCCGAAACTGCCGCGCCGAAACTGCCGCGCCGAAACAGCCGCGCCGAAACAGCCGCGCCGAAACAGCCGCGCCGAAACAGCCGCGCCGAAACAGCCGCGCCGAAACAGCCGCGCCGAAACAGCCGCGCCGAAACAGCCGCGCCGAAACAGCCGCGCCGAAACAGCCGCGCCGAAACAGCCGCGCCGAAACTGCCGCGCCGAAACTGCCGCGCCGAAACTGCCGCGCCGAAACTGCCGCGCCGAAACTGCCGCGCCGAAACTGCCGCGCCGAAACTGCCGCGCCGAAACTGCCGCGCCGAAACTGCCGCGCCGAAACTGCTGCGCCGAAACAGCTGCGCCGAAACAGCTGCGCCGAAACAGCTGCGCCGAAACAGCTGCGCAGAAACAGCTAGGCATAAGCAGCTGCGCAGAAACAGCTGCGCAGAAACAGCTGCGCAGAAACAGATGCGCAGAAACAGCTGCGCAGAAACAGCTGCGCGGAAACAGCTGCGCGGAAACAGCTGCGCGGAAACAGCTGCGCGGAAACAGCTGCGCGGAAACAGCTGCGCGGAAACAGCTGCGCGGAAACAGCTGCGCGGAAACAGCTGCGCAGAAACAGCTGCGCAGAAGCAGCTGCGCAGAAACAGCTGCGCAGAAACAGCTGCGCAGAAACAGCTGCGCAGAAACAGCTGCGCAGAAACAGCTGCGCAGAAACAGCTGCGCAGAAACAGCGGCGCAGAAACAGCGGCGCAGAAACACTCTATAGCCTCCGGTTACAGGAGCGTACCTCCATGTTCAATGTTTTTTGGGCAGTTGAACATGTAAAGTTGAATCCCGTACGCGCGTGGTAGGATCTCTAGACCACGCGCGCGTACGGAGTTCGTCACCCATGCTGTTGCAGTGAAGTCTCATCAGAAAATCAGAAACAGCTGCGCAGAAGCGGCTGCGCAGGAACAGCTGCGCAGGAACAGCTGCGCAGAAACAGCTGCGCAGAAACAGCTGCGCATAAACAGCTGCGCATAAACAGCTGCGCATAAACAGCTGCGCATAAACAGCTGCGCATAAACAGCTGCGCATAAACAGCTGCGCATGAACAGCTGCGCATGAACAGCTGCGCATGAACAGCTGCGCAGAAACAGCTGCGCAGAAACAGCTGCGCAGAAACAGCTGCGCAGAAACAGCTGCGCAGAAACAGCTGCGCAGGAACAGCTGCGCAGGAACAGCTGCGCAGAAACAGCTGCGCAGGAACAGCTGCGCAGGAACAGCTGCGCAGAAACAGCTGCGCAGAAACAGCAGCACAGGAACAGCTGCGCAGGAACAGCTGCGCAGGAACAGCTGCGCAGGAACAGCCGCGCAGGAACAGCCGCGCAGGAACAGCCGCGCCGAAACAGCCGCGCCGAAACAGCCGCGCCGAAACAGCCGCGCCGAAACAGCCGCGCCGAAACAGCCGCGCCGAAACAGCCGCGCCGAAACAGCCGCGCCGAAACAGCCGCGCCGAAACAGCCGCGCCGAAACAGCCGCGCCGAAAAAGCCGCGCCGAAAAAGCCGCGCCGAAAAAGCCGCGCCGAAACAGCCGCGCCGAAACAGCCGCGCCGAAACAGCCGCGCCGAAACAGCCGCGCCGAAACAGCCGCGCCGAAACAGCCGCGCCGAAACAGCCGCGCCGAAACAGCCGCGCCGAAACAGCCGCGCCGAAACAGCCGCGCCGAAACAGCCGCGCCGAAACAGCCGCGCCGAAACAGCCGCGCCGAAACAGCCGCGCCGAAACAGCCGCGCCGAAACAGCCGCGCCGAAACAGCCGCGCCGAAACTGCCGCGCCGAAACTGCCGCGCCGAAACTGCCGCGCCGAAACTGCCGCGCCGTAACTGCCGCGCCGAAACTGCCGCGCCGAAATTGCCGCGCCGAAACTGCCGCGCCGAAACAGCCGCGCCGAAACAGCCGCGCCGAAACAGCCGCGCCGAAACAGCCGCGCCGAAACAGCCGCGCCGAAACAGCCGCGCCGAAACAGCCGCGCCGAAACAGCCGCGCCGAAACAGCCGCGCCGAAACAGCGGCGCCGAAACTGCCGCGCCGAAACTGCCGCGCCGAAACTGCCGCGCCGAAACTGCCGCGCCGAAACTGCCGCGCCGAAACTGCCGCGCCGAAACTGCTGCGCCGAAACTGCTGCGCCGAAACAGCTGCGCCGAAACAGCTGCGCCGAAACAGCTGCGCCGAAACAGCTGCGCAGAAACAGCTAGGCATAAGCAGCTGCGCAGAAACAGCTGCGCAGAAACAGCTGCGCAGAAACAGATGCGCAGAAACAGCTGCGCAGAAACAGCTGCGCAGAAACAGCTGCGCAGAAACAGCTGCGCAGAAACAGCTGCGCAGAAACAGCTGCGCAGAGACAGCTGCGCAGAGACAGCTGCGCAGAGACAGCTGCGCAGAAACAGCTGCGCAGAAACAGCTGCGCAGAAACAGCTGCGCAGAAACAGCTGCGCAGAAACAGCTTCGCAGAAACAGCTGCGCAGAAACAGATGCGCAGAAACAGCTGCGCAGAAACAGCTGCGCAGAAACAGCGGCGCAGAAACACTCTATAGCCTCCGGTTACAGGAGCGTACCTCCATGTTCAATGTTTTTTGGGCAGTTGAACATGTAAAGTTGAATCCCGTACGCGCGTGGTAGGATCTCTAGACCACGCGCGCGTACGGAGTTCGTCACCCATGCTGTTGCAGTGAAGTCTCATCAGAAAATCAGAAACAGCTGCGCGGAGACGGCTGCGCAGAAGCGGCTGCGCGGAAGCGGCTGCGCGGAAGCGGCTGCGCGGAAGCGGCTGCGCGGAAGCGGCTGCGCGGAAGCGGCTGCGCGGAAGCGGCTGCGCGGAAACGGCTGCGCGGAAACGGCTGCGCGGAAACGGCTGCACGGAAACGGCTGCGCGGGAACGGCTGCGCGGGAACAGGTGCGCGGGAACAGGTGCGCGGGAACAGGTGCGCGGGAACAGCTGCGCAGGAACAGCTGCGCAGGAACAGCTGCACAGGAACAGGTGCGCAGGAACAGCTGCGCAGGAACAGCTGCGCAGGAACAGGTGCGCAGGAACAGGTGCGCAGAAACAGCTGCGCCGAAACAGCTGCGCAGAAACAGCGGCGCAGAAACAGCGGCGCAGAAACAGCGGCGCAGAAACAGCGGCGCAGAAACACTCTATAGCCTCCGGTTACAGGAGCGTACCTCCATGTTCAATGTTTTTTGGGCAGTTGAACATGTAAAGTTGAATCCCGTACGCGCGTGGTAGGATCTCTAGACCACGCGCGCGAACGGAGTTCGTCACCCATGCTGTTGCAGTGAAGTCTCATCAGAAAATCAGAAACAGCTGCGCAGAAGCGGCTGCGCGGAAGCGGCTGCGCGGAAGCGGCTGCGCGGAAGCGGCTGCGCGGAAGCGGCTGCGCGGAAGCGGCTGCGCGGAAGCGGCTGCGCGGAAGCGGCTGCGCGGAAGCGGCTGCGCGGAAGCGGCTGCGCGGAAGCGGCTGCGCGGAAGCGGCTGCGCGGAAACGGCTGCGCAGATACGGCTGCGCAGAAACGGCTGCGCAGAAACGGCTGCGCAGAAACGGCTGCGCAGAAACGGCTGCGCAGAAACGGCTGCGCAGAAACGGCTGCGCAGAAACGGCTGCGCAGAAACGGCTGCGCAGAAACGGCTGCGCAGAAACGGCTGCGCAGAAACGGCTGCGCAGAAGCGGCTGCGCAGAAACGGCTGCGCAGAAACGGCTGCGCAGAAACGGCTGCGCAGAAACAGCTGCGCAGAAACAGCTGCGCAGAAACAGCTGCGCAGAAACAGCTGCGCAGAAACAGCTGCGCAGAAACAGCTGCGCAGAAGCAGCTGCGCAGAAACAGCTGCGCAGAAACAGCTGCGCAGAAACAGCTGCGCAGAAACAGCTGCGCAGAAACAGCTGCGCAGAAACAGCTGCGCAGAAACAGCTGCGCAGATACAGCTGCGCAGATACAGCTGCGCAGATACAGCTGCGCAGAAACAGCTGCGCAGAAACAGCTGCGCAGAAACAGCTGCGCAGAAACAGCTGCGCAGGAACAGCTGCGCAGAAACAGCTGCGCAGGAACAGCTGCGCAGGAACAGCTGCGCAGGAACAGCTGCGCAGAAACAGCTGCGCAGGAACAGCTGCGCAGGAACAGCTGCGCAGGAACAGCTGCGCAGGAACAGCTGCGCAGGAACAGCTGCGCAGGAACAGCTGCGCAGGAACAGCTGCGCAGGAACAGCTGCGCAGAAACAGCTGCGCAGAAACAGCTGCGCAGAAACAGCTGCGCAGAAACAGCTGCGCAGAAACAGCTGCGCAGAAACAGCGGCGCAGGAACAGCGGCGCAGAAACAGCGGCGCAGAAACACTCTATAGCCTCCGGTTACAGGAGCGTACCTCCATGTTCAATGTTTTTTGGGCAGTTGAACATGTAAAGTTGAATCCCGTACGCGCGTGGTAGGATCTCTAGACCACGCGCGCGTACGGAGTTCGTCACCCATGCTGTTGCAGTGAAGTCTCATCAGAAAATCAGAAACAGCTGCGCAGAAGCGGCTGCGCAGAAGCGGCTGCGCAGAAACGGCTGCGCAGAAACGGCTGCGCAGAAACGGCTGCGCAGGAACAGCTGCGCATAAGCGGCTGCGCATAAGCGGCTGCGCAGAAGCGGCTGCGCTGAAGCGGCTGCGCAGAAGCGGCTGCGCAGAAGCGGCTGCGCAGAAGCGGCTGCGCAGAAGCGGCTGCGCAGAAGCGGCTGCGCAGAAGCGGCTGCGCAGAAGCGGCTGCGCAGAAGCGGCTGCGCAGAAGCGGCTGCGCAGTAGCGGCTGCGCAGTAGCGGCTGCGCAGAAGCGGCTGCGCAGAAGCGGCTGCGCAGAAGCGGCTGCGCAGAAGCGGCTGCGCAGAAGCGGCTGCGCAGAAGCGGCTGCGCAGAAGCGGCTGCGCAGAAGCGGCTGCGCAGAAGCGGCTGCGCAGAAACGGCTGCGCAGAAACGGCTGCGCAGAAACGGCTGCGCAGAAACGGCTGCGCAGAAGCGGCTGCGCAGAAGCGGCTGCGCAGAAGCGGCTGCGCAGAAGCGGCTGCGCAGAAGCGGCTGCGCAGAAGCGGCTGCGCAGAAGCGGCTGCGCAGAAGCGGCTGCGCAGAAGCGGCTGCGCAGAAGCGGCTGCGCAGAAACGGCTGCGCAGAAACGGCTGCGCAGAAACGGCTGCGCAGAAACGGCTGCGCAGATACGGCTGCGCAGAAACGGCTGCGCAGAAACGGCTGCGCAGAAACGGCTGCGCAGATACGGCTGCGCAGAAACGGCTGCGCAGAAACGGCTGCGCAGAAACGGCTGCGCAGAAACGGCTGCGCAGGAACGGCTACGCAGGAACGGCTGCGCAGGAACGGCTGCGCAGGAACGGCTGCGCAGGAACGGCTGCGCAGGAACGGCTGCGCAGGAACGGCTTCGCAGAAGCGGCTGCGCAGAAGCGGCTGCGCAGATGCGGCTGCGCAGAAGCGGCTGCGCAGAAGCGGCTGCGCAGAAGCGGCTGCGCAGAAGCGGCTGCGCAGAAGCGGCTGCGCAGAAGCGGCTGCGCAGAAGCGGCTGCGCAGAAGCGGCTGCGCAGAAGCGGCTGCGCAGAAGCGGCTGCGCAGAAGCGGCTGCGCAGAAACGGCTGCGCAGAAACGGCTGCGCAGAAACGGCTGCGCAGAAACGGCTGCGCAGAAACGGCTGCGCAGAAACGGCTGCGCAGAAACGGCTGCGCAGGAACGGCTGCGCAGGAACGGCTGCGCAGAAACGGCTGCGCAGAAACGGCTGCGCAGAAACGGCTGCGCAGAAACGGCTGCGCATAAACGGCTGCGCAGAAACGGCTGCGCAGAAACGGCTGCGCAGAAACGGCTGCGCAGAAACGGCTGCGCAGAAACGGCTGCGCAGAAACGGCTGCGCAGAAACGGCTGCGCAGAAACAGCTGCGCAGAAACAGCTGCGCAGAAACAGCTGCGCAGGAACAGCTGCACAGAAACAGCTGCGCAGAAACAGCTGCGCAGAAACAGCTGCGCAGGAACAGCTGCGCAGGAACAGCTGCGCAGAAACAGCTGCGCAGGAACAGCTGCGCAGGAACAGCTACGCAGGAACAGCTGCGCAGGAACAGCTGCGCAGGAACAGCTGCGCAGGAACAGCTGCGCAGGAACAGCTGCGCAGGAACAGCTGCGCAGAAACAGCTGCGCAGGAACAGCTGCGCAGAAACAGCTGCGCAGGAACAGCTGCGCAGAAACAACTGCGCAGAAACAACTGCGCAGAAACAGCTGCGCAGGAACAGCTGCGCAGAAACAGCTGCGCAGAAACAGCTGCGCAGAAACAGCTTCGCAGAAACAGCTGCGCAGAAACAGCTGCGCAGAAACAGCTGCGCAGGAACAGCTGCGCAGGAACAGCTGCGCAGAAACAGCTGCGCAGAAACAGCTGCGCAGAAACAGCTGCGCAGGAACAGCTGCGCAGAAACAGCTGCGCAGAAACAGCTGCGCAGAAACAGCTGCGCAGAAACAGCTGCGCAGAAACAGCTGCGCAGAAACAGCTGCGCAGAAACAGCTGCGCAGAAACAGCTGCGCAGAAACAGCTGCGCAGAAACAGCTGCGCAGAAACAGCTGCGCAGAAACAGCTGCGCAGGAACAGCTGCGCAGGAACAGCTGCGCAGGAACAGCTGCGCAGGAACAGCTGCGCAGGAACAGGTGCGCAGGAACAGGTGCGCAGGAACAGGTGCGGAGGAACAGGTGCGCAGGAACAGCTGCGCAGGAACAGGTGCGCAGGAGCAGGTGCGCAGGAGCAGCTGCGCAGGAACAGCTGCGCAGGAACAGCTGCGCAGGAACAGCTGCGCAGGAACAGCTGCGCAGGAACAGCTGCGCAGGAACAGCTGCGCAGGAACAGCTGCGCAGGAACAGGTGCGCAGGAACAGCTGCGCAGAAACAGCTGCGCAGAAACAGCTGCGCAGAAACAGCTGCGCAGAAACAGCTGCGCAGAAACAGCTGCGCAGAAACAGCTGCGCAGAAACAGCTGCGCAGAAACAGCTCCGCAGAAACAGCTGCGCAGAGACAGCTGCGCAGAGACAGCTGCGCAGAGACAGCTGCGCAGAAACAGCTGCGCAGAAACAGCTGCGCAGAAACAGCTGCGCAGAAACAGCTGCGCAGAAACAGCTGCGCAGAAACAGCTGCGCAGAAACAGCTGCGCAGAAACAGATGCGAAGAAACAGCTGCGCAGAAACAGCTGCGCAGAAACACCTGCGCAGAAACAGCGGCGCAGAAACAGCGGCGCAGAAACAGCTGCGCAGGAACAGCTGCGCAGGAACAGCTGCGCAGAAACAGCTGCGCAGGAACAGCTGCGCAGGAACAGCTGCGCAGAAACAGCTGCGCAGAAACAGCTGCGCAGAAACAGCTGCGCAGGAACAGCTGCGCAGGAACAGCTGCGCAGAAACAGCTGCGCAGAAACAGCTGCGCAGAAACAGCTGCGCAGGAACAGCTGCGCAGGAACAGCTGCGCAGAAACAGCTGCGCAGAAACAGCTGCGCAGAAACAGCTGCGCAGAAACAGCTGCGCAGAAACAGCTGCGCAGAAACAGCTGCGCAGAGACAGCTGCGCAGAGACAGCTGCGCAGAAACAGCTGCGCAGAAACAGCTGCGCAGAAACAGCTGCGCAGAAACAGCTGCGCAGAAACAGCTGCGCAGAAACAGCTGCGCAGAAACAGCTGCGCAGAAACAGCTGCGCAGAAACAGCTGCGCAGAAACAGCGGCGCAGAAACAGCGGCGCAGAAACAGCGGCGCAGAAACACTCTATAGCCTCTGGTTACAGGAGCGTACCTCCATGTTCAATGTTTTTTGGGCAGTTGAACATGTAAAGTTGAATCCCGTACGCGCGTGGTAGGATCTCTAGACCACGCGCGCGTACGGAGTTCGTCACCCATGCTGTTGCAGTGAAGTCTCATCAGAAAATCAGAAACAGCTGCGCGGAGACGGCTGCGCAGAAGCGGCTGCGCGGAAGCGGCTGCGCGGAAACGGCTGCGCGGAAACGGCTGCGCGAGAACAGCTGCGCGAGAACAGGTGCGCGGGAACAGGTGCGCGGGAACAGCTGCGCAGGAACAGCTGCGCAGGAACAGCTGCGCAGGAACAGGTGCGCAAAAACAGGTGCGCAAAAACAGGTGCGCAGGAACAGCTGCGCAGGAACAGCTGCGCAGGAACAGCTGCGCAGGAACAGCTGCGCAGGAACAGCTGCGCAGGAACAGCTGCGCAGAAACAGCTGCGCAGGAACAGCTGCGCAGGAACAGCTGCGCAGAAACGGCTGCGCAGAAACGGCTGCGCAGAAACGGCTGCGCAGAAACGGCTGCGCAGAAACGGCTCCGCAGAAACGGCTGCGCAGAAACGGCAGCGCAGGAACGGCTGCGCAGAAACGGCTGCGCAGAAACGGCTGCGCAGAAACGGCTGCGCAGAAACGGCTGCGCAGAAACGGCTGCGCAGAAACGGCTGCGCAGAAACGGCTGCGCAGAAACGGCTGCGCAGAAACGGCTGCGCAGAAACGGCTGCGCAGAAACGGCTGCGCAGAAACGGCTGCGCAGAAACGGCTGCGCAGAAACAGCTGCGCAGAAACAGCTGCGCAGAAACAGCTGCGCAGGAACAGCTGCGCAGGAACAGCTGTGCAGAAACAGCTGCGCAGAAACAGCTGCGCAGAAACAGCTGCGCAGGAACAGCTGCGCAGAAACAGCTGCGCAGAAACAGCTGCGCAGAAACAGCTGCGCAGAAACAGCTGCGCAGAAACAGCTGCGCAGAAACAGCTGCGCAGAAACAGCTGCGCAGAAACAGCTGCGCAGAAACAGCTGCGCAGAAACAGCTGCGCAGAAACAGCTGCGCAGAAACAGCTGCGCAGGAACAGCTGCGCAGGAACAGCTGCGCAGGAACAGCTGCGCAGGAACAGCTGCGCAGGAACAGGTGCGCAGGAACAGGTGCGCAGGAACAGGTGCGGAGGAACAGGTGCGCAGGAACAGCTGCGCAGGAACAGGTGCGCAGGAGCAGGTGCGCAGGAACAGCTGCGCAGGAACAGCTGCGCAGGAACAGCTGCGCAGGAACAGCTGCGCAGGAACAGCTGCGCAGGAACAGCTGCGCAGGAACAGCTGCGCAGGAACAGCTGCGCAGGAACAGGTGCGCAGGAACAGCTGCGCAGAAACAGCTGCGCAGAAACAGCTGCGCAGAAACAGCTGCGCAGAAACAGCTGCGCAGAAACAGCTGCGCAGAAACAGCTGCGCAGAAACAGCTGCGCAGAAACAGCTGCGCAGAAACAGCTCCGCAGAAACAGCTGCGCAGAGACAGCTGCGCAGAGACAGCTGCGCAGATACAGCTGCGCAGAAACAGCTGCGCAGAAACAGCTGCGCAGAAACAGCTGCGCAGAAACAGCTGCGCAGAAACAGCTGCGCAGAAACAGCTGCGCAGAAACAGCTGCGCAGAAACAGCTGCGCAGAAACAGATGCGAAGAAACAGCTGCGCAGAAACAGCTGCGCAGAAACACCTGCGCAGAAACAGCGGCGCAGAAACAGCGGCGCAGAAACAGCTGCGCAGGAACAGCTGCGCAGAAACAGCTGCGCAGAAACAGCTGCGCAGGAACAGCTGCGCAGGAACAGCTGCGCAGAAACAGCTGCGCAGAAACAGCTGCGCAGAAACAGCTGCGCAGGAACAGCTGCGCAGGAACAGCTGCGCAGAAACAGCTGCGCAGAAACAGCTGCGCAGAAACAGCTGCGCAGGAACAGCTGCGCAGGAACAGCTGCGCAGAAACAGCTGCGCAGAAACAGCTGCGCAGAAACAGCTGCGCAGAAACAGCTGCGCAGAAACAGCTGCGCAGAAACAGCTGCGCAGAGACAGCTGCGCAGAGACAGCTGCGCAGAAACAGCTGCGCAGAAACAGCTGCGCAGAAACAGCTGCGCAGAAACAGCTGCGCAGAAACAGCTGCGCAGAAACAGCTGCGCAGAAACAGCTGCGCAGAAACAGCTGCGCAGAAACAGCTGCGCAGAAACAGCGGCGCAGAAACAGCGGCGCAGAAACAGCGGCGCAGAAACACTCTATAGCCTCTGGTTACAGGAGCGTACCTCCATGTTCAATGTTTTTTGGGCAGTTGAACATGTAAAGTTGAATCCCGTACGCGCGTGGTAGGATCTCTAGACCACGCGCGCGTACGGAGTTCGTCACCCATGCTGTTGCAGTGAAGTCTCATCAGAAAATCAGAAACAGCTGCGCGGAGACGGCTGCGCAGAAGCGGCTGCGCGGAAGCGGCTGCGCGGAAACGGCTGCGCGGAAACGGCTGCGCGAGAACAGCTGCGCGAGAACAGGTGCGCGGGAACAGGTGCGCGGGAACAGCTGCGCAGGAACAGCTGCGCAGGAACAGCTGCGCAGGAACAGGTGCGCAAAAACAGGTGCGCAAAAACAGGTGCGCAGGAACAGCTGCGCAGGAACAGCTGCGCAGGAACAGCTGCGCAGGAACAGCTGCGCAGGAACAGCTGCGCAGGAACAGCTGCGCAGAAACAGCTGCGCAGGAACAGCTGCGCAGGAACAGCTGCGCAGAAACGGCTGCGCAGAAACGGCTGCGCAGAAACGGCTGCGCAGAAACGGCTGCGCAGAAACGGCTCCGCAGAAACGGCTGCGCAGAAACGGCAGCGCAGGAACGGCTGCGCAGAAACGGCTGCGCAGAAACGGCTGCGCAGAAACGGCTGCGCAGAAACGGCTGCGCAGAAACGGCTGCGCAGAAACGGCTGCGCAGAAACGGCTGCGCAGAAACGGCTGCGCAGAAACGGCTGCGCAGAAACGGCTGCGCAGAAACGGCTGCGCAGAAACGGCTGCGCAGAAACGGCTGCGCAGAAACGGCTGCGCAGAAACAGCTGCGCAGAAACAGCTGCGCAGAAACAGCTGCGCAGAAGCAGCTGCGCAGAAGCAGCTGCGCAGAAGCAGCTGCGCAGAAGCAGCTGCGCAGAAGCAGCTGCGCAGAAGCAGCTGCGCAGAAACAGCTGCGCAGAAACAGCTGCGCAGAAACAGCTGCGCAGATACAGCTGCGCAGAAACAGCTGCGCAGAAACAGCTGCGCAGGAACAGCTGCGCAGGAACAGCTGCGCAGGAACAGCTGCGCAGGAACAGCTGCGCAGGAACAGCTGCGCAGAAACAGCTGCGCAGGAACAGCTGCGCAGGAACAGCTGCGCAGGAACAGCTGCGCAGGAACAGCTGCGCAGAAACAGCTGCGCAGAAACAGCTGCGCAGAAACAGCTGCGCAGAAACAGCTGCGCAGGAACAGCTGCGCAGGAACAGCTGCGCAGGAACAGCTGCGCAGGAACAGCTGCGCAGGAACAGCTGCGCAGGAACAGCTGCGCAGGTACAGCTGCGCAGGAACAGCTGCGCAGGAACAGCTGCGCAGGAACAGCTGCGCAGGAACAGCTGCGCAGGAACAGCTGCGCAGGTACAGCTGCGCAGGAGCAGCTGCGCAGGAACAGCTGCGCAGGAACAGCTGCGCAGAAACAGCTGCGCAGGAACAGCTGCGCAGAAACAGCTGCGCAGAAACAGCTGCGCAGGAACAGCTGCGCAGGAACAGCTGCGCAGGAACAGCTGCGCAGGAACAGCTGCGCAGAAACAGCTGCGCAGAAACAGCTGCGCAGAAACAGCTGCGCAGGAACAGCTGCGCAGGAACAGCTGCGCAGGAACAGCTGCGCAGGAACAGCTGCGCAGAAACTGCTGCGCAGAAACTGCTGCGCAGAAACAGCTGCGCAGAAACAGCTGCGCAGGAACAGCTGCGCAGGAACAGCTGCGCAGGAACAGCTGCGCAGGAACAGCTGCGCAGGAACAGCTGCGCAGGAACAGCTGCGCAGGAACAGCTGCGCAGAAACAGCTGCGCAGGAACAGCTGCGCAGAAACAGCTGCGCGGAAACAGCTGCGCGGAAACAGCTGCGCGGAAACAGCTGCGCAGAAACAGCTGCGCAGAAGCAGCTGCGCAGAAACAGCTGCGCAGAAACAGCTGCGCAGAAACAGCTGCGCAGAAACAGCTGCGCAGTAACAGCTGCGCAGAAACAGCTGCGCAGAAACAGCGGCGCAGAAACAGCGGCGCAGAAACACTCTATAGCCTCCGGTTACAGGAGCGTACCTCCATGTTCAATGTTTTTTGGGCAGTTGAACATGTAAAGTTGAATCCCGTACGCGCGTGGTAGGATCTCTAGACCACGCGCGCGTACGGAGTTCGTCACCCATGCTGTTGCAGTGAAGTCTCATCAGAAAATCAGAAACAGCTGCGCAGAAGCGGCTGCGCAGGAACAGCTGCGCAGGAACAGCTGCGCAGAAACAGCTGCGCAGAAACAGCTGCGCATAAACAGCTGCGCATAAACAGCTGCGCATAAACATCTGCGCATAAACAGCTGCGCATAAACAGCTGCGCATAAACAGCTGCGCATGAACAGCTGCGCATGAACAGCTGCGCATGAACAGCTGCGCAGAAACAGCTGCGCAGAAACAGCTGCGCAGAAACAGCTGCGCAGAAACAGCTGCGCAGAAACAGCTGCGCAGGAACAGCTGCACAGGAACAGCTGCGCAGAAACAGCTGCGCAGGAACAGCTGCGCAGGAACAGCTGCGCAGAAACAGCTGCGCAGAAACAGCAGCACAGGAACAGCTGCGCAGGAACAGCTGCGCAGGAACAGCTGCGCAGGAACAGCCGCGCAGGAACAGCCGCGCAGGAACAGCCGCGCAGGAACAGCCGCGCCGAAACAGCCGCGCCGAAACAGCCGCGCCGAAACAGCCGCGCCGAAACAGCCGCGCCGAAACAGCCGCGCCGAAACAGCCGCGCCGAAACAGCCGCGCCGAAACAGCCGCGCCGAAACAGCCGCGCCGAAAAAGCCGCGCCGAAAAAGCCGCGCCGAAAAAGCCGCGCCGAAACAGCCGCGCCGAAACAGCCGCGCCGAAACAGCCGCGCCGAAACAGCCGCGCCGAAACAGCCGCGCCGAAACAGCCGCGCCGAAACAGCCGCGCCGAAACAGCCGCGCCGAAACAGCCGCGCCGAAACAGCCGCGCCGAAACAGCCGCGCCGAAACAGCCGCGCCGAAACAGCCGCGCCGAAACAGCCGCGCCGAAACAGCCGCGCCGAAACAGCCGCGCCGAAACTGCCGCGCCGAAACTGCCGCGCCGAAACTGCCGCGCCGAAACTGCCGCGCCGTAACTGCCGCGCCGAAACTGCCGCGCCGAAATTGCCGCGCCGAAACTGCCGCGCCGAAACAGCCGCGCCGAAACAGCCGCGCCGAAACAGCCGCGCCGAAACAGCCGCGCCGAAACAGCCGCGCCGAAACAGCCGCGCCGAAACAGCCGCGCCGAAACAGCCGCGCCGAAACAGCCGCGCCGAAACAGCGGCGCCGAAACTGCCGCGCCGAAACTGCCGCGCCGAAACTGCCGCGCCGAAACTGCCGCGCCGAAACTGCCGCGCCGAAACTGCCGCGCCGAAACTGCCGCGCCGAAACTGCTGCGCCGAAACAGCTGCGCCGAAACAGCTGCGCCGAAACAGCTGCGCCGAAACAGCTGCGCAGAAACAGCTAGGCATAAGCAGCTGCGCAGAAACAGCTGCGCAGAAACAGCTGCGCAGAAACAGATGCGCAGAAACAGCTGCGCAGAAACAGCTGCGCAGAAACAGCTGCGCAGAAACAGCTGCGCAGAAACAGCTGCGCAGAAACAGCTGCGCAGAAACAGCTGCGCAGAAACAGCTGCGCAGAGACAGCTGCGCAGAGACAGCTGCGCAGAGACAGCTGCGCAGAAACAGCTGCGCAGAAACAGCTGCGCAGAAACAGCTGCGCAGAAACAGCTGCGCAGAAACAGCTTCGCAGAAACAGCTGCGCAGAAACAGATGCGCAGAAACAGCTGCGCAGAAACAGCTGCGCAGAAACAGCGGCGCAGAAACACTCTATAGCCTCCGGTTACAGGAGCGTACCTCCATGTTCAATGTTTTTTGGGCAGTTGAACATGTAAAGTTGAATCCCGTACGCGCGTGGTAGGATCTCTAGACCACGCGCGCGTACGGAGTTCGTCACCCATGCTGTTGCAGTGAAGTCTCATCAGAAAATCAGAAACAGCTGCGCGGAGACGGCTGCGCAGAAGCGGCTGCGCGGAAGCGGCTGCGCGGAAGCGGCTGCGCGGAAGCGGCTGCCCGGAAGCGGCTGCGCGGAAGCGGCTGCGCGGAAGCGGCTGCGCGGAAACGGCTGCGCGGAAACGGCTGCGCGGAAACGGCTGCACGGAAACGGCTGCGCGGGAACGGCTGCGCGGGAACAGGTGCGCGGGAACAGGTGCGCGGGAACAGGTGCGCGGGAACAGCTGCGCAGGAACAGCTGCGCAGGAACAGCTGCACAGGAACAGGTGCGCAGGAACAGCTGCGCAGGAACAGCTGCGCAGGAACAGGTGCGCAGGAACAGGTGCGCAGAAACAGCTGCGCCGAAACAGCTGCGCAGAAACAGCGGCGCAGAAACAGCGGCGCAGAAACAGCGGCGCAGAAACAGCGGCGCAGAAACACTCTATAGCCTCCGGTTACAGGAGCGTACCTCCATGTTCAATGTTTTTTGGGCAGTTGAACATGTAAAGTTGAATCCCGTACGCGCGTGGTAGGATCTCTAGACCACGCGCGCGAACGGAGTTCGTCACCCATGCTGTTGCAGTGAAGTCTCATCAGAAAATCAGAAACAGCTGCGCAGAAGCGGCTGCGCGGAAGCGGCTGCGCGGAAGCGGCTGCGCGGAAGCGGCTGCGCGGAAGCGGCTGCGCGGAAGCGGCTGCGCGGAAGCGGCTGCGCGGAAGCGGCTGCGCGGAAGCGGCTGCGCGGAAGCGGCTGCGCGGAAGCGGCTGCGCGGAAGCGGCTGCGCGGAAACGGCTGCGCAGATACGGCTGCGCAGAAACGGCTGCGCAGAAACGGCTGCGCAGAAACGGCTGCGCAGAAACGGCTGCGCAGAAACGGCTGCGCAGAAACGGCTGCGCAGAAACGGCTGCGCAGAAACGGCTGCGCAGAAACGGCTGCGCAGAAACGGCTGCGCAGAAGCGGCTGCGCAGAAACGGCTGCGCAGAAACGGCTGCGCAGAAACGGCTGCGCAGAAACAGCTGCGCAGAAACAGCTGCGCAGAAACAGCTGCGCAGAAACAGCTGCGCAGAAACAGCTGCGCAGAAGCAGCTGCGCAGAAACAGCTGCGCAGAAACAGCTGCGCAGAAACAGCTGCGCAGAAACAGCTGCGCAGAAACAGCTGCGCAGAAACAGCTGCGCAGAAACAGCTGCGCAGATACAGCTGCGCAGATACAGCTGCGCAGATACAGCTGCGCAGAAACAGCTGCGCAGAAACAGCTGCGCAGAAACAGCTGCGCAGAAACAGCTGCGCAGGAACAGCTGCGCAGAAACAGCTGCGCAGGAACAGCTGCGCAGGAACAGCTGCGCAGGAACAGCTGCGCAGAAACAGCTGCGCAGGAACAGCTGCGCAGGAACAGCTGCGCAGGAACAGCTGCGCAGGAACAGCTGCGCAGAAACAGCTGCGCAGGAACAGCTGTGCAGGAACAGCTGCGCAGGAACAGCTGCGCAGAAACAGCTGCGCAGAAACAGCTGCGCAGAAACAGCTGCGCAGAAACAGCTGCGCAGAAACAGCTGCGCAGAAACAGCGGCGCAGGAACAGCGGCGCAGAAACAGCGGCGCAGAAACACTCTATAGCCTCCGGTTACAGGAGCGTACCTCCATGTTCAATGTTTTTTGGGCAGTTGAACATGTAAAGTTGAATCCCGTACGCGCGTGGTAGGATCTCTAGACCACGCGCGCGTACGGAGTTCGTCACCCATGCTGTTGCAGTGAAGTCTCATCAGAAAATCAGAAACAGCTGCGCAGAAGCGGCTGCGCAGAAGCGGCTGCGCAGAAACGGCTGCGCAGAAACGGCTGCGCAGAAACGGCTGCGCAGAAACGGCTGCGCAGAAGCGGCTGCGCAGAAGCGGCTGCGCAGAAGCGGCTGCGCAGAAGCGGCTGCGCAGAAGCGGCTGCGCAGAAGCGGCTGCGCAGAAGCGGCTGCGCACAAGCGGCTGCGCAGAAGCGGCTGCGCAGAAGCGGCTGCGCAGAAGCGGCTGCGCAGAAGCGGCTGCGCAGAAGCGGCTGCGCAGAAGCGGCTGCGCAGAAGCGGCTGCGCAGAAGCGGCTGCGCAGAAGCGGCTGCGCAGAAGCGGCTGCGCAGAAGCGGCTGCGCAGAAGCGGCTGCGCAGAAGCGGCTGCGCAGAAGCGGCTGCGCAGAAGCGGCTGCGCAGAATCGGCTGCGCAGAAGCGGCTGCGCAGAATCGGCTGCGCAGAAGCGGCTGCGCAGAAGCGGCTGCGCAGAAGCGGCTGCGCAGAAGCGGCTGCGCAGAAGCGGCTGCGCAGAAGCGGCTGCGCAGAAGCGGCTGCGCAGAAGCGGCTGCGCAGAAGCGGCTGCGCAGAAGCGGCTGCGCAGAAGCGGCTGCGCAGAAGCGGCTGCGCAGAAGCGGCTGCGCAGAGACGGCTGCGCAGAGACGGCTGCGCAGAGACGGCTGCGCAGAAACGGCTGCGCAGAAACGGCTGCGCAGAAGCGGCTGCGCAGAAGCGGCTGCGCAGAAGCGGCTGCGCAGAAGCGGCTGCGCAGAAGCGGCTGCGCAGAAACGGCTGCGCAGAAGCGGCTGCGCAGAAGCGGCTGCGCAGAAGCGGCTGCGCAGAAGCGGCTGCGCAGAAACGGCTGCGCAGAAACGGCTGCGCAGAAACGGCTGCGCAGAAACGGCTGCGCAGATACGGCTGCGCAGAAACGGCTGCGCAGAAACGGCTGCGCAGAAACGGCTGCGCAGAAACGGCTGCGCAGAAACGGCTGCGCAGAAACGGCTGCGCAGAAACGGCTGCGCAGAAACGGCTGCGCAGAAACGGCTGCGCAGAAACGGCTGCGCAGGAACGGCTGCGCAGGAACGGCTGCGCAGGAACGGCTGCGCAGGAACGGCTGCGCAGGAACGGCTGCGCAGGAACGGCTGCGCAGGAACGGCTGCGCAGAAGCGGCTGCGCAGAAGCGGCTGCGCAGAAGCGGCTGCGCAGAAGCGGCTGCGCAGAAGCGGCTGCGCAGAAGCGGCTGCGCAGAAGCGGCTGCGCAGAAGCGGCTGCGCAGAAGCGGCTGCGCAGAAGCGGCTGCGCAGAAGCGGCTGCGCAGAAGCGGCTGCGCAGAAACGGCTGCGCAGAAGCGGCTGCGCAGAAGCGGCTGCGCAGAAGCGGCTGCGCAGAAACGGCTGCGCAGAGACGGCTGCGCGGATACGGCTGCGCGGATACGGCTGCGCGGAAACGGCTGCGCGGAAACGGCTGCGCGGAAACGGCTGCGCGGAAACGGCTGCGCGGAAACGGCTGCGCGGAAACGGCTGCGCAGAAGCGGCTGCGCAGAAGCGGCTGCGCAGAAGCGGCTGCGCAGAAGCGGCTGCGCAGATACGGCTGCGCAGAAACGGCTGCGCAGAAACGGCTGCGCAGAAACGGCTGCGCAGAAACGGCTGCGCAGAAACGACTGCGCAGAAACGGCTGCGCAGAAACGGCAGCGCAGAAACGGCTGCGCAGTAACGGCTGCGCAGAAACGGCTGCGCAGAAACGGCTGCGCAGAAACGGCTGCGCAGAAACGGCTGCGCAGAAACGGCTGCGCAGAAACGGCTGCGCAGAAACGGCTGCGCAGAAACGGCTGCGCAGAAACGGCTGCGCAGAAACGGCTGCGCAGAAACGGCTGCGCAGAAACAGCTGCGCAGAAACAGCTGCGCAGAAACAGCTGCGCAGAAACAGCTGCGCATAAACAGCTGCGCAGAAACAGCTGCGCAGAAACAGCTGCGCAGAAACAGCTGTGCAGAAACAGCTGCGCAGAAACAGCTGCGCAGAAACAGCTGCGCAGAAACAGCTGCGCAGAAACAGCTGCGCAGAATCAGCTGCGCAGAAACAGCTGCAGAGAATCAGCTGCGCAGAATCAGCTGCGCAGAAACAGCTGCGCAGGAACAGCTGCGCAGCAACAGCTGCGCAGAAACAGCTGCGCAGGAACAGCTGCGCAGGAACAGCTGCGCAGGAACAGCTGCGCAGGAACAGCTGCGCAGGAACAGCTGCGCAGGAACAGCTGCGCAGGAACAGCTGCGCAGGAACAGCTGCGCAGAAACAGCTGCGCAGGAACAGCTGCGCAGGAACAGCTGCACAGAAACAGCTGCGCCGAAACAGCTGCGCGGAAACAGCTGCGCGGAAACAGCTGCGCGGTAACAGCTGCGCGGAAACAGCTGCGCGGAAACAGCTGCGCGGAAACAGCTGCGCAGAAACAGCTGCGCAGAAACAGCTGCGCAGAAACAGCTGCGCAGAAACAGCTGCGCAGAAACAGCTGCGCAGAAACAGCGGCGCAGAAACAGCGGCGCAGAAACACTCTATAGCCTCCGGTTACAGGAGCGTACGTCCATGTTCAATGTTTTTTGGGCAGTTGAACATGTAAAGTTGAATCCCGTACGCGCGTGGTAGGATCTCTAGACCACGCGCGCGTACGGAGTTCGTCACCCATGCTGTTGCAGTGAAGTCTCATCAGAAAATCAGAAACGGCTGCGCAGAAGCGGCTGCGCAGAAGCGGCTGCGCAGAAGCGGCTGCGCAGAAGCGGCTGCGCAGAAGCGGCTGCGCAGAAGCGGCTGCGCAGAAGCGGCTGCGCAGAAGCGGCTGCGCAGAAGCGGCTGCGCAGAAGCGGCTGCGCAGAAGCGGCTGCGCAGAAGCGGCTGCGCAGAAGCGGCTGCGCAGAAGCGGCTGCGCAGAAACGGCTGCGCAGAAACGGCTGCGCAGATACGGCTGCGCAGAAACGGCTGCGCAGAAACGGCTGCGCAGAAAGGGCTGCGCAGGAACGGCTGCGCAGGAACGGCTGCGCAGGAACGGCTGCGCAGGAAAGGCTGCGCAGGAACGGCTGCGCAGAAGCGGCTGCGCAGAAGCGGCTGCGCAGAAGCGGCTGCGCAGAAGCGGCTGCGCAGAAGCGGCTGCGCAGAAGCGGCTGCGCAGAAGCGGCTGCGCAGAAGCGTCTTCGCAGAAGCGGCTGCGCAGAAGCGGCTGCGCAGTAGCGGCTGCGCAGTAGCGGCTGCGCAGAAGCGGCTGCGCAGAAGCGGCTGCGCAGAAGCGGCTGCGCAGAAGCGGCTGCGCAGAAGCGGCTGCGCAGAAGCGGCTGCGCAGAAGCGGCTGCGCAGAAACGGCTGCGCAGAAACGGCTGCGCAGAAACGGCTGCGCAGAAACGGCTGCGCAGAAACGGCTGCGCAGAAACGGCTGCGCAGAAACGGCTGCGCAGAAACGGCTGCGCAGAAACGGCTGCGCAGAAACGGCTGCGCAGAAACGGCTGCGCAGAAACGGCTGCGCAGAAGCGGCTGCGCAGAAACGGCTGCGCAGAAGCAGCTGCGCAGAAGCAACTGCGCAGAAGCAGCTGCGCAGAAGCAGCTGCGCAGAAGCAGCTGCGCAGAAGCAGCTGCGCAGAAACAGCTGCGCAGATACAGCTGCGCAGATACAGCTGCGCAGAAACAGCTGCGCAGAAACAGCTGCGCAGAAACAGCTGCGCAGAAACAGCTGCGCAGATACGGCTGCGCAGAAACGGCTGCGCAGAAGCGGCTGCGCAGAAGCGGCTGCGCAGAAGCGGCTGCGCAGAAGCGGCTGCGCAGAAGCGGCTGCGCAGAAGCGGCTGCGCAGAAGCGACTGCGCAGAAGCGGCTGCGCAGAAGCGGCTGCGCAGAAGCGGCTGCGCAGAAGCGGCTGCGCAGAATCGGCTGCGCAGAAACGGCTGCGCAGATACGGCTGCGCAGAAACGGCTGCGCAGAAACGGCTGCGCAGAAACGGCTGCGCAGAAACGGCTGCGCAGAAACGGCTGCGCAGAAACGGCTGCGCAGAAACGGCTGCGCAGAAACGGCTGCGCAGTAACGGCTGCGCAGAAACGGCTGCGCAGAAACGGCTGCGCAGTAACGGCTGCGCAGAAACGGCTGCGCAGAAACGGCTGCGCAGAAACGGCTGCGCAGAAACGGCTGCGCAGAAACGGCTGCGCAGAAACGGCTGCGCAGAAACGGCTGCGCAGAAACAGCTGCGCAGAAACAGCTGCGCAGAAACAGCTGCGCAGAAACAGCTGCGCAGAAACAGCTGCGCAGAAACAGCTGCGCAGGAACAGCTGCGCAGAAACAGCTGCGCAGAAACAGTGCGCAGAAACAGTGCGCAGAAACAGCTGCGCAGAAACAGCTGCGCAGGAACAGCTGCGCAGAAACAGCTGCGCAGAAACAGCTGCGCAGAATCAGCTGCGCAGAATCAGCTGCGCAGAAACAGCTGCGCAGAAACAGCTGCGCAGGAACAGCTGCGCAGGAACAGCTGCGCAGAAACAGCTGCGCAGAAACAGCTGCGCAGAAACAGCTGCGCAGGAACAGCTGCGCAGGAACAGCTGCGCAGGAACAGCTGCGCAGGAACAGCTGCGCAGAAACAGCTGCGCGGAAACAGCTGCGCGGAAACAGCTGCGCGGAAACAGCTGCGCGGAAACAGCTGCGCGGAAACAGCTGCGCGGAAACAGCTGCGCGGAAACAGCTGCGCGGAAACAGCTGCGCGGAAACAGCTGCGCGGAAACAGCTGCGCAGAAACAGCTGCGCAGAAACAGCTGCGCAGAAACAGCTGCGCAGAAACAGCTGCGCAGAAACAGCTGCGCAGAAACAGCGGCGCAGAAACAGCGGCGCAGAAACACTCTATAGCCTCCGGTTACAGGAGCGTACCTCCATGTTCAATGTTTTTTGGGCAGTTGAACATGTAAAGTTGAATCCCGTACGCGCGTGGTAGGATCTCTAGACCACGCGCGCGTACGGAGTTCGTCACCCATGCTGTTGCAGTGAAGTCTCATCAGAAAATCAGAAACAGCTGCGCAGAAGCGGCTGCGCAGAAGCGGCTGCGCAGAAGCGGCTGCACAGAAGCGGCTGCGCAGAAACGGCTGCGCAGGAACGGCTGCGCAGGAACGGCTGCGCAGGAACGGCTGCGCAGGAACGGCTGCGCAGGAACGGCTGCGCAGGAACGGCTGCGCAGAAACGGCTGCGCAGAAACAGCTGCGCAGAAACGGCTGCGCATAAACGGCTGCGCATAAACGGCTGCGCATAAACGGCTGCGCATAAACGGCTGCGCATAAACGGCTGCGCATAAACGGCTGCGCATAAACGGCTGCGCATAAACGGCTGCGCATAAACGGCTGCGCATAAACGGCTGCGCAGGAACGGCTGCGCAGGAACGGCTGCGCAGGAACGGCTGCGCAGAAACGGCTGCGCAGAAACGGCTGCGCAGAAACGGCTGCGCAGAAACGGCTGCGCAGAAACGGCTGCGCAGAAACGGCTGCGCAGAAGCGGCTGCGCAGAAGCGGCTGCGCAGAAACGGCTGCGCAGATACGGCTGCGCAGAAACGGCTGCGCAGAAACGGCTGCGCAGAAACGGCTGCGCAGAAACGGCTGCGCAGAAACGGCTGCGCAGAAACGGCTGCGCAGAAACGGCTGCGCAGAAGCGGCTGCGCAGAAGCGGCTGCGCAGAAACGGCTGCGCAGATACGGCTGCGCAGAAACGGCTGCGCAGAAACGGCTGCGCAGAAACGGCTGCGCAGAAACGGCTGCGCAGAAACGGCTGCGCAGAAACGGCTGCGTAGTAACAGCTGCGCAGAAACGGCTGCGCAGAAACGGCTGCGCAGAAACGGCTGCGCAGAAACGGCTGCGCAGAAACGGCTGCGCAGAAACGGCTGCGCAGAAACGGCTGCGCAGAAACGGCTGCGCAGAAACGGCTGCGCAGAAACGGCTGCGCAGAAACAGCTGCGCAGAAACAGCTGCGCAGAAACAGCTGCGCAGAAACAGCGGCGCAGAAACAGCTGCGCAGAAACAGCTGCGCAGAAACAGCTGCGCAGAAACAGCTGCGCAGAAGCAGCTGCGCAGAAACAGCTGCGCAGAAACAGCTGCGCAGAAACAGCTGCGCAGAAACAGTGCGCAGAAACAGCTGCGCAGAAACAGCTGCGCAGAAACAGCTGCGCAGGAACAGCTGCGCAGAAACAGCTGCGCAGAAACAGCTGCGCAGAAACAGCTGCGCAGAATCAGCTGCGCAGAATCAGCTGCGCAGAAACAGCTGCGCAGGAACAGCTGCGCAGGAACAGCTGCGCAGGAACAGCTGCGCAGAAACAGCTGCGCAGAAACAGCTGCGCAGAAACAGCTGCGCAGGAACAGCTGCGCAGGAACAGCTGCGCAGGAACAGCTGCGCAGGAACAGCTGCGCAGGAACAGCTGCGCAGGAACAGCTGCGCAGGAACAGCTGCGCAGGAACAGCTGCGCAGAAACAGCTGCGCAGGAACAGCTGCGCAGGAACAGCTGCGCAGGAACAGCTGCGCGGAAACAGCTGCGCGGAAACAGCTGCGCGGAAACAGCTGCGCGGAAACAGCTGCGCGGAAACAGCTGCGCGGAAACAGCTGCGCGGAAACAGCTGCGCGGAAACAGCTGCGCGGAAACAGCTGCGCGGAAACAGCTGCGCAGAAACAGCTGCGCAGAAGCAGCTGCGCAGAAACAGCTGCGCAGAAACAGCTGCGCAGAAACAGCTGCGCAGAAACAGCTGCGCAGAAACAGCTGCGCAGAAACAGCGGCGCAGAAACAGCGGCGCAGAAACACTCTATAGCCTCCGGTTACAGGAGCGTACCTCCATGTTCAATGTTTTTTGGGCAGTTGAACATGTAAAGTTGAATCCCGTACGCGCGTGGTAGGATCTCTAGACCACGCGCGCGTACGGAGTTCGTCACCCATGCTGTTGCAGTGAAGTCTCATCAGAAAATCAGAAACAGCTGCGCAGAAGCGGCTGCGCAGGAACAGCTGCGCAGGAACAGCTGCGCAGAAACAGCTGCGCATAAACAGCTGCGCATAAACAGCTGCGCATAAACAGCTGCGCATGAACAGCTGCGCATGAACAGCTGCGCAGAAACAGCTGCGCAGAAACAGCTGCGCAGAAACAGCTGCGCAGAAACAGCTGCGCAGGAACAGCTGCGCAGGAACAGCTGCGCAGGAACAGCTGCGCAGAAACAGCTGCGCAGGAACAGCTGCGCAGGAACAGCTGCGCAGAAACAGCTGCGCAGAAACAGCTGCGCAGGAACAGCAGCGCAGGAACAGCTGCGCAGGAAAAGCCGCGCAGGAACAGCCGCGCAGGAACAGCCGCGCAGGAACAGCCGCGCAGGAACAGCCGCGCAGGAACAGCCGCGCCGAAACAGCCGCGCCGAAACAGCCGCGCCGAAACAGCCGCGCCGAAACAGCCGCGCCGAAACAGCCGCGCCGAAACAGCCGCGCCGAAACAGCCGCGCCGAAACAGCCGCGCCGAAAAAGCCGCGCCGAAAAAGCCGCGCCGAAACAGCCGCGCCGAAACAGCCGCGCCGAAACAGCCGCGCCGAAACAGCCGCGCCGAAACAGCCGCGCCGAAACAGCCGCGCCCAAACAGCCGCGCCGAAACAGCCGCGCCGAAACAGCCGCGCCGAAACAGCCGCGCCGAAACAGCCGCGCCGAAACAGCCGCGCCGAAACAGCCGCGCCGAAACAGCCGCGCCGAAACAGCCGCGCCGAAACAGCCGCGCCGAAACAGCCGCGCCGAAACTGCCGCGCCGAAACTGCCGCGCCGAAACTGCCGCGCCGAAACTGCCGCGCCGTAACTGCCGCGCCGAAACTGCCGCGCCGAAACTGCCGCGCCGAAACTGCCGCGCCGAAACAGCCGCGCCGAAACAGCCGCGCCGAAACAGCCGCGCCGAAACAGCCGCGCCGAAACAGCCGCGCCGAAACAGCCGCGCCGAAACAGCCGCGCCGAAACAGCCGCGCCGAAACAGCCGCGCCGAAACAGCCGCGCCGAAACAGCCGCGCCGAAACTGCCGCGCCGAAACTGCCGCGCCGAAACTGCCGCGCCGAAACTGCCGCGCCGAAACTGCCGCGCCGAAACTGCCGCGCCGAAACTGCCGCGCCGAAACTGCCGCGCCGAAACTGCTGCGCCGAAACAGCTGCGCCGAAACAGCTGCGCCGAAACAGCTGCGCCGAAACAGCTGCGCAGAAACAGCTAGGCATAAGCAGCTGCGCAGAAACAGCTGCGCAGAAACAGCTGCGCAGAAACAGATGCGCAGAAACAGCTGCGCAGAAACAGCTGCGCAGAAACAGCTGCGCGGAAACAGCTGCGCGGAAACAGCTGCGCGGAAACAGCTGCGCGGAAACAGCTGCGCGGAAACAGCTGCGCGGAAACAGCTGCGCGGAAACAGCTGCGCAGAAACAGCTGCGCAGAAGCAGCTGCGCAGAAACAGCTGCGCAGAAACAGCTGCGCAGAAACAGCTGCGCAGAAACAGCTGCGCAGAAACAGCTGCGCAGAAACAGCTGCGCAGAAACAGCTGCGCAGAAACAGCGGCGCAGAAACAGCGGCGCAGAAACACTCTATAGCCTCCGGTTACAGGAGCGTACCTCCATGTTCAATGTTTTTTGGGCAGTTGAACATGTAAAGTTGAATCCCGTACGCGCGTGGTAGGATCTCTAGACCACGCGCGCGTACGGAGTTCGTCACCCATGCTGTTGCAGTGAAGTCTCATCAGAAAATCAGAAACAGCTGCGCAGAAGCGGCTGTTCAGGAACAGCTGCGCAGGAACAGCTGCGCAGAAACAGCTGCGCAGAAACAGCTGCGCATAAACAGCTGCGCATAAACAGCTGCGCATAAACAGCTGCGCATAAACAGCTGCGCATAAACAGCTGCGCATAAACAGCTGCGCATGAACAGCTGCGCATGAACAGCTGCGCATGAACAGCTGCGCAGAAACAGCTGCGCAGAAACAGCTGCGCAGAAACAGCTGCGCAGAAACAGCTGCGCAGAAACAGCTGCGCAGGAACAGCTGCGCAGGAACAGCTGCGCAGAAACAGCTGCGCAGGAACAGCTGCGCAGGAACAGCTGCGCAGAAACAGCTGCGCAGAAACAGCAGCACAGGAACAGCTGCGCAGGAACAGCTGCGCAGGAACAGCTGCGCAGGAACAGCTGCGCAGGAACAGCCGCGCAGGAACAGCCGCGCAGGAACAGCCGCGCCGAAACAGCCGCGCCGAAACAGCCGCGCCGAAACAGCCGCGCCGAAACAGCCGCGCCGAAACAGCCGCGCCGAAACAGCCGCGCCGAAACAGCCGCGCCGAAACAGCCGCGCCGAAAAAGCCGCGCCGAAAAAGCCGCGCCGAAACAGCCGCGCCGAAACAGCCGCGCCGAAACAGCCGCGCCGAAACAGCCGCGCCGAAACAGCCGCGCCGAAACAGCCGCGCCGAAACAGCCGCGCCGAAACAGCCGCGCCGAAACAGCCGCGCCGAAACAGCCGCGCCGAAACTGCCGCGCCGAAACTGCCGCGCCGAAACTGCCGCGCCGAAACTGCCGCGCCGTAACTGCCGCGCCGAAACTGCCGCGCCGAAATTGCCGCGCCGAAACTGCCGCGCCGAAACAGCCGCGCCGAAACAGCCGCGCCGAAACAGCCGCGCCGAAACAGCGGCGCCGAAACAGCCGCGCCGAAACAGCCGCGCCGAAACAGCCGCGCCGAAACAGCCGCGCCGAAACAGCCGCGCCGAAACAGCCGCGCCGAAACAGCCGCGCCGAAACTGCCGCGCCGAAACTGCCGCGCCGAAACTGCCGCGCCGAAACTGCCGCGCCGAAACTGCCGCGCCGAAACTGCCGCGCCGAAACTGCCGCGCCGAAACTGCTGCGCCGAAACAGCTGCGCCGAAACAGCTGCGCCGAAACAGCTGCGCCGTAACAGCTGCGCAGAAACAGCTAGGCATAAGCAGCTGCGCAGAAACAGCTGCGCAGAAACAGCTGCGCAGAAACAGATGCGCAGAAACAGCTGCGCAGAAACAGCTGCGCAGAAACAGCTGCGCAGAAACAGCTGCGCAGAAACAGCTGCGCAGAAACAGCTGCGCAGAAACAGCTGCGCAGAGACAGCTGCGCAGAGACAGCTGCGCAGAGACAGCTGCGCAGAGACAGCTGCGCAGAAACAGCTGCGCAGAAACAGCTGCGCAGAAACAGCTGCGCAGAAACAGCTGCGCAGAAACAGCTGCGCAGAAACAGCTGCGCAGAAACAGCTTCGCAGAAACAGCTGCGCAGAAACAGATGCGCAGAAACAGCTGCGCAGAAACAGCTGCGCAGAAACAGCGGCGCAGAAACACTCTATAGCCTCCGGTTACAGGAGCGTACCTCCATGTTCAATGTTTTTTGGGCAGTTGAACATGTAAAGTTGAATCCCGTACGCGCGTGGTAGGATCTCTAGACCACGCGCGCGTACGGAGTTCGTCACCCATGCTGTTGCAGTGAAGTCTCATCAGAAAATCAGAAACAGCTGCGCGGAGACGGCTGCGCAGAAGCGGCTGCGCGGAAGCGGCTGCGCGGAAGCGGCTGCGCGGAAGCGGCTGCGCGGAAGCGGCTGCGCGGAAGCGGCTGCGCGGAAGCGGCTGCGCGGAAACGGCTGCGCGGAAACGGCTGCACGGAAACGGCTGCGCGGGAACGGCTGCGCGGGAACAGGTGCGCGGGAACAGGTGCGCGGGAACAGGTGCGCGGGAACAGCTGCGCAGGAACAGCTGCGCAGGAACAGCTGCACAGGAACAGGTGCGCAGGAACAGCTGCGCAGGAACAGCTGCGCAGGAACAGGTGCGCAGGAACAGGTGCGCAGAAACAGCTGCGCCGAAACAGCTGCGCAGAAACAGCGGCGCAGAAACAGCGGCGCAGAAACAGCGGCGCAGAAACAGCGGCGCAGAAACACTCTATAGCCTCCGGTTACAGGAGCGTACCTCCATGTTCAATGTTTTTTGGGCAGTTGAACATGTAAAGTTGAATCCCGTACGCGCGTGGTAGGATCTCTAGACCACGCGCGCGAACGGAGTTCGTCACCCATGCTGTTGCAGTGAAGTCTCATCAGAAAATCAGAAACAGCTGCGCAGAAGCGGCTGCGCAGAAGCGGCTGCGCGGAAGCGGCTGCGCGGAAGCGGCTGCGCGGAAGCGGCTGCGCGGAAGCGGCTGCGCGGAAGCGGCTGCGCGGAAGCGGCTGCGCGGAAGCGGCTGCGCGGAAGCGGCTGCGCGGAAGCGGCTGCGCGGAAACGGCTGCGCAGATACGGCTGCGCAGAAACGGCTGCGCAGAAACGGCTGCGCAGAAACGGCTGCGCAGAAACGGCTGCGCAGAAACGGCTGCGCAGAAACGGCTGCGCAGAAACGGCTGCGCAGAAACGGCTGCGCAGAAACGGCTGCGCAGAAACGGCTGCGCAGAAGCGGCTGCGCAGAAACGGCTGCGCAGAAACAGCTGCGCAGAAACAGCTGCGCAGAAACAGCTGCGCAGAAACAGCTGCGCAGAAGCAGCTGCGCAGAAACAGCTGCGCAGAAACAGCTGCGCAGAAACAGCTGCGCAGAAACAGCTGCGCAGAAACAGCTGCGCAGAAACAGCTGCGCAGAAACAGCTGCGCAGGAACAGCTGCGCAGAAACAGCTGCGCAGGAACAGCTGCGCAGGAACAGCTGCGCAGGAACAGCTGCGCAGAAACAGCTGCGCAGGAACAGCTGCGCAGGAACAGCTGCGCAGGAACAGCTGCGCAGGAACAGCTGCGCAGAAACAGCTGCGCAGAAACAGCTGCGCAGAAACAGCTGCGCAGAAACAGCTGCGCAGGAACAGCTGCGCAGAAACAGCTGCGCAGAAACAGTGCGCAGAAACAGCTGCGCAGAAACAGCTGCGCAGAAACAGCTGCGCAGGAACAGCTGCGCAGAAACAGCTGCGCAGAAACAGCTGCGCAGAATCAGCTGTGCAGAATCAGCTGCGCAGAAACAGCTGCGCAGAAACAGCTGCGCAGGAACAGCTGCGCAGGAACAGCTGCGCAGAAACAGCTGCGCAGAAACAGCTGCGCAGAAACAGCTGCGCAGGAACAGCTGCGCAGGAACAGCTGCGCAGGAACAGCTGCGCAGGAACAGCTGCGCAGGAACAGCTGCGCAGAAACAGCTGCGCGGAAACAGCTGCGCGGAAACAGCTGCGCGGAAACAGCTGCGCGGAAACAGCTGCGCGGAAACAGCTGCGCGGAAACAGCTGCGCGGAAACAGCTGCGCGGAAACAGCTGCGCGGAAACAGCTGCGCAGAAACAGCTGCGCAGAAACAGCTGCGCAGAAACAGCTGCGCAGAAACAGCTGCGCAGAAACAGCGGCGCAGAAACAGCGGCGCAGAAACACTCTATAGCCTCCGGTTACAGGAGCGTACCTCCATGTTCAATGTTTTTTGGGCAGTTGAACATGTAAAGTTGAATCCCGTACGCGCGTGGTAGGATCTCTAGACCACGCGCGCGTACGGAGTTCGTCACCCATGCTGTTGCAGTGAAGTCTCATCAGAAAATCAGAAACAGCTGCGCAGAAGCGGCTGCGCAGAAGCGGCTGCGCAGAAGCGGCTGCGCAGAAACGGCTGCGCAGGAACGGCTGCGCAGGAACGGCTGCGCAGGAACGGCTGCGCAGGAACGGCTGCGCAGGAACGGCTGCGCAGGAACGGCTGCGCAGAAACGGCTGCGCAGAAACAGCTGCGCAGAAACAGCTGCGCATAAACGGCTGCGCATAAACGGCTGCGCATAAACGGCTGCGCATAAACGGCTGCGCATAAACGGCTGCGCAGAAACGGCTGCGCATAAACGGCTGCGCATAAACGGCTGCGCATAAACGGCTGCGCATAAACGGCTGCGCATAAACGGCTGCGCAGGAACGGCTGCGCAGGAACGGCTGCGCAGAAACGGCTGCGCAGAAACGGCTGCGCAGAAACGGCTGCACAGAAACGGCTGCGCAGAAACGGCTGCGCAGAAACGGCTGCGCAGAAACGGCTGCGCAGAAACGGCTGCGCAGAAGCGGCTGCGCAGAAGCGGCTGCGCAGAAACGGCTGCGCAGATACGGCTGCGCAGAAACGGCTGCGCAGAAACGGCTGCGCAGAAACGGCTGCGCAGAAACGGCTGCGCAGAAACGGCTGCGCAGAAACGGCTGCGCAGAAACGGCTGCGCAGAAACGGCTGCGCAGAAGCGGCTGCGCAGAAGCGGCTGCGCAGAAACGGCTGCGCAGATACGGCTGCGCAGAAACGGCTGCGCAGAAACGGCTGCGCAGAAACGGCTGCGCAGAAACGGCTGCGCAGAAACGGCTGCGCAGAAACGGCTGCGCAGTAACGGCTGCGCAGAAACGGCTGCGCAGAAACGGCTGCGCAGAAACGGCTGCGCAGAAACGGCTGCGCAGAAACGGCTGCGCAGAAACGGCTGCGCAGAAACGGCTGCGCAGAAACGGCTGCGCAGAAACGGCTGCGCAGAAACAGCTGCGCAGAAACAGCGGCGCAGAAACAGCTGCGCAGAAACAGCTGCGCAGAAACAGCTGCGCAGAAACAGCTGCGCAGAAGCAGCTGCGCAGAAACAGCTGCGCAGAAACAGCTGCGCAGAAACAGCTGCGCAGAAACAGTGCGCAGAAACAGCTGCGCAGAAACAGCTGCGCAGAAACAGCTGCGCAGGAACAGCTGCGCAGAAACAGCTGCGCAGAAACAGCTGCGCAGAATCAGCTGCGCAGAATCAGCTGCGCAGAAACAGCTGCGCAGAAACAGCTGCACAGGAACAGCTGCGCAGGAACAGCTGCGCAGAAACAGCTGCGCAGAAACAGCTGCGCAGAAACAGCTGCGCAGGAACAGCTGCGCAGGAACAGCTGTGCAGGAACAGCTGCGCAGGAACAGCTGCGCAGGAACAGCTGCGCAGGAACAGCTACGCAGGAACAGCTGCGCAGGAACAGCTGCGCAGAAACAGCTGCGCAGGAACAGCTGCGCAGGAACAGCTGCGCAGGAACAGCTGCGCGGAAACAGCTGCGCGGAAACAGCTGCGCGGAAACAGCTGCGCGGAAACAGCTGCGCGGAAACAGCTGCGCGGAAACAGCTGCGCGGAAACAGCTGCGCGGAAACAGCTGCGCGGAAACAGCTGCGCGGAAACAGCTGCGCAGAAACAGCTGCGCAGAAGCAGCTGCGCAGAAACAGCTGCGCAGAAACAGCTGCGCAGAAACAGCTGCGCAGAAACAGCTGCGCAGAAACAGCTGCGCAGAAACAGCGGCGCAGAAACAGCGGCGCAGAAACACTCTATAGCCTCCGGTTACAGGAGCGTACCTCCATGTTCAATGTTTTTTGGGCAGTTGAACATGTAAAGTTGAATCCCGTACGCGCGTGGTAGGATCTCTAGACCACGCGCGCGTACGGAGTTCGTCACCCATGCTGTTGCAGTGAAGTCTCATCAGAAAATCAGAAACAGCTGCGCAGAAGCGGCTGCGCAGGAACAGCTGCGCAGGAACAGCTGCGCAGAAACAGCTGCACAGAAACAGCTGCGCATAAACAGCTGCGCATAAACAGCTGCGCATAAACAGCTGCGCATAAACAGCTGCGCATAAACAGCTGCGCATGAACAGCTGCGCATGAACAGCTGCGCATGAACAGCTGCGCAGAAACAGCTGCGCAGAAACAGCTGCGCAGAAACAGCTGCGCAGAAACAGCTGCGCAGGAACAGCTGCGCAGGAACAGCTGCGCAGAAACAGCTGCGCAGGAACAGCTGCGCAGGAACAGCTGCGCAGGAACAGCTGCGCAGAAACAGCTGCGCAGGAACAGCAGCGCAGGAACAGCTGCGCAGGAACAGCTGCGCAGGAACAGCTGCGCAGGAACAGCCGCGCAGGAACAGCCGCGCAGGAACAGCCGCGCAGGAACAGCCGCGCCGAAACAGCCGCGCCGAAACAGCCGCGCCGAAACAGCCGCGCCGAAACAGCCGCGCCGAAACAGCCGCGCCGAAACAGCCGCGCCGAAACAGCCGCGCCGAAACAGCCGCGCCGAAACAGCCGCGCCGAAACAGCCGCGCCGAAAAAGCCGCGCCGAAAAAGCCGCGCCGAAACAGCCGCGCCGAAACAGCCGCGCCGAAACAGCCGCGCCGAAACAGCCGCGCCGAAACAGCCGCGCCGAAACAGCCGCGCCGAAACAGCCGCGCCGAAACAGCCGCGCCGAAACAGCCGCGCCGAAACAGCCGCGCCGAAACAGCCGCGCCGAAACAGCCGCGCCGAAACAGCCGCGCCGAAACAGCCGCGCCGAAACAGCCGCGCCGAAACAGCCGCGCCGAAACAGCCGCGCCGAAACAGCCGCGCCGAAACTGCCGCGCCGAAACTGCCGCGCCGAAACTGCCGCGCCGAAACTGCCGCGCCGTAACTGCCGCGCCGAAACTGCCGCGCCGAAACTGCCGCGCCGAAACTGCCGCGCCGAAACAGCCGCGCCGAAACAGCCGCGCCGAAACAGCCGCGCCGAAACAGCCGCGCCGAAACAGCCGCGCCGAAACAGCCGCGCCGAAACAGCCGCGCCGAAACAGCCGCGCCGAAACAGCCGCGCCGAAACAGCCGCGCCGAAACAGCCGCGCCGAAACTGCCGCGCCGAAACTGCCGCGCCGAAACTGCCGCGCCGAAACTGCCGCGCCGAAACTGCCGCGCCGAAACTGCCGCGCCGAAACTGCCGCGCCGAAACTGCCGCGCCGAAACTGCCGCGCCGAAACTGCTGCGCCGAAACAGCTGCGCCGAAACAGCTGCGCCGAAACAGCTGCGCCGAAACAGCTGCGCAGAAACAGCTAGGCATAAGCAGCTGCGCAGAAACAGCTGCGCAGAAACAGCTGCGCAGAAACAGATGCGCAGAAACAGCTGCGCAGAAACAGCTGCGCGGAAACAGCTGCGCGGAAACAGCTGCGCGGAAACAGCTGCGCGGAAACAGCTGCGCGGAAACAGCTGCGCGGAAACAGCTGCGCGGAAACAGCTGCGCGGAAACAGCTGCGCAGAAACAGCTGCGCAGAAGCAGCTGCGCAGAAACAGCTGCGCAGAAACAGCTGCGCAGAAACAGCTGCGCAGAAACAGCTGCGCAGAAACAGCTGCGCAGAAACAGCTGCGCAGAAACAGCGGCGCAGAAACAGCGGCGCAGAAACACTCTATAGCCTCCGGTTACAGGAGCGTACCTCCATGTTCAATGTTTTTTGGGCAGTTGAACATGTAAAGTTGAATCCCGTACGCGCGTGGTAGGATCTCTAGACCACGCGCGCGTACGGAGTTCGTCACCCATGCTGTTGCAGTGAAGTCTCATCAGAAAATCAGAAACAGCTGCGCAGAAGCGGCTGCGCAGGAACAGCTGCGCAGGAACAGCTGCGCAGAAACAGCTGCGCAGAAACAGCTGCGCATAAACAGCTGCGCATAAACAGCTGCGCATAAACAGCTGCGCATAAACAGCTGCGCATAAACAGCTGCGCATAAACAGCTGCGCATGAACAGCTGCGCATGAACAGCTGCGCATGAACAGCTGCGCAGAAACAGCTGCGCAGAAACAGCTGCGCAGAAACAGCTGCGCAGAAACAGCTGCGCAGAAACAGCTGCGCAGGAACAGCTGCGCAGGAACAGCTGCGCAGAAACAGCTGCGCAGGAACAGCTGCGCAGGAACAGCTGCGCAGAAACAGCTGCGCAGAAACAGCAGCACAGGAACAGCTGCGCAGGAACAGCTGCGCAGGAACAGCTGCGCAGGAACAGCCGCGCAGGAACAGCCGCGCAGGAACAGCCGCGCCGAAACAGCCGCGCCGAAACAGCCGCGCCGAAACAGCCGCGCCGAAACAGCCGCGCCGAAACAGCCGCGCCGAAACAGCCGCGCCGAAACAGCCGCGCCGAAACAGCCGCGCCGAAACAGCCGCGCCGAAACAGCCGCGCCGAAAAAGCCGCGCCGAAAAAGCCGCGCCGAAAAAGCCGCGCCGAAACAGCCGCGCCGAAACAGCCGCGCCGAAACAGCCGCGCCGAAACAGCCGCGCCGAAACAGCCGCGCCGAAACAGCCGCGCCGAAACAGCCGCGCCGAAACAGCCGCGCCGAAACAGCCGCGCCGAAACAGCCGCGCCGAAACAGCCGCGCCGAAACAGCCGCGCCGAAACAGCCGCGCCGAAACAGCCGCGCCGAAACAGCCGCGCCGAAACAGCCGCGCCGAAACAGCCGCGCCGAAACTGCCGCGCCGAAACTGCCGCGCCGAAACTGCCGCGCCGAAACTGCCGCGCCGTAACTGCCGCGCCGAAACTGCCGCGCCGAAATTGCCGCGCCGAAACTGCCGCGCCGAAACAGCCGCGCCGAAACAGCCGCGCCGAAACAGCCGCGCCGAAACAGCCGCGCCGAAACAGCCGCGCCGAAACAGCCGCGCCGAAACAGCCGCGCCGAAACAGCCGCGCCGAAACAGCCGCGCCGAAACAGCGGCGCCGAAACTGCCGCGCCGAAACTGCCGCGCCGAAACTGCCGCGCCGAAACTGCCGCGCCGAAACTGCCGCGCCGAAACTGCCGCGCCGAAACTGCTGCGCCGAAACTGCTGCGCCGAAACAGCTGCGCCGAAACAGCTGCGCCGAAACAGCTGCGCCGAAACAGCTGCGCAGAAACAGCTAGGCATAAGCAGCTGCGCAGAAACAGCTGCGCAGAAACAGCTGCGCAGAAACAGATGCGCAGAAACAGCTGCGCAGAAACAGCTGCGCAGAAACAGCTGCGCAGAAACAGCTGCGCAGAAACAGCTGCGCAGAAACAGCTGCGCAGAGACAGCTGCGCAGAGACAGCTGCGCAGAGACAGCTGCGCAGAAACAGCTGCGCAGAAACAGCTGCGCAGAAACAGCTGCGCAGAAACAGCTGCGCAGAAACAGCTTCGCAGAAACAGCTGCGCAGAAACAGATGCGCAGAAACAGCTGCGCAGAAACAGCTGCGCAGAAACAGCGGCGCAGAAACACTCTATAGCCTCCGGTTACAGGAGCGTACCTCCATGTTCAATGTTTTTTGGGCAGTTGAACATGTAAAGTTGAATCCCGTACGCGCGTGGTAGGATCTCTAGACCACGCGCGCGTACGGAGTTCGTCACCCATGCTGTTGCAGTGAAGTCTCATCAGAAAATCAGAAACAGCTGCGCGGAGACGGCTGCGCAGAAGCGGCTGCGCGGAAGCGGCTGCGCGGAAGCGGCTGCGCGGAAGCGGCTGCGCGGAAGCGGCTGCGCGGAAGCGGCTGCGCGGAAGCGGCTGCGCGGAAACGGCTGCGCGGAAACGGCTGCGCGGAAACGGCTGCACGGAAACGGCTGCGCGGGAACGGCTGCGCGGGAACAGGTGCGCGGGAACAGGTGCGCGGGAACAGGTGCGCGGGAACAGCTGCGCAGGAACAGCTGCGCAGGAACAGCTGCACAGGAACAGGTGCGCAGGAACAGCTGCGCAGGAACAGCTGCGCAGGAACAGGTGCGCAGGAACAGGTGCGCAGAAACAGCTGCGCCGAAACAGCTGCGCAGAAACAGCGGCGCAGAAACAGCGGCGCAGAAACAGCGGCGCAGAAACAGCGGCGCAGAAACACTCTATAGCCTCCGGTTACAGGAGCGTACCTCCATGTTCAATGTTTTTTGGGCAGTTGAACATGTAAAGTTGAATCCCGTACGCGCGTGGTAGGATCTCTAGACCACGCGCGCGAACGGAGTTCGTCACCCATGCTGTTGCAGTGAAGTCTCATCAGAAAATCAGAAACAGCTGCGCAGAAGCGGCTGCGCGGAAGCGGCTGCGCGGAAGCGGCTGCGCGGAAGCGGCTGCGCGGAAGCGGCTGCGCGGAAGCGGCTGCGCGGAAGCGGCTGCGCGGAAGCGGCTGCGCGGAAGCGGCTGCGCGGAAGCGGCTGCGCGGAAGCGGCTGCGCGGAAGCGGCTGCGCGGAAACGGCTGCGCAGATACGGCTGCGCAGAAACGGCTGCGCAGAAACGGCTGCGCAGAAACGGCTGCGCAGAAACGGCTGCGCAGAAACGGCTGCGCAGAAACGGCTGCGCAGAAACGGCTGCGCAGAAACGGCTGCGCAGAAACGGCTGCGCAGAAACGGCTGCGCAGAAACGGCTGCGCAGAAGCGGCTGCGCAGAAACGGCTGCGCAGAAACGGCTGCGCAGAAACGGCTGCGCAGAAACAGCTGCGCAGAAACAGCTGCGCAGAAACAGCTGCGCAGAAACAGCTGCGCAGAAACAGCTGCGCAGAAACAGCTGCGCAGAAGCAGCTGCGCAGAAACAGCTGCGCAGAAACAGCTGCGCAGAAACAGCTGCGCAGAAACAGCTGCGCAGAAACAGCTGCGCAGAAACAGCTGCGCAGAAACAGCTGCGCAGATACAGCTGCGCAGATACAGCTGCGCAGATACAGCTGCGCAGAAACAGCTGCGCAGAAACAGCTGCGCAGAAACAGCTGCGCAGAAACAGCTGCGCAGGAACAGCTGCGCAGAAACAGCTGCGCAGGAACAGCTGCGCAGGAACAGCTGCGCAGGAACAGCTGCGCAGAAACAGCTGCGCAGGAACAGCTGCGCAGGAACAGCTGCGCAGGAACAGCTGCGCAGGAACAGCTGCGCAGGAACAGCTGCGCAGGAACAGCTGCGCAGGAACAGCTGCGCAGGAACAGCTGCGCAGAAACAGCTGCGCAGAAACAGCTGCGCAGAAACAGCTGCGCAGAAACAGCTGCGCAGAAACAGCTGCGCAGAAACAGCGGCGCAGGAACAGCGGCGCAGAAACAGCGGCGCAGAAACACTCTATAGCCTCCGGTTACAGGAGCGTACCTCCATGTTCAATGTTTTTTGGGCAGTTGAACACCGTACGCGCGTGGTAGGATCTCTAGACCACGCGCGCGTACGGAGTTCGTCACCCATGCTGTTGCAGTGAAGTCTCATCAGAAAATCAGAAACAGCTGCGCAGAAGCGGCTGCGCAGAAGCGGCTGCGCAGAAACGGCTGCGCAGAAACGGCTGCGCAGAAACGGCTGCGCAGGAACAGCTGCGCATAAGCGGCTGCGCATAAGCGGCTGCGCAGAAGCGGCTGCGCTGAAGCGGCTGCGCAGAAGCGGCTGCGCAGAAGCGGCTGCGCAGAAGCGGCTGCGCAGAAGCGGCTGCGCAGAAGCGGCTGCGCAGAAGCGGCTGCGCAGAAGCGGCTGCGCAGAAGCGGCTGCGCAGAAGCGGCTGCGCAGTAGCGGCTGCGCAGTAGCGGCTGCGCAGAAGCGGCTGCGCAGAAGCGGCTGCGCAGAAGCGGCTGCGCAGAAGCGGCTGCGCAGAAGCGGCTGCGCAGAAGCGGCTGCGCAGAAGCGGCTGCGCAGAAGCGGCTGCGCAGAAGCGGCTGCGCAGAAACGGCTGCGCAGAAACGGCTGCGCAGAAACGGCTGCGCAGAAACGGCTGCGCAGAAGCGGCTGCGCAGAAGCGGCTGCGCAGAAGCGGCTGCGCAGAAGCGGCTGCGCAGAAGCGGCTGCGCAGAAGCGGCTGCGCAGAAGCGGCTGCGCAGAAGCGGCTGCGCAGAAGCGGCTGCGCAGAAGCGGCTGCGCAGAAACGGCTGCGCAGAAACGGCTGCGCAGAAACGGCTGCGCAGAAACGGCTGCGCAGATACGGCTGCGCAGAAACGGCTGCGCAGAAACGGCTGCGCAGAAACGGCTGCGCAGATACGGCTGCGCAGAAACGGCTGCGCAGAAACGGCTGCGCAGAAACGGCTGCGCAGAAACGGCTGCGCAGGAACGGCTACGCAGGAACGGCTGCGCAGGAACGGCTGCGCAGGAACGGCTGCGCAGGAACGGCTGCGCAGGAACGGCTGCGCAGGAACGGCTTCGCAGAAGCGGCTGCGCAGAAGCGGCTGCGCAGATGCGGCTGCGCAGAAGCGGCTGCGCAGAAGCGGCTGCGCAGAAGCGGCTGCGCAGAAGCGGCTGCGCAGAAGCGGCTGCGCAGAAGCGGCTGCGCAGAAGCGGCTGCGCAGAAGCGGCTGCGCAGAAGCGGCTGCGCAGAAGCGGCTGCGCAGAAGCGGCTGCGCAGAAACGGCTGCGCAGAAACGGCTGCGCAGAAACGGCTGCGCAGAAACGGCTGCGCAGAAACGGCTGCGCAGAAACGGCTGCGCAGAAACGGCTGCGCAGGAACGGCTGCGCAGGAACGGCTGCGCAGAAACGGCTGCGCAGAAACGGCTGCGCAGAAACGGCTGCGCAGAAACGGCTGCGCATAAACGGCTGCGCAGAAACGGCTGCGCAGAAACGGCTGCGCAGAAACGGCTGCGCAGAAACGGCTGCGCAGAAACGGCTGCGCAGAAACGGCTGCGCAGAAACGGCTGCGCAGAAACAGCTGCGCAGAAACAGCTGCGCAGAAACAGCTGCGCAGGAACAGCTGCACAGAAACAGCTGCGCAGAAACAGCTGCGCAGAAACAGCTGCGCAGGAACAGCTGCGCAGGAACAGCTGCGCAGAAACAGCTGCGCAGGAACAGCTGCGCAGGAACAGCTACGCAGGAACAGCTGCGCAGGAACAGCTGCGCAGGAACAGCTGCGCAGGAACAGCTGCGCAGGAACAGCTGCGCAGGAACAGCTGCGCAGAAACAGCTGCGCAGGAACAGCTGCGCAGAAACAGCTGCGCAGGAACAGCTGCGCAGAAACAACTGCGCAGAAACAACTGCGCAGAAACAGCTGCGCAGGAACAGCTGCGCAGAAACAGCTGCGCAGAAACAGCTGCGCAGAAACAGCTTCGCAGAAACAGCTGCGCAGAAACAGCTGCGCAGAAACAGCTGCGCAGGAACAGCTGCGCAGGAACAGCTGCGCAGAAACAGCTGCGCAGAAACAGCTGCGCAGAAACAGCTGCGCAGGAACAGCTGCGCAGAAACAGCTGCGCAGAAACAGCTGCGCAGAAACAGCTGCGCAGAAACAGCTGCGCAGAAACAGCTGCGCAGAAACAGCTGCGCAGAAACAGCTGCGCAGAAACAGCTGCGCAGAAACAGCTGCGCAGAAACAGCTGCGCAGAAACAGCTGCGCAGAAACAGCTGCGCAGGAACAGCTGCGCAGGAACAGCTGCGCAGGAACAGCTGCGCAGGAACAGCTGCGCAGGAACAGGTGCGCAGGAACAGGTGCGCAGGAACAGGTGCGGAGGAACAGGTGCGCAGGAACAGCTGCGCAGGAACAGGTGCGCAGGAGCAGGTGCGCAGGAGCAGCTGCGCAGGAACAGCTGCGCAGGAACAGCTGCGCAGGAACAGCTGCGCAGGAACAGCTGCGCAGGAACAGCTGCGCAGGAACAGCTGCGCAGGAACAGCTGCGCAGGAACAGGTGCGCAGGAACAGGTGCGCAGGAACAGCTGCGCAGAAACAGCTGCGCAGAAACAGCTGCGCAGAAACAGCTGCGCAGAAACAGCTGCGCAGAAACAGCTGCGCAGAAACAGCTGCGCAGAAACAGCTGCGCAGAAACAGCTCCGCAGAAACAGCTGCGCAGAGACAGCTGCGCAGAGACAGCTGCGCAGAGACAGCTGCGCAGAAACAGCTGCGCAGAAACAGCTGCGCAGAAACAGCTGCGCAGAAACAGCTGCGCAGAAACAGCTGCGCAGAAACAGCTGCGCAGAAACAGCTGCGCAGAAACAGATGCGAAGAAACAGCTGCGCAGAAACAGCTGCGCAGAAACACCTGCGCAGAAACAGCGGCGCAGAAACAGCGGCGCAGAAACAGCTGCGCAGGAACAGCTGCGCAGGAACAGCTGCGCAGAAACAGCTGCGCAGGAACAGCTGCGCAGGAACAGCTGCGCAGAAACAGCTGCGCAGAAACAGCTGCGCAGAAACAGCTGCGCAGGAACAGCTGCGCAGGAACAGCTGCGCAGAAACAGCTGCGCAGAAACAGCTGCGCAGAAACAGCTGCGCAGGAACAGCTGCGCAGGAACAGCTGCGCAGAAACAGCTGCGCAGAAACAGCTGCGCAGAAACAGCTGCGCAGAAACAGCTGCGCAGAAACAGCTGCGCAGAAACAGCTGCGCAGAGACAGCTGCGCAGAGACAGCTGCGCAGAAACAGCTGCGCAGAAACAGCTGCGCAGAAACAGCTGCGCAGAAACAGCTGCGCAGAAACAGCTGCGCAGAAACAGCTGCGCAGAAACAGCTGCGCAGAAACAGCTGCGCAGAAACAGCTGCGCAGAAACAGCGGCGCAGAAACAGCGGCGCAGAAACAGCGGCGCAGAAACACTCTATAGCCTCTGGTTACAGGAGCGTACCTCCATGTTCAATGTTTTTTGGGCAGTTGAACATGTAAAGTTGAATCCCGTACGCGCGTGGTAGGATCTCTAGACCACGCGCGCGTACGGAGTTCGTCACCCATGCTGTTGCAGTGAAGTCTCATCAGAAAATCAGAAACAGCTGCGCGGAGACGGCTGCGCAGAAGCGGCTGCGCGGAAGCGGCTGCGCGGAAACGGCTGCGCGGAAACGGCTGCGCGAGAACAGCTGCGCGAGAACAGGTGCGCGGGAACAGGTGCGCGGGAACAGCTGCGCAGGAACAGCTGCGCAGGAACAGCTGCGCAGGAACAGGTGCGCAAAAACAGGTGCGCAAAAACAGGTGCGCAGGAACAGCTGCGCAGGAACAGCTGCGCAGGAACAGCTGCGCAGGAACAGCTGCGCAGGAACAGCTGCGCAGGAACAGCTGCGCAGAAACAGCTGCGCAGGAACAGCTGCGCAGGAACAGCTGCGCAGAAACGGCTGCGCAGAAACGGCTGCGCAGAAACGGCTGCGCAGAAACGGCTGCGCAGAAACGGCTCCGCAGAAACGGCTGCGCAGAAACGGCAGCGCAGGAACGGCTGCGCAGAAACGGCTGCGCAGAAACGGCTGCGCAGAAACGGCTGCGCAGAAACGGCTGCGCAGAAACGGCTGCGCAGAAACGGCTGCGCAGAAACGGCTGCGCAGAAACGGCTGCGCAGAAACGGCTGCGCAGAAACGGCTGCGCAGAAACGGCTGCGCAGAAACGGCTGCGCAGAAACGGCTGCGCAGAAACAGCTGCGCAGAAACAGCTGCGCAGAAACAGCTGCGCAGGAACAGCTGCGCAGGAACAGCTGTGCAGAAACAGCTGCGCAGAAACAGCTGCGCAGAAACAGCTGCGCAGGAACAGCTGCGCAGAAACAGCTGCGCAGAAACAGCTGCGCAGAAACAGCTGCGCAGAAACAGCTGCGCAGAAACAGCTGCGCAGAAACAGCTGCGCAGAAACAGCTGCGCAGAAACAGCTGCGCAGAAACAGCTGCGCAGAAACAGCTGCGCAGAAACAGCTGCGCAGAAACAGCTGCGCAGGAACAGCTGCGCAGGAACAGCTGCGCAGGAACAGCTGCGCAGGAACAGCTGCGCAGGAACAGGTGCGCAGGAACAGGTGCGCAGGAACAGGTGCGGAGGAACAGGTGCGCAGGAACAGCTGCGCAGGAACAGGTGCGCAGGAGCAGGTGCGCAGGAACAGCTGCGCAGGAACAGCTGCGCAGGAACAGCTGCGCAGGAACAGCTGCGCAGGAACAGCTGCGCAGGAACAGCTGCGCAGGAACAGCTGCGCAGGAACAGCTGCGCAGGAACAGCTGCGCAGGAACAGGTGCGCAGGAACAGCTGCGCAGAAACAGCTGCGCAGAAACAGCTGCGCAGAAACAGCTGCGCAGAAACAGCTGCGCAGAAACAGCTGCGCAGAAACAGCTGCGCAGAAACAGCTGCGCAGAAACAGCTGCGCAGAAACAGCTCCGCAGAAACAGCTGCGCAGAGACAGCTGCGCAGAGACAGCTGCGCAGATACAGCTGCGCAGAAACAGCTGCGCAGAAACAGCTGCGCAGAAACAGCTGCGCAGAAACAGCTGCGCAGAAACAGCTGCGCAGAAACAGCTGCGCAGAAACAGCTGCGCAGAAACAGCTGCGCAGAAACAGATGCGAAGAAACAGCTGCGCAGAAACAGCTGCGCAGAAACACCTGCGCAGAAACAGCGGCGCAGAAACAGCGGCGCAGAAACAGCTGCGCAGGAACAGCTGCGCAGAAACAGCTGCGCAGAAACAGCTGCGCAGGAACAGCTGCGCAGGAACAGCTGCGCAGAAACAGCTGCGCAGAAACAGCTGCGCAGAAACAGCTGCGCAGGAACAGCTGCGCAGGAACAGCTGCGCAGAAACAGCTGCGCAGAAACAGCTGCGCAGAAACAGCTGCGCAGGAACAGCTGCGCAGGAACAGCTGCGCAGAAACAGCTGCGCAGAAACAGCTGCGCAGAAACAGCTGCGCAGAAACAGCTGCGCAGAAACAGCTGCGCAGAAACAGCTGCGCAGAGACAGCTGCGCAGAGACAGCTGCGCAGAAACAGCTGCGCAGAAACAGCTGCGCAGAAACAGCTGCGCAGAAACAGCTGCGCAGAAACAGCTGCGCAGAAACAGCTGCGCAGAAACAGCTGCGCAGAAACAGCTGCGCAGAAACAGCTGCGCAGAAACAGCGGCGCAGAAACAGCGGCGCAGAAACAGCGGCGCAGAAACACTCTATAGCCTCTGGTTACAGGAGCGTACCTCCATGTTCAATGTTTTTTGGGCAGTTGAACATGTAAAGTTGAATCCCGTACGCGCGTGGTAGGATCTCTAGACCACGCGCGCGTACGGAGTTCGTCACCCATGCTGTTGCAGTGAAGTCTCATCAGAAAATCAGAAACAGCTGCGCGGAGACGGCTGCGCAGAAGCGGCTGCGCGGAAGCGGCTGCGCGGAAACGGCTGCGCGGAAACGGCTGCGCGAGAACAGCTGCGCGAGAACAGGTGCGCGGGAACAGGTGCGCGGGAACAGCTGCGCAGGAACAGCTGCGCAGGAACAGCTGCGCAGGAACAGGTGCGCAAAAACAGGTGCGCAAAAACAGGTGCGCAGGAACAGCTGCGCAGGAACAGCTGCGCAGGAACAGCTGCGCAGGAACAGCTGCGCAGGAACAGCTGCGCAGGAACAGCTGCGCAGAAACAGCTGCGCAGGAACAGCTGCGCAGGAACAGCTGCGCAGAAACGGCTGCGCAGAAACGGCTGCGCAGAAACGGCTGCGCAGAAACGGCTGCGCAGAAACGGCTCCGCAGAAACGGCTGCGCAGAAACGGCAGCGCAGGAACGGCTGCGCAGAAACGGCTGCGCAGAAACGGCTGCGCAGAAACGGCTGCGCAGAAACGGCTGCGCAGAAACGGCTGCGCAGAAACGGCTGCGCAGAAACGGCTGCGCAGAAACGGCTGCGCAGAAACGGCTGCGCAGAAACGGCTGCGCAGAAACGGCTGCGCAGAAACGGCTGCGCAGAAACGGCTGCGCAGAAACGGCTGCGCAGAAACAGCTGCGCAGAAACAGCTGCGCAGAAACAGCTGCGCAGAAGCAGCTGCGCAGAAGCAGCTGCGCAGAAGCAGCTGCGCAGAAGCAGCTGCGCAGAAGCAGCTGCGCAGAAGCAGCTGCGCAGAAACAGCTGCGCAGAAACAGCTGCGCAGATACAGCTGCGCAGAAACAGCTGCGCAGAAACAGCTGCGCAGGAACAGCTGCGCAGGAACAGCTGCGCAGGAACAGCTGCGCAGGAACAGCTGCGCAGGAACAGCTGCGCAGAAACAGCTGCGCAGGAACAGCTGCGCAGGAACAGCTGCGCAGGAACAGCTGCGCAGGAACAGCTGCGCAGAAACAGCTGCGCAGAAACAGCTGCGCAGAAACAGCTGCGCAGAAACAGCTGCGCAGGAACAGCTGCGCAGGAACAGCTGCGCAGGAACAGCTGCGCAGGAACAGCTGCGCAGGAACAGCTGCGCAGGTACAGCTGCGCAGGAACAGCTGCGCAGGAACAGCTGCGCAGGAACAGCTGCGCAGGAACAGCTGCGCAGGAACAGCTGCGCAGGTACAGCTGCGCAGGAGCAGCTGCGCAGGAACAGCTGCGCAGGAACAGCTGCGCAGAAACAGCTGCGCAGGAACAGCTGCGCAGAAACAGCTGCGCAGAAACAGCTGCGCAGGAACAGCTGCGCAGGAACAGCTGCGCAGGAACAGCTGCGCAGGAACAGCTGCGCAGAAACAGCTGCGCAGAAACAGCTGCGCAGAAACAGCTGCGCAGGAACAGCTGCGCAGGAACAGCTGCGCAGGAACAGCTGCGCAGGAACAGCTGCGCAGAAACTGCTGCGCAGAAACTGCTGCGCAGAAACAGCTGCGCAGAAACAGCTGCGCAGGAACAGCTGCGCAGGAACAGCTGCGCAGGAACAGCTGCGCAGGAACAGCTGCGCAGGAACAGCTGCGCAGGAACAGCTGCGCAGGAACAGCTGCGCAGAAACAGCTGCGCAGGAACAGCTGCGCAGAAACAGCTGCGCGGAAACAGCTGCGCGGAAACAGCTGCGCGGAAACAGCTGCGCAGAAACAGCTGCGCAGAAGCAGCTGCGCAGAAACAGCTGCGCAGAAACAGCTGCGCAGAAACAGCTGCGCAGAAACAGCTGCGCAGTAACAGCTGCGCAGAAACAGCTGCGCAGAAACAGCGGCGCAGAAACAGCGGCGCAGAAACACTCTATAGCCTCCGGTTACAGGAGCGTACCTCCATGTTCAATGTTTTTTGGGCAGTTGAACATGTAAAGTTGAATCCCGTACGCGCGTGGTAGGATCTCTAGACCACGCGCGCGTACGGAGTTCGTCACCCATGCTGTTGCAGTGAAGTCTCATCAGAAAATCAGAAACAGCTGCGCAGAAGCGGCTGCGCAGGAACAGCTGCGCAGGAACAGCTGCGCAGAAACAGCTGCGCAGAAACAGCTGCGCATAAACAGCTGCGCATAAACAGCTGCGCATAAACATCTGCGCATAAACAGCTGCGCATAAACAGCTGCGCATAAACAGCTGCGCATGAACAGCTGCGCATGAACAGCTGCGCATGAACAGCTGCGCAGAAACAGCTGCGCAGAAACAGCTGCGCAGAAACAGCTGCGCAGAAACAGCTGCGCAGAAACAGCTGCGAAGGAACAGCTGCACAGGAACAGCTGCGCAGAAACAGCTGCGCAGGAACAGCTGCGCAGGAACAGCTGCGCAGAAACAGCTGCGCAGAAACAGCAGCACAGGAACAGCTGCGCAGGAACAGCTGCGCAGGAACAGCTGCGCAGGAACAGCCGCGCAGGAACAGCCGCGCAGGAACAGCCGCGCAGGAACAGCCGCGCCGAAACAGCCGCGCCGAAACAGCCGCGCCGAAACAGCCGCGCCGAAACAGCCGCGCCGAAACAGCCGCGCCGAAACAGCCGCGCCGAAACAGCCGCGCCGAAACAGCCGCGCCGAAACAGCCGCGCCGAAAAAGCCGCGCCGAAAAAGCCGCGCCGAAAAAGCCGCGCCGAAACAGCCGCGCCGAAACAGCCGCGCCGAAACAGCCGCGCCGAAACAGCCGCGCCGAAACAGCCGCGCCGAAACAGCCGCGCCGAAACAGCCGCGCCGAAACAGCCGCGCCGAAACAGCCGCGCCGAAACAGCCGCGCCGAAACAGCCGCGCCGAAACAGCCGCGCCGAAACAGCCGCGCCGAAACAGCCGCGCCGAAACAGCCGCGCCGAAACAGCCGCGCCGAAACTGCCGCGCCGAAACTGCCGCGCCGAAACTGCCGCGCCGAAACTGCCGCGCCGTAACTGCCGCGCCGAAACTGCCGCGCCGAAATTGCCGCGCCGAAACTGCCGCGCCGAAACAGCCGCGCCGAAACAGCCGCGCCGAAACAGCCGCGCCGAAACAGCCGCGCCGAAACAGCCGCGCCGAAACAGCCGCGCCGAAACAGCCGCGCCGAAACAGCCGCGCCGAAACAGCCGCGCCGAAACAGCGGCGCCGAAACTGCCGCGCCGAAACTGCCGCGCCGAAACTGCCGCGCCGAAACTGCCGCGCCGAAACTGCCGCGCCGAAACTGCCGCGCCGAAACTGCCGCGCCGAAACTGCTGCGCCGAAACAGCTGCGCCGAAACAGCTGCGCCGAAACAGCTGCGCCGAAACAGCTGCGCAGAAACAGCTAGGCATAAGCAGCTGCGCAGAAACAGCTGCGCAGAAACAGCTGCGCAGAAACAGATGCGCAGAAACAGCTGCGCAGAAACAGCTGCGCAGAAACAGCTGCGCAGAAACAGCTGCGCAGAAACAGCTGCGCAGAAACAGCTGCGCAGAAACAGCTGCGCAGAAACAGCTGCGCAGAGACAGCTGCGCAGAGACAGCTGCGCAGAGACAGCTGCGCAGAAACAGCTGCGCAGAAACAGCTGCGCAGAAACAGCTGCGCAGAAACAGCTGCGCAGAAACAGCTTCGCAGAAACAGCTGCGCAGAAACAGATGCGCAGAAACAGCTGCGCAGAAACAGCTGCGCAGAAACAGCGGCGCAGAAACACTCTATAGCCTCCGGTTACAGGAGCGTACCTCCATGTTCAATGTTTTTTGGGCAGTTGAACATGTAAAGTTGAATCCCGTACGCGCGTGGTAGGATCTCTAGACCACGCGCGCGTACGGAGTTCGTCACCCATGCTGTTGCAGTGAAGTCTCATCAGAAAATCAGAAACAGCTGCGCGGAGACGGCTGCGCAGAAGCGGCTGCGCGGAAGCGGCTGCGCGGAAGCGGCTGCGCGGAAGCGGCTGCCCGGAAGCGGCTGCGCGGAAGCGGCTGCGCGGAAGCGGCTGCGCGGAAACGGCTGCGCGGAAACGGCTGCGCGGAAACGGCTGCACGGAAACGGCTGCGCGGGAACGGCTGCGCGGGAACAGGTGCGCGGGAACAGGTGCGCGGGAACAGGTGCGCGGGAACAGCTGCGCAGGAACAGCTGCGCAGGAACAGCTGCACAGGAACAGGTGCGCAGGAACAGCTGCGCAGGAACAGCTGCGCAGGAACAGGTGCGCAGGAACAGGTGCGCAGAAACAGCTGCGCCGAAACAGCTGCGCAGAAACAGCGGCGCAGAAACAGCGGCGCAGAAACAGCGGCGCAGAAACAGCGGCGCAGAAACACTCTATAGCCTCCGGTTACAGGAGCGTACCTCCATGTTCAATGTTTTTTGGGCAGTTGAACATGTAAAGTTGAATCCCGTACGCGCGTGGTAGGATCTCTAGACCACGCGCGCGAACGGAGTTCGTCACCCATGCTGTTGCAGTGAAGTCTCATCAGAAAATCAGAAACAGCTGCGCAGAAGCGGCTGCGCGGAAGCGGCTGCGCGGAAGCGGCTGCGCGGAAGCGGCTGCGCGGAAGCGGCTGCGCAGAAGCGGCTGCGCGGAAGCGGCTGCGCGGAAGCGGCTGCGCGGAAGCGGCTGCGCGGAAGCGGCTGCGCGGAAGCGGCTGCGCGGAAGCGGCTGCGCGGAAACGGCTGCGCAGAAACGGCTGCGCAGAAACGGCTGCGCAGAAACGGCTGCGCAGAAACGGCTGCGCAGAAACGGCTGCGCAGAAACGGCTGCGCAGAAACGGCTGCGCAGAAACGGCTGCGCAGAAACGGCTGCGCAGAAACGGCTGCGCAGAAGCGGCTGCGCAGAAACGGCTGCGCAGAAACGGCTGCGCAGAAACGGCTGCGCAGAAACAGCTGCGCAGAAACAGCTGCGCAGAAACAGCTGCGCAGAAACAGCTGCGCAGAAACAGCTGCGCAGAAGCAGCTGCGCAGAAACAGCTGCGCAGAAACAGCTGCGCAGAAACAGCTGCGCAGAAACAGCTGCGCAGAAACAGCTGCGCAGAAACAGCTGCGCAGAAACAGCTGCGCAGATACAGCTGCGCAGATACAGCTGCGCAGATACAGCTGCGCAGAAACAGCTGCGCAGAAACAGCTGCGCAGAAACAGCTGCGCAGAAACAGCTGCGCAGGAACAGCTGCGCAGAAACAGCTGCGCAGGAACAGCTGCGCAGGAACAGCTGCGCAGGAACAGCTGCGCAGAAACAGCTGCGCAGGAACAGCTGCGCAGGAACAGCTGCGCAGGAACAGCTGCGCAGGAACAGCTGCGCAGGAACAGCTGTGCAGGAACAGCTGCGCAGGAACAGCTGCGCAGAAACAGCTGCGCAGAAACAGCTGCGCAGAAACAGCTGCGCAGAAACAGCTGCGCAGAAACAGCTGCGCAGAAACAGCTGCGCAGAAACAGCGGCGCAGGAACAGCGGCGCAGAAACAGCGGCGCAGAAACACTCTATAGCCTCCGGTTACAGGAGCGTACCTCCATGTTCAATGTTTTTTGGGCAGTTGAACATGTAAAGTTGAATCCCGTACGCGCGTGGTAGGATCTCTAGACCACGCGCGCGTACGGAGTTCGTCACCCATGCTGTTGCAGTGAAGTCTCATCAGAAAATCAGAAACAGCTGCGCAGAAGCGGCTGCGCAGAAGCGGCTGCGCAGAAACGGCTGCGCAGAAACGGCTGCGCAGAAACGGCTGCGCAGGAACAGCTGCGCATAAGCGGCTGCGCATAAGCGGCTGCGCAGAAGCGGCTGCGCTGAAGCGGCTGCGCAGAAGCGGCTGCGCAGAAGCGGCTGCGCAGAAGCGGCTGCGCAGAAGCGGCTGCGCAGAAGCGGCTGCGCAGAAGCGGCTGCGCAGAAGCGGCTGCGCAGAAGCGGCTGCGCAGAAGCGGCTGCGCAGTAGCGGCTGCGCAGTAGCGGCTGCGCAGAAGCGGCTGCGCAGAAGCGGCTGCGCAGAAGCGGCTGCGCAGAAGCGACTGCGCAGAAGCGGCTGCGCAGAAGCGGCTGCGCAGAAGCGGCTGCGCAGAAGCGGCTGCGCAGAAGCGGCTGCGCAGAAACGGCTGCGCAGAAACGGCTGCGCAGAAACGGCTGCGCAGAAACGGCTGCGCAGAAGCGGCTGCGCAGAAGCGGCTGCGCAGAAGCGGCTGCGCAGAAGCGGCTGCGCAGAAGCGGCTGCGCAGAAGCGGCTGCGCAGAAGCGGCTGCGCAGAAGCGGCTGCGCAGAAGCGGCTGCGCAGAAGCGGCTGCGCAGAAACGGCTGCGCAGAAACGGCTGCGCAGAAACGGCTGCGCAGAAACGGCTGCGCAGATACGGCTGCGCAGAAACGGCTGCGCAGAAACGGCTGCGCAGAAACGGCTGCGCAGATACGGCTGCGCAGAAACGGCTGCGCAGAAACGGCTGCGCAGAAACGGCTGCGCAGAAACGGCTGCGCAGGAACGGCTGCGCAGGAACGGCTGCGCAGGAACGGCTGCGCAGGAACGGCTGCGCAGGAACGGCTGCGCAGGAACGGCTGCGCAGGAACGGCTTCGCAGAAGCGGCTGCGCAGAAGCGGCTGCGCAGATGCGGCTGCGCAGAAGCGGCTGCGCAGAAGCGGCTGCGCAGAAGCGGCTGCGCAGAAGCGGCTGCGCAGAAGCGGCTGCGCAGAAGCGGCTGCGCAGAAGCGGCTGCGCAGAAGCGGCTGCGCAGAAGCGGCTGCGCAGAAGCGGCTGCGCAGAAACGGCTGCGCAGAAACGGCTGCGCAGAAACGGCTGCGCAGAAACGGCTGCGCAGAAACGGCTGCGCAGAAACGGCTGCGCAGAAACGGCTGCGCAGGAACGGCTGCGCAGGAACGGCTGCGCAGAAACGGCTGCGCAGAAACGGCTGCGCAGAAACGGCTGCGCAGAAACGGCTGCGCATAAACGGCTGCGCAGAAACGGCTGCGCAGAAACGGCTGCGCAGAAACGGCTGCGCAGAAACGGCTGCGCAGAAACGGCTGCGCAGAAACGGCTGCGCAGAAACGGCTGCGCAGAAACAGCTGCGCAGAAACAGCTGCGCAGAAACAGCTGCGCAGGAACAGCTGCACAGAAACAGCTGCGCAGAAACAGCTGCGCAGAAACAGCTGCGCAGGAACAGCTGCGCAGGAACAGCTGCGCAGAAACAGCTGCGCAGGAACAGCTGCGCAGGAACAGCTGCGCAGGAACAGCTGCGCAGGAACAGCTGCGCAGGAACAGCTGCGCAGGAACAGCTGCGCAGGAACAGCTGCGCAGGAACAGCTGCGCAGAAACAGCTGCGCAGGAACAGCTGCGCAGAAACAGCTGCGCAGGAACAGCTGCGCAGAAACAACTGCGCAGAAACAACTGCGCAGAAACAGCTGCGCAGGAACAGCTGCGCAGAAACAGCTGCGCAGAAACAGCTGCGCAGAAACAGCTTCGCAGAAACAGCTGCGCAGAAACAGCTGCGCAGAAACAGCTGCGCAGGAACAGCTGCGCAGGAACAGCTGCGCAGAAACAGCTGCGCAGAAACAGCTGCGCAGAAACAGCTGCGCAGGAACAGCTGCGCAGAAACAGCTGCGCAGAAACAGCTGCGCAGAAACAGCTGCGCAGAAACAGCTGCGCAGAAACAGCTGCGCAGAAACAGCTGCGCAGAAACAGCTGCGCAGAAACAGCTGCGCAGAAACAGCTGCGCAGAAACAGCTGCGCAGAAACAGCTGCGCAGGAACAGCTGCGCAGGAACAGCTGCGCAGGAACAGCTGCGCAGGAACAGCTGCGCAGGAACAGGTGCGCAGGAACAGGTGCGCAGGAACAGGTGCGGAGGAACAGGTGCGCAGGAACAGCTGCGCAGGAACAGGTGCGCAGGAGCAGGTGCGCAGGAACAGCTGCGCAGGAACAGCTGCGCAGGAACAGCTGCGCAGGAACAGCTGCGCAGGAACAGCTGCGCAGGAACAGCTGCGCAGGAACAGCTGCGCAGGAACAGCTGCGCAGGAACAGGTGCGCAGGAACAGCTGCGCAGAAACAGCTGCGCAGAAACAGCTGCGCAGAAACAGCTGCGCAGAAACAGCTGCGCAGAAACAGCTGCGCAGAAACAGCTGCGCAGAAACAGCTGCGCAGAAACAGCTCCGCAGAGACAGCTGCGCAGAGACAGCTGCGCAGAGACAGCTGCGCAGATACAGCTGCGCAGAAACAGCTGCGCAGAAACAGCTGCGCAGAAACAGCTGCGCAGAAACAGCTGCGCAGAAACAGCTGCGCAGAAACAGCTGCGCAGAAACAGCTGCGCAGAAACAGATGCGAAGAAACAGCTGCGCAGAAACAGCTGCGCAGAAACACCTGCGCAGAAACAGCGGCGCAGAAACAGCGGCGCAGAAACAGCTGCGCAGGAACAGCTGCGCAGAAACAGCTGCGCAGAAACAGCTGCGCAGGAACAGCTGCGCAGGAACAGCTGCGCAGAAACAGCTGCGCAGAAACAGCTGCGCAGAAACAGCTGCGCAGGAACAGCTGCGCAGGAACAGCTGCGCAGAAACAGCTGCGCAGAAACAGCTGCGCAGAAACAGCTGCGCAGGAACAGCTGCGCAGGAACAGCTGCGCAGAAACAGCTGCGCAGAAACAGCTGCGCAGAAACAGCTGCGCAGAAACAGCTGCGCAGAAACAGCTGCGCAGAAACAGCTGCGCAGAGACAGCTGCGCAGAGACAGCTGCGCAGAAACAGCTGCGCAGAAACAGCTGCGCAGAAACAGCTGCGCAGAAACAGCTGCGCAGAAACAGCTGCGCAGAAACAGCTGCGCAGAAACAGCTGCGCAGAAACAGCTGCGCAGAAACAGCGGCGCAGAAACAGCGGCGCAGAAACAGCGGCGCAGAAACACTCTATAGCCTCTGGTTACAGGAGCGTACCTCCATGTTCAATGTTTTTTGGGCAGTTGAACATGTAAAGTTGAATCCCGTACGCGCGTGGTAGGATCTCTAGACCACGCGCGCGTACGGAGTTCGTCACCCATGCTGTTGCAGTGAAGTCTCATCAGAAAATCAGAAACAGCTGCGCGGAGACGGCTGCGCAGAAGCGGCTGCGCGGAAGCGGCTGCGCGGAAACGGCTGCGCGGAAACGGCTGCGCGAGAACAGCTGCGCGAGAACAGGTGCGCGGGAACAGGTGCGCGGGAACAGCTGCGCAGGAACAGCTGCGCAGGAACAGCTGCGCAGGAACAGGTGCGCAAAAACAGGTGCGCAAAAACAGGTGCGCAGGAACAGCTGCGCAGGAACAGCTGCGCAGGAACAGCTGCGCAGGAACAGCTGCGCAGGAACAGCTGCACAGGAACAGCTGCGCAGAAACAGCTGCGCAGGAACAGCTGCGCAGGAACGGCTGCGCAGAAACGGCTGCGCAGAAACGGCTGCGCAGAAACGGCTGCGCAGAAACGGCTGCGCAGAAACGGCTCCGCAGAAACGGCTGCGCAGAAACGGCAGCGCAGGAACGGCTGCGCAGAAACGGCTGCGCAGAAACGGCTGCGCAGAAACGGCTGCGCAGAAACGGCTGCGCAGAAACGGCTGCGCAGAAACGGCTGCGCAGAAACGGCTGCGCAGAAACGGCTGCGCAGAAACGGCTGCGCAGAAACGGCTGCGCAGAAACGGCTGCGCAGAAACGGCTGCGCAGAAACAGCTGCGCAGAAACAGCTGCGCAGAAACAGCTGCGCAGGAACAGCTGCGCAGGAACAGCTGCGCAGAAACAGCTGCGCAGAAACAGCTGCGCAGGAACAGCTGCGCAGGAACAGCTGCGCAGAAACAGCTGCGCAGAAACAGCTGCGCAGAAACAGCTGCGCAGAAACAGCTGCGCAGAAACAGCTGCGCAGAAACAGCTGCGCAGAAACAGCTGCGCAGAAACAGCTGCGCAGAAACAGCTGCGCAGGAACAGCTGCGCAGGAACAGCTGCGCAGGAACAGCTGCGCAGGAACAGCTGCGCAGGAACAGGTGCGCAGGAACAGGTGCGCAGGAACAGGTGCGGAGGAACAGGTGCGCAGGAACAGCTGCGCAGGAACAGGTGCGCAGGAGCAGGTGCGCAGGAACAGCTGCGCAGGAACAGCTGCGCAGGAACAGCTGCGCAGGAACAGCTGCGCAGGAACAGCTGCGCAGGAACAGCTGCGCAGGAACAGCTGCGCAGGAACAGCTGCGCAGGAACAGGTGCGCAGGAACAGCTGCGCAGAAACAGCTGCGCAGAAACAGCTGCGCAGAAACAGCTGCGCAGAAACAGCTGCGCAGAAACAGCTGCGCAGAAACAGCTGCGCAGAAACAGCTGCGCAGAAACAGCTGCGCAGAAACAGCTCCGCAGAGACAGCTGCGCAGAGACAGCTGCGCAGAGACAGCTGCGCAGATACAGCTGCGCAGAAACAGCTGCGCAGAAACAGCTGCGCAGAAACAGCTGCGCAGAAACAGCTGCGCAGAAACAGCTGCGCAGAAACAGCTGCGCAGAAACAGCTGCGCAGAAACAGCTGCGCAGAAACAGATGCGAAGAAACAGCTGCGCAGAAACAGCTGCGCAGAAACACCTGCGCAGAAACAGCGGCGCAGAAACAGCGGCGCAGAAACAGCTGCGCAGGAACAGCTGCGCAGAAACAGCTGCGCAGAAACAGCTGCGCAGGAACAGCTGCGCAGGAACAGCTGCGCAGAAACAGCTGCGCAGAAACAGCTGCGCAGGAACAGCTGCGCAGGAACAGCTGCGCAGGAACAGCTGCGCAGAAACAGCTGCGCAGAAACAGCTGCGCAGAAACAGCTGCGCAGGAACAGCTGCGCAGGAACAGCTGCGCAGAAACAGCTGCGCAGAAACAGCTGCGCAGAAACAGCTGCGCAGAAACAGCTGCGCAGAGACAGCTGCGCAGAGACAGCTGCGCAGAAACAGCTGCGCAGAAACAGCTGCGCAGAAACAGCTGCGCAGAAACAGCTGCGCAGAAACAGCTGCGCAGAAACAGCTGCGCAGAAACAGCTGCGCAGAAACAGCTGCGCAGAAACAGCGGCGCAGAAACAGCGGCGCAGAAACAGCGGCGCAGAAACACTCTATAGCCTCTGGTTACAGGAGCGTACCTCCATGTTCAATGTTTTTTGGGCAGTTGAACATGTAAAGTTGAATCCCGTACGCGCGTGGTAGGATCTCTAGACCACGCGCGCGTACGGAGTTCGTCACCCATGCTGTTGCAGTGAAGTCTCATCAGAAAATCAGAAACAGCTGCGCGGAGACGGCTGCGCAGAAGCGGCTGCGCGGAAGCGGCTGCGCGGAAACGGCTGCGCGGAAACGGCTGGGCGAGAACAGCTGCGCGAGAACAGGTGCGCGGGAACAGGTGCGCGGGAACAGCTGCGCAGGAACAGCTGCGCAGGAACAGCTGCGCAGGAACAGGTGCGCAAAAACAGGTGCGCAAAAACAGGTGCGCAGGAACAGCTGCGCAGGAACAGCTGCGCAGGAACAGCTGCGCAGGAACAGCTGCGCAGGAACAGCTGCGCAGGAACAGCTGCGCAGAAACAGCTGCGCAGGAACAGCTGCGCAGGAACAGCTGCGCAGAAACGGCTGCGCAGAAACGGCTGCGCAGAAACGGCTGCGCAGAAACGGCTGCGCAGAAACGGCTCCGCAGAAACGGCTGCGCAGAAACGGCAGCGCAGGAACGGCTGCGCAGAAACGGCTGCGCAGAAACGGCTGCGCAGAAACGGCTGCGCAGAAACGGCTGCGCAGAAACGGCTGCGCAGAAACGGCTGCGCAGAAACGGCTGCGCAGAAACGGCTGCGCAGAAACGGCTGCGCAGAAACGGCTGCGCAGAAACGGCTGCGCAGAAACGGCTGCGCAGAAACGGCTGCGCAGAAACAGCTGCGCAGAAACAGCTGCGCAGAAACAGCTGCGCAGAAGCAGCTGCGCAGAAGCAGCTGCGCAGAAGCAGCTGCGCAGAAGCAGCTGCGCAGAAGCAGCTGCGCAGAAACAGCTGCGCAGAAACAGCTGCGCAGAAACAGCTGCGCAGATACAGCTGCGCAGAAACAGCTGCGCAGAAACAGCTGCGCAGAAACAGCTGCGCAGGAACAGCTGCGCAGGAACAGCTGCGCAGGAACAGCTGCGCAGGAACAGCTGCGCAGAAACAGCTGCGCAGGAACAGCTGCGCAGGAACAGCTGCGCAGGAACAGCTGCGCAGGAACAGCTGCGCAGGAACAGCTGCGCAGAAACAGCTGCGCAGAAACAGCTGCGCAGAAACAGCTGCGCAGAAACAGCTGCGCAGGAACAGCTGCGCAGGAACAGCTGCGCAGGAACAGCTGCGCAGGAACAGCTGCGCAGGAACAGCTGCGCAGGAACAGCTGCGCAGGTACAGCTGCGCAGGAACAGCTGCGCAGGAACAGCTGCGCAGGAACAGCTGCGCAGGAACAGCTGCGCAGGAACAGCTGCGCAGGTACAGCTGCGCAGGAGCAGCTGCGCAGGAACAGCTGCGCAGGAACAGCTGCGCAGAAACAGCTGCGCAGGAACAGCTGCGCAGAAACAGCTGCGCAGAAACAGCTGCGCAGGAACAGCTGCGCAGGAACAGCTGCGCAGGAACAGCTGCGCAGGAACAGCTGCGCAGGAACAGCTGCGCAGAAACAGCTGCGCAGAAACAGCTGCGCAGAAACAGCTGCGCAGGAACAGCTGCGCAGGAACAGCTGCGCAGGAACAGCTGCGCAGGAACAGCTGCGCAGGAACAGCTGCGCAGAAACTGCTGCGCAGAAACTGCTGCGCAGAAACAGCTGCGCAGAAACAGCTGCGCAGGAACAGCTGCGCAGGAACAGCTGCGCAGGAACAGCTGCGCAGGAACAGCTGCGCAGGAACAGCTGCGCAGGAACAGCTGCGCAGGAACAGCTGCGCAGAAACAGCTGCGCAGGAACAGCTGCGCAGAAACAGCTGCGCAGGAACAGCTGCGCAGAAACAACTGCACAGAAACAACTGCGCAGAAACAGCTGCGCAGGAACAGCTGCGCAGAAACAGCTGCGCAGAAACAGCTGCGCAGAAACAGCTTCGCAGAAACAGCTGCGCAGAAACAGCTGCGCAGAAACAGCTGCGCAGGAACAGCTGCGCAGGAACAGCTGCGCAGAAACAGCTGCGCAGAAACAGCTGCGCAGGAACAGCTGCGCAGAAACAGCTGCGCAGAAACAGCTGCGCAGGAACAGCTGCGCAGAAACAGCTGCGCAGAAACAGCTGCGCAGGAACAGCTGCGCAGAAACAGCTGCGCAGAAACAGCTGCGCAGAAACAGCTGCGCAGAAACAGCTGCGCAGAAACAGCTGCGCAGAAACAGCTGCGCAGGAACAGCTGCGCAGAAACAGCTGCGCAGGAGCAGCTGCGCAGGAACAGCTGCGCAGGAACAGCTGCGCAGGAACAGCTGCGCAGGAACAGCTGCGCAGGAACAGCTGCGCAGGAACAGGTGCGCAGGAACAGGTGCGGAGGAACAGGTGCGCAGAAACAGCTGCGCAGGAGCAGGTGCGCAGGAACAGCTGCGCAGGAACAGCTGCGCAGGAACAGCTGCGCAGGAACAGGTGCGCAGGAACAGGTGCGCAGGAACAGGTGCGCAGGAACAGCTGCGCAGAAACAGCTGCGCAGAAACAGCTGCGCAGAAACAGCTGCGCAGAAACAGCTGCGCAGAAACAGCTGCGCAGAAACAGCTGCGCAGAAACAGCTCCGCAGAAACAGCTGCGCAGAGACAGCTGCGCAGAGACATCTGCGCAGTTACAGCTGCGCAGAAACAGCTGCGCAGAAACAGCTGCGCAGAAACAGCTGCGCAGAAACAGCTGCGCAGAAACAGCTGCGCAGAAACAGCTGCGCAGAAACAGCTGCGCAGAAACAGCTGCGCAGAAACAGCTGCGCAGAAACAGATGCGAAGAAACAGCTGCGCAGAAACAGCTGCGCAGAAACAGCGGCGCAGAAACAGCGGCGCAGAAACAGCTGCGCAGGAACAGCTGCGCAGGAACAGCTGCGCAGAAACAGCTGCGCAGAAACAGCTGCGCAGGAACAGCTGCGCAGAAACAGCTGCGCAGAAACAGCTGCGCAGAAACAGCTGCGCAGGAACAGCTGCGCAGGAACAGCTGCGCAGAAACAGCTGCGCAGAAACAGCTGCGCAGAAACAGCTGCGCAGAAACAGCTTCGCAGAAACAGCTGCGCAGGAACAGCTACGCAGAAACAGCTGCGCAGAAACAGCTGCGCAGAAACAGCTGCGCAGAAACAGCTGCGCAGAAACAGCTGCGCAGAAACAGCTGCGCAGAAACAGCTGCGCAGAAACAGCTGCGCAGAAACAGCTGCGCAGAAACAGATGCGAAGAAACAGCTGCGCAGAAACAGCTGCGCAGAAACAGCGGCGCAGAAACAGCGGCGCAGAAACAGCTGCGCAGGAACAGCTGCGCAGGAACAGCTGCGCAGAAACAGCTGCGCAGAAACAGCTGCGCAGGAACAGCTGCGCAGAAACAGCTGCGCAGAAACAGCTGCGCAGAAACAGCTGCGCAGGAACAGCTGCGCAGGAACAGCTGCGCAGAAACAGCTGCGCAGAAACAGCTGCGCAGAAACAGCTTCGCAGAAACAGCTGCGCAGGAACAGCTACGCAGAAACAGCTGCGCAGAAACAGCTGCGCAGAAACAGCTGCGCAGAAACAGCTGCGCAGAAACAGCTGCGCAGAAACAGCTGCGCAGAAACAGCTGCGCAGAAACAGCTGCGCAGAAACAGCTGCGCAGAGACAGCTGCACAGAGACAGCTGCGCAGAAACAGCTGCGAAGAAACAGCTGCGCAGAAACAGCTGCGCAGAAACAGCTGCGCAGAAACAGCTGCGCAGAAACAGCTGCGCAGAAACAGCTGCGCAGAAACAGCTGCGCAGAAACAACTGCGCAGAAACAGCGGCGCAGAAACAGCGGCGCAGAAACACTCTATAGCCTCCGGTTACAGGAGCGTACCTCCATGTTCAATGTTTTTTGGGCAGTTGAACATGTAAAGTTGAATCCCGTACGCGCGTGGTAGGATCTCTAGACCACGCGCGCGTACGGAGTTCGTCACCCATGCTGTTGCAGTGAAGTCTCATCAGAAAATCAGAAACAGCTGCGCGGAGACGGCTGCGCAGAAGCGGCTGCGCGGAAGCGGCTGCGCGGAAACGGCTGCGCGGAAACGGCTGCGCGAGAACAGCTGCGCGAGAACAGGTGCGCGGGAACAGCTGCGCGGGAACAGCTGCGCAGGAACAGCTGCGCAGGAACAGGTGCGCAAAAACAGGTGCGCAGGAACAGCTGCGCAGGAACAGCTGCGCAGGAACAGCTGCGCAGGAACAGCTGCGCAGGAACAGCTGCGCAGAAACAGCTGCGCAGAAACAGCTTCGCAGAAACAGCTGCGCTGGAACGGCTGCGCAGAAACGGCTGCGCTGAAACGGCTGCGCAGAAACGGCTGCGCAGAAACGGCTGCGCAGAAACGGCTGCGCAGAAACGGCTGCGCAGAAACGGCTGCGCAGAAACGGCTGCGCAGAAGCAGCTGCGCAGAAGCAGCTGCGCAGAAGCAGCTGCGCAGAAGCAGCTGCGCAGAAGCAGCTGCGCAGAAGCAGCTGCGCAGAAACAGCTGCGCAGATACAGCTGCGCAGATACAGCTGCGCAGAAACAGCTGCGCAGAAACAGCTGTGCAGAAACAGCTGCGCAGAAACAGCTGCGCAGAAACAGCTGCGCAGGAACAGCTGCGCAGGAACAGCTGCGCAGGAACAGCTGCGCAGGAACAGCTGCGCAGGAACAGCTGCGCAGGAACAGCTGCGCAGGAACAGCTGCGCAGGAACAGCTGCGCAGGAACAGCTGCGCAGGTACAGCTGCGCAGGAACAGCTGCGCAGGAACAGCTGCGCAGAAACAGCTGCGCAGGAACAGCTGCGCAGGAACAGCTGCGCAGGAACAGCTGCGCAGGTACAGCTGCGCAGGAACAGCTGCGCAGGAACAGCTGTGCAGGAACAGCTGCGCAGGAACAGCTGCGCAGAAACAGCTGCGCAGGAACAGCTGCGCAGAAACAGCTGCGCAGGAACAGCTGCGCAGAAACAGCTGCGCAGAAACAGCTGCGCAGAAACAGCTGCGCAGGAGCAGCTGCGCAGGAACAGCTGCGCAGGAACAGCTGCGCAGAAACAGCTGCGCAGGAACAGCTGCGCAGGAACAGCTGCGCAGGAACAGCTGCGCAGAAACAGCTGCGCAGAAACAGCTGCGCAGAAACAGCTGCGCAGAAACAGCTGCGCAGGAACAGCTGCGCAGGAACAGCTGCGCAGGAACAGCTGCGCAGGAACAGCTGCGCAGGAACAGCTGCGCAGGAACAGCTGCGCAGGTACAGCTGCGCAGGAACAGCTGCGCAGGAACAGCTGCGCAGGAACAGCTGCGCAGGAACAGCTGCGCAGGAACAGCTGCGCAGGTACAGCTGCGCAGGAGCAGCTGCGCAGGAACAGCTGCGCAGGAACAGCTGCGCAGAAACAGCTGCGCAGGAACAGCTGCGCAGGAACAGCTGCGCAGAAACAGCTGCGCAGAAACAGCTGCGCAGGAACAGCTGCGCAGGAACAGCTGCGCAGGAACAGCTGCGCAGGAACAGCTGCGCAGGAACAGCTGCGCAGAAACAGCTGCGCAGAAACAGCTGCGCAGAAACAGCTGCGCAGGAACAGCTGCGCAGGAACAGCTGCGCAGGAACAGCTGCGCAGGAACAGCTGCGCAGGAACAGCTGCGCAGAAACTGCTGCGCAGAAACTGCTGCGCAGAAACAGCTGCGCAGAAACAGCTGCGCAGGAACAGCTGCGCAGGAACAGCTGCGCAGGAACAGCTGCGCAGGAACAGCTGCGCAGGAACAGCTGCGCAGGAACAGCTGCGCAGGAACAGCTGCGCAGAAACAGCTGCGCAGGAACAGCTGCGCAGAAACAGCTGCGCAGGAACAGCTGCGCAGAAACAACTGCACAGAAACAACTGCGCAGAAACAGCTGCGCAGGAACAGCTGCGCAGAAACAGCTGCGCAGAAACAGCTGCGCAGAAACAGCTTCGCAGAAACAGCTGCGCAGAAACAGCTGCGCAGAAACAGCTGCGCAGGAACAGCTGCGCAGGAACAGCTGCGCAGAAACAGCTGCGCAGAAACAGCTGCGCAGGAACAGCTGCGCAGAAACAGCTGCGCAGAAACAGCTGCGCAGGAACAGCTGCGCAGAAACAGCTGCGCAGAAACAGCTGCGCAGGAACAGCTGCGCAGAAACAGCTGCGCAGAAACAGCTGCGCAGAAACAGCTGCGCAGAAACAGCTGCGCAGAAACAGCTGCGCAGAAACAGCTGCGCAGGAACAGCTGCGCAGAAACAGCTGCGCAGGAGCAGCTGCGCAGGAACAGCTGCGCAGGAACAGCTGCGCAGGAACAGCTGCGCAGGAACAGCTGCGCAGGAACAGCTGCGCAGGAACAGGTGCGCAGGAACAGGTGCGGAGGAACAGGTGCGCAGAAACAGCTGCGCAGGAGCAGGTGCGCAGGAACAGCTGCGCAGGAACAGCTGCGCAGGAACAGCTGCGCAGGAACAGGTGCGCAGGAACAGGTGCGCAGGAACAGGTGCGCAGGAACAGCTGCGCAGAAACAGCTGCGCAGAAACAGCTGCGCAGAAACAGCTGCGCAGAAACAGCTGCGCAGAAACAGCTGCGCAGAAACAGCTGCGCAGAAACAGCTCCGCAGAAACAGCTGCGCAGAGACAGCTGCGCAGAGACATCTGCGCAGTTACAGCTGCGCAGAAACAGCTGCGCAGAAACAGCTGCGCAGAAACAGCTGCGCAGAAACAGCTGCGCAGAAACAGCTGCGCAGAAACAGCTGCGCAGAAACAGCTGCGCAGAAACAGCTGCGCAGAAACAGCTGCGCAGAAACAGATGCGAAGAAACAGCTGCGCAGAAACAGCTGCGCAGAAACAGCGGCGCAGAAACAGCGGCGCAGAAACAGCTGCGCAGGAACAGCTGCGCAGGAACAGCTGCGCAGAAACAGCTGCGCAGAAACAGCTGCGCAGGAACAGCTGCGCAGAAACAGCTGCGCAGAAACAGCTGCGCAGAAACAGCTGCGCAGGAACAGCTGCGCAGGAACAGCTGCGCAGAAACAGCTGCGCAGAAACAGCTGCGCAGAAACAGCTGCGCAGAAACAGCTTCGCAGAAACAGCTGCGCAGGAACAGCTACGCAGAAACAGCTGCGCAGAAACAGCTGCGCAGAAACAGCTGCGCAGAAACAGCTGCGCAGAAACAGCTGCGCAGAAACAGCTGCGCAGAAACAGCTGCGCAGAAACAGCTGCGCAGAAACAGCTGCGCAGAAACAGCTGCGCAGAAACAGATGCGAAGAAACAGCTGCGCAGAAACAGCTGCGCAGAAACAGCGGCGCAGAAACAGCGGCGCAGAAACAGCTGCGCAGGAACAGCTGCGCAGGAACAGCTGCGCAGAAACAGCTGCGCAGAAACAGCTGCGCAGGAACAGCTGCGCAGAAACAGCTGCGCAGAAACAGCTGCGCAGAAACAGCTGCGCAGGAACAGCTGCGCAGGAACAGCTGCGCAGAAACAGCTGCGCAGAAACAGCTGCGCAGAAACAGCTTCGCAGAAACAGCTGCGCAGGAACAGCTACGCAGAAACAGCTGCGCAGAAACAGCTGCGCAGAAACAGCTGCGCAGAAACAGCTGCGCAGAAACAGCTGCGCAGAAACAGCTGCGCAGAAACAGCTGCGCAGAAACAGCTGCGCAGAAACAGCTGCGCAGAGACAGCTGCACAGAGACAGCTGCGCAGAAACAGCTGCGAAGAAACAGCTGCGCAGAAACAGCTGCGCAGAAACAGCTGCGCAGAAACAGCTGCGCAGAAACAGCTGCGCAGAAACAGCTGCGCAGAAACAGCTGCGCAGAAACAACTGCGCAGAAACAGCGGCGCAGAAACAGCGGCGCAGAAACACTCTATAGCCTCCGGTTACAGGAGCGTACCTCCATGTTCAATGTTTTTTGGGCAGTTGAACATGTAAAGTTGAATCCCGTACGCGCGTGGTAGGATCTCTAGACCACGCGCGCGTACGGAGTTCGTCACCCATGCTGTTGCAGTGAAGTCTCATCAGAAAATCAGAAACAGCTGCGCGGAGACGGCTGCGCAGAAGCGGCTGCGCGGAAGCGGCTGCGCGGAAACGGCTGCGCGGAAACGGCTGCGCGAGAACAGCTGCGCGAGAACAGGTGCGCGGGAACAGCTGCGCGGGAACAGCTGCGCAGGAACAGCTGCGCAGGAACAGGTGCGCAAAAACAGGTGCGCAGGAACAGCTGCGCAGGAACAGCTGCGCAGGAACAGCTGCGCAGGAACAGCTGCGCAGGAACAGCTGCGCAGAAACAGCTGCGCAGAAACAGCTTCGCAGAAACAGCTGCGCTGGAACGGCTGCGCAGAAACGGCTGCGCTGAAACGGCTGCGCAGAAACGGCTGCGCAGAAACGGCTGCGCAGAAACGGCTGCGCAGAAACGGCTGCGCAGAAACGGCTGCGCAGAAACGGCTGCGCAGAAACGGCTGCGCAGAAGCAGCTGCGCAGAAGCAGCTGCGCAGAAGCAGCTGCGCAGAAGCAGCTGCGCAGAAGCAGCTGCGCAGAAGCAGCTGCGCAGAAACAGCTGCGCAGATACAGCTGCGCAGATACAGCTGCGCAGAAACAGCTGCGCAGAAACAGCTGCGCAGAAACAGCTGCGCAGAAACAGCTGCGCAGAAACAGCTGCGCAGGAACAGCTGCGCAGGAACAGCTGCGCAGGAACAGCTGCGCAGGAACAGCTGCGCAGGAACAGCTGCGCAGGAACAGCTGCGCAGGAACAGCTGCGCAGGAACAGCTGCGCAGGAACAGCTGCGCAGGTACAGCTGCACAGGAACAGCTGCGCAGGAACAGCTGCGCAGAAACAGCTGCGCAGGAACAGCTGCGCAGGAACAGCTGCGCAGGAACAGCTGCGCAGGTACAGCTGCGCAGGAACAGCTGCGCAGGAACAGCTGCGCAGGAACAGCTGCGCAGGAACAGCTGCGCAGAAACAGCTGCGCAGGAACAGCTGCGCAGAAACAGCTGCGCAGGAACAGCTGCGCAGAAACAGCTGCGCAGGAACAGCAGCGCAGGAACAGCTGCACAGGAACAGCAGCGCAGGAACAGCTGCGCAGGAACAGCTGCGCAGGAACAGCTGCGCAGGAACAGCTGCGCAGGAACAGCTGCGCAGAAACAGCTGCGCAGAAACAGCTGCGCAGGAACAGCTGCGCAGAAACAGCTGCGCAGAAACAGCTGCGCAGAAACAGCTGCGCAGGAGCAGCTGCGCAGGAACAGCTGCGCAGGAACAGCTGCGCAGAAACAGCTGCGCAGGAACAGCTGCGCAGAAACAGCTGCGCAGAAACAGCTGCGCAGAAACAGCTGCGCAGAAACAGCTGCGCAGAAACAGCTTCGCAGAAACAGCTGCGCAGGAACAGCTGCGCAGAAACAGCTGCGCAGAAACAGCTGCGCAGGAACAGCTGCGCAGAAAAAGCTGCGCAGAAACAGCTGCGCAGGAACAACTGCGCAGAAACAGCTGCGCAGAAACAGCTGCTCAGGAACAGCTGCGCAGAAACAGCTGCGCAGAAGCAGCTGCGCAGAAGCAGCTGCGCAGAAGCAGCTGCGCAGAAGCAGCTGCGCAGAAGCAGCTGCGCAGAAACAGCTGCGCAGAAACAGCTGCGCAGATACAGCTGCGCAGATACAGCTGCGCAGATACAGCTGCGCAGAAACAGCTGCGCAGAAACAGCTGCGCAGAAACAGCTGCGCAGGAACAGCTGCGCAGGAACAGCTGCGCAGGAACAGCTGCGCAGGAACAGCTGCGCAGGAACAGCTGCGCAGGAACAGCTGCGCAGAAACAGCTGCGCAGGAACAGCTGCGCAGGAACAGCTGCGCAGGAACAGCTGCGCAGGAACAGCTGCGCAGGAACAGCTGCGCAGGAACAGCTGCGCAGAAACAGCTGCGCAGAAACAGCTGCGCAGGAACAGCTGCGCAGGAACAGCTGCGCAGGAACAGCTGCGCAGGAACAGCTGCGCAGGAACAGCTGCGCAGGAACAGCTGCGCAGGAACAGCTGCGCAGGAACAGCTGCGCAGGTACAGCTGCGCAGGAACAGCTGCGCAGGAACAGCTGCGCAGGAACAGCTGCGCAGGTACAGCTGCGCAGGAACAGCTGCGCAGGAGCAGCTGCGCAGGAACAGCTGCGCAGGAACAGCTGCGCAGAAACAGCTGCGCAGGAACAGCTGCGCAGAAACAGCTGCGCAGAAACAGCTGCGCAGGAACAGCTGCGCAGGAACAGCTGCGCAGGAACAGCTGCGCAGGAACAGCTGCGCAGGAGCAGCTGCGCAGAAACAGCTGCGCAGAAACAGCTGCGCAGAAACAGCTGCGCAGGGACAGCTGCGCAGGAACAGCTGCGCAGGAACAGCTGCGCAGGAACAGCTGCGCAGAAACTGCTGCGCAGAAACTGCTGCGCAGAAACTGCTGCGCAGAAACAGCTGCGCAGAAACAGCTGCGCAGGAACAGCTGCGCAGAAACAGCTGCGCAGAAACAGCTGCGCAGAAACAGCTGCGCAGAAACAGCTGCGCAGAAACAGCTGCGCAGAAACAGCTGCGCAGAAACAGCTGCGCAGGAACAGCTGCGCAGGAACAGCTGCGCAGAAACAGCTGCGCAGAAACAGCTGCGCAGGAACAGCTGCGCAGGAACAGCTGCGCAGGAACAGCTGCGCAGGAACAGCTGCGCAGGAACAGCTGCGCAGGAACGGCTGCGCAGAAACGGCTGCGCAGGAACGGCTGCGCAGGAACGGCTGCGCAGGAACAGCTGCGCAGGAACAGCTGCGCAGGAACAGCTGCGCAGGAACAGCTGCGCAGGTACAGCTGCGCAGAAACGGCTGCGCAGAAACGGCTGCGCAGAAACGGCTGCGCAGAAACGGCTGCGCAGGAACGGCTGCGCAGGAACGGCTGCGCAGGAACGGCTGCGCAGGAACGGCTGCGCAGAAACGGCTGCGCATAAACGGCTGCGCATAAACGGCTGCGCATAAACGGCTGCGCATAAACGGCTGCGCATAAACGGCTGCGCAGAAACGGCTGCGCATAAACGGCTGCGCATAAACGGCTGCGCATAAACGGCTGCGCATAAACGGCTGCGCATAAACGGCTGCGCATAAACGGCTGCGCAGGAACGGCTGCGCAGGAACGGCTGCGCAGAAACGGCTGCGCAGAAACGGCTGCGCAGAAACGGCTGCACAGAAACGGCTGCGCAGAAACGGCTGCGCAGAAACGGCTGCGCAGAAACGGCTGCGCAGAAACGGCTGCGCAGAAGCGGCTGCGCAGAAGCGGCTGCGCAGAAACGGCTGCGCAGATACGGCTGCGCAGAAACGGCTGCGCAGAAACGGCTGCGCAGAAACGGCTGCGCAGAAACGGCTGCGCAGAAACGGCTGCGCAGAAACGGCTGCGCAGAAGCGGCTGCGCAGATACGGCTGCGCAGAAACGGCTGCGCAGAAACGGCTGCGCAGAAACGGCTGCGCAGAAACGGCTGCGCAGAAACGGCTGCGCAGAAACGGCTGCGCAGTAACGGCTGCGCAGAAACGGCTGCGCAGAAACGGCTGCGCAGAAACGGCTGCGCAGAAACGGCTGCGCAGAAACGGCTGCGCAGAAACGGCTGCGCAGAAACGGCTGCGCAGAAACGGCTGCGCAGAAACGGCTGCGCAGAAACAGCTGCGCAGAAACAGCTGCGCAGAAACAGCTGCGCAGAAACAGCTGCGCAGAAACAGCTGCGCAGAAACAGCTGCGCAGAAACAGCTGCGCAGAAACAGCTGCGCAGAAGCAGCTGCGCAGAAACAGCTGCGCAGAAACAGCTGCGCAGAAACAGCTGCGCAGAAACAGTGCGCAGAAACAGCTGCGCAGAAACAGCTGCGCAGAAACAGCTGCGCAGGAACAGCTGCGCAGGAACAGCTGCGCAGAAACAGCTGCGCAGAAACAGCTGCGCAGAATCAGCTGCGCAGAATCAGCTGCGCAGAAACAGCTGCGCAGAAACAGCTGCGCAGGAACAGCTGCGCAGGAACAGCTGCGCAGAAACAGCTGCGCAGAAACAGCTGCGCAGAAACAGCTGCGCAGGAACAGCTGCGCAGGAACAGCTGCGCAGGAACAGCTGCGCAGGAACAGCTGCGCAGGAACAGCTGCGCAGGAACAGCTGCGCAGGAACAGCTGCGCAGGAACAGCTGCGCAGGAACAGCTGCGCAGGAACAGCTGCGCAGAAACAGCTGCGCGGAAACAGCTGCGCGGAAACAGCTGCGCGGAAACAGCTGCGCGGAAACAGCTGCGCGGAAACAGCTGCGCGGAAACAGCTGCGCGGAAACAGCTGCGCGGAAACAGCTGCGCGGAAACAGCTGCGCGGAAACAGCTGCGCGGAAACAGCTGCGCAGAAGCAGCTGCGCAGAAACAGCTGCGCAGAAACAGCTGCGCAGAAACAGCTGCGCAGAAACAGCTGCGCAGAAACAGCTGCGCAGAAACAGCTGCGCAGAAACAGCGGCGCAGAAACAGCGGCGCAGAAACACTCTATAGCCTCCGGTTACAGGAGCGTACCTCCATGTTCAATGTCTTTTGGGCAGTTGAACATGTAAAGTTGAATCCCGTACGCGTGTGGTAGGATCTCTAGACCACGCGCGCGTACGGAGTTCGTCACCCATGCTGTTGCAGTGAAGTCTCATCAGAAAATCAGAAACAGCTGCGCAGAAGCGGCTGCGCAGGAACAGCTGCGCAGGAACAGCTGCGCAGAAACGGCTGCGCAGAAACGGCTGCGCAGAAACGGCTGCGCAGAAACGGCTGCGCATAAACGGCTGCGCATAAACGGCTGCGCATAAACGGCTGCGCAGAAACGGCTGCGCATAAACGGCTGCGCATAAACGGCTGCGCATGAACGGCTGCGCATGAACGGCTGCGCAGAAACGGCTGCGCAGAAACGGCTGCGCAGAAACGGCTGCGCAGAAACGGCTGCGCAGAAACGGCTGCGCAGAAACGGCTGCGCAGAAACGGCTGCGCAGAAACGGCTGCGCAGAAACGGCTGCGCAGAAGCGGCTGCGCAGAAGCGGCTGCGCAGAAACGGCTGCGCAGATACGGCTGCGCAGAAACGGCTGCGCAGAAACGGCTGCGCAGAAACGGCTGCGCAGAAACGGCTGCGCAGAAACGGCTGCGCAGAAACGGCTGCGCAGAAACGGCTGCGCAGTAACGGCTGCGCAGAAACGGCTGCGCAGAAACGGCTGCGCAGGAACAGCTGCGCAGGAACAGCTGCGCAGAAACAGCTGCGCAGAAACAGCTGCGCAGGAACAGCTGCGCAGGAACAGCTGCGCAGAAACAGCTGCGCAGGAACAGCTGCGCAGGTACAGCTGCGCAGGAGCAGCTGCGCAGGAACAGCTGCGCAGGAACAGCTGCGCAGAAACAGCTGCGCAGGAACAGCTGCGCAGGAACAGCTGCGCAGAAACAGCTGCGCAGAAACAGCTGCGCAGGAACAGCTGCGCAGGAACAGCTGCGCAGGAACAGCTGCGCAGGAACAGCTGCGCAGGAACAGCTGCGCAGAAACAGCTGCGCAGAAACAGCTGCGCAGAAACAGCTGCGCAGGAACAGCTGCGCAGGAACAGCTGCGCAGGAACAGCTGCGCAGGAACAGCTGCGCAGGAACAGCTGCGCAGAAACTGCTGCGCAGAAACTGCTGCGCAGAAACAGCTGCGCAGAAACAGCTGCGCAGGAACAGCTGCGCAGGAACAGCTGCGCAGGAACAGCTGCGCAGGAACAGCTGCGCAGGAACAGCTGCGCAGGAACAGCTGCGCAGGAACAGCTGCGCAGAAACAGCTGCGCAGGAACAGCTGCGCAGAAACAGCTGCGCAGGAACAGCTGCGCAGAAACAACTGCACAGAAACAACTGCGCAGAAACAGCTGCGCAGGAACAGCTGCGCAGAAACAGCTGCGCAGAAACAGCTGCGCAGAAACAGCTTCGCAGAAACAGCTGCGCAGAAACAGCTGCGCAGAAACAGCTGCGCAGGAACAGCTGCGCAGGAACAGCTGCGCAGAAACAGCTGCGCAGAAACAGCTGCGCAGGAACAGCTGCGCAGAAACAGCTGCGCAGAAACAGCTGCGCAGGAACAGCTGCGCAGAAACAGCTGCGCAGAAACAGCTGCGCAGGAACAGCTGCGCAGAAACAGCTGCGCAGAAACAGCTGCGCAGAAACAGCTGCGCAGAAACAGCTGCGCAGAAACAGCTGCGCAGAAACAGCTGCGCAGGAACAGCTGCGCAGAAACAGCTGCGCAGGAGCAGCTGCGCAGGAACAGCTGCGCAGGAACAGCTGCGCAGGAACAGCTGCGCAGGAACAGCTGCGCAGGAACAGCTGCGCAGGAACAGGTGCGCAGGAACAGGTGCGGAGGAACAGGTGCGCAGAAACAGCTGCGCAGGAGCAGGTGCGCAGGAACAGCTGCGCAGGAACAGCTGCGCAGGAACAGCTGCGCAGGAACAGGTGCGCAGGAACAGGTGCGCAGGAACAGGTGCGCAGGAACAGCTGCGCAGAAACAGCTGCGCAGAAACAGCTGCGCAGAAACAGCTGCGCAGAAACAGCTGCGCAGAAACAGCTGCGCAGAAACAGCTGCGCAGAAACAGCTCCGCAGAAACAGCTGCGCAGAGACAGCTGCGCAGAGACATCTGCGCAGTTACAGCTGCGCAGAAACAGCTGCGCAGAAACAGCTGCGCAGAAACAGCTGCGCAGAAACAGCTGCGCAGAAACAGCTGCGCAGAAACAGCTGCGCAGAAACAGCTGCGCAGAAACAGCTGCGCAGAAACAGCTGCGCAGAAACAGATGCGAAGAAACAGCTGCGCAGAAACAGCTGCGCAGAAACAGCGGCGCAGAAACAGCGGCGCAGAAACAGCTGCGCAGGAACAGCTGCGCAGGAACAGCTGCGCAGAAACAGCTGCGCAGAAACAGCTGCGCAGGAACAGCTGCGCAGAAACAGCTGCGCAGAAACAGCTGCGCAGAAACAGCTGCGCAGGAACAGCTGCGCAGGAACAGCTGCGCAGAAACAGCTGCGCAGAAACAGCTGCGCAGAAACAGCTGCGCAGAAACAGCTTCGCAGAAACAGCTGCGCAGGAACAGCTACGCAGAAACAGCTGCGCAGAAACAGCTGCGCAGAAACAGCTGCGCAGAAACAGCTGCGCAGAAACAGCTGCGCAGAAACAGCTGCGCAGAAACAGCTGCGCAGAAACAGCTGCGCAGAAACAGCTGCGCAGAAACAGCTGCGCAGAAACAGATGCGAAGAAACAGCTGCGCAGAAACAGCTGCGCAGAAACAGCGGCGCAGAAACAGCGGCGCAGAAACAGCTGCGCAGGAACAGCTGCGCAGGAACAGCTGCGCAGAAACAGCTGCGCAGAAACAGCTGCGCAGGAACAGCTGCGCAGAAACAGCTGCGCAGAAACAGCTGCGCAGAAACAGCTGCGCAGGAACAGCTGCGCAGGAACAGCTGCGCAGAAACAGCTGCGCAGAAACAGCTGCGCAGAAACAGCTTCGCAGAAACAGCTGCGCAGGAACAGCTACGCAGAAACAGCTGCGCAGAAACAGCTGCGCAGAAACAGCTGCGCAGAAACAGCTGCGCAGAAACAGCTGCGCAGAAACAGCTGCGCAGAAACAGCTGCGCAGAAACAGCTGCGCAGAAACAGCTGCGCAGAGACAGCTGCACAGAGACAGCTGCGCAGAAACAGCTGCGAAGAAACAGCTGCGCAGAAACAGCTGCGCAGAAACAGCTGCGCAGAAACAGCTGCGCAGAAACAGCTGCGCAGAAACAGCTGCGCAGAAACAGCTGCGCAGAAACAACTGCGCAGAAACAGCGGCGCAGAAACAGCGGCGCAGAAACACTCTATAGCCTCCGGTTACAGGAGCGTACCTCCATGTTCAATGTTTTTTGGGCAGTTGAACATGTAAAGTTGAATCCCGTACGCGCGTGGTAGGATCTCTAGACCACGCGCGCGTACGGAGTTCGTCACCCATGCTGTTGCAGTGAAGTCTCATCAGAAAATCAGAAACAGCTGCGCGGAGACGGCTGCGCAGAAGCGGCTGCGCGGAAGCGGCTGCGCGGAAACGGCTGCGCGGAAACGGCTGCGCGAGAACAGCTGCGCGAGAACAGGTGCGCGGGAACAGCTGCGCGGGAACAGCTGCGCAGGAACAGCTGCGCAGGAACAGGTGCGCAAAAACAGGTGCGCAGGAACAGCTGCGCAGGAACAGCTGCGCAGGAACAGCTGCGCAGGAACAGCTGCGCAGGAACAGCTGCGCAGAAACAGCTGCGCAGAAACAGCTTCGCAGAAACAGCTGCGCTGGAACGGCTGCGCAGAAACGGCTGCGCTGAAACGGCTGCGCAGAAACGGCTGCGCAGAAACGGCTGCGCAGAAACGGCTGCGCAGAAACGGCTGCGCAGAAACGGCTGCGCAGAAACGGCTGCGCAGAAACGGCTGCGCAGAAGCAGCTGCGCAGAAGCAGCTGCGCAGAAGCAGCTGCGCAGAAGCAGCTGCGCAGAAGCAGCTGCGCAGAAGCAGCTGCGCAGAAACAGCTGCGCAGATACAGCTGCGCAGATACAGCTGCGCAGAAACAGCTGCGCAGAAACAGCTGCGCAGAAACAGCTGCGCAGAAACAGCTGCGCAGAAACAGCTGCGCAGGAACAGCTGCGCAGGAACAGCTGCGCAGGAACAGCTGCGCAGGAACAGCTGCGCAGGAACAGCTGCGCAGGAACAGCTGCGCAGGAACAGCTGCGCAGGAACAGCTGCGCAGGAACAGCTGCGCAGGTACAGCTGCACAGGAACAGCTGCGCAGGAACAGCTGCGCAGAAACAGCTGCGCAGGAACAGCTGCGCAGGAACAGCTGCGCAGGAACAGCTGCGCAGGTACAGCTGCGCAGGAACAGCTGCGCAGGAACAGCTGCGCAGGAACAGCTGCGCAGGAACAGCTGCGCAGAAACAGCTGCGCAGGAACAGCTGCGCAGAAACAGCTGCGCAGGAACAGCTGCGCAGAAACAGCTGCGCAGGAACAGCAGCGCAGGAACAGCTGCACAGGAACAGCAGCGCAGGAACAGCTGCGCAGGAACAGCTGCGCAGGAACAGCTGCGCAGGAACAGCTGCGCAGGAACAGCTGCGCAGAAACAGCTGCGCAGAAACAGCTGCGCAGGAACAGCTGCGCAGAAACAGCTGCGCAGAAACAGCTGCGCAGAAACAGCTGCGCAGGAGCAGCTGCGCAGGAACAGCTGCGCAGGAACAGCTGCGCAGAAACAGCTGCGCAGGAACAGCTGCGCAGAAACAGCTGCGCAGAAACAGCTGCGCAGAAACAGCTGCGCAGAAACAGCTGCGCAGAAACAGCTTCGCAGAAACAGCTGCGCAGGAACAGCTGCGCAGAAACAGCTGCGCAGAAACAGCTGCGCAGGAACAGCTGCGCAGAAAAAGCTGCGCAGAAACAGCTGCGCAGGAACAACTGCGCAGAAACAGCTGCGCAGAAACAGCTGCTCAGGAACAGCTGCGCAGAAACAGCTGCGCAGAAGCAGCTGCGCAGAAGCAGCTGCGCAGAAGCAGCTGCGCAGAAGCAGCTGCGCAGAAGCAGCTGCGCAGAAACAGCTGCGCAGAAACAGCTGCGCAGATACAGCTGCGCAGATACAGCTGCGCAGAAACAGCTGCGCAGAAACAGCTGCGCAGAAACAGCTGCGCAGGAACAGCTGCGCAGGAACAGCTGCGCAGGAACAGCTGCGCAGGAACAGCTGCGCAGGAACAGCTGCGCAGGAACAGCTGCGCAGAAACAGCTGCGCAGGAACAGCTGCGCAGGAACAGCTGCGCAGGAACAGCTGCGCAGGAACAGCTGCGCAGGAACAGCTGCGCAGGAACAGCTGCGCAGGAACAGCTGCGCAGAAACAGCTGCGCAGGAACAGCTGCGCAGGAACAGCTGCGCAGGAACAGCTGCGCAGGAACAGCTGCGCAGGAACAGCTGCGCAGGAACAGCTGCGCAGGAACAGCTGCGCAGGAACAGCTGCGCAGGTACAGCTGCGCAGGAACAGCTGCGCAGGAACAGCTGCGCAGGAACAGCTGCGCAGGTACAGCTGCGCAGGAACAGCTGCGCAGGAGCAGCTGCGCAGGAACAGCTGCGCAGGAACAGCTGCGCAGAAACAGCTGCGCAGGAACAGCTGCGCAGAAACAGCTGCGCAGAAACAGCTGCGCAGGAACAGCTGCGCAGGAACAGCTGCGCAGGAACAGCTGCGCAGGAACAGCTGCGCAGGAGCAGCTGCGCAGAAACAGCTGCGCAGAAACAGCTGCGCAGAAACAGCTGCGCAGGGACAGCTGCGCAGGAACAGCTGCGCAGGAACAGCTGCGCAGGAACAGCTGCGCAGAAACTGCTGCGCAGAAACTGCTGCGCAGAAACTGCTGCGCAGAAACAGCTGCGCAGAAACAGCTGCGCAGGAACAGCTGCGCAGAAACAGCTGCGCAGAAACAGCTGCGCAGAAACAGCTGCGCAGAAACAGCTGCGCAGAAACAGCTGCGCAGAAACAGCTGCGCAGAAACAGCTGCGCAGGAACAGCTGCGCAGGAACAGCTGCGCAGAAACAGCTGCGCAGAAACAGCTGCGCAGGAACAGCTGCGCAGGAACAGCTGCGCAGGAACAGCTGCGCAGGAACAGCTGCGCAGGAACAGCTGCGCAGGAACGGCTGCGCAGAAACGGCTGCGCAGGAACGGCTGCGCAGGAACGGCTGCGCAGGAACAGCTGCGCAGGAACAGCTGCGCAGGAACAGCTGCGCAGGAACAGCTGCGCAGGTACAGCTGCGCAGAAACGGCTGCGCAGAAACGGCTGCGCAGAAACGGCTGCGCAGAAACGGCTGCGCAGGAACGGCTGCGCAGGAACGGCTGCGCAGGAACGGCTGCGCAGGAACGGCTGCGCAGAAACGGCTGCGCATAAACGGCTGCGCATAAACGGCTGCGCATAAACGGCTGCGCATAAACGGCTGCGCATAAACGGCTGCGCAGAAACGGCTGCGCATAAACGGCTGCGCATAAACGGCTGCGCATAAACGGCTGCGCATAAACGGCTGCGCATAAACGGCTGCGCATAAACGGCTGCGCAGGAACGGCTGCGCAGGAACGGCTGCGCAGAAACGGCTGCGCAGAAACGGCTGCGCAGAAACGGCTGCACAGAAACGGCTGCGCAGAAACGGCTGCGCAGAAACGGCTGCGCAGAAACGGCTGCGCAGAAACGGCTGCGCAGAAGCGGCTGCGCAGAAGCGGCTGCGCAGAAACGGCTGCGCAGATACGGCTGCGCAGAAACGGCTGCGCAGAAACGGCTGCGCAGAAACGGCTGCGCAGAAACGGCTGCGCAGAAACGGCTGCGCAGAAACGGCTGCGCAGAAGCGGCTGCGCAGATACGGCTGCGCAGAAACGGCTGCGCAGAAACGGCTGCGCAGAAACGGCTGCGCAGAAACGGCTGCGCAGAAACGGCTGCGCAGAAACGGCTGCGCAGTAACGGCTGCGCAGAAACGGCTGCGCAGAAACGGCTGCGCAGAAACGGCTGCGCAGAAACGGCTGCGCAGAAACGGCTGCGCAGAAACGGCTGCGCAGAAACGGCTGCGCAGAAACGGCTGCGCAGAAACGGCTGCGCAGAAACAGCTGCGCAGAAACAGCTGCGCAGAAACAGCTGCGCAGAAACAGCTGCGCAGAAACAGCTGCGCAGAAACAGCTGCGCAGAAACAGCTGCGCAGAAACAGCTGCGCAGAAGCAGCTGCGCAGAAACAGCTGCGCAGAAACAGCTGCGCAGAAACAGCTGCGCAGAAACAGTGCGCAGAAACAGCTGCGCAGAAACAGCTGCGCAGAAACAGCTGCGCAGGAACAGCTGCGCAGGAACAGCTGCGCAGAAACAGCTGCGCAGAAACAGCTGCGCAGAATCAGCTGCGCAGAATCAGCTGCGCAGAAACAGCTGCGCAGAAACAGCTGCGCAGGAACAGCTGCGCAGGAACAGCTGCGCAGAAACAGCTGCGCAGAAACAGCTGCGCAGAAACAGCTGCGCAGGAACAGCTGCGCAGGAACAGCTGCGCAGGAACAGCTGCGCAGGAACAGCTGCGCAGGAACAGCTGCGCAGGAACAGCTGCGCAGGAACAGCTGCGCAGGAACAGCTGCGCAGGAACAGCTGCGCAGGAACAGCTGCGCAGAAACAGCTGCGCGGAAACAGCTGCGCGGAAACAGCTGCGCGGAAACAGCTGCGCGGAAACAGCTGCGCGGAAACAGCTGCGCGGAAACAGCTGCGCGGAAACAGCTGCGCGGAAACAGCTGCGCGGAAACAGCTGCGCGGAAACAGCTGCGCGGAAACAGCTGCGCAGAAGCAGCTGCGCAGAAACAGCTGCGCAGAAACAGCTGCGCAGAAACAGCTGCGCAGAAACAGCTGCGCAGAAACAGCTGCGCAGAAACAGCTGCGCAGAAACAGCGGCGCAGAAACAGCGGCGCAGAAACACTCTATAGCCTCCGGTTACAGGAGCGTACCTCCATGTTCAATGTCTTTTGGGCAGTTGAACATGTAAAGTTGAATCCCGTACGCGTGTGGTAGGATCTCTAGACCACGCGCGCGTACGGAGTTCGTCACCCATGCTGTTGCAGTGAAGTCTCATCAGAAAATCAGAAACAGCTGCGCAGAAGCGGCTGCGCAGGAACAGCTGCGCAGGAACAGCTGCGCAGAAACGGCTGCGCAGAAACGGCTGCGCAGAAACGGCTGCGCAGAAACGGCTGCGCATAAACGGCTGCGCATAAACGGCTGCGCATAAACGGCTGCGCAGAAACGGCTGCGCATAAACGGCTGCGCATAAACGGCTGCGCATGAACGGCTGCGCATGAACGGCTGCGCAGAAACGGCTGCGCAGAAACGGCTGCGCAGAAACGGCTGCGCAGAAACGGCTGCGCAGAAACGGCTGCGCAGAAACGGCTGCGCAGAAACGGCTGCGCAGAAACGGCTGCGCAGAAACGGCTGCGCAGAAGCGGCTGCGCAGAAGCGGCTGCGCAGAAACGGCTGCGCAGATACGGCTGCGCAGAAACGGCTGCGCAGAAACGGCTGCGCAGAAACGGCTGCGCAGAAACGGCTGCGCAGAAACGGCTGCGCAGAAACGGCTGCGCAGAAACGGCTGCGCAGTAACGGCTGCGCAGAAACGGCTGCGCAGAAACGGCTGCGCAGAAACGGCTGCGCAGAAACGGCTGCGCAGAAACGGCTGCGCAGAAACGGCTGCGCAGAAACGGCTGCGCAGAAACGGCTGCGCAGAAACGGCTGCGCAGAAACGGCTGCGCAGAAACAGCTGCGCAGAAACAGCTGCGCAGAAACAGCTGCGCAGAAACAGCTGCGCAGAAACAGCTGCGCAGAAACAGCTGCGCAGAAACATCTGCGCAGAAACAGCTGCGCAGAAACAGCTGCGCAGAAGCAGCTGCGCAGAAGCAGCTGCGCAGAAACAGCTGCGCAGAAACAGCTGCGCAGAAACAGCTGCGCAGAAACAGTGCGCAGAAACAGCTGCGCAGAAACAGCTGCGCAGAAACAGCTGCGCAGGAACAGCTGCGCAGAAACAGCTGCGCAGAAACAGCTGCGCAGAAACAGCTGCGCAGAATCAGCTGCGCAGAATCAGCTGCGCAGAAACAGCTGCGCAGAAACAGCTGCGCAGGAACAGCTGCGCAGGAACAGCTGCGCAGAAACAGCTGCGCAGAAACAGCTGCGCAGAAACAGCTGCGCAGGAACAGCTGCGCAGGAACAGCTGCGCAGGAACAGCTGCGCAGGAACAGCTGCGCAGGAACAGCTGCGCAGGAACAGCTGCGCAGGAACAGCTGCGCAGGAACAGCTGCGCAGGAACAGCTGCGCAGGAACAGCTGCGCAGGAACAGCTGCGCGGAAACAGCTGCGCGGAAACAGCTGCGCGGAAACAGCTGCGCGGAAACAGCTGCGCGGAAACAGCTGCGCGGAAACAGCTGCGCGGAAACAGCTGCGCGGAAACAGCTGCGCGGAAACAGCTGCGCAGAAACAGCTGCGCGGAAACAGCTGCGCAGAAACAGCTGCGCAGAAACAGCTGCGCAGAAACAGGTGCGCAGAAACAGCTGCGCAGAAACAGCTGCGCAGAAACAGCGGCGCAGAAACAGCGGCGCAGAAACACTCTATAGCCTCCGGTTACAGGAGCGTACCTCCATGTTCAATGTTTTTTGGGCAGTTGAACATGTAAAGTTGAATCCCGTACGCGCGTGGTAGGATCTCTAGACCACGCGCGCGTACGGAGTTCGTCACCCATGCTGTTGCAGTGAAGTCTCATCAGAAAATCAGAAACAGCTGCGCAGAAGCGGCTGCGCAGGAACAGCTGCGCAGGAACAGCTGCGCAGAAACAGCTGCGCAGAAACAGCTGCGCAGAAACAGCTGCGCAGAAACAGCTGCGCAGAAACAGCTGCGCAGAAACAGCTGCGCAGAAACAGCTGCGCAGGAACAGCTGCGCAGAAACAGCTGCGCAGGAACAGCTGCGCAGGAACGGCTGCGCAGAAACGGCTGCGCAGAAACGGCTGCGCAGAAACGGCAGCGCAGAAACGGCTGCGCAGAAACGGCTGCGCAGAAGCAGCTGCGCAGAAGCAGCTGCGCAGAAGCAGCTGCGCAGAAGCAGCTGCGCAGAAGCAGCTGCGCAGAAGCAGCTGCGCGGAAGCAGCTGCGCGGAAGCAGCTGCGCGGAAGCAGCTGCGCAGAAGCAGCTGCGCAGAAGCAGCTGCGCAGAAACAGCTGCGCAGAAACAGCTGCGCAGAAACAGCGGCGCAGAAACAGCGGCGCAGAAACACTCTATAGCCTCCGGTTACAGGAGCGTACCTCCATGTTCAATGTTTTTTGGGCAGTTGAACATGTAAAGTTGAATCCCGAAAGTTGAATCCCGTACGCGCGTGGTAGGATCTCTAGACCACGCGCGCGTACGGAGTTCGTCACCCATGCTGTTGCAGTGAAGTCTCATCAGAAAATCAGAAACAGCTGCGCAGAAGCGGCTGCGCAGGAACAGCTGCGCAGGAACAGCTGCGCAGAAACAGCTGCGCATAAACAGCTGCGCATAAACAGCTGCGCATAAACAGCTGCGCATGAACAGCTGCGCATGAACAGCTGCGCATGAACAGCTGCGCATGAACAGCTGCGCATGAACAGCTGCGCAGAAACAGCTGCGCAGAAACAGCTGCGCAGAAACAGCTGCGCAGAAACAGCTGCGCAGGAACAGCTGCGCAGGAACAGCTGCGCAGAAACAGCTGCGCAGGAACAGCTGCGCAGGAACAGCTGCGCAGCAACAGCTGCGCAGAAACAGCTGCGCAGGAACAGCTGCGCAGGACCAGCTGCGCAGGAACAGCTGCGCAGGAACAGCCGCGCAGGAACAGCCGCGCAGGAACAGCCGCGCAGGAACAGCCGCGCAGGAACTGCCGCGCAGGAACAGCCGCGCCGAAACAGCCGCGCCGAAACAGCCGCGCCGAAACAGCCGCGCCGAAACAGCCGCGCCGAAACAGCCGCGCCGAAACAGCCGCGCCGAAACAGCCGCGCCGAAACAGCCGCGCCGAAACAGCCGCGCCGAAACAGCCGCGCCGAAACAGCCGCGCCGAAACAGCCGCGCCGAAACAGCCGCGCCGAAACAGCCGCGCCGAAACAGCCGCGCCGAAACAGCCGCGCCGAAACAGCCGCGCCGAAACAGCCGCGCCGAAACAGCCGCGCCGAAACAGCCGCGCCGAAACAGCCGCGCCGAAACAGCCGCGCCGAAACAGCCGCGCCGAAACAGCCGCGCCGAAACAGCCGCGCCGAAACAGCCGCGGCGAAACAGCCGCGCCGAAACAGCCGCGCCGAAACAGCCGCGCCGAAACTGCCGCGCCGAAACTGCCGCGCCGAAACTGCCGCGTCGTAACTGCCGCGCCGAAACTGCCGCGCCGAAACTGCCGCGCCGAAACTGCCGCGCCGAAACTGCCGCGCCGAAACTGCCGCGCCGAAACAGCCGCGCCGAAACAGCCGCGCCGAAACAGCCGCGCCGAAACAGCCGCGCCGAAACAGCCGCGCCGAAACAGCCGCGCCGAAACAGCCGCGCCGAAACAGCCGCGCCGAAACAGCCGCGCCGAAACAGCCGCGCCGAAACAGCCGCGCCGAAACAGCCGCGCCGAAACAGCCGCGCCGAAACAGCCGCGCCGAAACTGCCGCGCCGAAACTGCCGCGCCGAAACTGCCGCGCCGAAACTGCCGCGCCGAAACTGCCGCGCCGAAACTGCCGCGCCGAAACTGCCGCGCCGAAACTGCCGCGCCGAAACTGCTGCGCCGAAACTGCTGCGCCGAAACTGCTGCGCCGAAACAGCTGCGCCGAAACAGCTGCGCCGAAACAGCTGCGCAGAAACAGCTAGGCATAAGCAGCTGCGGAGAAACAGCTGCGCAGAAACAGCTGCGCAGAAACAGATGCGCAGAAACAGCTGCGCAGAAACAGCTGCGCAGAAACAGCTGCGCAGAAACAGCTGCGCAGAAACAGCTGCGCAGAGACAGCTGCGCAGAGACAGCTGCGCAGAGACAGCTGCGCAGAAACAGCTGCGCAGAAACAGCTGCGCAGAAACAGCTGCGCAGAAACAGCTGCGCAGAAACAGCTGCGCAGAAACAGCTGCGCAGAAACAGCTGCGGAGAAACAGCTGCGCAGAAACAGCTGCGCAGAAACAGCTGCGCAGAAACAGATGCGCAGAAACAGCTGCGCAGAAACAGCTGCGCAGAAACAGCGGCGCAGAAACACTCTATAGCCTCCGGTTACAGGAGCGTACCTCCATGTTCAATGTTTTTTGGGCAGTTGAACATGTAAAGTTGAATCCCGTACGCGCGTGGTAGGATCTCTCGACCACGCGCGCGTACGGAGTTCGTCACCCATGCTGTTGCAGTGAAGTCTCATCAGAAAATCAGAAACAGCTGCGCGGAGACGGCTGCGCAGAAGCGGTTGCGCAGAAGCGGCTGCGCGGAAGCGGCTGCGCGGAAGCGGCTGCGCGGAAGCGGCTGCGCGGAAGCGGCTGCGCGGAAACGGCTGCGCGGAAACGGCTGCGCGGAAACGGCTGCACGGAAACGGCTGCGCGGGAACGGCTGCGCGGGAACAGGTGCGCGGGAACAGGTGCGCGGGAACAGGTGCGCGGGAACAGCTGCGCGGGAACAGCTGCGCAGGAACAGCTGCGCAGGAACAGCTGCACAGGAACAGGTGCGCAGGAACAGCTGCGCAGGAACAGCTGCGCAGGAACAGGTGCGCAGGAACAGGTGCGCAGAAACAGCTGCGCAGAAACAGCTGCGCAGAAACAGCGGCGCAGAAACAGCGGCGCAGAAACAGCGGCGCAGAAACAGCGGCGCAGAAACACTCTATAGCCTCCGGTTACAGGAGCGTACCTCCATGTTCAATGTTTTTTGGGCAGTTGAACATGTAAAGTTGAATCCCGTACGCGCGTGGTAGGATCTCTAGACCACGCGCGCGAACGGAGTTCGTCACCCATGCTGTTGCAGTGAAGTCTCATCAGAAAATCAGAAACAGCTGCGCAGAAGCGGCTGTGCAGAAGCGGCTGCGCAGAAGCGGCTGCGCGGAAGCGGCTGCGCGGAAGCGGCTGCGCGGAAGCGGCTGCGCGGAAGCGGCTGCGCGGAAGCGGCTGCGCGGAAGCGGCTGCGCGGAAGCGGCTGCGCGGAAGCGGCTGCGCGGAAGCGGCTGCGCGGAAACTGCTGCGCAGATACGGCTGCGCAGAAACGGCTGCGCAGAAACGGCTGCGCAAAAACGGCTGCGCAGAAACGGCTGCGCAGAAACGGCTGCGCAGAAACGGCTGCGCAGAAACGGCTGCGCAGAAACGGCTGCGCAGAAACGGCTGCGCAGAAACGGCTGCGCAGAAACGGCTGCGCAGAAACAGCTGCGCAGAAACAGCTGCGCAGAAACAGCTGCGCAGAAACAGCTGCGCAGAAACAGCTGCGCAGAAACAGCTGCGCAGAAACGGCTGCGCAGAAACGGCTGCGCAGAAACGGCTGCGCAGAAACGGCTGCGCAGAAACGGCTGCGCAGAAACAGCTGCGCAGAAACAGCTGCGCAGAAACAGCTGCGCAGAAACAGCTGCGCAGAAACAGCTGCGCAGAAACAGCTGCGCAGAAACAGCTGCGCAGAAACAGCTGCACAGATACAGCTGCGCAGATACAGCTGCGCAGATACAGCTGCGCAGAAACAGCTGCGCAGAAACAGCTGCGCAGAAACAGCTGCGCAGAAACAGCTGCGCAGAAACAGCTGCGCAGAAACAGCTGCGCAGAAACAGCTGCGCAGGAACAGCTGCGCAGGAACAGCTGCGCAGAAACAGCTGCGCAGGAACAGCTGCGCAGGAACAGCTGCGCAGAAACAGCTGCGCAGAAACAGCTGCGCAGGAACAACTGCGCAGGAACAGCTGCGCAGGAACAGCTGCGCAGAAACAGCTGTGCAGGAACAGCTGCGCAGGAACAGCTGCGCAGGAACAGCTGCGCAGAAACAGCTGCGCAGAAACAGCTGCGCAGAAACAGCTGCGCAGAAACAGCTGCGCAGAAACAGCTGCGCAGAAACAGCGGCGCAGAAACAGCGGCGCAGAAACACTCTATAGCCTCCGGTTACAGGAGCGTACCTCCATGTTCAATGTTTTTTGGGCAGTTGAACATGTAAAGTTGAATCCCGTACGCGCGTGGTAGGATCTCTAGACCACGCGCGCGTACGGAGTTCGTCACCCATGCTGTTGCAGTGAAGTCTCATCAGAAAATCAGAAACAGCTGCGCAGAAGCGGCTGCGCAGAAGCGGCTGCGCAGAAACGGCTGCGCAGAAACGGCTGCGCAGAAACGGCTGCGCATAAGCGGCTGCGCATAAGCGGCTGCGCAGAAGCGGCTGCGCTGAAGCGGCTGCGCAGAAGCGGCTGCGCAGAAGCGGCTGCGCAGAAGCGGCTGCGCAGAAGCGGCTGCGCAGAAGCGGCTGCGCAGAAGCGGCTGCGCAGAAGCGGCTGCGCAGAAGCGGCTGCGCAGAAGCGGCTGCGCAGAAGCGGCTGCGCAGAAGCGGCTGCGCAGAAGCGGCTGCGCAGTAGCGGCTGCGCAGAAGCGGCTGCGCAGAAGCGGCTGCGCAGAAGCGGCTGCGCAGAAGCGGCTGCGCAGAAGCGGCTGCGCAGAAGCGGCTGCGCAGAAGCGGCTGCGCAGAAGCGGCTGCGCAGAAACGGCTGCGCAGAAACGGCTGCGCAGAAGCGGCTGCGCAGAAGCGGCTGCGCAGAAGCGGCTGCGCAGAAGCGGCTGCGCAGAAGCGGCTGCGCAGAAGCGGCTGCGCAGAAGCGGCTGCGCAGAAGCGGCTGCGCAGAAGCGGCTGCGCAGAAGCGGCTGCGCAGAAGCGGCTGCGCAGAAGCGGCTGCGCAGAAACGGCTGCGCAGAAACGGCTGCGCAGATACGGCTGCGCAGAAACGGCTGCGCAGAAACGGCTGCGCAGAAACGGCTGCGCAGATACGGCTGCGCAGAAACGGCTGCGCAGAAACGGCTGCGCAGAAACGGCTGCGCAGAAACGGCTGCGCAGGAACGGCTGCGCAGGAACGGCTGCGCAGGAACGGCTGCGCAGGAACGGCTGCGCAGGAACGGCTGCGCAGGAACGGCTGCGCAGGAACGGCTGCGCAGGAACGGCTTCGCAGAAGCGGCTGCGCAGAAGCGGCTGCGCAGATGCGGCTGCGCAGAAGCGGCTGCGCAGAAGCGGCTGCGCAGAAGCGGCTGCGCAGAAGCGGCTGCGCAGAAGCGGCTGCGCAGAAGCGGCTGCGCAGAAGCGGCTGCGCAGAAGCGGCTGCGCAGAAGCGGCTGCGCAGAAGCGGCTGCGCAGAAGCGGCTGCGCAGAAACGGCTGCGCAGAAACGGCTGCGCAGAAACGGCTGCGCAGAAACGGCTGCGCAGAAACGGCTGCGCAGAAACGGCTGCGCAGGAACGGCTGCGCAGGAACGGCTGCGCAGAAACGGCTGCGCAGAAACGGCTGCGCATAAACGGCTGCGCATAAACGGCTGCGCATAAACGGCTGCGCAGAAACAGTGCGCAGAAACAGCTGCGCAGATACAGCTGCGCAGATACAGCTGCGCAGAAACAGTGCGCAGAAACAGCTGCGCAGAAACAGCTGCGCAGAAACAGCTGCGCAGATACAGCTGCGCAGAAACAGCTGCGCAGAAACAGCTGCGCAGATACAGCTGCGCAGATACAGCTGCGCAGAAACAGCTGCGCAGAAACAGCTGCGCAGAAACAGCTGCGCAGAAACAGCTGCGCAGAAACAGCTGCGCAGAAACAGCTGCGCAGGAACAGCTGCGCAGAAGCAGCTGCTCAGGAACAGCTGCGCAGAAACAGCTGCGCAGAAACAGCTGCGCAGGAACAGCTGCGCAGGAACAGCTGCGCAGGAACAGCTGCGCAGGAACAGCTGCGCAGAAACAGCTGCGCAGGAACAGCTGCGCAGGAACAGCTGCGCAGGAACAGCTGCGCAGAAACAGCTGCGCAGAAACAGCTGCGCAGAAACAGCTGCGCAGAAACAGCTGCGCAGAAACAGCTGCGCAGAAACAGCGGCGCAGAAACAGCGGCGCAGAAACAGCGGCGCAGAAACACTCTATAGCCTCCGGTTACAGGAGCGTACCTCCATGTTCAATGTTTTTTGGGCAGTTGAACATGTAAAGTTGAATCCCGTACGCGCGTGGTAGGATCTCTAGACCACGCGCGCGTACGGAGTTCGTCACCCATGCTGTTGCAGTGAAGTCTCATCAGAAAATCAGAAACAGCTGCGCAGAAGCGGCTGCGCAGAAGCGGCTGCGCAGAAGCGGCTGCGCAGAAGCGGCTGCGCAGAAGCGGCTGCGCAGAAACGGCTGCGCAGAAACAGCTGCGCAGAAACAGCTGCGCAGGAACAGCTGCGCAGGAACAGCTGCGCAGATACGGCTGCGCAGAAACAGCTGCGCAGAAACAGCTGCGCAGAAACAGCTGCGCAGGAACAGCTGCGCAGGAACAGCTGCGCAGGAACAGCTGCGCAGGAACAGCTGCGCAGAAACAGCTGCGCAGAAACAGCTGCGCAGGAACAGCTGCGCAGAAACAGCTGCGCAGAAACAGCTGCGCAGAAACAGCTGCGCAGAAACAGCTGCGCAGAAACAGCTGCGCGGAAACAGCTGCGCGGAAACAGCTGCGCGGAAACAGCTGCGCGGAAACAGCTGCGCGGAAACAGCTGCGCGGAAACAGCTGCGCGGAAACAGCTGCGCGGAAACAGCTGTGCAGAAACAGCTGCGCAGAAGCAGATGCGCAGAAACAGCTGCGCAGAAACAGCTGCGCAGAAACAGCTGCGCAGAAACAGCTGCGCAGAAACAGCTGCGCAGAAACAGCTGCGCAGAAACAGCTGCGCAGAAACAGCGGCGCAGAAACAGCGGCGCAGAAACAGCGGCGCAGAAACAGCGGCGCAGAAACAGCGGCGCAGAAACACTCTATAGCCTCCGGTTACAAGAGCGTACCTCCATGTTCAATGTTTTTTGGGCAGTTGAACATGTAAAGTTGAATCCCGTACACGCGTGGTAGGATCTCTAGACCACGCGCGCGTACGGAGTTCGTCACCCATGCTGTTGCAGTGAAGTCTCATCAGAAAATCAGAAATTGCTGCGCAGAAGCGGCTGCGCAGAAGCGGCTGCGCAGGAACGGCTGCGCAGGAACGGCTGCGCAGAAACAGCTGCGCAGAAACAGCTGCGCAGAAACAGCTGCGCAGAATCAGCTGCGCATAAACAGCTGCGCATAAACAGCTGCGCATAAACAGCTGCGCATAAACAGCTGCGCATAAACAGCTGCGCCGAAACAGCTGCGCCGAAACAGCTGCGCCGAAACAGCTGCGCCGAAACAGCTGCGCCGAAACAGCTGCGCCGAAACAGCTGCGCCGAAACTGCTGCGCCGAAACTGCTGCGCCGAAACTGCTGCGCCGAAACTGCTGCGCCGAAACTGCTGCGCCGAAACTGCTGCGCCGAAACTGCTGCGCCGAAACAGCTGCGCCGAAACAGCTGCGCCGAAACAGCTGCGCCGAAACAGCTGCGCCGAAACAGCTGCGCCGAAACAGCTGCGCCGAAACAGCTGCGCCGAAACAGCTGCGCAGAAACAGCTAGGCATAAGCAGCTGCGCAGAAACAGCTGCGCAGAGACAGCTGCGCAGAAACAGATGCGCAGAAACAGCTGCGCAGAAACAGCTGCGCAGAAACAGCTGCGCAGAAACAGCTGCGCAGAGACAGCTGCGCAGAGACAGCTGCGCAGAGACAGCTGCGCAGAGACAGCTGCGCAGAGACAGCTGCGCAGAAACAGCTGCGCAGAAACAGCTGCGCAGAAACAGCTGCGCAGAAACAGCTGCGCAGAAACAGCTGCGCAGAAACAGCTGCGCAGAAACAGCTGTGCAGAAACAGCTGCGCAGAAACAGATGCGCAGAAACAGCTGCGCAGAAACAGCTGCGCAGAAACAGCGGCGCACAAACAGCGGCGCAGAAACACTCTATAGCCTCCGGTTACAGGAGCGTACCTCCATGTTCAATGTTTTTTGGGCAGTTGAACATGTAAAGTTGAATCCCGTACGCGCGTGGTAGGATCTCTAGACCACGGGCGCGTACGGAGTTCGTCACCCATGCTGTTGCAGTGAAGTCTCATCAGAAAATCAGAAACAGCTGCGCGGAGACGGCTGCGCAGAAGCGGCTGCGCAGAAGCGGCTGCGCAGAAGCGGCTGCGCGGAAGCGGCTGCGCGGAAGCGGCTGCGCGGAAGCGGCTGCGCGGAAACGGCTGCGCATAAACGGCTGCGCAGAAACGGCTGCGCAGAAACGGCTGCGCAGAAACGGCTGCGCAGAAACGGCTGCGCAGAAACGGCTGCGCAGAAACGGCTGCGCAGAAACGGCTGCGCAGAAACAGCTGCGCAGAAACAGCTGCGCAGAAACAGCTGCGCAGGAACAGCTGCACAGAAACAGCTGCGCAGAAACAGCTGCGCAGGAACAGCTGCGCAGGAACAGCTGCGCAGAAACAGCTGCGCAGGAACAGCTGCGCAGGAACAGCTACGCAGGAACAGCTGCGCAGGAACAGCTGCGCAGGAACAGCTGCGCAGGAACAGCTGCGCAGGAACAGCTGCGCAGGAACAGCTGCGCAGAAACAGCTGCGCAGGAACAGCTGCGCAGAAACAGCTGCGCAGGAACAGCTGCGCAGAAACAACTGCGCAGAAACAACTGCGCAGAAACAGCTGCGCAGGAACAGCTGCGCAGAAACAGCTGCGCAGAAACAGCTGCGCAGAAACAGCTTCGCAGAAACAGCTGCGCAGAAACAGCTGCGCAGAAACAGCTGCGCAGGAACAGCTGCGCAGGAACAGCTGTGCAGAAACAGCTGCGCAGAAACAGCTGCGCAGAAACAGCTGCGCAGGAACAGCTGCGCAGAAACAGCTGCGCAGAAACAGCTGCGCAGAAACAGCTGCGCAGAAACAGCTGCGCAGAAACAGCTGCGCAGAAACAGCTGCGCAGAAACAGCTGCGCAGAAACAGCTGCGCAGAAACAGCTGCGCAGAAACAGCTGCGCAGAAACAGCTGCGCAGGAACAGCTGCGCAGGAACAGCTGCGCAGGAACAGCTGCGCAGGAACAGCTGCGCAGGAACAGGTGCGCAGGAACAGGTGCGCAGGAACAGGTGCGGAGGAACAGGTGCGCAGGAACAGCTGCGCAGGAACAGGTGCGCAGGAGCAGGTGCGCAGGAACAGCTGCGCAGGAACAGCTGCGCAGGAACAGCTGCGCAGGAACAGCTGCGCAGGAACAGCTGCGCAGGAACAGCTGCGCAGGAACAGCTGCGCAGGAACAGCTGCGCAGGAACAGGTGCGCAGGAACAGCTGCGCAGAAACAGCTGCGCAGAAACAGCTGCGCAGAAACAGCTGCGCAGAAACAGCTGCGCAGAAACAGCTGCGCAGAAACAGCTGCGCAGAAACAGCTGCGCAGAAACAGCTGCGCAGAAACAGCTCCGCAGAAACAGCTGCGCAGAGACAGCTGCGCAGAGACAGCTGCGCAGATACAGCTGCGCAGAAACAGCTGCGCAGAAACAGCTGCGCAGAAACAGCTGCGCAGAAACAGCTGCGCAGAAACAGCTGCGCAGAAACAGCTGCGCAGAAACAGCTGCGCAGAAACAGCTGCGCAGAAACAGATGCGAAGAAACAGCTGCGCAGAAACAGCTGCGCAGAAACACCTGCGCAGAAACAGCGGCGCAGAAACAGCGGCGCAGAAACAGCTGCGCAGGAACAGCTGCGCAGAAACAGCTGCGCAGAAACAGCTGCGCAGGAACAGCTGCGCAGGAACAGCTGCGCAGAAACAGCTGCGCAGAAACAGCTGCGCAGAAACAGCTGCGCAGGAACAGCTGCGCAGGAACAGCTGCGCAGAAACAGCTGCGCAGAAACAGCTGCGCAGAAACAGCTGCGCAGGAACAGCTGCGCAGGAACAGCTGCGCAGAAACAGCTGCGCAGAAACAGCTGCGCAGAAACAGCTGCGCAGAAACAGCTGCGCAGAAACAGCTGCGCAGAAACAGCTGCGCAGAGACAGCTGCGCAGAAACAGCTGCGCAGAAACAGCTGCGCAGAAACAGCTGCGCAGAAACAGCTGCGCAGAAACAGCTGCGCAGAAACAGCTGCGCAGAAACAGCTGCGCAGAAACAGCTGCGCAGAAACAGCTGCGCAGAAACAGCGGCGCAGAAACAGCGGCGCAGAAACAGCGGCGCAGAAACACTCTATAGCCTCTGGTTACAGGAGCGTACCTCCATGTTCAATGTTTTTTGGGCAGTTGAACATGTAAAGTTGAATCCCGTACGCGCGTGGTAGGATCTCTAGACCACGCGCGCGTACGGAGTTCGTCACCCATGCTGTTGCAGTGAAGTCTCATCAGAAAATCAGAAACAGCTGCGCGGAGACGGCTGCGCAGAAGCGGCTGCGCGGAAGCGGCTGCGCGGAAACGGCTGCGCGGAAACGGCTGCGCGAGAACAGCTGCGCGAGAACAGGTGCGCGGGAACAGGTGCGCGGGAACAGCTGCGCAGGAACAGCTGCGCAGGAACAGCTGCGCAGGAACAGGTGCGCAAAAACAGGTGCGCAAAAACAGGTGCGCAGGAACAGCTGCGCAGGAACAGCTGCGCAGGAACAGCTGCGCAGGAACAGCTGCGCAGGAACAGCTGCGCAGGAACAGCTGCGCAGAAACAGCTGCGCAGGAACAGCTGCGCAGGAACAGCTGCGCAGAAACAGCTGCGCAGAAACAGCTGCGCAGAAACGGCTGCGCAGAAACGGCTGCGCAGAAACGGCTTCGCAGAAACGGCTGCGCAGAAACGGCAGCGCAGGAACGGCTGCGCAGAAACGGCTGCGCAGAAACGGCTGCGCAGAAACGGCTGCGCAGAAACGGCTGCGCAGAAACGGCTGCGCAGAAACGGCTGCGCAGGAACAGCTGCGCAGGAACAGCTGCGCAGAAACAGCTGCGCAGGAACAGCTGCGCAGGAACAGCTGCGCAGGAACAGCTGCGCAGGAACAGCTGCGCAGGAACAGCTGCGCAGAAACAGCTGCGCAGAAACAGCTGCGCAGAAACAGCTGCGCAGGAACAGCTGCGCAGGAACAGCTGCGCAGGAACAGCTGCGCAGGAACAGCTGCGCAGGAACAGCTGCGCAGGTACAGCTGCGCAGGAACAGCTGCGCAGGAACAGCTGCGCAGGAACAGCTGCGCAGGAACAGCTGCGCAGGAACAGCTGCGCAGGTACAGCTGCGCAGGAGCAGCTGCGCAGGAACAGCTGCGCAGGAACAGCTGCGCAGAAACAGCTGCGCAGGAACAGCTGCGCAGAAACAGCTGCGCAGAAACAGCTGCGCAGGAACAGCTGCGCAGGAACAGCTGCGCAGGAACAGCTGCGCAGGAACAGCTGCGCAGGAACAGCTGCGCAGAAACAGCTGCGCAGAAACAGCTGCGCAGAAACAGCTGCGCAGGAACAGCTGCGCAGGAACAGCTGCGCAGGAACAGCTGCGCAGGAACAGCTGCGCAGAAACTGCTGCGCAGAAACTGCTGCGCAGAAACAGCTGCGCAGAAACAGCTGCGCAGGAACAGCTGCGCAGGAACAGCTGCGCAGGAACAGCTGCGCAGGAACAGCTGCGCAGGAACAGCTGCGCAGGAACAGCTGCGCAGGAACAGCTGCGCAGAAACAGCTGCGCAGGAACAGCTGCGCAGAAACAGCTGCGCAGGAACAGCTGCGCAGAAACAACTGCACAGAAACAACTGCGCAGAAACAGCTGCGCAGGAACAGCTGCGCAGAAACAGCTGCGCAGAAACAGCTGCGCAGAAACAGCTTCGCAGAAACAGCTGCGCAGAAACAGCTGCGCAGAAACAGCTGCGCAGGAACAGCTGCGCAGGAACAGCTGCGCAGAAACAGCTGCGCAGAAACAGCTGCGCAGGAACAGCTGCGCAGAAACAGCTGCGCAGAAACAGCTGCGCAGGAACAGCTGCGCAGAAACAGCTGCGCAGAAACAGCTGCGCAGAAACAGCTGCGCAGAAACAGCTGCGCAGAAACAGCTGCGCAGAAACAGCTGCGCAGGAACAGCTGCGCAGAAACAGCTGCGCAGGAGCAGCTGCGCAGGAACAGCTGCGCAGGAACAGCTGCGCAGGAACAGCTGCGCAGGAACAGCTGCGCAGGAACAGCTGCGCAGGAACAGGTGCGCAGGAACAGGTGCGGAGGAACAGGTGCGCAGAAACAGCTGCGCAGGAGCAGGTGCGCAGGAACAGCTGCGCAGGAACAGCTGCGCAGGAACAGCTGCGCAGGAACAGGTGCGCAGGAACAGGTGCGCAGGAACAGGTGCGCAGGAACAGCTGCGCAGAAACAGCTGCGCAGAAACAGCTGCGCAGAAACAGCTGCGCAGAAACAGCTGCGCAGAAACAGCTGCGCAGAAACAGCTGCGCAGAAACAGCTCCGCAGAAACAGCTGCGCAGAGACAGCTGCGCAGAGACATCTGCGCAGTTACAGCTGCGCAGAAACAGCTGCGCAGAAACAGCTGCGCAGAAACAGCTGCGCAGAAACAGCTGCGCAGAAACAGCTGCGCAGAAACAGCTGCGCAGAAACAGCTGCGCAGAAACAGCTGCGCAGAAACAGCTGCGCAGAAACAGCTCGCAGAAACAGCTGCGCAGAAACAGATGCGAAGAAACAGCTGCGCAGAAACAGCTGCGCAGAAACAGCGGCGCAGAAACAGCGGCGCAGAAACAGCTGCGCAGGAACAGCTGCGCAGGAACAGCTGCGCAGAAACAGCTGCGCAGAAACAGCTGCGCAGGAACAGCTGCGCAGAAACAGCTGCGCAGAAACAGCTGCGCAGAAACAGCTGCGCAGGAACAGCTGCGCAGGAACAGCTGCGCAGAAACAGCTGCGCAGAAACAGCTGCGCAGAAACAGCTGCGCAGAAACAGCTTCGCAGAAACAGCTGCGCAGGAACAGCTACGCAGAAACAGCTGCGCAGAAACAGCTGCGCAGAAACAGCTGCGCAGAAACAGCTGCGCAGAAACAGCTGCGCAGAAACAGCTGCGCAGAAACAGCTGCGCAGAAACAGCTGCGCAGAAACAGCTGCGCAGAAACAGCTGCGCAGAAACAGATGCGAAGAAACAGCTGCGCAGAAACAGCTGCGCAGAAACAGCGGCGCAGAAACAGCGGCGCAGAAACAGCTGCGCAGGAACAGCTGCGCAGGAACAGCTGCGCAGAAACAGCTGCGCAGAAACAGCTGCGCAGGAACAGCTGCGCAGAAACAGCTGCGCAGAAACAGCTGCGCAGAAACAGCTGCGCAGGAACAGCTGCGCAGGAACAGCTGCGCAGAAACAGCTGCGCAGAAACAGCTGCGCAGAAACAGCTGCGCAGAAACAGCTTCGCAGAAACAGCTGCGCAGGACCAGCTACGCAGAAACAGCTGCGCAGAAACAGCTGCGCAGAAACAGCTGCGCAGAAACAGCTGCGCAGAAACAGCTGCGCAGAAACAGCTGCGCAGAAACAGCTGCGCAGAAACAGCTGCGCAGAAACAGCTGCGCAGAGACAGCTGCACAGAGACAGCTGCGCAGAAACAGCTGCGAAGAAACAGCTGCGCAGAAACAGCTGCGCAGAAACAGCTGCGCAGAAACAGCTGCGCAGAAACAGCTGCGCAGAAACAGCTGCGCAGAAACAGCTGCGCAGAAACAACTGCGCAGAAACAGCGGCGCAGAAACAGCGGCGCAGAAACACTCTATAGCCTCCGGTTACAGGAGCGTACCTCCATGTTCAATGTTTTTTGGGCAGTTGAACATGTAAAGTTGAATCCCGTACGCGCGTGGTAGGATCTCTAGACCACGCGCGCGTACGGAGTTCGTCACCCATGCTGTTGCAGTGAAGTCTCATCAGAAAATCAGAAACAGCTGCGCGGAGACGGCTGCGCAGAAGCGGCTGCGCGGAAGCGGCTGCGCGGAAACGGCTGCGCGAGAACAGCTGCGCGAGAACAGGTGCGCGGGAACAGCTGCGCGGGAACAGCTGCGCAGGAACAGCTGCGCAGGAACAGGTGCGCAAAAACAGGTGCGCAGGAACAGCTGCGCAGGAACAGCTGCGCAGGAACAGCTGCGCAGGAACAGCTGCGCAGGAACAGCTGCGCAGAAACAGCTGCGCAGAAACAGCTTCGCAGAAACAGCTGCGCTGGAACGGCTGCGCAGAAACGGCTGCGCTGAAACGGCTGCGCAGAAACGGCTGCGCAGAAACGGCTGCGCAGAAACGGCTGCGCAGAAACGGCTGCGCAGAAACGGCTGCGCAGAAACGGCTGCGCAGAAACGGCTGCGCAGAAACGGCTGCGCAGAAACGGCTGCGCAGAAGCAGCTGCGCAGAAGCAGCTGCGCAGAAGCAGCTGCGCAGAAGCAGCTGCGCAGAAGCAGCTGCGCAGAAACAGCTGCGCAGATACAGCTGCGCAGATACAGCTGCGCAGAAACAGCTGCGCAGAAACAGCTGCGCAGAAACAGCTGCGCAGGAACAGCTGCGCAGGAACAGCTGCGCAGGAACAGCTGCGCAGGAACAGCTGCGCAGGAACAGCTGCGCAGGAACAAGCTGCGCAGGAACAGCTGCGCAGGAACAGCTGCGCAGGAACAGCTGCGCAGGAACAGCTGCGCAGGAACAGCTGCGCAGGAACAGCTGCGCAGGTACAGCTGCGCAGGAACAGCTGCGCAGGAACAGCTGCGCAGAAACAGCTGCGCAGGAACAGCTGCGCAGGAACAGCTGCGCAGGAACAGCTGCGCAGGTACAGCTGCGCAGGAACAGCTGCGCAGGAACAGCTGCGCAGGAACAGCTGCGCAGGAACAGCTGCGCAGAAACAGCTGCGCAGGAACAGCTGCGCAGAAACAGCTGCGCAGGAACAGCTGCGCAGAAACAGCTGCGCAGGAACAGCAGCGCAGGAACAGCTGCACAGGAACAGCAGCGCAGGAACAGCTGCGCAGGAACAGCTGCGCAGGAACAGCTGCGCAGGAACAGCTGCGCAGAAACAGCTGCGCAGAAACAGCTGCGCAGGAACAGCTGCGCAGAAACAGCTGCGCAGAAACAGCTGCGCAGAAACAGCTGCGCAGGAGCAGCTGCGCAGGAACAGCTGCGCAGGAACAGCTGCGCAGAAACAGCTGCGCAGGAACAGCTGCGCAGAAACAGCTGCGCAGAAACAGCTGCGCAGAAACAGCTGCGCAGAAACAGCTGCGCAGAAACAGCTGCGCAGAAACAGCTTCGCAGAAACAGCTGCGCAGGAACAGCTGCGCAGAAACAGCTGCGCAGAAACAGCTGCGCAGGAACAGCTGCGCAGAAAAAGCTGCGCAGAAACAGCTGCGCAGGAACAACTGCGCAGAAACAGCTGCGCAGAAACAGCTGCTCAGGAACAGCTGCGCAGAAACAGCTGCGCAGAAGCAGCTGCGCAGAAGCAGCTGCGCAGAAGCAGCTGCGCAGAAGCAGCTGCGCAGAAGCAGCTGCGCAGAAACAGCTGCGCAGAAACAGCTGCGCAGATACAGCTGCGCAGATACAGCTGCGCAGAAACAGCTGCGCAGAAACAGCTGCGCAGAAACAGCTGCGCAGGAACAGCTGCGCAGGAACAGCTGCGCAGGAACAGCTGCGCAGGAACAGCTGCGCAGGAACAGCTGCGCAGGAACAGCTGCGCAGAAACAGCTGCGCAGGAACAGCTGCGCAGGAACAGCTGCGCAGGAACAGCTGCGCAGGAACAGCTGCGCAGGAACAGCTGCGCAGAAACAGCTGCGCAGAAACAGCTGCGCAGGAACAGCTGCGCAGGAACAGCTGCGCAGGAACAGCTGCGCAGGAACAGCTGCGCAGGAACAGCTGCGCAGGAACAGCTGCGCAGGTACAGCTGCGCAGGAACAGCTGCGCAGGAACAGCTGCGCAGGAACAGCTGCGCAGGAACAGCTGCGCAGGTACAGCTGCGCAGGAACAGTTGCGCAGGAGCAGCTGCGCAGGAACAGCTGCGCAGGAACAGCTGCGCAGAAACAGCTGCGCAGGAACAGCTGCGCAGAAACAGCTGCGCAGAAACAGCTGCGCAGGAACAGCTGCGCAGGAACAGCTGCGCAGGAACAGCTGCGCAGGAACAGCTGCGCAGGAGCAGCTGCGCAGAAACAGCTGCGCAGAAACAGCTGCGCAGAAACAGCTGCGCAGAAAGAGCTGCGCAGGAACAGCTGCGCAGGAACAGCTGCGCAGGAACAGCTGCGCAGAAACTGCTGCGCAGAAACTGCTGCGCAGAAACTGCTGCGCAGAAACAGCTGCGCAGAAACAGCTGCGCAGGAACAGCTGCGCAGAAACAGCTGCGCAGAAACAGCTGCGCAGAAACAGCTGCGCAGAAACAGCTGCGCAGAAACAGCTGCGCAGAAACAGCTGCGCAGGAACAGCTGCGCAGGAACAGCTGCGCAGGAACAGCTGCGCAGAAACAGCTGCGCAGAAACAGCTGCGCTGGAACAGCTGCGCAGGAACAGCTGCGCAGCAACAGCTGTGCAGGAACAGCTGCGCAGGAACAGCTGCGCAGAAACGGCTGCGCAGGAACGGCTGCGCAGGAACGGCTGCGCAGGAACAGCTGCGCAGGAACAGCTGCGCAGGAACAGCTGCGCAGGAACAGCTGCGCAGGTACAGCTGCGCAGAAACAGCTGCGCAGAAACAGCTGCGCAGAAACGGCTGCGCAGAAACGGCTGCGCAGGAACGGCTGCGCAGGAACGGCTGCGCAGGAACGGCTGCGCAGGAACGGCTGCGCAGAAACGGCTGCGCATAAACGGCTGCGCATAAACGGCTGCGCATAAACGGCTGCGCATAAACGGCTGCGCATAAACGGCTGCGCAGAAACGGCTGCGCATAAACGGCTGCGCATAAACGGCTGCGCATAAACGGCTGCGCATAAACGGCTGCGCATAAACGGCTGCGCATAAACGGCTGCGCAGGAACGGCTGCGCAGGAACGGCTGCGCAGAAACGGCTGCGCAGAAACGGCTGCGCAGAAACGGCTGCACAGAAACGGCTGCGCAGAAACGGCTGCGCAGAAACGGCTGCGCAGAAACGGCTGCGCAGAAACGGCTGCGCAGAAGCGGCTGCGCAGAAGCGGCTGCGCAGAAACGGCTGCGCAGATACGGCTGCGCAGAAACGGCTGCGCAGAAACGGCTGCGCAGAAACGGCTGCGCAGAAACGGCTGCGCAGAAACGGCTGCGCAGAAACGGCTGCGCAGAAGCGGCTGCGCAGAAGCGGCTGCGCAGATACGGCTGCGCAGAAACGGCTGCGCAGAAACGGCTGCGCAGAAACGGCTGCGCAGAAACGGCTGCGCAGAAACGGCTGCGCAGAAACGGCTGCGCAGTAACGGCTGCGCAGTAACGGCTGCGCAGAAACGGCTGCGCAGAAACGGCTGCGCAGAAACGGCTGCGCAGAAACGGCTGCGCAGAAACGGCTGCGCAGAAACGGCTGCGCAGAAACGGCTGCGCAGAAACGGCTGCGCAGAAACGGCTGCGCAGAAACAGCTGCGCAGAAACAGCTGCGCAGAAACAGCTGCGCAGAAACAGCTGCGCAGAAACAGCTGCGCAGAAACAGCTGCGCAGAAACAGCTGCGCAGAAGCAGCTGCGCAGAAACAGCTGCGCAGAAACAGCTGCGCAGAAACAGCTGCGCAGAAACAGTGCGCAGAAACAGCTGCGCAGAAACAGCTGCGCAGAAACAGCTGCGCAGGAACAGCTGCGCAGAAACAGCTGCGCAGAAACAGCTGCGCAGAAACAGCTGCGCAGAATCAGCTGCGCAGAATCAGCTGCGCAGAAACAGCTGCGCAGAAACAGCTGCGCAGGAACAGCTGCGCAGGAACAGCTGCGCAGAAACAGCTGCGCAGAAACAGCTGCGCAGAAACAGCTGCGCAGGAACAGCTGCGCAGGAACAGCTGCGCAGGAACAGCTGCGCAGGAACAGCTGCGCAGGAACAGCTGCGCAGGAACAGCTGCGCAGGAACAGCTGCGCAGGAACAGCTGCGCAGGAACAGCTGCGCAGGAACAGCTGCGCAGGAACAGCTGCGCAGGAACAGCTGCACGGAAACAGCTGCGCGGAAACAGCTGCGCGGAAACAGCTGCGCGGAAACAGCTGCGCGGAAACAGCTGCGCGGAAACAGCTGCGCGGAAACAGCTGCGCGGAAACAGCTGCGCGGAAACAGCTGCGCGGAAACAGCTGCGCAGAAACAGCTGCGCAGAAGCAGCTGCGCAGAAACAGCTGCGCAGAAACAGCTGCGCAGAAACAGCTGCGCAGAAACAGCTGCGCAGAAACAGCTGCGCAGAAACAGCTGCGCAGAAACAGCGGCGCAGAAACAGCGGCGCAGAAACACTCTATAGCCTCCGGTTACAGGAGCGTACCTCCATGTTCAATGTCTTTTGGGCAGTTGAACATGTAAAGTTGAATCCCGTACGCGTGTGGTAGGATCTCTAGACCACGCGCGCGTACGGAGTTCGTCACCCATGCTGTTGCAGTGAAGTCTCATCAGAAAATCAGAAACAGCTGCGCAGAAGCGGCTGCGCAGGAACAGCTGCGCAGGAACAGCTGCGCAGAAACAGCTGCGCAGAAACAGCTGCGCAGAAACAGCTGCGCAGAAACGGCTGCGCATAAACGGCTGCGCATAAACGGCTGCGCATAAACGGCTGCGCAGAAACGGCTGCGCATAAACGGCTGCGCATAAACGGCTGCGCATAAACGGCTGCGCATAAACGGCTGCGCATGAACGGCTGCGCATGAACGGCTGCGCAGAAACGGCTGCGCAGAAACGGCTGCGCAGAAACGGCTGCGCAGAAACGGCTGCGCAGAAACGGCTGCGCAGAAACGGCTGCGCAGAAACGGCTGCGCAGAAACGGCTGCGCAGAAACGGCTGCGCAGAAACGGCTGCGCAGAAGCGGCTGCGCAGAAGCGGCTGCGCAGAAACGGCTGCGCAGATACGGCTGCGCAGAAACGGCTGCGCAGAAACGGCTGCGCAGAAACGGCTGCGCAGAAACGGCTGCGCAGAAACGGCTGCGCAGAAACGGCTGCGCAGAAACGGCTGCGCAGTAACGGCTGCGCAGAAACGGCTGCGCAGAAACGGCTGCGCAGAAACGGCTGCGCAGAAACGGCTGCGCAGAAACGGCTGCGCAGAAACGGCTGCGCAGAAACGGCTGCGCAGAAACGGCTGCGCAGAAACGGCTGCGCAGAAACGGCTGCGCAGAAACAGCTGCGCAGAAACAGCTGCGCAGAAACAGCTGCGCAGAAACAGCTGCGCAGAAACAGCTGCGCAGAAACAGCTGCGCAGAAACAGCTGCGCAGAAACATCTGCGCAGAAACAGCTGCGCAGAAACAGCTGCGCAGAAGCAGCTGCGCAGAAGCAGCTGCGCAGAAACAGCTGCGCAGAAACAGCTGCGCAGAAACAGCTGCGCAGAAACAGTGCGCAGAAACAGCTGCGCAGAAACAGCTGCGCAGAAACAGCTGCGCAGGAACAGCTGCGCAGAAACAGCTGCGCAGAAACAGCTGCGCAGAATCAGCTGCGCAGAATCAGCTGCGCAGAAACAGCTGCGCAGAAACAGCTGCGCAGGAACAGCTGCGCAGGAACAGCTGCGCAGAAACAGCTGCGCAGAAACAGCTGCGCAGAAACAGCTGCGCAGGAACAGCTGCGCAGGAACAGCTGCGCAGGAACAGCTGCGCAGGAACAGCTGCGCAGGAACAGCTGCGCAGGAACAGCTACGCAGGAACAGCTGCGCAGGAACAGCTGCGCAGAAACAGCTGCGCAGGAACAGCTGCGCAGGAACAGCTGCGCAGGAACAGCTGCGCAGAAACAGCTGCGCAGAAACAGCTGCGCAGAAACAGCTGCGCGGAAACAGCTGCGCGGAAACAGCTGCGCGGAAACAGCTGCGCGGAAACAGCTGCGCGGAAACAGCTGCGCGGAAACAGCTGCGCGGAAACAGCTGCGCGGAAACAGCTGCGCGGAAACAGCTGCGCGGAAACAGCTGCGCAGAAACAGCTGCGCAGAAGCAGCTGCGCAGAAACAGCTGCGCAGAAACAGCTGCGCAGAAACAGGTGCGCAGAAACAGCTGCGCAGAAACAGCTGCGCAGAAACAGCGGCGCAGAAACAGCGGCGCAGAAACACTCTATAGCCTCCGGTTACAGGAGCGTACCTCCATGTTCAATGTTTTTTGGGCAGTTGAACATGTAAAGTTGAATCCCGTACGCGCGTGGTAGGATCTCTAGACCACGCGCGCGTACGGAGTTCGTCACCCATGCTGTTGCAGTGAAGTCTCATCAGAAAATCAGAAACAGCTGCGCAGAAGCGGCTGCGCAGGAACAGCTGCGCAGGAACAGCTGCGCAGAAACAGCTGCGCAGAAACAGCTGCGCAGAAACAGCTGCGCAGAAACAGCTGCGCAGAAACAGCTGCGCATAAACAGCTGCGCATAAACAGCTGCGCATAAACAGCTGCGCATAAACAGCTGCGCATAAACAGCTGAGTATAAACAGCTGAATATAAACAGCTGCGCATAAACAGCTGCGCATAAACAGCTGCGCATAAACAGCTGCGCATGAACAGCTGCGCATGAACAGCTGCGCATGAACAGCTGCGCAGAAACAGCTGCGCAGAAACAACTGCGCAGAAACAGCTGCGCAGAAACAGCTGCGCAGAAACAGCTGCGCAGAAACAGCTGCGCAGAAACAGCTGCGCAGAAACAGCTGCGCAGAAACAGCTGCGCAGAAACAGCTGCGCAGAAACAGCTGCGCAGAAACAGCGGCGCAGAAACACTCTATAGCCTCCGGTTACAGGAGCGTACCTCCATGTTCAATGTTTTTTGGGCAGTTGAACATGTAAAGTTGAATCCCGTACGCGCGTGGTAGGATCTCTAGACCACGCGCGCGTACGGAGTTCGTCACCCATGCTGTTGCAGTGAAGTCTCATCAGAAAATCAGAAACAGCTGCGCAGAAGCGGCTGCGCAGGAACAGCTGCGCAGGAACAGCTGCGCAGAAACAGCTGCGCATAAACAGCTGCGCATAAACAGCTGCGCATAAACAGCTGCGCATGAACAGCTGCGCATGAACAGCTGCGCATGAACAGCTGCGCATGAACAGCTGCGCAGAAACAGCTGCGCAGAAACAGCTGCGCAGAAACAGCTGCGCAGAAACAGCTGCGCAGAAACAGCTGCACAGGAACAGCTGCGCAGGAACAGCTGCGCAGAAACAGCTGCGCAGGAACAGCTGCGCAGGAACAGCTGCGCAGCAACAGCTGCGCAGAAACAGCTGCGCAGGAACAGCTGCGCAGGACCAGCTGCGCAGGAACAGCCGCGCAGGAACAGCCGCGCAGGAACAGCCGCGCAGGAACAGCCGCGCAGGAACAGCCGCGCAGGAACTGCCGCGCAGGAACTGCCGCGCAGGAACAGCCGCGCCGAAACAGCCGCGCCGAAACAGCCGCGCCGAAACAGCCGCGCCGAAACAGCCGCGCCGAAACAGCCGCGCCGAAACAGCCGCGCCGAAACAGCCGCGCCGAAACAGCCGCGCCGAAACAGCCGCGCCGAAACAGCCGCGCCGAAACAGCCGCGCCGAAACAGCCGCGCCGAAACAGCCGCGCCGAAACAGCCGCGCCGAAACAGCCGCGCCGAAACAGCCGCGCCGAAACAGCCGCGCCGAAACAGCCGCGCCGAAACAGCCGCGCCGAAACAGCCGCGGCGAAACAGCCGCGCCGAAACAGCCGCGCCGAAACAGCCGCGCCGAAACTGCCGCGCCGAAACTGCCGCGCCGAAACTGCCGCGCCGTAACTGCCGCGCCGAAACTGCCGCGCCGAAACTGCCGCGCCGAAACTGCCGCGCCGAAACTGCCGCGCCGAAACTGCCGCGCCGAAACAGCCGCGCCGAAACAGCCGCGCCGAAACAGCCGCGCCGAAACAGCCGCGCCGAAACAGCCGCGCCGAAACAGCCGCGCCGAAACAGCCGCGCCGAAACAGCCGCGCCGAAACAGCCGCGCCGAAACAGCCGCGCCGAAACAGCCGCGCCGAAACAGCCGCGCCGAAACAGCCGCGCCGAAACAGCCGCGCCGAAACAGCCGCGCCGAAACTGCCGCGCCGAAACTGCCGCGCCGAAACTGCCGCGCCGAAACTGCCGCGCCGAAACTGCCGCGCCGAAACTGCCGCGCCGAAACTGCCGCGCCGAAACTGCCGCGCCGAAACTGCTGCGCCGAAACTGCTGCGCCGAAACTGCTGCGCCGAAACAGCTGCGCCGAAACAGCTGCGCCGAAACAGCTGCGCAGAAACAGCTAGGCATAAGCAGCTGCGGAGAAACAGCTGCGCAGAAACAGCTGCGCAGAAACAGATGCGCAGAAACAGCTGCGCAGAAACAGCTGCGCAGAAACAGCTGCGCAGAAACAGCTGCGCAGAAACAGCTGCGCAGAAACAGCTGCGCAGAGACAGCTGCGCAGAGACAGCTGCGCAGAGACAGCTGCACAGAAACAGCTGCGCAGAAACAGCTGCGCAGAAACAGCTGCGCAGAAACAGCTGCGCAGAAACAGCTGCGCAGAAACAGCTGCGCAGAAACAGCTGCGGAGAAACAGCTGCGCAGAAACAGCTGCGCAGAAACAGCTGCGCAGAAACAGATGCGCAGAAACAGCTGCGCAGAAACAGCTGCGCAGAAACAGCGGCGCAGAAACACTCTATAGCCTCCGGTTACAGGAGCGTACCTCCATGTTCAATGTTTTTTGGGCAGTTGAACATGTAAAGTTGAATCCCGTACGCGCGTGGTAGGATCTCTCGACCACGCGCGCGTACGGAGTTCGTCACCCATGCTGTTGCAGTGAAGTCTCATCAGAAAATCAGAAACAGCTGCGCGGAGACGGCTGCGCAGAAGCGGTTGCGCAGAAGCGGCTGCGCGGAAGCGGCTGCGCGGAAGCGGCTGCGCGGAAGCGGCTGCGCGGAAGCGGCTGCGCGGAAACGGCTGCGCGGAAACGGCTGCGCGGAAACGGCTGCACGGAAACGGCTGCGCGGGAACGGCTGCGCGGGAACAGGTGCGCGGGAACAGGTGCGCGGGAACAGGTGCGCGGGAACAGCTGCGCGGGAACAGCTGCGCAGGAACAGCTGCGCAGGAACAGCTGCACAGGAACAGGTGCGCAGGAACAGCTGCACAGGAACAGCTGCGCAGGAACAGGTGCGCAGGAACAGGTGCGCAGAAACAGCTGCGCAGAAACAGCTGCGCAGAAACAGCGGCGCAGAAACAGCGGCGCAGAAACAGCGGCGCAGAAACAGCGGCGCAGAAACACTCTATAGCCTCCGGTTACAGGAGCGTACCTCCATGTTCAATGTTTTTTGGGCAGTTGAACATGTAAAGTTGAATCCCGTACGCGCGTGGTAGGATCTCTAGACCACGCGCGCGAACGGAGTTCGTCACCCATGCTGTTGCAGTGAAGTCTCATCAGAAAATCAGAAACAGCTGCGCGGAGACGGCTGCGCAGAAGCGGTTGCGCAGAAGCGGCTGCGCGGAAGCGGCTGCGCGGAAGCGGCTGCGCGGAAGCGGCTGCGCGGAAGCGGCTGCGCGGAAGCGGCTGCGCGGAAGCGGCTGCGCGGAAGCGGCTGCGCAGAAACTGCTGCGCAGATACGGCTGCGCAGAAACGGCTGCGCAGAAACGGCTGCGCAAAAACGGCTGCGCAGAAACGGCTGCGCAGAAACGGCTGCGCAGAGACGGCTGCGCAGAAACGGCTGCGCAGAAACGGCTGCGCAGAAACGGCTGCGCAGAAACAGCTGCGCAGAAACAGCTGCGCAGAAACAGCTGCGCAGAAACAGCTGCGCAGAAACAGCTGCGCAGAAACAGCTGCGCAGAAACAGCTGCGCAGAAACAGCTGCGCAGAAACAGCTGCGCAGAAACAGTGCGCAGAAACAGCTGCGCAGAAACAGCTGCGCAGAAACAGCTGCACAGATACAGCTGCGCAGATACAGCTGCGCAGATACAGCTGCGCAGAAACAGCTGCGCAGAAACAGCTGCGCAGAAACAGCTGCGCAGAAACAGCTGCGCAGAAACAGCTGCGCAGAAACAGCTGCGCAGAAACAGCTGCGCAGGAACAGCTGCGCAGGAACAGCTGCGCAGAAACAGCTGCGCAGGAACAGCTGCGCAGGAACAGCTGCGCAGAAACAGCTGCGCAGAAACAGCTGCGCAGGAACAACTGCGCAGGAACAGCTGCGCAGGAACAGCTGCGCAGAAACAGCTGTGCAGGAACAGCTGCGCAGGAACAGCTGCGCAGGAACAGCTGCGCAGAAACAGCTGCGCAGAAACAGCTGCGCAGAAACAGCTGCGCAGAAACAGCTGCGCAGAAACAGCTGCGCAGAAACAGCGGCGCAGAAACAGCGGCGCAGAAACACTCTATAGCCTCCGGTTACAGGAGCGTACCTCCATGTTCAATGTTTTTTGGGCAGTTGAACATGTAAAGTTGAATCCCGTACGCGCGTGGTAGGATCTCTAGACCACGCGCGCGTACGGAGTTCGTCACCCATGCTGTTGCAGTGAAGTCTCATCAGAAAATCAGAAACAGCTGCGCAGAAGCGGCTGCGCAGAAGTGGCTGCGCAGAAACGGCTGCGCAGAAACGGCTGCGCAGAAACGGCTGCGCATAAGCGGCTGCGCATAAGCGGCTGCGCAGAAGCGGCTGCGCTGAAGCGGCTGCGCAGAAGCGGCTGCGCAGAAGCGGCTGCGCAGAAGCGGCTGCGCAGAAGCGGCTGCGCAGAAGCGGCTGCGCAGAAGCGGCTGCGCAGAAGCGGCTGCGCAGAAGCGGCTGCGCAGAAGCGGCTGCGCAGAAGCGGCTGCGCAGAAGCGGCTGCGCAGTAGCGGCTGCGCAGTAGCGGCTGCGCAGAAGCGGCTGCGCAGAAGCGGCTGCGCAGAAGCGGCTGCGCAGAAGCGGCTGCGCAGAAGCGGCTGCGCAGAAGCGGCTGCGCAGAAGCGGCTGCGCAGAAGCGGCTGCGCAGAAGCGGCTGCGCAGAAACGGCTGCGCAGAAACGGCTGCGCAGAAGCGGCTGCGCAGAAGCGGCTGCGCAGAAGCGGCTGCGCAGAAGCGGCTGCGCAGAAGCGGCTGCGCAGAAGCGGCTGCGCAGAAGCGGCTGCGCAGAAGCGGCTGCGCAGAAGCGGCTGCGCAGAAGCGGCTGCGCAGAAGCGGCTGCGCAGAAGCGGCTGCGCAGAAGCGGCTGCGCAGAAACGGCTGCGCAGAAACGGCTGCGCAGAAACGGCTGCGCAGAAACGGCTGCGCAGATACGGCTGCGCAGAAACGGCTGCGCAGAAACGGCTGCGCAGAAACGGCTGCGCAGATACGGCTGCGCAGAAACGGCTGCGCAGAAACGGCTGCGCAGAAACGGCTGCGCAGAAACGGCTGCGCAGGAACGGCTGCGCAGGAACGGCTGCGCAGGAACGGCTGCGCAGGAACGGCTGCGCAGGAACGGCTGCGCAGGAACGGCTGCGCAGGAACGGCTGCGCAGGAACGGCTTCGCAGAAGCGGCTGCGCAGAAGCGGCTGCGCAGATGCGGCTGCGCAGAAGCGGCTGCGCAGAAGCGGCTGCGCAGAAGCGGCTGCACAGAAGCGGCTGCGCAGAAGCGGCTGCGCAGAAGCGGCTGCGCAGAAGCGGCTGCGCAGAAGCGGCTGCGCAGAAGCGGCTGCGCAGAAGCGGCTGCGCAGAAGCGGCTGCGCAGAAACGGCTGCGCAGAAACGGCTGCGCAGAAACGGCTGCGCAGAAACGGCTGCGCAGAAACGGCTGCGCAGAAACGGCTGCGCAGGAACGGCTGCGCAGGAACGGCTGCGCAGAAACGGCTGCGCAGAAACGGCTGCGCAGAAACGGCTGCGCAGAAACGGCTGCGCATAAACGGCTGCGCATAAACGGCTGCGCATAAACGGCTGCGCAGAAACGGCTGCGCAGAAACGGCTGCGCAGAAACGGCTGCGCAGAAACGGCTGCGCAGAAACGGCTGCGCAGAAACGGCTGCGCAGAAGCAGTTGCGCAGAAGCAGCTGCGCAGAAGCAGCTGCGCAGAAACAGCTGCGCAGAAACAGCTGCGCAGAAACAGCTGCGCAGATACAGCTGCGCAGATACAGCTGCGCAGAAACGGCTGCGCAGAAACGGCTGCGCAGAAACGGCTGCGCTGATACGGCTGCGCAGAAACGGCTGCGCAGAAACGGCTGCGCAGAAACGGCTGCGCAGAAGCGGCTGCGCAGAAGCGGCTGCGCAGAAGCGGCTGCGCAGAAGCGGCTGCGCAGAAGCGGCTGCGCAGAAACGTCGGCGCAGAAACGGCTGCGCAGAAGCATCTGCGCAGAAACAGCTGCGCAGAAGCAGCTGCGCAGAAACAGCTGCGCAGAAACAGCTGCGCAGAAACAGCTGCGCAGAAACAGTGCGCAGAAACAGCTGCGCAGAAACAGCTGCGCAGAAACAGCTGCGCAGATACAGCTGCGCAGATACAGCTGCGCAGAAACAGCTGCGCAGATACAGCTGCGCAGATACAGCTGCGCAGAAACAGCTGCGCAGAAACAGCTGCGCAGAAACAGCTGCGCAGAAACAGCTGCGCAGAAACAGCTGCGCAGAAACAGCTGCGCAGGAACAGCTGCGCAGAAGCAGCTGCTCAGGAACAGCTGCGCAGAAACAGCTGCGCAGAAACAGCTGCGCAGGAACAGCTGCGCAGGAACAGCTGCGCAGGAACAGCTGCGCAGGAACAGCTGCGCAGAAACAGCTGCGCAGGAACAGCTGCGCAGGAACAGCTGCGCAGGAACAGCTGCGCAGAAACAGCTGCGCAGAAACAGCTGCGCAGAAACAGCTGCGCAGAAACAGCTGCGCAGAAACAGCTGCGCAGAAACAGCTGCGCAGAAACAGCGGCGCAGAAACAGCGGCGCAGAAACAGCGGCGCAGAAACACTCTATAGCCTCCGGTTACAGGAGCGTACCTCCATGTTCAATGTTTTTTGGGCAGTTGAACATGTAAAGTTGAATCCCGTACGCGCGTGGTAGGATCTCTAGACCACGCGCGCGTACGGAGTTCGTCACCCATGCTGTTGCAGTGAAGTCTCATCAGAAAATCAGAAACAGCTGCGCAAAAGCGGCTGCGCAGAAGCGGCTGCGCAGAAGCGGCTGCGCAGAAGCGGCTGCGCAGAAGCGGCTGCGCAGAAACGGCTGCGCAGAAACAGCTGCGCAGAAACAGCTGCGCAGGAACAGCTGCGCAGGAACAGCTGCGCAGATACGGCTGCGCAGAAACAGCTGCGCAGAAACAGCTGCGCAGAAACAGCTGCGCAGGAACAGCTGCGCAGGAACAGCTGCGCAGGAACAGCTGCGCAGGAACAGCTGCGCAGGAACAGCTGCGCAGAAACAGCTGCGCAGAAACAGCTGCGCAGGAACAGCTGCGCAGAAACAGCTGCGCAGAAACAGCTGCGCAGAAACAGCTGCGCAGAAACAGCTGCGCAGAAACAGCTGCGCAGAAACAGCTGCGCAGAAACAGCTGCGCGGAAACAGCTGCGCGGAAACAGCTGCGCGGAAACAGCTGCGCGGAAACAGCTGCGCGGAAACAGCTGCGCGGAAACAGCTGTGCAGAAACAGCTGCGCAGAAGCAGATGCGCAGAAACAGCTGCGCAGAAACAGCTGCGCAGAAACAGCTGCGCAGAAACAGCTGCGCAGAAACAGCTGCGCAGAAACAGCTGCGCAGAAACAGCTGCGCAGAAACAGCGGCGCAGAAACAGCGGCGCAGAAACAGCGGCGCAGAAACAGCGGCGCAGAAACACTCTATAGCCTCCGGTTACAGGAGCGTACCTCCATGTTCAATGTTTTTTGGGCAGTTGAACATGTAAAGTTGAATCCCGTACACGCGTGGTAGGATCTCTAGACCACGCGCGCGTACGGAGTTCGTCACCCTTGCTGTTGCAGTGAAGTCTCATCAGAAAATCAGAAACAGCTGCGCAGAAGCGGCTGCGCAGAAGCGGCTGCGCAGGAACGGCTGCGCAGGAACGGCTGCGCAGAAACAGCTGCGCAGAAACAGCTGCGCAGAAACAGCTGCGCAGAATCAGCTGCGCATAAACAGCTGCGCATAAACAGCTGCGCATAAACAGCTGCGCATAAACAGCTGCGCATAAACAGCTGCGCATAAACAGCTGCGCATAAACAGCTGCGCCGAAACAGCTGCGCCGAAACAGCTGCGCCGAAACAGCTGCGCCGAAACAGCTGCGCCGAAACAGCTGCGCCGAAACAGCTGCGCCGAAACTGCTGCGCCGAAACTGCTGCGCCGAAACTGCTGCGCCGAAACTGCTGCGCCGAAACTGCTGCGCCGAAACTGCTGCGCCGAAACTGCTGCGCCGAAACAGCTGCGCCGAAACAGCTGCGCCGAAACAGCTGCGCCGAAACAGCTGCGCCGAAACAGCTGCGCCGAAACAGCTGCGCCGAAACAGCTGCGCCGAAACAGCTGCGCAGAAACAGCTAGGCATAAGCAGCTGCGCAGAAACAGCTGCGCAGAGACAGCTGCGCAGAAACAGATGCGCAGAAACAGCTGCGCAGAAACAGCTGCGCAGAAACAGCTGCGCAGAAACAGCTGCGCAGAGACAGCTGCGCAGAGACAGCTGCGCAGAGACAGCTGCGCAGAGACAGCTGCGCAGAGACAGCTGCGCAGAAACAGCTGCGCAGAAACAGCTGCGCAGAAACAGCTGCGCAGAAACAGCTGCGCAGAAACAGCTGCGCAGAAACAGCTGCGCAGAAACAGCTGCGCAGAAACAGCTGTGCAGAAACAGCTGCGCAGAAACAGATGCGCAGAAACAGCTGCGCAGAAACAGCTGCGCAGAAACAGCGGCGCACAAACAGCGGCGCAGAAACACTCTATAGCCTCCGGTTACAGGAGCGTACCTCCATGTTCAATGTTTTTTGGGCAGTTGAACATGTAAAGTTGAATCCCGTACGCGCGTGGTAGGATCTCTAGACCACGGGCGCGTACGGAGTTCGTCACCCATGCTGTTGCAGTGAAGTCTCATCAGAAAATCAGAAACAGCTGCGCGGAGACGGCTGCGCAGAAGCGGCTGCGCAGAAGCGGCTGCGCAGAAGCGGCTGCGCGGAAGCGGCTGCGCGGAAGCGGCTGCGCGGAAGCGGCTGCGCGGAAACGGCTGCGCGGAAACGGCTGCGCGGAAACGGCTGCGAGGGAACGGCTGCGCGGGAACAGGTGCGCGGGAACAGGTGCGCGGGAACAGGTGCGCGGGAACAGGTGCGCGGGAACAGCTGCGCAGGAACAGCTGCGCAGGAACAGCTGCGCAGGAACAGGTGCGCAGGAACAGCTGCGCAGGAACAGCTGCGCAGGAACAGGTGCGCAGGAACAGGTGCGCAGAAACATCTGCCCAGAAACAGCTGCGCAGAAACAGCGGCGCAGAAACAGCGGCGCAGAAACACTCTATAGCCTCCGGTTACAGGAGCGTACCTCCATGTTCAATGTTTTTTGGGCAGTTGAACATGTAAAGTTGAATCCCGTACGCGCGTGGTAGGATCTCTAGACCACGCGCGCGTACGGAGTTCGTCACCCATGCTGTTGCAGTGAAGTCTCATCAGAAAATCAGAAACAGCTGCGCAGAAGCGGCTGCGCGGAAGCGGCTGCGCGGAAGCGGCTGCGCGGAAGCGGCTGCGCGGAAGCGGCTGCGCGGAAGCGGCTGCGCGGAAGCGGCTGCGCGGAAGCGGCTGCGCGGAAGCGGCTGCGCGGAAACGGCTGCGCGGAAACGGCTGCGCCGAAACGGCTGCGCAGAAACGGCTGCGCAGAAACGGCTGCGCAGAAACGGCTGCGCAGAAACGGCTGCGCAGAAACGGCTGCGCAGAAACGTATGCGCAGAAACGGCTGCGCAGAAACGGCTGCGCAGAAACGGCTGCGCAGAAACGGCTGCGCAGAAACGGCTGCGCAGAAACGGCTGCGCAGAAACGGCTGCGCAGAAACGGCTGCGCAGAAACGGCAGCGCAGAAACGGCTGCGCAGAAACGGCTGCGCAGAAACAGCTGCGCAGAAACAGCTGCGCAGAAACAGCTGCGCAGAACAGCTGCGCAGAAACAGCTGCGCAGAAGCAGCTGCGCAGAAGCAGCTGCGCAGAAACAGCTGCGCAGAAACAGCTGCGCAGAAACAGCTGCGCAGAAACAGTGCGCAGAAACAGCTGCGCAGAAACAGCTGCGCAGAAACAGCTGCGCAGATACAGCTGCGCAGATACAGCTGCGCAGATACAGCTGCGCAGAAACAGCTGCGCAGATACAGCTGCGCAGAAACAGCTGCGCAGAAACAGCTGCGCAGAAACAGCTGCGCAGAAACAGCTGCGCAGAAACAGCTGCGCAGAAACAGCTGCGCAGGAACAGCTGCGCAGAAACAGCTGCGCAGAAACAGCTGCGCAGGAACAGCTGCACAGGAACAGCTGCGCAGAAACAGCTGCGCAGAAACAGCTGCGCAGAAACAGCTGCGCAGGAACAGCTGCGCAGGAACAGCTGCGCAGGAACAGCTGCGCAGGAACAGCTGCGCAGAAACAGCTGCGCAGGAACAGCTGCGCAGGAACAGCTGCGCAGGAACAGCTGCGCAGCAACAGCTGCGCAGAAACAGCTGCGCAGAAACAGCTGCGCAGAAACAGCTGCGCAGAAACAGCTGCGCAGAAACAGCGGCGCAGAAACAGCGGCGCAGAAACAGCGGCGCAGAAACACTCTATAGCCTCCGGTTACAGGAGCGTACCTCCATGTTCAATGTTTTTTGGGCAGTTGAACATGTAAAGTTGAATCCCGTACGCACGTGGTAGGATCTCTAGACCACGCGCGCGTACGGAGTTCGTCACCCATGCTGTTGCAGTGAAATCTCATCAGAAAATCAGAAACAGCTGCGCAGAAGCGGCTGCGCAGAAGCGGCTGCGCAGAAACGGCTTCGCAGAAACGGCTGCGCAGGAACAGCTGCGCAGGAACAGCTGCGCATAAGCGGCTGCGCAGAAGCGGCTGCGCAGAAGCGGCTGCGCAGAAGCGGCTGCGCAGAAGCGGCTGCGCAGAAGCGGCTGCGCAGAAGCGGCTGCGCAGAAGCGGCTGCGCAGAAGCGGCTGCGCAGAAGCGGCTGCGCAGAAGCGGCTGCGCAGAAGCGGCTGCGCAGAAACGGCTGCGCAGAAACGGCTGCGCAGAAACGGATGCGCAGATACGGCTGCGCAGAAACGGCTGCGCAGAAACGGCTGCGCAGGAACGGCTGCGCAGGAACGGCTGCGCAGGAACGGCTGCGCAGGAACGGCTGCGCAGGAACGACTGCGCAGGAACGGCCTGCGCAGGAACGGCTTCGCAGGAACGGCTGCGCAGAAGCGGCTGCGCAGAAGCGGCTGCGCAGAAGCGGCTGCGCAGAAGCGGCTGCGCAGAAGCGGCTGCGCAGAAGCGGCTGCGCAGAAGCGACTGCGCAGAAGCGGCTGCGCAGAAGCGGCTGCGCAGAAGCGGCTGCGCAGAAGCGGCTGCGCAGAAGCGGCTGCGCAGAAGCGGCTGCGCAGAAGCGGCTGCGCAGAAGCGGCTGCGCAGAAGCGGCTGCGCAGAAGCGGCTGCGCAGAAGCGGCTGCGCAGAAGCGGCTGCGCAGAAGCGGCTGCGCAGAAGCGGCTGCGCAGAAGCGGCTGCGCAGAAACGGCTGCGCAGAAACGGCTGCGCAGGAACGGCTGCGCAGAAACGGCTGCGCAGAAACGGCTGCGCAGAAACGGCTGCGCAGAAACGGCTGCGCAGAAACGGCTGCGCAGAAACGGCTGCGCAGAAACGACTGCGCAGAAACGGCTGCGCAGAAGCGGCTGCGCAGAAGCGGCTGCGCAGAATCAGCTGCGCAGAATCAGCTGCGCAGAAGCAGCTGCGCAGAAGCGGCTGCGCAGAAGCGGCTGCGCAGAAGCGGCTGCGCAGAAGCGGCTGCGCAGAAACGGCTGCGCAGAAACGGCTGCGCAGATACGGCTGCGCAGAAACGGCTGCGCAGAAACGGCTGCGCAGAAACGGCTGCGCAGAAACGGCTGCGCTGATACGGCTGCGCAGAAACGGCTGCGCAGAAACGGCTGCGCAGAAACGGCTGCGCAGAAGCGGCTGCGCAGAAGCGGCTGCGCAGAAGCGGCTGCGCAGAAGCGGCTGCGCAGAAGCGGCTGCGCAGAAACGGCTGCGCAGATACGGCTGCGCAGAAACGGCTGCGCAGAAACGGCTGCGCAGAAACGGCTGCGCAGAAACGGCTGCGCAGAAACGGCTGCGCAGAAACGGCTGCGCAGAAACGGCTGCGCAGTAACGGCTGCGCAGAAACGGCTGCGCAGAAACGGCTGCGCAGAAACGTATGCGCAGAAACGGGCTGCGCAGAAACGGCTGCGCAGAAACGGCTGCGCAGAAACGGCTGCGCAGAAACGGCTGCGCAGAAACGGCTGCGCAGAAACGGCTGCGCAGAAACGGCTGCGCAGAAGCGGCTGCGCAGAAACGGCTGCGCAGAAACGGCTGCGCAGAAGCGGCTGCGCAGAAGCGGCTGCGCAGAAGCGGCTGCGCAGAAGCGGCTGCGCAGAAGCGGCTGCGCAGAAGCGGCTGCGCAGAAGCGGCTGCGCAGAAGCGGCTGCGCAGAAGCAACTGCGCAGAAACGGCTGCGCAGAAACGGCTGCGCAGTAACGGCTGCGCAGAAACGGCTGCGCAGAAACGGCTGCGCAGAAACGGCTGCGCAGATACGGCTGCGCAGAAACGGCTGCGCAGAAGCGGCTGCGCGGAAGCGGCTGCGCGGAAGCGGCTGCGCGGAAGCGGCTGCGCGGAAGCGGCTGCGCAGAAGCGGCTGCGCAGAAACGGCCGCGCAGAAACGGCCGCGCAGAAACAGCTGCGCAGGAACAGCTGCGCAGAAACAGCTGCGCAGAAACAGCTGCGCAGAAACAGCTGCGCAGAAACAGCTGCGCAGAAACAGCTGCGCAGAAACAGCTGCGCAGAAACAGCTGCGCAGAAACAGCTGCGCGGAAACAGCTGCGCGGAAACAGCTGCGCGGAAACAGCTGCGCGGAAACAGCTGCGCGGAAACAGCTGTGCAGAAACAGCTGCGCATAAGCAGATGCGCAGAAACAGCTGCGCAGAAACAGCTGCGCAGAAACAGCTGCGCAGAAACAGCTGCGCAGAAACAGCTGCGCAGAAACAGCTGCGCAGAAACAGCTGCGCAGAAACAGCGGCGCAGAAACAGCGGCGCAGAAACAGCGGCGCAGAAACAGCGGCGCAGAAACACTCTATAGCCTCCGGTTACAGGAGCGTACCTCCATGTTCAATGTTTTTTGGGCAGTTGAACATGTAAAGTTGAATCCCGTACGCGCGTGGTAGGATCTCTAGACCACGGGCGCGTACGGAGTTCGTCACCCATGCTGTTGCAGTGAAGTCTCATCAGAAAATCAGAAACAGCTGCGCGGAGACGGCTGCGCAGAAGCGGCTGCGCAGAAGCGGCTGCGCAGAAGCGGCTGCGCGGAAGCGGCTGCGCGGAAGCGGCTGCGCGGAAGCGGCTGCGCGGAAACGGCTGCGCGGAAACGGCTGCGCGGAAACGGCTGCGAGGGAACGGCTGCGCGGGAACAGGTGCGCGGGAACAGGTGCGCGGGAACAGGTGCGCGGGAACAGCTGCGCAGGAACAGCTGCGCAGGAACAGCTGCGCAGGAACAGGTGCGCAGGAACAGCTGCGCAGGAACAGCTGCGCAGGAACAGGTGCGCAGGAACAGTTGCGCAGAAACAGCTGCGCAGAAACAGCTGCGCAGAAACAGCGGCGCAGAAACAGCGGCGCAGAAACAGCGGCGCAGAAACACTCTATAGCCTCCGGTTACAGGAGCGTACCTCCATGTTCAATGTTTTTTGGGCAGTTGAACATGTAAAGTTGAATCCCGTACGCGCGTGGTAGGATCTCTAGACCACGCGCGCGTACGGAGTTCGTCACCCATGCTGTTGCAGTGAAGTCTCATCAGAAAATTAGAAACAGCTGCGCAGAAGCGGCTGCGCAGAAGCGGCTGCGCGGAAGCGGCTGCGCGGAAGCGGCTGCGCGGAAGCGGCTGCGCGGAAGCAGCTGCGCGGAAGCGGCTGCGCGGAAGCGGCTGCGCGGAAGCGGCTGCGCGGAAGCGGCTGCGCGGAAGCGGCTGCGCGGAAACGGCTGCGCGGAAACGGCTGCGCCGAAACGGCTGCGCAGAAACGGCTGCGCAGAAACGGCTGCGCAGAAACGGCTGCGCAGAAACGTATGCGCAGAAACGGCTGCGCAGAAACGGCTGCGCAGAAACGGCTGCGCAGAAACGGCTGCGCAGAAACGGCTGCGCAGAAACGGCTGCGCAGAAACGGCTGCGCAGAAACGGCAGCGCAGAAACGGCTGCGCAGAAACGGCTGCGCAGAGACAGCTGCGCAGAAACAGCTGCGCAGAAACAGCTGCGCAGAAACAGCTGCGCAGAAACAGCTGCGCAGAAGCAGCTGCGCAGAAGCAGCTGCGCAGAAACAGCTGCGCAGAAACAGCTGCGCAGAAACAGCTGCGCAGAAACAGTGCGCAGAAACAGCTGCGCAGAAACAGCTGCGCAGATACAGCTGCGCAGATACAGCTGCGCAGATACAGCTGCGCAGATACAGCTGCGCAGAAACAGCTGCGCAGATACAGCTGCGCAGAAACAGCTGCGCAGAAACAGCTGCGCAGAAACAGCTGCGCAGAAACAGCTGCGCAGAAACAGCTGCGCAGGAACAGCTGCGCAGAAACAGCTGCGCAGAAACAGCTGCGCAGGAACAGCTGCGCAGGAACAGCTGCGCAGAAACAGCTGCGCAGAAACAGCTGCGCAGAAACAGCTGCGCAGGAACAGCTGCGCAGGAACAGCTGCGCAGGAACAGCTGCGCAGGAACAGCTGCGCAGAAACAGCTGCACAGGAACAGCTGCGCAGGAACAGCTGCGCAGGAACAGCTGCGCAGCAACAGCTGCGCAGAAACAGCTGCGCAGAAACAGCTGCGCAGAAACAGCTGCGCAGAAACAGCTGCGCAGAAACAGCGGCGCAGAAACAGCGGCGCAGAAACAGCGGCGCAGAAACACTCTATAGCCTCCGGTTACAGGAGCGTACCTCCATGTTCAATGTTTTTTGGGCAGTTGAACATGTAAAGTTGAATCCCGTACGCACGTGGTAGGATCTCTAGACCACGCGCGCGTACGGAGTTCGTCACCCATGCTGTTGCAGTGAAATCTCATCAGAAAATCAGAAACAGCTGCGCAGAAGCGGCTGCGCAGAAGCGGCTGCGCAGAAACGGCTTCGCAGAAACGGCTGCGCAGGAACAGCTGCGCAGGAACAGCTGCGCATAAGCGGCTGCGCAGAAGCGGCTGCGCAGAAGCGGCTGCGCAGAAGCGGCTGCGCAGAAGCGGCTGCGCAGAAGCGGCTGCGCAGAAGCGGCTGCGCAGAAGCGGCTGCGCAGAAGGGCTGCGCAGAAGCGGCTGCGCAGAAGCGGCTGCGCAGAAGCGGCTGCGCAGAAGCGGCTGCGCAGAAACGGCTGCGCAGAAACGGCTGCGCAGAAACGGCTGCGCAGAAGCGGCTGCGCAGAAACGGATGCGCAGATACGGCTGCGCAGAAACGGCTGCGCAGGAACGGCTGCGCAGGAACGGCTGCGCAGGAACGGCTGCGCAGGAACGGCTGCGCAGGAACGGCTGCGCAGGAACGGCTGCGCAGGAACGGCTGCGCAGGAACGGCTTCGCAGGAACGGCTGCGCAGAAGCGGCTGCGCAGAAGCGGCTGCGCAGAAGCGGCTGCGCAGAAGCGGCTGCGCAGAAGCGGCTGCGCAGAAGCGGCTGCGCAGAAGCGGCTGCGCAGAAGCGGCTGCGCAGAAGCGGCTGCGCAGAAGCGGCTGCGCAGAAGCGGCTGCGCAGAAGCGGCTGCGCAGAAGCGGCTGCGCAGAAGCGGCTGCGCAGAAGCGGCTGCGCAGAAGCGGCTGCGCAGAAGCGGCTGCGCAGAAGCGGCTGCGCAGAAGCGGCTGCGCAGGAACGGCTGCGCAGGAACGGCTGCGCAGAAGACGGCTGCGCAGAAACGGCTGCGCAGAAACGGCTGCGCAGAAACGGCTGCGCAGAAACGGCTGCGCAGAAACGGCTGCGCAGAAACGGCTGCGCAGAAACGGCTGCGCAGAAACGGCTGCGCAGAAGCGGCTGCGCAGAAGCGGCTGCGCAGAATCGGCTGCGCAGAATCAGCTGCGCAGAAGCAGCTGCGCAGAAGCGGCTGCGCAGAAGCGGCTGCGCAGAAGCGGCTGCGCAGAAGCGGCTGCGCAGAAACGGCTGCGCAGAAACGGCTGCGCAGAAACGGCTGCGCAGAAACGGCTGCGCAGAAACGGCTGCGCTGATACGGCTGCGCAGAAACGGCTGCGCAGAAACGGCTGCGCAGAAACGGCTGCGCAGAAGCGGCTGCGCAGAAGCGGCTGCGCAGAAGCGGCTGCGCAGAAGCGGCTGCGCAGAAACGGCTGCGCAGATACGGCTGCGCAGAAACGGCTGCGCAGAAACGGCTGCGCAGAAACGGCTGCGCAGAAACGGCTGCGCAGTAACGGCTGCGCAGAAACGGCTGCGCAGAAACGGCTGCGCAGAAACGTATGCGCAGAAACGGCTGCGCAGAAACGGCTGCGCAGAAACGGCTGCGCAGAAACGGCTGCGCAGAAACGGCTGCGCAGAAACGGCTGCGCAGAAACGGCTGCGCAGAAGCGGCTGCGCAGAAACGGCTGCGCAGAAACGGCTGCGCAGAAGCGGCTGCGCAGAAGCGGCTGCGCAGAAGCGGCTGCGCAGAAGCGGCTGCGCAGAAGCGGCTGCGCAGAAGCGGCTGCGCAGAAGCGGCTGCGCAGAAGCGGCTGCGCAGAAACGGCTGCGCAGAAACGGCTGCGCAGTAACGGCTGCGCAGAAACGGCTGCGCAGAAACGGCTGCGCAGAAACGGCTGCGCAGATACGGCTGCGCAGAAACGGCTGCGCAGAAGCGGCTGCGCAGAAGCGGCTGCGCAGAAGCGGCTGCGCAGAAGCGGCTGCGCAAAAGCGGCTGCGCAGAAGCGGCTGCGCAGAAGCGGCTGCGCAGAAGCGGCTGCGCAGAAGCGGCTGCGCAGAAGCGGCTGCGCAGAAGCGGCTGCGCAGAAGCGGCTGCGCAGAAGCGGCTGCGCAGAAGCGGCTGCGCAGAAGCGGCTGCGCAGAAGCGGCTGCGCAGAAGCGGCTGCGCAGAAGCGGCTGCGCAGAAACGGCTGCGCAGAAACGGCTGCGCAGAAACGGCTGCGCAGCAGCAGCTGCGCAGAAGCAGCTGCGCAGAAACAGCTGCGCAGATGCAGCTGCGCAGAAACAGCTGCGCAGAAACAGCTGCGCAGAAACAGCTGCGCAGAAGCGGCTGCGCAGAAGCGGCTGCGCAGAAGCGGCTGCGCAGAAGCGGCTGCGCGGAAGCGGCTGCGCGGAAGCGGCTGCGCGGAAGCGGCTGCGCGGAAGCGGCTGCGCGGAAACGGCTGCGCGGAAGCGGCTGCGCAGAAGCGGCTGCGCAGAAGCGGCTGCGCAGAAGCGGCTGCGCAGAAGCGGCTGCGCAGAAACGGCTGCGCAGAAACGGCTGCGCAGAAACGGCTGCCCAGAAACGGCTGCGCAGAAACGGCTGCGCAGAAACGGCTGCGCAGAAACGGCTGCGCAGAAACGGCTGCGCAGAAACGGCTGCGCAGAAACGGCTGCGCAGAAACGGCTGCGCAGAAACGGCTGCGCAGAAACGGCTGCGCAGAAACGGCTGCGCAGAAACGGCTGCGCAGAAACGGCTGCGCAGAAACGGCTGCGCAGAAACAGCTGCGCAGAAACAGCTGCGCAGAAACAGCTGCGCAGAAACAGCTGCGCAGAAACAGCTGCGCAGAAACAGCTGCGCAGAAGCAGCTGCGCAGAAGCAGCTGCGCAGAAACAGCTGCGCAGAAACAGCTGCGCAGAAACAGCTGCGCAGAAACAGGGCGCAGAAACAGCTGCGCAGAAACAGCTGCGCAGAAACAGCTGCGCAGATACAGCTGCGCAGATACAGCTGCGCAGATACAGCTGCGCAGATACAGCTGCGCAGAAACAGCTGCGCAGATACAGCTGCGCAGAAACAGCTGCGCAGAAACAGCTGCGCAGAAACAGCTGCGCAGAAACAGCTGCGCAGAAACAGCTGCGCAGAAACAGCTGCGCAGGAACAGCTGCGCAGAAACAGCTGCGCAGAAACAGCTGCGCAGGAACAGCTGCGCAGGAACAGCTGCGCAGAAACAGCTGCGCAGAAACAGCTGCGCAGGAACAGCTGCGCAGGAACAGCTGCGCAGGAACAGCTGCGCAGGAACAGCTGCGCAGGAACAGCTGCGCAGAAACAGCTGCGCAGGAACAGCTGCGCAGGAACAGCTGCGCAGGAACAGCTGCGCAGCAACAGCTGCGCAGAAACAGCTGCGCAGAAACAGCTGCGCAGAAACAGCTGCAGAAACAGCTGCGCAGAAACAGCGGCGCAGAAACAGCGGCGCAGATACAGCGGCGCAGAAACACTCTATAGCCTCCGGTTACAGGAGCGTACCTCCATGTTCAATGTTTTTTGGGCAGTTGAACATGTAAAGTTGAATCCCGTACGCACGTGGTAGGATCTCTAGACCACGCGCGCGTACGGAGTTCGTCACCCATGCTGTTGCAGTGAAGTCTCATCAGAAAATCAGAAACAGCTGCGCAGAAGCGGCTGCGCAGAAACGGCTGCGCAGGAACAGCTGCGCAGGAACAGCTGCGCATAAGCGGCAGCGCATAAGCGGCTGCGCAGAAGCGGCTGCGCAGAAGCGGCTGCGCAGAAGCGGCTGCGCAGAAGCGGCTGCGCAGAAGCGGCTGCGCAGAAGCGGCTGCGCAGAAGCGGCTGCGCAGAAGCGGCTGCGCAGAAGCGGCTGCGCAGAAGCGGCTGCGCAGAAGCGGCTGCGCAGAAGCGGCTGCGCAGTAGCGGCTGCGCAGTAGCGGCTGCGCAGTAGCGGCTGCGCAGAAGCGGCTGCGCAGAAGCGGCTGCGCAGAAACGGCTGCGCAGAAACGGCTGCGCAGAAACGGCTGCGCAGAAACCGCTGCGCAGAAACGGCTGCGCAGAAACGGCTGCGCAGAAGCGGCTGCGCAGAAGCGGCTGCGCAGAAGCGGCTGCGCAGAAGCGGCTGCGCAGAAGCGGCTGCGCAGAAGCGGCTGCGCAGAAGCGGCTGCGCAGAAGCGGCTGCGCAGAAGCGGCTGCGCAGAAGCGGCTGCGCAGAAGCGGCTGCGCAGAACCGGCTGCGCAGAAACGGCTGCGCAGAAACGGCTGCGCAGAAACGGCTGCGCAGATACGGCTGCGCAGGAACGGCTGCGCAGGAACGGCTGCGCAGGAACGGCTGCGCAGGAACGGCTGCGCAGGAACGGCTTCGCAGGAACGGCTGCGCAGCAGCGGCTGCGCAGAAGCGGCTGCGCAGAAGCGGCTGCGCAGAAGCGGCTGCGCAGTAGCGGCTGCGCAGAAGCGGCTGCGCAGAAGCGGCTGCGCAGAGGCGGCTGCGCAGAAGCGGCTGCGCAGAAGCGGCTGCGCAGAAGCGGCTGCGCAGAAGCGGCTGCGCAGAAGCGGCTGCGCAGAAGCGGCTGCGCAGAAGCGGCTGCGCAGAAGCGGCTGCGCAGAAACGGCTGCGCAGAAACGGCTGCGCAGAAACGGCTGCGCAGGAACGGCTGCGCAGAAACGGCTGCGCAGAAACGGCTGCGCAGAAACGGCTGCGCAGAAACGGCTGCGCAGAAACGGCTGCGCAGAAACGACTGCGCAGAAACAGCTGCGCAGAAGCAGCTGCGCAGAAGCAGCTGCGCAGAATCAGCTGCGCAGAAGCAGCTGCGCAGAAGCAGCTGCGCAGAAGCAGCTGCGCAGAAGCAGCTGCGCAGAAGCAGCTGCGCAGAAACAGCTGCGCAGATACAGCTGCGCAGATACAGCTGCGCAGATACGGCTGCGCAGAAACGGCTGCGCAGAAACGGCTGCGCTGATACGGCTGCGCAGAAACGGCTGCGCAGAAACGGCTGCGCAGAAACGGCTGCGCAGAAAAGGCTGCGCAGTAACGGCTGCGCAGAAACGGCTGCGCAGAAACGGCTGCGCAGAAACGTATGCGCAAAAACGGCTGCGCAGAAACGGCTGCGCAGAAACGGCTGCGCAGAAACGGCTGCGCAGAAACGGCTGCGCAGAAACGGCTGCGCAGAAACGGCTGCGCAGAAACGGCTGCGCAGAAACGGCTGCGCAGAAACGGCTGCGCAGAAACGGCTGCGCAGAAACGGCTGCGCAGAAACGGCTGCGCAGAAACGGCTGCGCAGAAACGGCTGCGCAGAAACGGCTGCGCAGAAACAGCTGCGCAGAAACAGCTGCGCAGAAACAGCTGCGCAGAAGCAGCTGCGCAGAAGCAGCTGCGCAGAAACAGCTGCGCAGAAACAGCTGCGCAGAAACAGCTGCGCAGAAACAGGGCGCAGAAACAGCTGCGCAGAAACAGCTGCGCAGAAACAGCTGCGCAGATACAGCTGCGCAGATACAGCTGCGCAGATACAGCTGCGCAGATACAGCTGCGCAGAAACAGCTGCGCAGATACAGCTGCGCAGAAACAGCTGCGCAGAAACAGCTGCGCAGAAACAGCTGCGCAGAAACAGCTGCGCAGAAACAGCTGCGCAGAAACAGCTGCGCAGGAACAGCTGCGCAGAAACAGCTGCGCAGAAACAGCTGCGCAGGAACAGCTGCGCAGGAACAGCTGCGCAGAAACAGCTGCGCAGAAACAGCTGCGCAGAAACAGCTGCGCAGGAACAGCTGCGCAGGAACAGCTGCGCAGGAACAGCTGCGCAGGAACAGCTGCGCAGAAACAGCTGCGCAGGAACAGCTGCGCAGGAACAGCTGCGCAGGAACAGCTGCGCAGCAACAGCTGCGCAGAAACAGCTGCGCAGAAACAGCTGCGCAGAAACAGCTGCAGAAACAGCTGCGCAGAAACAGCGGCGCAGAAACAGCGGCGCAGATACAGCGGCGCAGAAACACTCTATAGCCTCCGGTTACAGGAGCGTACCTCCATGTTCAATGTTTTTTGGGCAGTTGAACATGTAAAGTTGAATCCCGTACGCACGTGGTAGGATCTCTAGACCACGCGCGCGTACGGAGTTCGTCACCCATGCTGTTGCAGTGAAGTCTCATCAGAAAATCAGAAACAGCTGCGCAGAAGCGGCTGCGCAGAAACGGCTGCGCAGGAACAGCTGCGCAGGAACAGCTGCGCATAAGCGGCAGCGCATAAGCGGCTGCGCAGAAGCGGCTGCGCAGAAGCGGCTGCGCAGAAGCGGCTGCGCAGAAGCGGCTGCGCAGAAGCGGCTGCGCAGAAGCGGCTGCGCAGAAGCGGCTGCGCAGAAGCGGCTGCGCAGAAGCGGCTGCGCAGAAGCGGCTGCGCAGTAGCGGCTGCGCAGTAGCGGCTGCGCAGTAGCGGCTGCGCAGAAGCGGCTGCGCAGAAGCGGCTGCGCAGAAGCGGCTGCGCAGAAACGGCTGCGCAGAAACGGCTGCGCAGAAACCGCTGCGCAGAAACGGCTGCGCAGAAACGGCTGCGCAGAAGCGGCTGCGCAGAAGCGGCTGCGCAGAAGCGGCTGCGCAGAAGCGGCTGCGCAGAAGCGGCTGCGCAGAAGCGGCTGCGCAGAAGCGGCTGCGCAGAAGCGGCTGCGCAGAAGCGGCTGCGCAGAAGCGGCTGCGCAGAAGCGGCTGCGCAGAACCGGCTGCGCAGAAACGGCTGCGCAGAAACGGCTGCGCAGAAACGGCTGCGCAGATACGGCTGCGCAGGAACGGCTGCGCAGGAACGGCTGCGCAGGAACGGCTGCGCAGGAACGGCTGCGCAGGAACGGCTGCGCAGGAACGGCTTCGCAGGAACGGCTGCGCAGCAGCGGCTGCGCAGAAGCGGCTGCGCAGAAGCGGCTGCGCAGAAGCGGCTGCGCAGTAGCGGCTGCGCAGAAGCGGCTGCGCAGAAGCGGCTGCGCAGAGGCGGCTGCGCAGAAGCGGCTGCGCAGAAGCGGCTGCGCAGAAGCGGCTGCGCAGAAGCGGCTGCGCAGAAGCGGCTGCGCAGAAGCGGCTGCGCAGAAGCGGCTGCGCAGAAGCGGCTGCGCAGAAACGGCTGCGCAGAAACGGCTGCGCAGAAACGGCTGCGCAGGAACGGCTGCGCAGAAACGGCTGCGCAGAAACGGCTGCGCAGAAACGGCTGCGCAGAAACGGCTGCGCAGAAACGGCTGCGCAGAAACGGCTGCGCAGAAACGGCTGCGCAGAAGCAGCTGCGCAGAAGCAGCTGCGCAGAATCAGCTGCGCAGAAGCAGCTGCGCAGAAGCAGCTGCGCAGAAGCAGCTGCGCAGAAGCAGCTGCGCAGAAGCAGCTGCGCAGAAGCAGCTGCGCAGATACAGCTGCGCAGATACGGCTGCGCAGATACGGCTGCGCAGAAACGGCTGCGCAGAAACGGCTGCGCTGATACGGCTGCGCAGAAACGGCTGCGCAGAAACGGCTGCGCAGAAACGGCTGCGCAGAAACGGCTGCGCAGTAACGGCTGCGCAGAAACGGCTGCGCAGAAACGGCTGCGCAGAAACGTATGCGCAAAAACGGCTGCGCAGAAACGGCTGCGCAGAAACGGCTGCGCAGAAACGGCTGCGCAGAAACGGCTGCGCAGAAACGGCTGCGCAGAAACGGCTGCGCAGAAACGGCTGCGCAGAAACGGCTGCGCAGAAACGGCTGCGCAGAAACGGCTGCGCAGAAACGGCTGCGCAGAAACGGCTGCGCAGAAACGGCTGCGCAGAAACGGCTGCGCAGAAACAGCTGCGCAGAAACAGCTGCGCAGAAACAGCTGCGCAGAAGCAGCTGCGCAGAAACAGCTGCGCAGAAGCAGCTGCGCAGAAACAGCTGCGCAGAAACAGCTGCGCAGAAACAGCTGCGCAGAAACAGCTGCGCAGAAACAGCTGCGCAGATACAGCTGCGCAGATACAGCTGCGCAGATACAGCTGCGCAGAAACAGCTGCGCAGAAACAGCTGCGCAGATACAGCTGCGCAGATACAGCTGCGCAGAAACAGCTGCGCAGAAACAGCTGCGCAGAAACAGCTGCGCAGAAACAGCTGCGCAGAAACAGCTGCGCAGGAACAGCTGCACAGAAACAGCTGCGCAGAAACAGCTGCGCAGAAACAGCTGCGCAGGAACAGCTGCGCAGGAACAGCTGCGCAGAAACAGCTGCGCAGGAACAGCTGCGCAGGAACAGCTACGCAGGAACAGCTGCGCAGGAACAGCTGCGCAGGAACAGCTGCGCAGGAACAGCTGCGCAGGAACAGCTGCGCAGGAACAGCTGCGCAGGAACAGCTGCGCAGAAACAGCTGCGCAGAAACAGCTGCGCAGAAACAGCGGCGCAGAAACAGCGGCGCAGAAACACTCTATAGCCTCCGGTTACAGGAGCGTACCTCCATGTTCAATGTTTTTTGGGCAGTTGAACATGTAAAGTTGAATCCCGTACGCGCGTGGTAGGATCTCTAGACCACGCGCGCGTACGGAGTTCGTCACCCATGCTGTTGCAGTGGAGTCTCATCAGAAAATCAGAAACAGCTGCGCAGAAGCGGCTGCGCAGGAACAGCTGCGCAGAAGCGGCTGCGCAGAAGCGGCTGCGCAGAAGCGGCTGCGCAGAAGCGGCTGCGCAGAAGCGGCTGCGCAGAAGCGGCTGCGCAGAAGCGGCTGCGCAGAAGCGGCTGCGCAGAAACGACTGCGCAGAAACGGCTGCGCAGAAGCGGCTGCGCAGAAGCAGCTGCGCAGAATCAGCTGCGCAGAATCAGCTGCGCAGAAGCAGCTGCGCAGAAGCAGCTGCGCAGAAGCAGCTGCGCAGAAACAGCTGCGCAGAAGCAGCTGCGCAGATACAGCTGCGCAGATACAGCTGCGCAGAAACGGCTGCGCAGAAACGGCTGCGCAGAAACGGCTGCGCTGATACGGCTGCGCAGAAACGGCTGCGCAGAAACGGCTGCGCAGAAACGGCTGCGCAGAAGCGGCTGCGCAGAAGTGGCTGCGCAGAAGCGGCTGCGCAGAAGCGGCTGCGCAGAAGCGGCTGCGCAGAAACGGCTGCGCAGATACGGCTGCGCAGAAACGGCTGCGCAGAAACGGCTGCGCAGAAACGGCTGCGCAGAAACGGCTGCGCAGAAACGGCTGCGCAGAAACGGCTGCGCAGAAACGTATGCGCAGAAACGGCTGCGCAGAAACGGCTGCGCAGAAACGGCTGCGCAGAAACGGCTGCGCAGAAACGGCTGCGCAGAAACGGCTGCGCAGAAACGGCTGCACAGAAACGGCTGCGCAGAAACGGCTGCGCAGAAACGGCTGCGCAGAAACGGCTGCGCAGAAACGGCTGCGCAGAAACGGCTGCGCAGAAACGGCTGCGCAGAAACAGCTGCGCAGAAACAGCTGCGCAGAAACAGCTGCGCAGAAACAGTGCGCAGAAACAGCTGCGCAGAAACAGCTGCGCAGAAACAGCTGCGCAGATACAGCTGCGCAGATACAGCTGCGCAGATACAGCTGCGCAGAAACAGCTGCGCAGAAACAGCTGCGCAGATACAGCTGCGCAGATACAGCTGCGCAGAAACAGCTGCGCAGAAACAGCTGCGCAGAAACAGCTGCGCAGAAACAGCTGCGCAGGAACAGCTGCGCAGGAACAGCTGCTCAGAAACAGCTGCGCAGAAACAGCTGCGCAGAAACAGCTGCGCAGGAACAGCTGCGCAGGAACAGCTGCGCAGAAACAGCTGCGCAGGAACAGCTGCGCAGGAACAGCTGCGCAGGAACAGCTACGCAGGAACAGCTGCGCAGGAACAGCTGCGCAGGAACAGCTGCGCAGGAACAGCTGCGCAGGAACAGCTGCGCAGGAACAGCTGCGCAGGAACAGCTGCGCAGAAACAGCTGCGCAGAAACAGCTGCGCAGAAACAGCGGCGCAGAAACAGCGGCGCAGAAACACTCTATAGCCTCCGGTTACAGGAGCGTACCTCCATGTTCAATGTTTTTTGGGCAGTTGAACATGTAAAGTTGAATCCCGTACGCGCGTGGTAGGATCTCTAGACCACGCGCGCGTACGGAGTTCGTCACCCATGCTGTTGCAGTGAAGTCTCATCAGAAAATCAGAAACAGCTGCGCAGAAGCGGCTGCGCAGGAACAGCTGCGCAGAAGCGGCTGCGCAGAAGCGGCTGCGCAGAAGCGGCTGCGCAGAAGCGGCTGCGCAGAAGCGGCTGCGCAGAAGCGGCTGCGCAGAAGCGGCTGCGCAGAAACGGCTGCGCAGAAACGGCTGCGCAGAAACGGCTGCGCAGAAGCGGCTGCGCAGAAGCGGCTGCGCAGAAGCGGCTGCGCAGAAGCGGCTGCGCAGAAGCGGCTGCGCAGAAGCGGCTGCGCAGAAGCGGCTGCGCAGAAGCGGCTGCGCAGAAACGGCTGCGCAGAAACGGCTGCGCAGTAACGGCTGCGCAGAAACGGCTGCGAAGAAACGGCTGCGCAGAAACGGCTGCGCAGATACGGCTGCGCAGAAACGGCTGCGCAGAAGCGGCTGCGCAGAAGCGGCTGCGCAGAAGCGGCTGCGCAGTAGCGGCTGCGCACAAGCGGCTGCGCAGAAGCGGCTGCGCAGAAGCGGCTGCGCAGAAGCGGCTGCGCAGAAGCGGCTGCGCAGAAGCGGCTGCGCAGAAGCGGCTGCGCAGAAGCGGCTGCGCAGAAGCGGCTGCGCAGAAGCGGCTGCGCAGAAGCGGCTGCGCAGAAGCGGCTGCGCAGAAGCGGCTGCGCAGAAACGGCTGCGCAGAAACGGCTGCGCAGAAACGGCTGCGCAGCAGCAGCTGCGCAGAAGCAGCTGCGCAGAAGCAGCTGCGCAGAAACAGCTGCGCAGAAACAGCTGCGCAGAAACAGCTGCGCAGAAACAGCTGCGCAGAAGCGGCTGCGCAGAAGCGGCTGCGCAGAAGCGGCTGCGCAGAAGCGGCTGCGCAGAAGCGGCTGCGCGGAAGCGGCTGCGCGGAAGCGGCTGCGCGGAAACGGCTGCGCAGAAGCGGCTGCGCAGAAGCGGCTGCGCAGAAGCGGCTGCGCAGAAGCGGCTGCGCAGAAGCGGCTGCGCAGAAGCGGCTGCGCAGAAACGGCTGCGCAGAAACGGCTGCGCAGAAACGGCTGCGCAGAAACGGCTGCGCAGAAACGGCTGCGCAGAAACGGCTGCGCAGAAACGGCTGCGCAGAAACGGCTGCGCAGAAACGGCGGCGCAGAAACGGCTGCGCAGAAACGGCTGCGCAGAAACGGCTGCGCAGAAACGGCTGCGCAGATACAGCTGCGCAGATACAGCTGCGCAGATACAGCTGCGCAGAAACAGCTGCGCAGATACAATTGCGCAGAAACAGCTGCGCAGGAACAGCTGCGCAGGAACAGCTGCGCAGAAACAGCTGCGCAGAAACAGCTGCGCAGAAACAGCTGCGCAGGAACAGCTGCGCAGGAACAGCTGCGCAGGAACAGCTGCGCAGAAACAGCTGCGCAGGAACAGCTGCGCAGGAACAGCTGCGCAGGAACAGCTGCGCAGCAACAGCTGCGCAGAAACAGCTGCGCAGAAACAGCTGCGCAGAAACAGCTGCAGAAACAGCTGCGCAGAAACAGCGGCGCAGAAACAGCGGCGCAGAAACAGCGGCGCAGAAACAGCGGCGCAGAAACACTCTATAGCCTCCGGTTACAGGAGCGTACCTCCATGTTCAATGTTTTTTGGGCAGTTGAACATGTAAAGTTGAATCCCGTACGCACGTGGTAGGATCTCTAGACCACGCGCGCGTACGGAGTTCGTCACCCATGCTGTTGCAGTGAAGTCTCATCAGAAAATCAGAAACAGCTGCGCAGAAGCGGCTGCGCAGAAACGGCTGCGCAGGAACAGCTGCGCAGGAACAGCTGCGCATAAGCGGCTGCGCATAAGCGGCTGCGCAGAAGCGGCTGCGCAGAAGCGGCTGCGCAGAAGCGGCTGCGCAGAAGCGGCTGCGCAGAAGCGGCTGCGCAGAAGCGGCTGCGCAGAAGCGGCTGCGCAGAAGCGGCTGCGCAGAAGCGGCTGCGCAGAAGCGGCTGCGCAGAAGCGGCTGCGCAGAAGCGGCTGCGCAGAAGCGGCTGCGCAGAAGCGGCTGCGCAGTAGCGGCTGCGCAGTAGCGGCTGCGCAGTAGCGGCTGCGCAGAAGCGGCTGCGCAGAAGCGGCTGCGCAGAAACGGCTGCGCAGAAACGGCTGCGCAGAAACGGCTGCGCAGAAACGGCTGCGCAGAAACGGCTGCGCAGAAGCGGCTGCGCAGAAGCGGCTGCGCAGAAGCGGCTGCGCAGAAGCGGCTGCGCAGAAGCGGCTGCGCAGAAGCGGCTGCGCAGAAGCGGCTGCGCAGAAGCGGCTGCGCAGAAGCGGCTGCGCAGAAGCGGCTGCGCAGAAGCGGCTGCGCAGAAGCGGCTGCGCAGAAGCGGCTGCGCAGAAACGGCTGCGCAGAAACGGCTGCGCAGAAACGGCTGCGCAGAAACGGCTGCGCAGAAACGGCTGCGCAGATACGGCTGCGCAGGAACGGCTGCGCAGGAACGGCTGCGCAGGAACGGATGCGCAGGAACGGCTGCGCAGGAACGGCTGCGCAGGAACGGCTTCGCAGGAACGGCTGCGCAGCAGCGGCTGCGCAGAAGCGGCTGCGCAGAAGCGGCTGCGCAGAAGCGGCTGCGCAGTAGCGGCTGCGCAGAAGCGGCTGCGCAGAAGCGGCTGCGCAGAAGCGGCTGCGCAGAAGCGGCTGCGCAGAAGCGGCTGCGCAGAAGCGGCTGCGCAGAAGCGGCTGCGCAGAAGCGGCTGCGCAGAAGCGGCTGCGCAGAAGCGGCTGCGCAGAAGCGGCTGCGCAGAAGCGGCTGCGCAGAAACGGCTGCGCAGAAACGGCTGCGCAGAAACGGCTGCGCAGGAACGGCTGCGCAGAAACGGCTGCGCAGAAACGGCTGCGCAGAAACGGCTGCGCAGAAACGACTGCGCAGAAACGGCTGCGCAGAAGCAGCTGCGCAGAAGCAGCTGCGCAGAATCAGCTGCGCAGAAGCAGCTGCGCAGAAGCAGCTGCGCAGAAGCAGCTGCGCAGAAGCAGCTGCGCAGAAACAGCTGCGCAGAAACAGCTGCGCAGATACAGCTGCGCAGATACAGCTGCGCAGATACAGCTGCGCAGAAACGGCTGCGCAGAAACGGCTGCGCAGAAACGGCTGCGCAGAAACGGCTGCGCAGAAACGGCTGCGCTGATACGGCTGCGCAGAAACGGCTGCGCAGAAACGGCTGCGCAGAAACGAATGCGCAGAAGCGGCTGCGCAGAAGCGGCTGCGCAGAAGCGGCTGCGCAGAAGCGGCTGCGCAGAAGCGGCTGCGCAGAAGCGGCTGCGCAGAAACGGCTGCGCAGATACGGCTGCGCAGAAACGGCTGCGCAGAAACGGCTGCGCAGAAACGGCTGCGCAGAAACGGCTGCGCAGAAACGGCTGCGCAGAAACGGCTGCGCAGTAACGGCTGCGCAGAAACGGCTGCGCAGAAACGGCTGCGCAGAAACGTATGCGCAAAAACGGCTGCGCAGAAACGGCTGCGCAGAAACGGCTGCGCAGAAACGGCTGCGCAGAAACGGCTGCGCAGAAACGGCTGCGCAGAAACGGCTGCGCAGAAACGGCTGCGCAGAAACGGCTGCGCAGAAACGGCTGCGCAGAAACGGCTGCGCAGAAACGGCTGCGCAGAAACGGCTGCGCAGAAACGGCTGCGCAGAAACAGCTGCGCAGAAACAGCTGCGCAGAAACAGCTGCGCAGAAGCAGCTGCGCAGAAACAGCTGCGCAGAAGCAGCTGCGCAGAAACAGCTGCGCAGAAACAGCTGCGCAGAAACAGCTGCGCAGAAACAGTGCGCAGAAACAGCTGCGCAGAAACAGCTGCGCAGCAACAGCTGCGCAGATACAGCTGCGCAGATACAGCTGCGCACATACAGCTGCGCAGAAACAGCTGCGCAGAAACAGCTGCGCAGATACAGCTGCGCAGATACAGCTGCGCAGAAACAGCTGCGCAGAAACAGCTGCGCAGAAACAGCTGCGCAGAAACAGCTGCGCAGAAACAGCTGCGCAGGAACAGCTGCACAGAAACAGCTGCGCAGAAACAGCTGCGCAGAAACAGCTGCGCAGGAACAGCTGCGCAGGAACAGCTGCGCAGAAACAGCTGCGCAGGAACAGCTGCGCAGGAACAGCTACGCAGGAACAGCTGCGCAGGAACAGCTGCGCAGGAACAGCTGCACAGGAACAGCTGCGCAGGAACAGCTGCGCAGGAACAGCTGCGCAGGAACAGCTGCGCAGGAACAGCTGCGCAGAAACAGCTGCGCAGAAACAGCTGCGCAGAAACAGCGGCGCAGAAACAGCGGCGCAGAAACACTCTATAGCCTCCGGTTACAGGAGCGTACCTCCATGTTCAATGTTTTTTGGGCAGTTGAACATGTAAAGTTGAATCCCGTACGCGCGTGGTAGGATCTCTAGACCACGCGCGCGTACGGAGTTCGTCACCCATGCTGTTGCAGTGGAGTCTCATCAGAAAATCAGAAACAGCTGCGCAGAAGCGGCTGCGCAGGAACAGCTGCGCAGAAGCGGCTGCGCAGAAGCGGCTGCGCAGAAGCGGCTGCGCAGAAGCGGCTGCGCACAAGCGGCTGCGCACAAGCGGCTGCGCAGAAGCGGCTGCGCAGAAGCGGCTGCGCAGAAGCGGCTGCGCAGAAGCGGCTGCGCAGAAGCGGCTGCGCAGAAGCGGCTGCGCAGAAACGGCTGCGCAGAAACGGCTGCGCAGAAACGGCTGCGCAGAAACGGCTGCGCAGAAGCGGCTGCGCAGAAGCGGCTGCGCAGAAGCGGCTGCGCAGAAGCGGCTGCGCAGAAGCGGCTGCGCAGAAGCGGCTGCGCAGAAGCGGCTGCGCAGAAGCGGCTGCGCAGAAGCGGCTGCGCAGAAGCGGCTGCGCAGAAGCGGCTGCGCAGAAGCGGCAGCGCAGAAGCGGCTGCGCAGAAGCGGCTGCGCAGAAGCGGCTGCGCAGAAACGGCTGCGCAGAAACAGCTGCGCAGGAACAGCTGCGCAGGAACAGCTGCGCAGGAACAGCTGCGCAGAAACAGCTGCGCAGGAACAGCTGCGCAGGAACAGCTGCGCAGGAACAGCTGCGCAGGAACAGCTGCGCAGGAACAGCTGCGCAGGAACAGCTGCGCAGGAACAGCTGCGCAGGAACAGCTGCGCAGGTACAGCTGCGCAGAAACAGCTGCGCAGAAACAGCTGCGCAGGAACAGCTGCGCAGGAACAGCTGCGCAAGAACAGCTGCGCAGGTACAACTGCGCAGGAGCAGCTGCGCAGGAACAACTGCGCAGAAACAACTGCGCAGAAACAGCTGCGCTGGAACAGCTGCGCAGAAACAGCTGCGCAGAAACAGCTGCGCAGAAACAGCTTCGCAGAAACAGCTGCGCAGAAACAGCTGCGCAGAAACAGCTGCGCAGGAACAGCTGCGCAGGAACAGCTGCGCAGAAACAGCTGCGCAGAAACAGCTGCGCAGAAACAGCTGCGCAGGAACAGCTGCGCAGAAACAGCTGCGCAGAAACAGCTGCGCAGAAACAGCTGCGCAGAAACAGCTGCGCAGAAACAGCTGCGCAGAAACAGCTGCGCAGAAACAGCTGCGCAGAAACAGCTGCGCAGAAACAGCTGCGCAGAAACAGCTGCGCAGGAGCAGCTGCGCAGGAACAGCTGCGCAGGAACAGCTGCGCAGGAACAGGTGCGCAGGAACAGGTGCGCAGGAACAGGTGCGGAGGAACAGGTGCGCAGGAACAGCTGCGCAGGAACAGGTGCGCAGGAGCAGGTGCGCAGGAACAGCTGCGCAGGAACAGCTGCGCAGGAACAGCTGCGCAGGAACAGCTGCGCAGGAACAGGTGCGCAGGAACAGCTGCGCAGAAACAGCTGCGCAGAAACAGCTGCGCAGAAACAGCTGCGCAGAAACAGCTGCGCAGAAACAGCTGCGCAGAAACAGCTGCGCAGAAACAGCTGCGCAGAAACAGCTCCGCAGAAACAGCTGCGCAGAGACAGCTGCGCAGAGACAGCTGCGCAGATACAGCTGCGCAGAAACAGCTGCGCAGAAACAGCAGCGCAGAAACAGCTGCGCAGAAACAGCTGCGCAGAAACAGCTGCGCAGAAACAGCTGCGCAGAAACAGCTGCGCAGAAACAGCTGCGCAGAAACAGATGCGAAGAAACAGCTGCACAGAAACAGCTGCGCAGAAACAGCTGCGCAGAAACAGCGGCGCAGAAACAGCGGCGCAGAAACAGCTGCGCAGGAACAGCTGCGCAGAGACAGCTGCGCAGATACAGCTGCGCAGAAACAGCTGCGCAGAAACAGCAGCGCAGAAACAGCTGCGCAGAAACAGCTGCGCAGAAACAGCTGCGCAGAAACAGCTGCGCAGAAACAGCTGCGCAGAAACAGCTGCGCAGAAACAGATGCGAAGAAACAGCTGCGCAGAAACAGCTGCGCAGAAACAGCTGCGCAGAAACAGCGGCGCAGAAACAGCGGCGCAGAAACAGCTGCGCAGGAACAGCTGCGCAGAAACAGCTGCGCAGAAACAGCTGCGCAGGAACAGCTGCGCAGGAACAGCTGCGCAGAAACAGCTGCGCAGAAACAGCTGCGCAGAAACAGCTGCGCAGGAACAGCTGCGCAGGAACAGCTGCGCAGAAACAGCTGCGCAGAAACAGCTGCGCAGAAACAGCTGCGCAGAAACAGCTGCGCAGGAACAGCTACGCAGAAACAGCTGCGCAGAAACAGCTGCGCAGAAACAGCTGCGCAGAAACAGCTGCGCAGAAACAGCTGCGCAGAAACAGCTGCGCAGAAACAGCTGCGCAGAGACAGCTGCGCAGAAACAGCTGCGCAGAGACAGCTGCGCAGAAACAGCTGCGCAGAAACAGCTGTGCAGAAACAGCTGCGCAGAAACAGCTGCGCAGAAACAGCTGCGCAGAAACAGCTGCGCAGAAACAGCTGCGCAGAAACAGCGGCGCAGATACAGCGGCGCAGAAACAGCGGCGCAGAAACACTCTATAGCCTCTGGTTACAGGAGCGTACCTCCATGTTCAATGTTTTTTGGGCAGTTGAACATGTAAAGTTGAATCCCGTACGCGCGTGGTAGGATCTCTAGACCACGCGCGCGTACGGAGTTCGTCACCCATGCTGTTGCAGTGAAGTCTCATCAGAAAATCAGAAACAGCTGCGCGGAGACGGCTGCGCAGAAGCGGCTGCGCGGAAGCGGCTGCGCGGAAACGGCTGCGCGGAAACGGCTGCGCGGAAACGGCTGCGCGAGAACAGCTGCGCGAGAACAGGTGCGCGGGAACAGGTGCGCGGGAACAGCTGCGCAGGAACAGCTGCGCAGGAACAGCTGCGCAGGAACAGGTGCGCAAAAACAGGTGCGCAAAAACAGGTGCGCAGGAACAGCTGCGCAGGAACAGCTGCGCAGGAACAGCTGCGCAGGAACAGCTGCGCAGGAACAGCTGCGCAGAAACAGCTGCGCAGGAACAGCTGCGCAGGAACAGCTGCGCAGAAACAGCTGCGCAGAAACAGCTGCGCAGAAACAGCTGCGCAGAAACAGCTGCGCAGAAACAGCTTCGCAGAAACAGCTGCGCAGAAACAGCAGCGCAGGAACGGCTGCGCAGAAACGGCTGCGCAGAAACGGCTGCGCAGAAACGGCTGCGCAGAAACGGCTGCGCAGAAACGGCTGCGCAGAAACGGCTGCGCAGAAACGGCTGCGCAGAAGCGGCTGCGCGGAAGCGGCTGCGCGGAAACGGCTGCGCGGAAACGGCTGCGCGGAAACGGCTGCGCGAGAACAGCTGCGCGAGAACAGGTGCGCGGGAACAGCTGCGCGGGAACAGCTGCGCGGGAACAGCTGCGCAGGAACAGCTGCGCAGGAACAGGTGCGCAAAAACAGGTGCGCAGGAACAGGTGCGCAGGAACAGCTGCGCAGGAACAGCTGCGCAGGAACAGCTGCGCAGGAACAGCTGCGCAGGAACAGCTGCGCAGAAACAGCTGCACAGAAACAGCTGCGCAGAAACAGCTGCGCAGAAACAGCTTCGCAGAAACGGCTGCGCTGGAACGGCTGCGCAGAAACGGCTGCGCAGAAACGGCTGCGCAGAAACGGCTGCGCAGAAACGGCTGCGCAGAAACGGCTGCGCAGAAACGGCTGCGCAGAAACGGCTGCGCAGAAAAGGCTGCGCAGAAACGGCTGCGCAGAAACAGCTGCGCAGAAACAGCTGCGCAGAAGCAGCTGCGCAGAAGCAGCTGCGCAGAAGCAGCTGCGCAGAAGCAGCTGCGCAGAAGCAGCTGCGCAGAAGCAGCTGCGCAGAAGCAGCTGCGCAGAAACAGCTGCGCAGAAACAGCTGCGCAGATACAGCTGCGCAGATACAGCTGCGCAGAAACAGCTGCGCAGAAACAGCTGCGCAGAAACAGCTGCGCAGAAACAGCTGCGCAGGAACAGCTGCGCAGGAACAGCTGCGCAGAAACAGCTGCGCAGAAACAGCTGCGCAGAAACAGCTGCGCAGGAACAGCTGCGCAGGAACAGCTACGCAGAAACAGCTGCGCAGAAACAGCTGCGCAGAAACAGCTGCGCAGAAACAGCTGCGCAGAAACAGCTGCGCAGAAACAGCTGCGCAGAAACAGCTGCGCAGAGACAGCTGCGCAGAAACAGCTGCGCAGAGACAGCTGCGCAGAAACAGCTGCGCAGAAACAGCTGTGCAGAAACAGCTGCGCAGAAACAGCTGCGCAGAAACAGCTGCGCAGAAACAGCTGCGCAGAAACAGCTGCGCAGAAACAGCGGCGCAGATACAGCGGCGCAGAAACAGCGGCGCAGAAACACTCTATAGCCTCTGGTTACAGGAGCGTACCTCCATGTTCAATGTTTTTTGGGCAGTTGAACATGTAAAGTTGAATCCCGTACGCGCGTGGTAGGATCTCTAGACCACGCGCGCGTACGGAGTTCGTCACCCATGCTGTTGCAGTGAAGTCTCATCAGAAAATCAGAAACAGCTGCGCGGAGACGGCTGCGCAGAAGCGGCTGCGCGGAAGCGGCTGCGCGGAAACGGCTGCGCGGAAACGGCTGCGCGGAAACGGCTGCGCGAGAACAGCTGCGCGAGAACAGGTGCGCGGGAACAGGTGCGCGGGAACAGCTGCGCAGGAACAGCTGCGCAGGAACAGCTGCGCAGGAACAGGTGCGCAAAAACAGGTGCGCAAAAACAGGTGCGCAGGAACAGCTGCGCAGGAACAGCTGCGCAGGAACAGCTGCGCAGGAACAGCTGCGCAGGAACAGCTGCGCAGGAACAGCTGCGCAGAAACAGCTGCGCAGGAACAGCTGCGCAGGAAAAGCTGCGCAGAAACAGCTGCGCAGAAACAGCTGCGCAGAAACAGCTGCGCAGAAACAGCTGCGCAGAAACAGCTTCGCAGAAACAGCTGCGCAGAAACAGCAGCGCAGGAACGGCTGCGCAGAAACGGCTGCGCAGAAACGGCTGCGCAGAAACGGCTGCGCAGAAACGGCTGCGCAGAAACGGCTGCGCAGAAACGGCTGCGCAGAAACGGCTGCGCAGAAGCGGCTGCGCGGAAGCGGCTGCGCGGAAACGGCTGCGCGGAAACGGCTGCGCGGAAACGGCTGCGCGAGAACAGCTGCGCGAGAACAGGTGCGCGGGAACAGCTGCGCGGGAACAGCTGCGCGGGAACAGCTGCGCAGGAACAGCTGCGCAGGAACAGGTGCGCAAAAACAGGTGCGCAGGAACAGGTGCGCAGGAACAGCTGCGCAGGAACAGCTGCGCAGGAACAGCTGCGCAGGAACAGCTGCGCAGGAACAGCTGCGCAGAAACAGCTGCACAGAAACAGCTGCGCAGAAACAGCTGCGCAGAAACAGCTTCGCAGAAACGGCTGCGCTGGAACGGCTGCGCAGAAACGGCTGCGCAGAAACGGCTGCGCAGAAACGGCTGCGCAGAAACTGCTGCGCAGAAACGGCTGCGCAGAAACGGCTGCGCAGAAACGGCTGCGCAGAAAAGGCTGCGCAGAAACGGCTGCGCAGAAACAGCTGCGCAGAAACAGCTGCGCAGAAGCAGCTGCGCAGAAGCAGCTGCGCAGAAGCAGCTGCGCAGAAGCAGCTGCGCAGAAGCAGCTGCGCAGAAGCAGCTGCGCAGAAGCAGCTGCGCAGAAACAGCTGCGCAGAAACAGCTGCGCAGATACAGCTGCGCAGATACAGCTGCGCAGAAACAGCTGCGCAGAAACAGCTGCGCAGAAACAGCTGCGCAGAAACAGCTGCGCAGGAACAGCTGCGCAGGAACAGCTGCGCAGGAACAGCTGCGCAGGAACAGCTGCGCAGGAACAGCTGCGCAGGAACAGCTGCGCAGGAACAGCTGCGCAGGAACAGCTGCGCAGGAACAGCTGCGCAGGTACAGCTGCGCAGGAACAGCTGCGCAGGAACAGCTGCGCAGAAACAGCTGCGCAGGAACAGCTGCGCAGGAACAGCTGCGCAGGAACAGCTGCGCAGGAACAGCTGCGCAGGTACAGCTGCGCAGGAACAGCTGCGCAGGAACAGCTGCGCAGGAACAGCTGCGCAGGAACAGCTGCGCAGAAACAGCTGCGCAGGAACAGCTGCGCAGAAACAGCTGCGCAGGAACAGCTGCGCAGAAACAGCTGCGCAGGAACAGCAGCGCAGGAACAGCTGCGCAGGAACAGCTGCGCAGGAACAGCTGCGCAGGAACAGCTGCGCAGGAACAGCTGCGCAGAAACAGCTGCGCAGAAACAGCTGCGCAGGAACAGCTGCGCAGAAACAGCTGCGCAGAAACAGCTGCGCAGGAACAGCTGCGCAGAAACAGCTGCGCAGAAACAGCTGCGCAGGAACAGCTGCGCAGGAACAGCTGCGCAGGAACAGCTGCGCAGGAACAGCTGCGCAGAAACAGCTGCGCAGGAACAGCTGCGCAGAAACAGCTGCGCAGAAACAGCTGCGCAGAAACAGCTGCGCAGAAACAGCTTCGCAGAAACAGCTGCGCAGGAACAGCTGCGCAGAAACAGCTGCGCAGTAACAGCTGCGCAGGAACAGCTGCGCAGAAAAAGCTGCGCAGAAACAGCTGCGCAGAAACAGCTGCGCAGGAACAGCTGCGCAGAAACAGCTGCGCAGGAACAGCTGCGCAGAAACAGCTGCGCAGAAGCAGCTGCGCAGAAGCAGCTGCGCAGAAGCAGCTGCGCAGAAGCAGCTGCGCAGAAGCAGCTGCGCAGAAACAGCTGCGCAGAAACAGCTGCGCAGATACAGCTGCGCAGATACAGCTGCGCTGAAACAGCTGCGCAGAAACAGCTGCGCAGAAACAGCTGCGCAGAAACAGCTGCGCAGGAACAGCTGCGCAGGAACAGCTGCGCAGGAACAGCTGCGCAGGAACAGCTGCGCAGGAACAGCTGCGCAGGAACAGCTGCGCAGAAACAGCTGCGCAGAAACAGCTGCGCAGAAACAGCGGCGCAGAAACAGCGGCGCAGAAACACTCTATAGCCTCCGGTTACAGGAGCGTACCTCCATGTTCAATGTTTTTTGGGCAGTTGAACATGTAAAGTTGAATCCCGTACGCGCGTGGTAGGATCTCTAGACCACGCGCGCGTACGGAGTTCGTCACCCATGCTGTTGCAGTGAAGTCTCATCAGAAAATCAGAAACAGCTGCGCAGAAGCGGCTGCGCAGGAACAGCTGCGCAGAAGCGGCTGCGCAGAAGCGGCTGCGCAGAAGCGGCTGCGCAGAAGCGGCTGCGCAGAAGCGGCTGCGCAGAAGCGGCTGCGCAGAAGCGGCTGCGCAGAAGCGGCTGCGCAGAAACGGCTGCGCAGAAACGGCTGCGCAGAAGCGGCTGCGCAGAAGCGGCTGCGCAGAAGCGGCTGCGCAGAAGCGGCTGCGCAGAAGCGGCTGCGCAGAAGCGGCTGCGCAGAAGCGGCTGCGCAGAAACGGCTGCGCAGAAACGGCTGCGCAGAAACGGCTGCGCAGAAACGGCTGCGCAGAAACGGCTGCGCAGAAACGGCTGCGCAGATACGGCTGCGCAGAAACGGCTGCGCAGAAGCGGCTGCGCAGAAGCGGCTGCGCAGAAGCGGCTGCGCAGAAGCGGCTGCGCACAAGCGGCTGCGCAGAAGCGGCTGCGCAGAAGCGGCTGCGCAGAAGCGGCTGCGCAGAAGCGGCGGCGCAGAAGCGGCTGCGCAGAAGCGGCTGCGCAGAAGCGGCTGCGCAGAAGCGGCTGCGCAGAAGCGGCTGCGCAGAAGCGGCTGCGCAGAAGCGGCTGCGCAGAAGCGGCTGCGCAGAAGCGGCTGCGCAGAAACGGCTGCGCAGAAACGGCTGCGCAGAAACGGCTGCGCAGAAACGGCTGCGCAGCAGCAGCTGCGCAGAAGCAGCTGCGCAGAAGCAGCTGCGCAGAAACAGCTGCGCAGATGCAGCTGCGCAGAAACAGCTGCGCAGAAACAGCTGCGCAGAAGCGGCTGCGCAGAAGCGGCTGCGCAGAAGCGGCTGCGCAGAAGCGGCTGCGCAGAAGCGGCTGCGCAGAAGCGGCTGCGCAGAAGCGGCTGCGCAGAAGCGGCTGCGCGGAAGCGGCTGCGCGGAAGCGGCTGCGCGGAAACGGCTGCGCAGAAGCGGCTGCGCAGAAGCGGCTGCGCAGAAGCGGCTGCGCAGAAGCGGCTGCGCAGAAACGGCTGCGCAGAAACGGCTGCGCAGAAACGGCTGCGCAGAAACGGCTGCGCAGAAACGGCTGCGCAGAAACGTATGCGCAGAAACGGCTGCGCAGAAACGGCTGCGCAGAAACGGCTGCGCAGAAACGGCTGCGCAGAAACGGCTGCGCAGAAACGGCTGCGCAGAAACGGCTGCGCAGAAACGGCTGCGCAGAAACGGCTGCGCAGAAACGGCAGCGCAGAAACGGCTGCGCAGAAACGGCTGCGCAGAAACAGCTGCGCAGAAACAGCTGCGCAGAAACAGCTGCGCAGAAACAGCTGCGCAGAAACAGCTGCGCAGAAACAGCTGCGCAGAAGCAGCTGCGCAGAAGCAGCTGCGCAGAAACAGCTGCGCAGAAACAGCTGCGCAGAAACAGCTGCGCAGAAACAGGGCGCAGAAACAGCTGCGCAGAAACAGCTGCGCAGAAACAGCTGCGCAGATACAGCTGCGCAGATACAGCTGCGCAGATACAGCTGCGCAGATACAGCTGCGCAGAAACAGCTGCGCAGATACAGCTGCGCAGAAAGAGCTGCGCAGAAACAGCTGCGCAGAAACAGCTGCGCAGAAACAGCTGCGCAGAAACAGCTGCGCAGAAACAGCTGCGCAGAAACAGCTGCGCAGGAACAGCTGCGCAGAAACAGCTGCGCAGAAACAGCTGCGCAGGAACAGCTGCGCAGGAACAGCTGCGCAGAAACAGGTGCGCAGAAACAGCTGCGCAGAAACAGCTGCGCAGGAACAGCTGCGCAGGAACAGCTGCGCAGGAACAGCTGCGCAGGAACAGCTGCGCAGAAACAGCTGCGCAGGAACAGCTGCGCAGGAACAGCTGCGCAGGAACAGCTGCGCAGCAACAGCTGCGCAGAAACAGCTGCGCAGAAACAGCTGCGCAGAAACAGCTGCAGAAACAGCTGCGCAGAAACAGCGGCGCAGAAACAGCGGCGCAGAAACAGCGGCGCAGAAACACTCTATAGCCTCCGGTTACAGGAGCGTACCTCCATGTTCAATGTTTTTTGGGCAGTTGAACATGTAAAGTTAAATCCCGTACGCACGTGGTAGGATCTCTAGACCACGCGCGCGTACGGAGTTCGTCACCCATGCTGTTGCAGTGAAGTCTCATCAGAAAATCAGAAACAGCTGCGCAGAAGCGGCTGCGCAGAAACGGCTTCGCAGAAACGGCTGCGCAGGAACGGCTGCGCAGGAACAGCTGCGCATAAGCGGCTGCGCAGAAGCGGCTGCGCAGAAGCGGCTGCGCAGAAGCGGCTGCGCAGAAGCGGCTGCGCAGAAGCGGCTGCGCAGAAGCGGCTGCGCAGAAGCGGCTGCGCAGAAGCGGCTGCGCAGAAGCGGCTGCGCAGAAGCGGCTGCGCAGAAGCGGCTGCGCAGAAGCGGCTGCGCAGAAGCGGCTGCGCAGAAGCGGCTGCGCAGAAGCGGCTGCGCAGAAGCGGCTGCGCAGAAGCGGCTGCGCAGTAGCGGCTGCGCAGTAGCGGCTGCGCAGAAGCGGCTGCGCAGAAGCGGCTGCGCAGAAACGGCTGCGCAGTAACGGCTGCGCAGAAACGGCTGCGCAGAAACGGCTGCGCAGAAACGGCTGCGCAGAAGCGGCTGCGCAGAAGCGGCTGCGCAGAAGCGGCTGCGCAGAAGCGGCTGCGCAGAAGCGGCTGCGCAGAAGCGGCTGCGCAGAAGCGGCTGCGCAGAAGCGGCTGCGCAGAAGCGGCTGCGCAGAAGCGGCTGCGCAGAAACGGCTGCGCAGAAACGGCTGCGCAGAAACGGCTGCGCAGATACGGCTGCGCAGGAACGGCTGCGCAGGAACGGCTGCGCAGGAACGGCTGCGCAGGAACGGCTGCGCAGGAACGGCTGCGCAGGAACGGCTTCGCAGGAACGGCTGCGCAGAAGCGGCTGCGCAGAAGCGGCTGCGCAGAAGCGGCTGCGCAGAAGCGGCTGCGCAGAAGCGGCTGCGCAGAAGCGGCTGCGCAGAAGCGGCTGCGCAGAAGCGGCTGCGCAGAAGCGGCTGCGCAGAAGCGGCTGCGCAGAAGCGGCTGCGCAGAAGCGGCTGCGCAGAAGCGGCTGCGCAGAAGCGGCTGCGCAGAAGCGGCTGCGCAGAAACGGCTGCGCAGAAACGGCTGCGCAGAAACGGCTGCGCAGGAACGGCTGCGCAGAAACGGCTGCGCAGAAACGGCTGCGCAGAAACGGCTGCGCAGAAACGGCTGCGCAGAAACGGCTGCGCAGAAACGACTGCGCAGAAACAGCTGCGCAGAAGCAGCTGCGCAGAAGCAGCTGCGCAGAAACAGCTGCGCAGAAGCAGCTGCGCAGAAACAGCTGCGCAGAAGCAGCTGCGCAGAAACAGCTGCGCAGAAACAGCTGCGCAGAAACAGCTGCGCAGAAACAGTGCGCAGAAACAGCTGCGCAGAAACAGCTGCGCAGAAACAGCTGCGCAGATACAGCTGCGCAGATACAGCTGCGCAGAAACAGCTGCGCAGAAACAGCTGCGCAGATACAGCTGCGCAGATACAGCTGCGCAGAAATAGCTGCGCAGAAACAGCTGCGCAGAAACAGCTGCGCAGAAACAGCTGCGCAGGAACAGCTGCGCAGAAACAGCTGCGCAGAAACAGCTGCGCAGGAACAGCTGCGCAGGAACAGCTGCGCAGAAACAGCTGCGCAGGAACAGCTGCGCAGGAACAGCTGCGCAGGAACAGCTGCGCAGGAACAGCTGCGCAGGAACAGCTGCGCAGGAACAGCTGCGCAGGAACAGCTGCGCAGGAACAGCTGCGCAGGAACAGCTGCGCAGGAACAGCTGCGCAGGAACAGCTGCGCAGAAACAGCTGCGCAGAAACAGCGGCGCAGAAACAGCGGCGCAGAAACACTCTATAGCCTCCGGTTACAGGAGCGTACCTCCATGTTCAATGTTTTTTGGGCAGTTGAACATGTAAAGTTGAATCCCGTACGCGCGTGGTAGGATCTCTAGACCACGCGCGCGTACGGAGTTCGTCACCCATGCTGTTGCAGTGGAGTCTCATCAGAAAATCAGAAACAGCTGCGCAGAAGCGGCTGCGCAGGAACAGCTGCGCAGAAGCGGCTGCGCAGAAGCGGCTGCGCAGAAGCGGCTGCGCAGAAGCGGCTGCGCAGAAGCGGCTGCGCAGAAGCGGCTGCGCAGAAGCGGCTGCGCAGAAGCGGCTGCGCAGAAGCGGCTGCGCAGAAGCGGCTGCGCAGAAGCGGCTGCGCAGAAGCGGCTGCGCAGAAGCGGCTGCGCAGAAGCGGCTGCGCAGAAGCGGCTGCGCAGAAACGGCTGCGCAGAAACGGCTGCGCAGAAACGGCTGCGCAGAAGCGGCTGCGCAGAAGCGGCTGCGCAGAAGCGGCTGCGCAGAAGCGGCTGCGCACAAGCGGCTGCGCAGAAGCGGCTGCGCAGAAGCGGCTGCGCAGAAGCGGCTACGCAGAAGCGGCTGCGCAGAAGCGGCTGCGCAGAAGCGGCTGCGCAGAAGCGGCTGCGCAGAAGCGGCTGCGCAGAAACGGCTGCGCAGAAACGGCTGCGCAGGAACGGCTGCGCAGGAACAGCTGCGCAGGAACAGCTGCGCAGAAACAGCTGCGCAGGAACAGCTGCGCAGGAACAGCTGCGCAGGAACAGCTGCGCAGGAACAGCTGCGCAGGAACAGCTGCGCAGGAACAGCTGCGCAGGAACAGCTGCGCAGGAACAGCTGCGCAGGAACAGCTGCGCAGGAACAGCTGCGCAGGTACAGCTGCGCAGGAACAGCTGCGCAGAAACAGCTGCGCAGGAACAGCTGCGCAGGAACAGCTGCGCAGGAACAGCTGCGCAGGTACAGCTGCACAGGAGCAGCTGCGCAGGAACAGCTGCGCAGGAACAGCTGCGCAGGAACAGCTGCGCAGGAACAGCTGCGCAGAAACAGCTGCGCAGAAACAGCTGCGCAGGAACAGCTGCGCAGGAACAGCTGCGCAGAAACAGCTGCGCAGAAACAGCTGCGCAGGAACAGCTGCGCAGGAACAGCTGCGCAGGAACAGCTGCGCAGAAACTGCTGCGCAGAAACTGCTGCGCAGAAACTGCTGCGCAGAAACAGCTACGCAGGAACAGCTGCGCAGAAACAGCTGCGCAGGAACAGCTGCGCAGAAACAGCTGCGCAGAAACAGCTGCGCAGAAACAGCTGCGCAGAAACAGCTTCGCAGAAACAGCTGCGCAGGAACAGCTGCGCAGAAACAGCTGCGCAGTAACAGCTGCGCAGGAACAGCTGCGCAGAAAAAGCTGCGCAGAAACAGCTGCGCAGAAACAGCTGCGCAGGAACAGCTGCGCAGAAACAGCTGCGCAGGAACAGCTGCGCAGAAACAGCTGCGCAGAAGCAGCTGCGCAGAAGCAGCTGCGCAGAAGCAGCTGCGCAGAAGCAGCTGCGCAGAAGCAGCTGCGCAGAAACAGCTGCGCAGAAACAGCTGCGCAGATACAGCTGCGCAGATACAGCTGCGCTGAAACAGCTGCGCAGAAACAGCTGCGCAGAAACAGCTGCGCAGAAACAGCTGCGCAGGAACAGCTGCGCAGGAACAGCTGCGCAGGAACAGCTGCGCAGGAACAGCTGCGCAGGAACAGCTGCGCAGGAACAGCTGCGCAGAAACAGCTGCGCAGAAACAGCTGCGCAGAAACAGCGGCGCAGAAACAGCGGCGCAGAAACACTCTATAGCCTCCGGTTACAGGAGCGTACCTCCATGTTCAATGTTTTTTGGGCAGTTGAACATGTAAAGTTGAATCCCGTACGCGCGTGGTAGGATCTCTAGACCACGCGCGCGTACGGAGTTCGTCACCCATGCTGTTGCAGTGAAGTCTCATCAGAAAATCAGAAACAGCTGCGCAGAAGCGGCTGCGCAGGAACAGCTGCGCAGAAGCGGCTGCGCAGAAGCGGCTGCGCAGAAGCGGCTGCGCAGAAGCGGCTGCGCAGAAGCGGCTGCGCAGAAGCGGCTGCGCAGAAGCGGCTGCGCAGAAGCGGCTGCGCAGAAACGGCTGCGCAGAAACGGCTGCGCAGAAGCGGCTGCGCAGAAGCGGCTGCGCAGAAGCGGCTGCGCAGAAGCGGCTGCGCAGAAGCGGCTGCGCAGAAGCGGCTGCGCAGAAGCGGCTGCGCAGAAGCGGCTGCGCAGAAACGGCTGCGCAGAAACGGCTGCGCAGAAACGGCTGCGCAGAAACGGCTGCGCAGAAACGGCTGCGCAGAAACGGCTGCGCAGATACGGCTGCGCAGAAACGGCTGCGCAGAAGCGGCTGCGCAGAAGCGGCTGCGCAGAAGCGGCTGCGCAGAAGCGGCTGCGCACAAGCGGCTGCGCAGAAGCGGCTGCGCAGAAGCGGCTGCGCAGAAGCGGCTGCGCAGAAGCGGCGGCGCAGAAGCGGCTGCGCAGAAGCGGCTGCGCAGAAGCGGCTGCGCAGAAGCGGCTGCGCAGAAGCGGCTGCGCAGAAGCGGCTGCGCAGAAGCGGCTGCGCAGAAGCGGCTGCGCAGAAGCGGCTGCGCAGAAACGGCTGCGCAGAAACGGCTGCGCAGAAACGGCTGCGCAGAAACGGCTGCGCAGCAGCAGCTGCGCAGAAGCAGCTGCGCAGAAGCAGCTGCGCAGAAACAGCTGCGCAGATGCAGCTGCGCAGAAACAGCTGCGCAGAAACAGCTGCGCAGAAGCGGCTGCGCAGAAGCGGCTGCGCAGAAGCGGCTGCGCAGAAGCGGCTGCGCAGAAGCGGCTGCGCAGAAGCGGCTGCGCGGAAGCGGCTGCGCGGAAGCGGCTGCGCGGAAGCGGCTGCGCGGAAACGGCTGCGCAGAAGCGGCTGCGCAGAAGCGGCTGCGCAGAAGCGGCTGCGCAGAAGCGGCTGCGCAGAAACGGCTGCGCAGAAACGGCTGCGCAGAAACGGCTGCGCAGAAACGTATGCGCAGAAACGGCTGCGCAGAAACGGCTGCGCAGAAACGGCTGCGCAGAAACGGCTGCGCAGAAACGGCTGCGCAGAAACGGCTGCGCAGAAACGGCTGCGCAGAAACGGCTGCGCAGAAACGGCTGCGCAGAAACGGCAGCGCAGAAACGGCTGCGCAGAAACGGCTGCGCAGAAACAGCTGCGCAGAAACAGCTGCGCAGAAACAGCTGCGCAGAAACAGCTGCGCAGAAACAGCTGCGCAGAAACAGCTGCGCAGAAGCAGCTGCGCAGAAGCAGCTGCGCAGAAACAGCTGCGCAGAAACAGCTGCGTAGAAACAGCTGCGCAGAAACAGGGCGCAGAAACAGCTGCGCAGAAACAGCTGCGCAGAAACAGCTGCGCAGATACAGCTGCGCAGATACAGCTGCGCAGATACAGCTGCGCAGATACAGCTGCGCAGAAACAGCTGCGCAGATACAGCTGCGCAGAAAGAGCTGCGCAGAAACAGCTGCGCAGAAACAGCTGCGCAGAAACAGCTGCGCAGAAACAGCTGCACAGAAACAGCTGCGCAGGAACAGCTGCGCAGAAACAGCTGCGCAGAAACAGCTGCGCAGGAACAGCTGCGCAGGAACAGCTGCGCAGAAACAGGTGCGCAGAAACAGCTGCGCAGGAACAGCTGCGCAGGAACAGCTGCGCAGGAACAGCTGCGCAGGAACAGCTGCGCAGGAACAGCTGCGCAGGAACAGCTGCGCAGAAACAGCTGCGCAGGAACAGCTGCGCAGGAACAGCTGCGCAGGAACAGCTGCGCAGCAACAGCTGCGCAGAAACAGCTGCGCAGAAACAGCTGCGCAGAAACAGCTGCAGAAACAGCTGCGCAGAAACAGCGGCGCAGAAACAGCGGCGCAGAAACAGCGGCGCAGAAACAGCTGCGCAGAAACAGCTGCGCAGAAACAGCTGCGCAGGAGCAGCTGCGCAGGAACAGCTGCGCAGGAACAGCTGCGCAGGAACAGCTGCGCAGGAACAGCTGCACAGGAACAGGTGCGCAGGAACAGGTGCGCAGGAACAGGTGCGGAGGAACAGGTGCGCAGGAACAGCTGCGCAGGAACAGGTGCGCAGGAGCAGGTGCGCAGGAACAGCTGCGCAGGAACAGCTGCGCAGGAACAGCTGCGCAGGAACAGCTGCGCAGGAACAGCTGCGCAGGAACAGCTGCGCAGGAACAGCTGCGCAGGAACAGGTGCGCAGGAACAGCTGCGCAGGAACAGCTGCGCAGAAACAGCTGCGCAGAAACAGCTGCGCAGAAACAGCTGCACAGAAACAGCTGCGCAGAAACAGCTGCGCAGAAACAGCTCCGCAGAAACAGCTGCGCAGAGACAGCTGCGCAGAGACAGCTGCGCAGATACAGCTGCGCAGAAACAGCTGCGCAGAAACAGCTGCGCAGAAACAGTTGCGCAGAAACAGCTGCGCAGAAACAGCTGCACAGAAACAGCTGCGCAGAAACAGCTGCGCAGAAACAGATGCGAAGAAACAGCTGCGCAGAAACAGCTGCGCAGAAACAGCTGCGCAGAAACAGCGGCGCAGAAACAGCGGCGCAGAAACAGCTGCGCAGGAACAGCTGCGCAGAAACAGCTGCGCAGAAACAGCTGCGCAGGAACAGCTGCGCAGGAACAGCTGCGCAGAAACAGCTGCGCAGAAACAGCTGCGCAGAAACAGCTGCGCAGGAACAGCTGCGCAGGAACAGCTGCGCAGAAACAGCTGCGCAGAAACAGCTGCGCAGAAACAGCTGCGCAGAAACAGCTGCGCAGGAACAGCTACGCAGAAACAGCTGCGCAGAAACAGCTGCGCAGAAACAGCTGCGCAGAAACAGCTGCGCAGAAACAGCTGCGCAGAAACAGCTGCGCAGAGACAGCTGCGCAGAAACAGCTGCGCAGAGACAGCTGCGCAGAAACAGCTGCGCAGAAACAGCTGCGCAGAAACAGCTGCGCATAAACAGCTGCGCAGAAACAGCTGCGCAGAAACAGCTGCGCAGAAACAGCTGCGCAGAAACAGCTGCGCAGAAACAGCTGCGCAGAAACAGCGGCGCAGAAACAGCGGCGCAGAAACAGCGGCGCAGAAACACTCTATAGCCTCTGGTTACAGGAGCGTACCTCCATGTTCAATGTTTTTTGGGCAGTTGAACATGTAAAGTTGAATCCCGTACGCGCGTGGTAGGATCTCTAGACCACGCGCGCGTACGGAGTTCGTCACCCATGCTGTTGCAGTGAAGTCTCATCAGAAAATCAGAAACAGCTGCGCGGAGACGGCTGCGCAGAAGCGGCTGCGCGGAAGCGGCTGCGCGGAAACGGCTGCGCGGAAACGGCTGCGCGGAAACGGCTGCGCGAGAACAGCTGCGCGAGAACAGGTGCGCGGGAACAGGTGCGCGGGAACAGCTGCGCAGGAACAGCTGCGCAGGAACAGCTGCGCAGGAACAGCTGCGCAGGAACAGGTGCGCAGGAACAGGTGCGCAAAAACAGGTGCGCAAAAACAGGTGCGCAGGAACAGCTGCGCAGGAACAGCTGCGCAGGAACAGCTGCGCAGGAACAGCTGCGCAGGAACAGCTGCGCAGGAACAGCTGCGCAGAAACAGCTGCGCAGGAACAGCTGCGCAGAAACAGCTGCGCAGAAACAGCTTCGCAGAAACAGCTGCGCAGAAACAGCAGCGCAGGAACGGCTGCGCAGAAACGGCTGCGCAGAAACGGCTGCGCAGAAACGGCTGCGCAGAAACGGCTGCGCAGAAACGGCTGCGCAGAAACGGCTGCGCAGAAACGGCTGCGCAGAAACGGCTGCGCAGAAACGGCTGCGCAGAAACGGCTGCGCAGAAACGGCTGCGCAGAAACGGCTGCGCAGAAACAGCTGCGCAGAAACAGCTGCGCAGAAACAGCTGCGCAGAAACAGCTGCGCAGAAGCAGCTGCGCAGAAGCAGCTGCGCAGAAGCAGCTGCGCAGAAGCAGCTGCGCAGAAGCAGCTGCGCAGAAGCAGCTGCGCAGAAACAGCTGCGCAGAAACAGCTGCGCAGAAACAGCTGCGCAGGAACAGCTGCGCAGGAACAGCTGCGCAGGAACAGCTGCGCAGGAACAGCTGCGCAGGAACAGCTGCGCAGGAACAGCTGAACAGGAACAGCTGCGCAGGAACAGCTGCGCAGGAACAGCTGCGCAGAAACAGCTGCGCAGGAACAGCTGCGCAGGAACAGCTGCGCAGGAACAGCTGCGCAGGAACAGCTGCGCAGAAACAGCTGCGCAGAAACAGCTTCGCAGAAACAGCTGCGCAGAAACAGCTGCGCAGGAACAGCTGCGCAGGAACAGCTGCGCAGGAACAGCTGCGCAGGAACAGCTGCGCAGGAACAGCTGCGCAGGAACAGCTGCGCAGGTACAGCTGCGCAGGAACAGCTGCGCAGGAACAGCTGCGCAGGAACAGCTGCGCAGGTACAGCTGCGCAGGAACAGTTGCGCAGGAGCAGCTGCGCAGGAACAGCTGCGCAGGAACAGCTGCGCAGAAACAGCTGCGCAGGAACAGCTGCGCAGAAACAGCTGCGCAGAAACAGCTGCGCAGGAACAGCTGCGCAGGAACAGCTGCGCAGGAACAGCTGCGCAGGAACAGCTGCGCAGAAACAGCTGCGCAGGAACAGCTGCGCAGAAACAGCTGCGCAGGAACAGCTGCACAGAAACAACTGCACAGAAACAACTGCGCAGAAACAGCTGCGCAGGAACAGCTGCGCAGAAACAGCTGCGCAGAAACAGCTGCGCAGAAACAGCTTCGCAGAAACAGCTGCGCAGAAACAGCTGCGCAGAAACAGCTGCGCAGGAACAGCTGCGCAGGAACAGCTGCGCAGAAACAGCTGCGCAGAAACAGCTGCGCAGGAACAGCTGCGCAGAAACAGCTGCGCAGAAACAGCTGCGCAGGAACAGCTGCGCAGAAACAGCTGCGCAGAAACAGCTGCGCAGAAACAGCTGCGCAGAAACAGCTGCGCAGAAACAGCTGCGCAGAAACAGCTGCGCAGGAACAGCTGCGCAGGAACAGCTGCGCAGAAACAGCTGCGCAGGAGCAGCTGCGCAGGAACAGCTGCGCAGGAACAGCTGCGCAGGAACAGCTGCGCAGGAACAGCTGCGCAGGAACAGGTGCGCAGGAACAGGTGCGCAGGAACAGGTGCGGAGGAACAGGTGCGCAGGAACAGCTGCGCAGGAACAGGTGCGCAGGAGCAGGTGCGCAGGAACAGCTGCGCAGGAACAGCTGCGCAGGAACAGCTGCGCAGGAACAGGTGCGCAGGAACAGGTGCGCAGGAACAGGTGCGCAGGAACAGCTGCGCAGAAACAGCTGCGCAGAAACAGCTGCGCAGAAACAGCTGCGCAGAAACAGCTGCGCAGAAACAGCTGCGCAGAAACAGCTGCGCAGAAACAGCTGCGCAGAAACAGCTCCGCAGAGACAGCTGCGCAGAGACAGCTGCGCAGAGACAGCTGCGCAGAGACATCTGCGCAGTTACAGCTGCGCAGAAACAGCTGCGCAGAAACAGCTGCGCAGAAACAGCTGCGCAGAAACAGCTGCGCAGAAACAGCTGCGCAGAAACAGCTGCGCAGAAACAGCTGCGCAGAAACAGCTGCGCAGAAACAGCTGCGCAGAAACAGATGCGAAGAAACAGCTGCGCAGAAACAGCTGCGCAGAAACAGCGGTGCAGAAACAGCGGCGCAGAAACAGCTGCGCAGGAACAGCTGCGCAGGAACAGCTGCGCAGAAACAGCTGCGCAGAAACAGCTGCGCAGGAACAGCTGCGCAGAAACAGCTGCGCAGAAACAGCTGCGGAGAAACAGCTGCGCAGGAACAGCGGCGCAGGAACAGCTGCGCAGAAACAGCTGCGCAGAAACAGCTGCGCAGAAACAGCTGCGCAGAAACAGCTTCGCAGAAACAGCTGCGCAGGAACAGCTACGCAGAAACAGCTGCGCAGAAACAGCTGCGCAGAAACAGCTGCGCAGAAACAGCTGCGCAGAAACAGCTGCGCAGAAACAGCTGCGAAGAAACAGCTGCGCAGAGACAGCTGCGCAGAGACAGCTGCGCAGAAACAGCTGCGAAGAAACAGCTGCGCAGAAACAGCTGCGCAGAAACAGCTGCGCAGAAACAGCTGCGCAGAAACAGCTGCGCAGAAACAGCTGCGCAGAAACAGCTGCGCAGAAACAGCTGCGCAGAAACAGCGGCGCAGAAACAGCGGCGCAGAAACACTCTATAGCCTCCGGTTACAGGAGCGTTCCTCCATGTTCAATGTTTTTTGGGCAGTTGAACATGTAAAGTTGAATCCCGTACGCGCGTGGTAGGATCTCTAGACCACGCGCGCGTACGGAGTTCGTCACCCATGCTGTTGCAGTGAAGTCTCATCAGAAAATCAGAAACAGCTGCGCGGAGACGGCTGCGCAGAAGCGGCTGCGCGGAAGCGGCTGCGCAGAAGCGGCTGCGCAGAAGCGGCTGCGCAGAAGCGGCTGCGCCGAAGCGGCTGCGCCGAAGCGGCTGCGCCGAAGCGGCTGCGCAGAAGCGGCTGCGCAGAAGCGGCTGCGCAGAAGCGGCTGCGCAGAAGCGGCTGCGCAGAAGCGGCTGCGCAGAAGCGGCTGCGCATAAGCGGCTGCGCAGAAGCGGCTGCGCAGAAGCGGCTGCGCAGAAGCGGCTGCGCAGAAGCGGCTGCGCATAAGCGGCTGCGCATAAGCGGCTGCGCATAAGCGGCTGCGCAGAAGCGGCTGCGCAGAAGCGGCTGCGCAGAAGCGGCTGCGCAGAAGCGGCTGCGCAGAAGCGGCTGCGCAGAAGCGGCTGCGCAGAAACGGCTGCGCAGAAACGGCTGCGCAGAAACGGCTGCGCAGGAACGGCTGCGCAGGAACGGCTGCGCAGGAACGGCTGCGCAGGAACGGCTGCGCAGGAACGGCTGCGCAGGAACGGCTGCGCAGGAACGGCTGCGCAGGAACGGCTGCGCAGGAACGGCTGCGCAGGAACGGCTGCGCACGAACGGCTGCGCACGAACGGCTGCGCAGGAACGGCTGCGCAGGAACGGCTGCGCAGGAACGGCTGCGCAGGAACGGCTGCGCAGGAACGGCTGCGCAGGAACGGCTGCGCAGGAACTGCTGCGCAGGAACGGCTGCGCAGGAACGGCTGCGCAGGAACGGCTGCGCAGGAACGGCTGCGCAGGAACGGCTGCGCAGGAACGGCTGCGCAGGAACGGCTGCGCAGTAACGGCTGCGCAGTAACGGCTGCGCAGTAACGGCTGCGCAGTAACGGCTGCGCAGGAACGGCTGCGCAGGAACGGCTGCGCAGGAACGGCTGCGCAGGAACGGCTGCGCAGGAACGGCTGCGCAGAAGCGGCTGCGCAGAAGCGGCTGCGCAGAAGCGGCTGCGCAGAAGCGGCTGCGCAGAAGCGGCTGCGCAGAAGCGGCTGCGCAGAAGCGGCTGCGCAGAAGCGGCTGCGCAGAAGCGGCTGCGCAGAAGCGGCTGCGCAGAAGCGGCTGCGCAGAAGCGGCTGCGCAGAAGCGGCTGCGCAGAAGCGGCAGCGCAGAAGCGGCAGCGCAGAAGCGGCAGCGCAGAAGCGGCTGCGCAGAAGCGGCTGCGCAGAAGCGGCTGCGCAGAAGCGGCTGCGCAGAAGCGGCTGCGCAGAAGCGGCTGCGCAGAAGCGGCTGCGCAGAAGCGGCTGCGCAGAAGCGGCTGCGCAGAAGCGGCTGCGCAGAAGCGGCTGCGCAGAAGCGGCTGCGCAGAAGCGGCTGCGCAGAAGCGGCTGCGCAGGAACGGCTGCGCAGGAACGGCTGCGCAGGAACGGCTGCGCAGGAACGGCTGCGCAGGAACGGCTGCGCAGGAACGGCTGCGCAGGAACGGCTGCGCAGGAACGGCTGCGCAGGAACGGCTGCGCAGGAACGGCTGCGCAGGAACGGCTGCGCAGGAACGGCTGCGCAGGAACGGCTGCGCAGGAACGGCTGCGCAGGAACGGCTGCGCAGGAACGGCTGCGCAGGAACGGCTGCGCAGGAACGGCTGCGCAGGAACGGCTGCGCAGGAACGGCTGCGCAGGAACGGCTGCGCAGAAACGGCTGCGCAGAAACGGCTGCGCAGAAACGGCTGCGCAGAAGCGGCTGCGCAGAAGCGGGTGCGCAGAAGCGGGTGCGCAGAAGCGGGTGCGCAGAAGCGGGTGCGCAGAAGCGGGTGCGCAGAAGCGGGTGCGCAGAAGCGGGTGCGCAGAAGCGGGTGCGCAGAAGCGGGTGCGCAGAAGCGGGTGCGCAGAAGCGGGTGCGCAGAAGCGGGTGCGCAGAAGCGGGTGCGCAGAAGCGGGTGCGCAGAAGCGGGTGCGAAGAAGCGGGTGCGCAGAAGCGGGTGCGCAGAAGCGGGTGCGCAGAAGCGGGTGCGCAGAAGCGGGTGCGCAGAAGCGGCTGCGCAGAAACGGCTGCGCAGAAACGGCTGCGCAGAAACGGCTGCGCAGAAACGGCTGCGCAGAAACGGCTGCGCATAAACGGCTGCGCATAAACGGCTGCGCAGAAACGGCTGCGCAGAAACGGCTGCGCCGAAACGGCTGCGCCGAAACGGCTGCGCAGAAACGGCTGCGCAGAAACGGCTGCGCAGAAACAGCTAGGCAGGAACGGCTGCGCAGGAACGGCTGCGCAGGAACGGCTGCGCAGAAACGGCTGCGCAGAAGCGGCTGCGCAGAAACGGCTGCGCATGAACGGCTGCGCATGAACGGCTGCGCAGAAACGGCTGCGCAGAAACGGCTGCGCAGAAACGGCTGCGCAGGAACGGCTGCGCAGGAACGGCTGCGCAGGAACGGCTGCGCAGGAACGGCTGCGCAGGAACGGCTGCGCAGGAACGGCTGCGCAGGAACGGCTGCGCAGGAACGGCTGCGCAGAAGCGGCTGCGCAGAAGCGGCTGCGCAGAAGCGGCTGCGCAGAAACGGCTGCGCAGAAACGGCAGCGCAGAAACGGCTGCGCAGAAGCGGCTGCGCAGAAGCGGCTGCGCAGAAGCGGCTGCGCAGAAGCGGCTGCGCAGAAGCGGCTGCGCAGAAGCGGCTGCGCAGAAGCGGCTGCGCAGAAGCGGCTGCGCAGAAGCGGCTGCGCAGAAGCGGCTGCGCAGAAGCGGCTGCGCAGAAGCGGCTGCGCAGAAGCGGCTGCGCAGAAGCGGCTGCGCAGAAGCGGCTGCGCAGAAGCGACTGCGCAGAAGCGGCTGCGCAGAAGCGGCTGCGCAGAAGCGGCTGCGCAGAAACGGCTGCGCAGAAACGGCTGCGCATAAACGGCTGCGCATAAACGGCTGCGCAGAAACGGCTGCGCAGAAACGGCTGCGCAGAAACGGCTGCGCATGAACGGCTGCGCAGGAACGGCTGCGCAGGAACGGCTGCGCAGGAACGGATGCGCAGGAACGGCTGCGCAGGAACGGCTGCGCAGGAACGGCTGCGCAGGAACGGCTGCGCAGGAACGGCTGCGCAGAAACGGCTGCGCAGGAACGGCTGCGCAGGAACGGCTGCGCAGGAACGGCTGCGCAGGAACGGCTGCGCAGGAACGGCTGCGCAGGAACGGCTGCGCAGGAACGGCTGCGCAGGAACGGCTGCGCAGGAACGGCTGCGCAGTAACGGCTGCGCAGGAACGGCTGCGCAGGAACGGCTGCGCAGGAACGGCTGCGCAGGAACGGCTGCGCAGAAACGGCTGCGCAGAAACGGCTGCGCAGAAACGGCTGCGCAGAAGCGGCTGCGCAGAAGCGGCTGCGCAGAAGCGGCTGCGCAGAAGCGGCTGCGCAGAAGCGGCTGCGCAGAAGCGGCTGCGCAGAAGCGGCTGCGCAGAAGCGGCTGCGCAGAAGCGGCTGCGCAGAAGCGGCTGCGCATAAGCGGCTGCGCAGAAGCGGCTGCGCAGAAGCGGCTGCGCAGAAGCGGCTGCGCAGAAGCGGCTGCGCAGAAGCGGCTGCGCAGAAGCGGCTGCGCAGAAGCGGCTGCGCAGAAGCGGCTGCGCAGAAGCGACTGCGCAGAAGCGGCTGCGCAGAAGCGGCTGCGCAGAAGCGGCTGCGCAGAAGCGGCTGCGCAGAAACGGCTGCGCATAAACGGCTGCGCAGAAACGGCTGCGCAGAAACGGCTGCGCAGAAACGGCTGCGCATGAACGGCTGCGCAGGAACGGCTGCGCAGGAACAGATGCGCAGGAACAGATGCGCAGGAACGGCTGCGCAGGAACGGCTGCGCAGGAACGGCTGCGCAGGAACGGCTGCGCAGGAACGGCTGCGCAGGAACGGCTGCGCAGGAACGGCTGCGCAGGAACGGCTGCGCAGGAACGGCTGCGCAGGAACGGCTGCGCAGGAACGGCTGCGCAGGAACGGCTGCGCAGGAACGGCTGCGCAGGAACGGCTGCGCAGGAACGGCTGCGCAGGAACGGCTGCGCAGAAGCGGCTGCGCAGAAGCGGCTGCGCAGAAGCGGCTGCGCAGAAGCGGCTGCGCAGAAGCGGCTGCGCAGAAGCGGCTGCGCAGAAGCGGCTGCGCAGAAGCGGCTGCGCAGAAGCGGCTGCGCAGAAGCGGCTGCGCAGAAGCGGCTGCGCAGAAGCGGCTGCGCAGAAGCGGCTGCGCAGAAGCGGCTGCGCAGAAGCGGCTGCGCAGAAGCGGCTGCGCAGAAGCGGCTGCGCAGAAGCGGCTGCGCAGAAGCGGCTGCGCAGAAGCGGCTGCGCAGAAACGGCTGCGCAGAAACGGCTGCGCAGAAACGGCTGCGCATAAACGGCTGCGCAGAAACGGCTGCGCATGAACGGCTGCGCATGAACGGCTGCGCATGAACGGCTGCGCAGGAACAGATGCGCAGGAACGGCTGCGCAGGAACGGCTGCGCAGGAACGGCTGCGCAGGAACGGCTGCGCAGGAACGGCTGCGCAGAAACGGCTGCGCAGGAACGGCTGCGCAGGAACGGCTGCGCAGGAACGGCTGCGCAGGAACGGCTGCGCAGAAACGGCTGCGCAGAAACGGCTGCGCAGGAACGGCTGCGCAGGAACGGCTGCGCAGGAACGGCTGCGCAGGAACGGCTGCGCAGGAACGGCTGCGCAGGAACGGCTGCGCAGGAACGGCTGCGCAGGAACGGCTGCGCAGAAACGGCTGCGCAGTAACGGCTGCGCAGGAACGGCTGCGCAGGAACGGCTGCGCAGGAACGGCTGCGCAGGAACGGCTGCGCAGGAACGGCTGCGCAGAAGCGGCTGCGCAGAAGCGGCTGCGCAGAAGCGGCTGCGCAGAAGCGGCTGCGCAGAAGCGGCTGCGCAGAAGCGGCTGCGCAGAAGCGGCTGCGCAGAAGCGGCTGCGCAGAAGCGGCTGCGCAGTAGCGGCTGCGCAGAAGCGGCTGCGCAGAAGCGGCTGCGCAGGAACGGCTGCGCAGGAACGGCTGCGCAGGAACGGCTGCGCAGGAACGGCTGCGCAGGAACGGCTGCGCAGGAACGGCTGCGCAGGAACGGCTGCGCAGGAACGGCTGCGCAGGAACGGCTGCGCAGGAACGGCTGCGCAGGAACGGCTGCGCAGGAACGGCTGCGCAGGAACGGCTGCGCAGGAACGGCTGCGCAGGAACGGCTGCGCAGGAACGGCTGCGCAGGAACGGCTGCGCAGGAACGGCTGCGCAGAAGCGGCTGCGCAGAAGCGGCTGCGCAGAAGCGGCTGCGCAGAAGCGGCTGCGCAGAAGCGGCTGCGCAGAAGCGGCTGCGCAGAAGCGGCTGCGCAGAAGCGGCTGCGCAGAAGCGGCTGCGCAGAAGCGGCTGCGCAGAAGCGGCTGCGCAGAAGCGGCTGCGCAGAAGCGGCTGCGCAGAAGCGGCTGCGCAGAAGCGGCTGCGCAGAAGCGGCTGCGCAGAAGCGGCTGCGCAGAAGCGGCTGCGCAGAAGCGGCTGCGCAGAAGCGGCTGCGCAGAAGCGGCTGCGCAGAAGCGGCTGCGCAGAAGCGGCTGCGCAGAAACGGCTGCGCAGAAACGGCTGCGCAGAAACGGCTGCGCAGAAACGGCTGCGCATAAACGGCTGCGCATAAACGGCTGCGCAGAAACGGCTGCGCATGAACGGCTGCGCAGGAACGGCTGCGCAGGAACGGATGCGCAGGAACGGATGCGCAGGAACGGCTGCGCAGGAACGGCTGCGCAGGAACGGCTGCGCAGGAACGGCTGCGCAGGAACGGCTGCGCAGGAACGGCTGCGCAGAAACGGCTGCGCAGAAACGGCTGCGCAGGAACGGCTGCGCAGGAACGGCTGCGCAGGAACGGCTGCGCAGGAACGGCTGCGCAGGAACGGCTGCGCAGGAACGGCTGCGCAGGAACGGCTGCGCAGGAACGGCTGCGCAGAAACGGCTGCGCAGTAACGGCTGCGCAGGAACGGCTGCGCAGGAACGGCTGCGCAGGAACGGCTGCGCAGGAACGGCTGCGCAGGAACGGCTGCGCAGGAACGGCTGCGCAGGAACGGCTGCGCAGAAACGGCTGCGCAGAAACGGCTGCGCAGAAGCGGCTGCGCAGAAGCGGCTGCGCAGAAGCGGCTGCGCAGAAGCGGCTGCGCAGAAGCGGCTGCGCAGAAGCGGCTGCGCAGAAGCGGCTGCGCAGAAGCGGCTGCGCAGAAGCGGCTGCGCAGAAGCGGCTGCGCAGGAACAGCTGCGCAGAAGCGGCTGCGCAGGAACGGCTGCGCAGGAACGGCTGCGCAGGAACGGCTGCGCAGGAACGGCTGCGCAGGAACGGCTGCGCAGGAACGGCTGCGCAGGAACGGCTGCGCAGGAACGGCTGCGCAGGAACGGCTGCGCAGGAACGGCTTCGCAGGAACGGCTTCGCAGGAACGGCTGCGCAGGAACGGCTGCGCAGGAACGGCTGCGCAGGAACGGCTGCGCAGGAACGGCTGCGCAGGAACGGCTGCGCAGGAACGGCTGCGCAGGAACGGCTGCGCAGGAACGGCTGCGCAGGAACGGCTGCGCAGGAACGGCGGCGCAGAAGCGGCTGCGCAGAAGCGGCTGCGCAGAAGCGGCTGCGCAGAAGCGGCTGCGCAGAAGCGGCTGCGCAGAAGCGGCTGCGCAGAAGCGGCTGCGCAGAAGCGGCTGCGCAGAAGCGGCTGCGCAGAAGCGGCTGCGCAGAAGCGGCTGCGCAGAAGCGGCTGCGCAGAAGCGGCTGCGCAGAAGCGGCTGCGCAGAAGCGGCTGCGCAGAAGCGGCTGCGCAGAAGCGGCTGCGCAGAAGCGGCTGCGCAGAAGCGGCTGCGCAGAAGCGGCTGCGCAGAAGCGGCTGCGCAGAAGCGGCTGCGCAGAAGCGGCTGCGCAGAAGCGGCTGCGCAGAAGCGGCTGCGCAGAAGCGGCTGCGCAGAAGCGGCTGCGCAGAAGCGGCTGCGCAGAAGCGGCTGCGCAGAAGCGGCTGCGCAGAAGCGGCTGCGCAGAAACGGCTGCGCAGAAACGGCTGCGCAGAAACGGCTGCGCAGAAACGGCTGCGCAGAAACGGCTGCGCAGAAACGGCTGCGCAGAAACGGCTGCGCATGAACGGCTGCGCATGAACGGCTGCGCAGGAACGGATGCGCAGGAACGGCTGCGCAGGAACGGCTGCGCAGGAACGGCTGCGCAGGAACGGCTGCGCAGGAACGGCTGCGCAGAAACGGCTGCGCAGAAACGGCTGCGCAGAAACGGCTGCGCAGAAACGGCTGCGCAGGAACGGCTGCGCAGGAACGGCTGCGCAGGAACGGCTGCGCAGGAACGGCTGCGCAGAAACGGCTGCGCAGAAACGGCTGCGCAGTAACGGCTGCGCAGGAACGGCTGCGCAGGAACGGCTGCGCAGGAACGGCTGCGCAGGAACGGCTGCGCAGGAACGGCTGCGCAGAAGCGGCTGCGCAGAAGCGGCTGCGCAGAAGCGGCTGCGCAGAAGCGGCTGCGCAGAAGCGGCTGCGCAGAAGCGGCTGCGCAGAAGCGGCTGCGCCGAAGCGGCTGCGCCGAAGCGGCTGCGCCGAAGCGGCTGCGCCGAAGCGGCTGCGCCGAAGCGGCTGCGCAGAAGCGGCTGCGCAGAAGCGGCTGCGCAGAAGCGGCTGCGCAGAAGCGGCTGCGCAGAAGCGGCTGCGCAGAAGCGGCTGCGCAGAAGCGGCTGCGCAGAAGCGGCTGCGCAGAAGCGGCTGCGCAGAAGCGGCTGCGCAGAAGCGGCTGCGCAGAAGCGGCTGCGCAGAAGCGGCTGCGCAGAAGCGGCTGCGCAGAAGCGGCTGCGCAGAAGCGGCTGCGCATAAGCGGCTGCGCATAAGCGGCTGCGCATAAGCGGCTGCGCAGAAGCGGCTGCGCAGAAGCGGCTGCGCAGAAGCGGCTGCGCAGAAGCGGCTGCGCAGAAGCGGCTGCGCAGAAGCGGCTGCGCAGAAACGGCTGCGCAGAAACGGCTGCGCATAAACGGCTGCGCAGAAACGGCTGCGCAGAAACGGCTGCGCATAAACGGCTGCGCATAAACGGCTGCGCATGAACGGCTGCGCAGGAACGGCTGCGCATAAACGGCTGCGCAGGAACGGCTGCGCAGGAACGGCTGCGCAGGAACGGCTGCGCAGGAACGGCTGCGCAGGAACGGCTGCGCAGGAACGGCTGCGCAGGAACGGCTGCGCAGGAACGGCTGCGCAGGAACGGCTGCGCAGGAACGGCTGCGCAGTAACGGCTGCGCAGAAACGGCTGCGCAGAAACGGCTGCGCAGGAACGGCTGCGCAGGAACGGCTGCGCAGGAACGGCTGCGCAGGAACGGCTGCGCAGGAACGGCTGCGCAGGAACGGCTGCGCAGGAACGGCTGCGCAGCAACGGCTGCGCAGCAACGGCTGCGCAGCAACGGCTGCGCAGGAACGGCTGCGCAGGAACGGCTGCGCAGGAACGGCTGCGCAGGAACGGCTGCGCAGAAGCGGCTGCGCAGAAGCGGCTGCGCAGAAGCGGCTGCGCAGAAGCGGCTGCGCAGAAGCGGCTGCGCAGAAGCGGCTGCGCAGAAGCGGCTGCGCAGAAGCGGCTGCGCAGAAGCGGCTGCGCAGAAGCGGCTGCGCAGAAGCGGCTGCGCAGAAGCGGCTGCGCAGAAGCGGCTGCGCAGAAGCGGCTGCGCAGAAGCGGCTGCGCAGAAGCGGCTGCGCAGAAGCGGCTGCGCAGAAGCGGCTGCGCAGAAGCGGCTGCGCAGAAGCGGCTGCGCAGAAGCGGCTGCGCAGTAGCGGCTGCGCAGAAGCGGCTGCGCAGAAGCGGCTGCGCAGGAACGGCTGCGCAGGAACGGCTGCGCAGGAACGGCTGCGCAGGAACGGCTGCGCAGGAACGGCTGCGCAGGAACGGCTGCGCAGGAACGGCTGCGCAGGAACGGCTGCGCAGGAACGGCTGCGCAGGAACGGCTGCGCAGGAACGGCTGCGCAGGAACGGCTGCGCAGGAACGGCTGCGCAGGAACGGCTGCGCAGGAACGGCTGCGCAGGAACGGCTGCGCAGGAACGGCTGCGCAGGAACGGCTGCGCAGAAGCGGCTGCGCAGAAGCGGCTGCGCAGAAGCGGCTGCGCAGAAGCGGCTGCGCAGAAGCGGCTGCGCAGAAGCGGCTGCGCAGAAGCGGCTGCGCAGAAGCGGCTGCGCAGAAGCGGCTGCGCAGAAGCGGCTGCGCAGAAGCGGCTGCGCAGAAGCGGCTGCGCAGAAGCGGCTGCGCAGAAGCGGCTGCGCAGAAGCGGCTGCGCAGAAGCGGCTGCGCAGAAGCGGCTGCGCAGAAGCGGCTGCGCAGAAGCGGCTGCGCAGAAGCGGCTGCGCAGAAGCGGCTGCGCAGAAGCGGCTGCGCAGAAGCGGCTGCGCAGAAACGGCTGCGCAGAAACGGCTGCGCAGAAACGGCTGCGCAGAAACGGCTGCGCATAAACGGCTGCGCATAAACGGCTGCGCAGAAACGGCTGCGCATGAACGGCTGCGCAGGAACGGCTGCGCAGGAACGGATGCGCAGGAACGGATGCGCAGGAACGGCTGCGCAGGAACGGCTGCGCAGGAACGGCTGCGCAGGAACGGCTGCGCAGGAACGGCTGCGCAGGAACGGCTGCGCAGAAACGGCTGCGCAGAAACGGCTGCGCAGGAACGGCTGCGCAGGAACGGCTGCGCAGGAACGGCTGCGCAGGAACGGCTGCGCAGGAACGGCTGCGCAGGAACGGCTGCGCAGGAACGGCTGCGCAGGAACGGCTGCGCAGAAACGGCTGCGCAGTAACGGCTGCGCAGGAACGGCTGCGCAGGAACGGCTGCGCAGGAACGGCTGCGCAGGAACGGCTGCGCAGGAACGGCTGCGCAGGAACGGCTGCGCAGGAACGGCTGCGCAGGAACGGCTGCGCAGAAACGGCTGCGCAGAAACGGCTGCGCAGAAGCGGCTGCGCAGAAGCGGCTGCGCAGAAGCGGCTGCGCAGAAGCGGCTGCGCAGAAGCGGCTGCGCAGAAGCGGCTGCGCAGAAGCGGCTGCGCAGAAGCGGCTGCGCAGAAGCGGCTGCGCAGAAGCGGCTGCGCAGGAACAGCTGCGCAGAAGCGGCTGCGCAGGAACGGCTGCGCAGGAACGGCTGCGCAGGAACGGCTGCGCAGGAACGGCTGCGCAGGAACGGCTGCGCAGGAACGGCTGCGCAGGAACGGCTGCGCAGGAACGGCTGCGCAGGAACGGCTGCGCAGGAACGGCTTCGCAGGAACGGCTTCGCAGGAACGGCTGCGCAGGAACGGCTGCGCAGGAACGGCTGCGCAGGAACGGCTGCGCAGGAACGGCTGCGCAGGAACGGCTGCGCAGGAACGGCTGCGCAGGAACGGCTGCGCAGGAACGGCTGCGCAGGAACGGCTGCGCAGGAACGGCGGCGCAGAAGCGGCTGCGCAGAAGCGGCTGCGCAGAAGCGGCTGCGCAGAAGCGGCTGCGCAGAAGCGGCTGCGCAGAAGCGGCTGCGCAGAAGCGGCTGCGCAGAAGCGGCTGCGCAGAAGCGGCTGCGCAGAAGCGGCTGCGCAGAAGCGGCTGCGCAGAAGCGGCTGCGCAGAAGCGGCTGCGCAGAAGCGGCTGCGCAGAAGCGGCTGCGCAGAAGCGGCTGCGCAGAAGCGGCTGCGCAGAAGCGGCTGCGCAGAAGCGGCTGCGCAGAAGCGGCTGCGCAGAAGCGGCTGCGCAGAAGCGGCTGCGCAGAAGCGGCTGCGCAGAAGCGGCTGCGCAGAAGCGGCTGCGCAGAAGCGGCTGCGCAGAAGCGGCTGCGCAGAAGCGGCTGCGCAGAAGCGGCTGCGCAGAAGCGGCTGCGCAGAAGCGGCTGCGCAGAAACGGCTGCGCAGAAACGGCTGCGCAGAAACGGCTGCGCAGAAACGGCTGCGCAGAAACGGCTGCGCAGAAACGGCTGCGCAGAAACGGCTGCGCATGAACGGCTGCGCATGAACGGCTGCGCAGGAACGGATGCGCAGGAACGGCTGCGCAGGAACGGCTGCGCAGGAACGGCTGCGCAGGAACGGCTGCGCAGGAACGGCTGCGCAGAAACGGCTGCGCAGAAACGGCTGCGCAGAAACGGCTGCGCAGAAACGGCTGCGCAGGAACGGCTGCGCAGGAACGGCTGCGCAGGAACGGCTGCGCAGGAACGGCTGCGCAGAAACGGCTGCGCAGAAACGGCTGCGCAGTAACGGCTGCGCAGGAACGGCTGCGCAGGAACGGCTGCGCAGGAACGGCTGCGCAGGAACGGCTGCGCAGGAACGGCTGCGCAGAAGCGGCTGCGCAGAAGCGGCTGCGCAGAAGCGGCTGCGCAGAAGCGGCTGCGCAGAAGCGGCTGCGCAGAAGCGGCTGCGCAGAAGCGGCTGCGCCGAAGCGGCTGCGCCGAAGCGGCTGCGCCGAAGCGGCTGCGCCGAAGCGGCTGCGCCGAAGCGGCTGCGCCGAAGCGGCTGCGCAGAAGCGGCTGCGCAGAAGCGGCTGCGCAGAAGCGGCTGCGCAGAAGCGGCTGCGCAGAAGCGGCTGCGCAGAAGCGGCTGCGCAGAAGCGGCTGCGCAGAAGCGGCTGCGCAGAAGCGGCTGCGCAGAAGCGGCTGCGCAGAAGCGGCTGCGCAGAAGCGGCTGCGCAGAAGCGGCTGCGCAGAAGCGGCTGCGCAGAAGCGGCTGCGCAGAAGCGGCTGCGCATAAGCGGCTGCGCATAAGCGGCTGCGCATAAGCGGCTGCGCAGAAGCGGCTGCGCAGAAGCGGCTGCGCAGAAGCGGCTGCGCAGAAGCGGCTGCGCAGAAGCGGCTGCGCAGAAGCGGCTGCGCAGAAACGGCTGCGCAGAAACGGCTGCGCATAAACGGCTGCGCAGAAACGGCTGCGCAGAAACGGCTGCGCATAAACGGCTGCGCATAAACGGCTGCGCATGAACGGCTGCGCAGGAACGGCTGCGCATAAACGGCTGCGCAGGAACGGCTGCGCAGGAACGGCTGCGCAGGAACGGCTGCGCAGGAACGGCTGCGCAGGAACGGCTGCGCAGGAACGGCTGCGCAGGAACGGCTGCGCAGGAACGGCTGCGCAGGAACGGCTGCGCAGGAACGGCTGCGCAGTAACGGCTGCGCAGAAACGGCTGCGCAGAAACGGCTGCGCAGGAACGGCTGCGCAGGAACGGCTGCGCAGGAACGGCTGCGCAGGAACGGCTGCGCAGGAACGGCTGCGCAGGAACGGCTGCGCAGGAACGGCTGCGCAGCAACGGCTGCGCAGCAACGGCTGCGCAGCAACGGCTGCGCAGGAACGGCTGCGCAGGAACGGCTGCGCAGGAACGGCTGCGCAGGAACGGCTGCGCAGAAGCGGCTGCGCAGAAGCGGCTGCGCAGAAGCGGCTGCGCAGAAGCGGCTGCGCAGAAGCGGCTGCGCAGAAGCGGCTGCGCAGAAGCGGCTGCGCAGAAGCGGCTGCGCAGAAGCGGCTGCGCAGAAGCGGCTGCGCAGAAGCGGCTGCGCAGAAGCGGCTGCGCAGAAGCGGCTGCGCAGAAGCGGCTGCGCAGAAGCGGCTGCGCAGAAGCGGCTGCGCAGAAGCGGCTGCGCAGAAGCGGCTGCGCAGAAGCGGCTGCGCAGAAGCGGCTGCGCAGAAGCGGCTGCGCAGAAGCGGCTGCGCAGAAGCGGCTGCGCAGAAGCGGCTGCGCAGAAGCGGCTGCGCAGAAGCGGCTGCGCAGAAGCGGCTGCGCAGAAGCGGCTGCGCATAAACGGCTGCGCATAAACGGCTGCGCAGGAACGGCTGCGCAGGAACGGCTGCGCAGGAACGGCTGCGCAGGAACGGCTGCGCAGGAACGGCTGCGCAGGAACGGCTGCGCAGGAACGGCTGCGCAGGAACGGCTGCGCAGGAACGGCTGCGCAGGAACGGCTGCGCAGGAACGGCTGCGCAGGAACGGCTGCGCAGGAACGGCTGCGCAGGAACGGCTGCGCAGTAACGGCTGCGCAGGAACGGCTGCGCAGGAACGGCTGCGCAGGAACGGCTGCGCAGGAACGGCTGCGCAGTAACGGCTGCGCAGGAACGGCTGCGCAGGAACGGCTGCGCAGGAACGGCTGCGCAGAAACGGCTGCGCAGAAACGGCTGCGCAGAAGCGGGTGCGCAGAAGCGGGTGCGCAGAAGCGGGTGCGCAGAAGCGGGTGCGCAGAATCGGGTGCGCAGAATCGGGTGCGCAGAATCGGGTGCGCAGAATCGGGTGCGCAGAATCGGGTGCGCAGAAGCGGGTGCGCAGAAGCGGGTGCGCAGAAGCGGGTGCGCAGAAGCGGGTGCGCAGAAGCGGGTGCGCAGAAGCGGGTGCGCAGAAGCGGGTGCGCAGAAGCGGGTGCGCAGAAGCGGGTGCGCAGAAGCGGCTGCGCAGAAGCGGCTGCGCAGAAACGGCTGCGCAGAAACGGCTGCGCAGAAACGGCTGCGCAGAAACGGCTGCGCAGAAACGGCTGCGCAGAAACGGCTGCGCATAAACGGCTGCGCATAAACGGCTGCGCATAAACGGCTGCGCATAAACGGCTGCGCAGAAACGGCTGCGCAGAAACGGCTGCGCCGAAACGGCTGCGCAGAAACGGCTGCGCAGAAACGGCTGCGCAGAAACGGCTGCGCAGGAACGGCTGCGCAGGAACGGCTGCGCAGGAACGGCTGCGCAGGAACGGCTGCGCAGGAACGGCTGCGCAGGAACGGCTGCGCAGGAACGGCTGCGCAGGAACGGCTGCGCAGGAACGGCTGCGCAGGAACGGCAGCGCAGAAGCGGCTGCGCAGAAGCGGCTGCGCAGAAACGGCTGCGCAGAAACGGCAGCGCAGAAACGGCTGCGCAGAAGCGGCTGCGCAGAAACGGCTGCGCAGAAACGGCTGCGCAGAAGCGGCTGCGCAGAAGCGGCTGCGCAGAAGCGGCTGCGCAGAAGCGGCTGCGCAGAAGCGGCTGCGCAGAAGCGGCTGCGCAGGAACGGCTGCGCAGGAACGGCTGCGCAGGAACGGCTGCGCAGGAACGGCTTCGCAGAAACGGCTGCGCAGAAGCGGCTGCGCAGAAACGGCTGCGCAGAAACGGCTGCGCAGAAGCGGCTGCGCAGAAACGGCTGCGCAGAAACGGCTGCGCATAAACGGCTGCGCATAAACGGCTGCGCAGAAGCGGCTGCGCAGAAGCGGCTGCGCATGAACGGCTGCGCATGAACGGCTGCGCAGAAACGGCTGCGCAGAAACGGCTGCGCAGGAACGGCTGCGCAGGAACGGCTGCGCAGGAACGGCTGCGCAGGAACGGCTGCGCAGGAACGGCTGCGCAGGAACGGCTGCGCAGGAACGGCTGCGCAGGAACGGCTGCGCAGGAACGGCTGCGCAGGAACGGCTGCGCAGAAGCGGCTGCGCAGAAGCGGCTGCGCAGAAACGGCTGCGCAGAAACGGCAGCGCAGAAACGGCTGCGCAGAAGCGGCTGCGCAGAAACGGCTGCGCAGAAACGGCTGCGCAGAAGCGGCTGCGCAGAAGCGGCTGCGCAGAAGCGGCTGCGCAGAAGCGGCTGCGCAGAAGCGGCTGCGCAGAAGCGGCTGCGCAGAAGCGGCTGCGCAGAAACGGCTGCGCAGGAACGGCTGCGCAGGAACGGCTGAGCAGGAACGGCTTCGCAGAAACGGCTGCGCAGAAGCGGCTGCGCAGAAACGGCTGCGCAGAAACGGCTGCGCAGAAGCGGCTGCGCAGAAGCGGCTGCGCAGAAGCGGCTGCGCAGAAGCGGCTGCGCAGAGGCGGCTGCGCAGAGGCGGCTGCGCAGAAGCGGCTGCGCGGAAGCGGCTGCGCGGAAGCGGCTGCGCGGAAGCGGCTGCGCGGAAGCGGCTGCGCGGAAACGGCTGCGCGGAAACGGCTGCGCGGAAACGTCTGCGCGGAAACGGCTGCGCGGAAACGGCTGCGCATAAACGGCTGCGCATAAACGGCTGCGCATAAACGGCTGCGCAGGAACGGCTGCGCAGGAACGGCTGCGCAGGAACGGCTGCGCAGGAACGGCTGCGCAGGAACGGCTGCGCAGGAACGGCTGCGCAGGAACGGCTGCGCAGGAACGGCTGCGCAGGAACGGCTGCGCAGGAACGGCTGCGCAGGAACGGCTGCGCAGGAACGGCTGCGCAGGAACGGCTGCGCAGGAACGGCTGCGCAGGAACGGCTGCGCAGGAACGGCTGCGCAGGAACGGCTGCGCAGGAACGGCTGCGCAGGAACGGCTGCGCAGGAACGGCTGCGCAGGAACGGCTGCGCAGGAACGGCTGCGCAGGAACGGCTGCGCAGGAACGGCTGCGCAGGAACGGCTGCGCAGGAACGGCTGCGCAGGAACGGCTGCGCAGGAACGGCTGCGCAGGAACGGCTGCGCAGGAACGGCTGCGCAGAAACGGCTGCGCAGAAACGGCTGCGCAGTAACGGCTGCGCAGAAACGGCTGCGCAGAAACGGCTGCGCAGGAACGGCTGCGCAGGAACGGCTGCGCAGGAACGGCTGCGCAGGAACGGCTGCGCAGAAACGGCTGCGCAGGAGCGGCTGCGCAGGAGCGGCTGCGCAGGAGCGGCTGCGCAGGAGCGGCTGCGCAGGAGCGGCTGCGCAGGAGCGGCTGCGCAGAAACGGCTGCGCAGGAGCGGCTGCGCCGGAGCGGCTGCGCAGGAGCGGCTGCGCAGGAGCGGCTGCGCAGGAGCGGCTGCGCAGAAGCGGCTGCGCAGAAGCGGCTGCGCAGAAGCGGCTGCGCAGAAGCGGCTGCGCAGAAGCGGCTGCGCAGAAGCGGCTGCGCAGAAGCGGCTGCGCAGAAGCGGCTGCGCAGAAGCGGCTGCGCAGAAGCGGCTGCGCAGAAGCGGCTGCGCAGGAACGGCTGCGCAGGAACGGCTGCGCAGGAACGGCTGCGCAGAAACGGCTGCGCAGAAACGGCTGCGCAGAAACGGCTGCGCAGGAACGGCTGCGCAGGAACGGCTGCGCAGGAACGGCTGCGCAGGAACGGCTGCGCAGGAACGGCTGCGCAGGAACGGCTGCGCAGTAACGGCTGCGCAGGAACGGCTGCGCAGGAACGGCTGCGCAGGAACGGCTGCGCAGGAACGGCTGCGCAGGAACGGCTGCGCAGAAGCGGCTGCGCAGAAGCGGCTGCGCAGAAGCGGCTGCGCAGAAGCGGCTGCGCAGAAGCGGCTGCGCAGAAGCGGCTGCGCAGAAGCGGCTGCGCAGAAGCGGCTGCGCAGAAGCGGCTGCGCAGAAGCGGCTGCGCAGAAGCGGCTGCGCAGAAGCGGCTGCGCAGAAGCGGCTGCGCAGAAGCGGCTGCGCAGAAGCGGCTGCGCAGAAGCGGCTGCGCAGAAGCGGCTGCGCAGAAGCGGCTGCGCAGAAGCGGCTGCGCAGAAGCGGCTGCGCAGAAGCGGCTGCGCAGAAGCGGCTGCGCAGAAGCGGCTGCGCAGAAGCGGCTGCGCAGAAGCGGCTGCGCATAAGCGGCTGCGCATAAGCGGCTGCGCATAAGCGGCTGCGCATAAGCGGCTGCGCATAAGCGGCTGCGCAGAAGCGGCTGCGCAGAAGCGGCTGCGCAGAAGCGGCTGCGCAGAAGCGGCTGCGCAGAAGCGGCTGCGCAGAAGCGGCTGCGCAGAAACGGATGCGCAGAAACGGCTGCGCAGAAACGGCTGCGCAGAAACGGCTGCGCAGAAACGGCTGCGCAGAAACGGCTGCGCATAAACGGCTGCGCATAAACGGCTGCGCATAAACGGCTGCGCAGGAACGGCTGCGCAGGAACGGCTGCGCAGGAACGGCTGCGCAGGAACGGCTGCGCAGGAACGGCTGCGCAGGAACGGCTGCGCAGGAACGGCTGCGCAGGAACGGCTGCGCAGGAACGGCTGCGCAGGAACGGCTGCGCACGAACGGCTGCGCAGGAACGGCTGCGCAGGAACGGCTGCGCAGGAACGGCTGCGCAGGAACGGCTGCGCAGGAACGGCTGCGCAGGAACTGCTGCGCAGGAACGGCTGCGCAGGAACGGCTGCGCAGGAACGGCTGCGCAGGAACGGCTGCGCAGTAACGGCTGCGCAGTAACGGCTGCGCAGTAACGGCTGCGCAGGAACGGCTGCGCAGGAACGGCTGCGCAGGAACGGCTGCGCAGGAACGGCTGCGCAGAAGCGGCTGCGCAGAAGCGGCTGCGCAGAAGCGGCTGCGCAGAAGCGGCTGCGCAGAAGCGGCTGCGCAGAAGCGGCTGCGCCGAAGCGGCTGCGCCGAAGCGGCTGCGCAGAAGCGGCTGCGCAGAAGCGGCTGCGCAGAAGCGGCTGCGCAGAAGCGGCTGCGCAGAAGCGGCTGCGCAGAAGCGGCTGCGCAGAAGCGGCTGCGCAGAAGCGGCTGCGCAGAAGCGGCTGCGCAGAAGCGGCTGCGCAGAAGCGGCTGCGCAGAAGCGGCTGCGCAGAAGCGGCTGCGCAGAAGCGGCTGCGCAGAAGCGGCTGCGCAGAAGCGGCTGCGCAGAAGCGGCTGCGCAGAAGCGGCTGCGCAGAAGCGGCTGCGCAGAAGCGGCTGCGCAGAAGCGGCTGCGCAGAAGCGGCTGCGCAGAAGCGGCTGCGCATAAGCGGCTGCGCATAAGCGGCTGCGCATAAGCGGCTGCGCATAAGCGGCTGCGCATAAGCGGCTGCGCAGAAGCGGCTGCGCAGAAGCGGCTGCGCAGAAGCGGCTGCGCAGAAGCGGCTGCGCAGAAACGGCTGCGCAGAAACGGCTGCGCATAAACGGCTGCGCAGGAACGGCTGCGCAGGAACGGCTGCGCAGGAACGGCTGCGCAGGAACGGCTGCGCAGGAACGGCTGCGCAGGAACGGCTGCGCAGGAACGGCTGCGCAGGAACGGCTGCGCAGGAACGGCTGCGCAGGAACGGCTGCGCACGAACGGCTGCGCAGGAACGGCTGCGCAGGAACGGCTGCGCAGGAACGGCTGCGCAGGAACGGCTGCGCAGGAACTGCTGCGCAGGAACGGCTGCGCAGTAACGGCTGCGCAGTAACGGCTGCGCAGTAACGGCTGCGCAGTAACGGCTGCGCAGGAACGGCTGCGCAGGAACGGCTGCGCAGGAACGGCTGCGCAGGAACGGCTGCGCAGAAGCGGCTGCGCAGAAGCGGCTGCGCAGAAGCGGCTGCGCAGAAGCGGCTGCGCAGAAGCGGCTGCGCAGAAGCGGCTGCGCAGAAGCGGCTGCGCAGAAGCGGCTGCGCAGAAGCGGCTGCGCAGAAGCGGCTGCGCAGAAGCGGCTGCGCAGAAGCGGCTGCGCAGAAGCGGCTGCGCAGAAGCGGCTGCGCAGAAGCGGCTGCGCAGAAGCGGCTGCGCAGAAGCGGCTGCGCAGAAGCGGCTGCGCAGAAGCGGCTGCGCAGAAGCGGCTGCGCAGAAGCGGCTGCGCAGAAGCGGCTGCGCAGAAGCGGCTGCGCAGAAGCGGCTGCGCAGAAGCGGCTGCGCAGAAGCGGCTGCGCAGAAGCGGCTGCGCAGAAGCGGCTGCGCAGAAGCGGCTGCGCAGAAACGGCTAGGCAGAAACGGCTGCGCAGAAACGGCTGCGCAGAAACGGCTGCGCAGAAACGGCTGCGCAGAAACGGCTGCGCAGAAACGGCTGCGCAGAAACGGCTGCGCATAAACGGCTGCGCATAAACGGCTGCGCAGGAACGGCTGCGCAGGAACGGCTGCGCAGGAACGGCTGCGCAGGAACGGCTGCGCAGGAACGGCTGCGCAGGAACGGCTGCTCAGGAAGGCTGCGCACGAACGGCTGCGCAGGAACGGCTGCGCAGGAACGGCTGCGCAGGAACGGCTGCGCAGGAACGGCTGCGCAGGAACGGCTGCGCAGGAACGGCTGCGCAGGAACTGCTGCGCAGGAACGGCTGCGCAGGAACGGCTGCGCAGGAACGGCTGCGCAGGAACGGCTGCGCAGGAACGGCTGCGCAGGAACGGCTGCGCAGTAACGGCTGCGCAGTAACGGCTGCGCAGTAACGGCTGCGCAGGAACGGCTGCGCAGGAACGGCTGCGCAGAAGCGGCTGCGCAGAAGCGGCTGCGCAGAAGCGGCTGCGCAGAAGCGGCTGCGCAGAAGCGGCTGCGCAGAAGCGGCTGCGCAGAAGCGGCTGCGCCGGAGCGGCTGCGCCGGAGCGGCTGCGCCGGAGCGGCTGCGCCGGAGCGGCTGCGCCGGAGCGGCTGCGCCGGAGCGGCTGCGCCGGAGCGGCTGCGCCGGAGCGGCTGCGCCGGAGCGGCTGCGCCGGAGCGGCTGCGCCGGAGCGGCTGCGCCGGAGCGGCTGCGCCGGAGCGGCTGCGCAGAAGCGGCTGCGCAGAAGCGGCTGCGCAGAAGCGGCTGCGCAGAAGCGGCTGCGCAGAAGCGGCTGCGCAGAAGCGGCTGCGCAGAAGCGGCTGCGCAGAAGCGGCTGCGCAGAAGCGGCTGCGCAGAAGCGGCTGCGCAGAAGCGGCTGCGCAGAAGCGGCTGCGCAGAAGCGGCTGCGCAGAAGCGGCTGCGCAGAAACGGCTAGGCAGAAACGGCTGCGCAGAAACGGCTGCGCAGAAACGGCTGCGCAGAAACGGCTGCGCATAAACGGCTGCGCATAAACGGCTGCGCATAAACGGCTGCGCAGGAACGGCTGCGCAGGAACGGCTGCGCAGGAACGGCTGCGCAGGAACGGCTGCGCAGGAACGGCTGCGCAGGAACGGCTGCGCAGGAACGGCTGCGCAGGAACGGCTGCGCAGGAACGGCTGCGCAGGAACGGCTGCGCAGGAACGGCTGCGCAGGAACGGCTGCGCAGGAACGGCTGCGCAGTAACGGCTGCGCAGTAACGGCTGCGCAGTAACGGCTGCGCAGTAACGGCTGCGCAGTAACGGCTGCGCAGTAACGGCTGCGCAGTAACGGCTGCGCAGGAACGGCTGCGCAGGAACGGCTGCGCAGAAGCGGCTGCGCAGAAGCGGCTGCGCAGAAGCGGCTGCGCAGAAGCGGCTGCGCAGAAGCGGCTGCGCAGAAGCGGCTGCGCAGAAGCGGCTGCGCAGAAGCGGCTGCGCCGAAGCGGCTGCGCAGAAGCGGCTGCGCAGAAGCGGCTGCGCAGAAGCGGCTGCGCAGAAGCGGCTGCGCAGAAGCGGCTGCGCAGAAGCGGCTGCGCAGAAGCGGCTGCGCAGAAGCGGCTGCGCAGAAGCGGCTGCGCAGAAGCGGCTGCGCAGAAGCGGCTGCGCAGAAGCGGCTGCGCAGAAGCGGCTGCGCAGAAGCGGCTGCGCAGAAGCGGCTGCGCAGAAGCGGCTGCGCAGAAGCGGCTGCGCAGAAGCGGCTGCGCAGAAGCGGCTGCGCAGAAGCGGCTGCGCAGAAGCGGCTGCGCAGAAGCGGCTGCGCAGAAGCGGCTGCGCAGAAGCGGCTGCGCAGAAGCGGCTGCGCAGAAACGGCTGCGCAGCAACGGCTGCGCAGCAACGGCTGCGCAGAAACGGCTAGGCAGAAACGGCTGCGCAGAAACGGCTGCGCATAAACGGCTGCGCAGAAACGGCTGCGCAGAAACGGCTGCGCATAAACGGCTGCGCATAAACGGCTGCGCATGAACGGCTGCGCAGGAACGGCTGCGCAGGAACGGCTGCGCAGGAACGGCTGCGCAGGAACGGCTGCGCAGGAACGGCTGCGCAGGAACGGCTGCGCAGGAACGGCTGCGCAGGAACGGCTGCGCAGGAACGGCTGCGCAGGAACGGCTGCGCAGGAACGGCTGCGCAGGAACGGCTGCGCAGGAACGGCTGCTCAGTAACGGCTGCGCAGTAACGGCTGCCCAGGAACGGCTGCGCAGGAACGGCTGCGCAGGAACGGCTGCGCAGGAACGGCTGCGCAGGAACGGCTGCGCAGGAACGGCTGCGCAGAAGCGGCTGCGCAGAAGCGGCTGCGCAGAAGCGGCTGCGCAGAAGCGGCTGCGCAGAAGCGGCTGCGCAGAAGCGGCTGCGCAGAAGCGGCTGCGCAGAAGCGGCTGCGCAGAAGCGGCTGCGCCGAAGCGGCTGCGCCGAAGCGGCTGCGCCGAAGCGGCTGCGCCGAAGCGGCTGCGCCGAAGCGGCTGCGCCGAAGCGGCTGCGCCGAAGCGGCTGCGCCGAAGCGGCTGCGCCGAAGCGGCTGCGCAGAAGCGGCTGCGCAGAAGCGGCTGCGCAGAAGCGGCTGCGCAGAAGCGGCTGCGCAGAAGCGGCTGCGCAGAAGCGGCTGCGCAGAAGCGGCTGCGCAGAAGCGGCTGCGCAGAAGCGGCTGCGCAGAAGCGGCTGCGCAGAAGCGGCTGCGCAGAAGCGGCTGCGCAGAAGCGGCTGCGCAGAAGCGGCTGCGCAGAAGCGGCTGCGCAGAAGCGGCTGCGCAGAAGCGGCTGCGCAGAAGCGGCTGCGCAGAAGCGGCTGCGCAGAAGCGGCTGCGCAGAAGCGGCTGCGCAGAAGCGGCTGCGCAGAAGCGGCTGCGCAGAAGCGGCTGCGCAGAAGCGGCTGCGCAGAAGCGGCTGCGCAGAAGCGGCTGCGCAGAAACGGCTGCGCATAAACGGCTGCGCATAAACGGCTGCGCATAAACGGCTGCGCATAAACGGCTGCGCAGAAGCGGCTGCGCAGAAGCGGCTGCGCAGAAGCGGCTGCGCAGAAGCGGCTGCGCAGAAGCGGCTGCGCAGGAAAAGCTGCGCAGAAGCGGCTGCGCAGAAGCGGCTGCGCAGGAACAGCTGCGCAGGAACGGCTGCGCAGGAACGGCTGCGCAGGAACGGCTGCGCAGGAACGGCTGCGCAGGAACGGCTGCGCAGGAACGGCTGCGCAGGAACGGCTGCGCAGGAACGGCTGCGCAGGAACGGCTGCGCAGAAACGGCTGCGCAGTAACGGCTGCGCAGGAACGGCTGCGCAGGAACGGCTGCGCAGGAACGGCTGCGCAGGAACGGCTGCGCAGGAACGGCTGCGCAGGAACGGCTGCGCAGGAACGGCTGCGCAGGAACGGCTGCGCAGGAACGGCTGCGCAGGAACGGCTGCGCAGGAACGGCTGCGCAGGAACGGCTGCGCAGGAACGGCTGCGCAGGAACGGCTGCGCAGAAGCGGCTGCGCAGAAGCGGCTGCGCAGAAGCGGCTGCGCAGAAGCGGCTGCGCAGAAGCGGCTGCGCAGAAGCGGCTGCGCAGAAGCGGCTGCGCAGAAGCGGCTGCGCAGAAGCGGCTGCGCAGAAGCGGCTGCGCAGAAGCGGCTGCGCAGAAGCGGCTGCGCAGAAGCGGCTGCGCAGAAGCGGCTGCGCAGAAGCGGCTGCGCAGAAGCGGCTGCGCAGAAGCGGCTGCGCAGAAGCGGCTGCGCAGAAGCGGCTGCGCAGAAGCGGCTGCGCAGAAGCGGCTGCGCAGAAGCGGCTGCGCAGAAGCGGCTGCGCAGAAGCGGCTGCGCAGAAGCGGCTGCGCAGAAGCGGCTGCGCAGAAGCGGCTGCGCAGAAACGGCTGCGCAGAAACGGCTGCGCAGAAACGGCTGCGCAGAAACGGCTGCGCAGAAACGGCTGCGCAGAAACGGCTGCGCAGAAGCGGCTGCGCAGAAACGGCTGCGCATAAACGGCTGCGCATAAACGGCTGCGCAGAAACGGCTGCGCAGAAACGGCTGCGCAGAAACGGCTGCGCATGAACGGCTGCGCAGGAACGGCTGCGCAGGAACGGCTGCGCAGGAACGGCTGCGCAGGAACGGCTGCGCAGGAACGGCTGCGCAGGAACGGCTGCGCAGGAACGGCTGCGCAGGAACGGCTGCGCAGGAACGGCTGCGCAGGAACGGCTGCGCAGAAACGGCTGCGCAGAAACGGCTGCGCAGGAACGGCTGCGCAGGAACGGCTGCGCAGGAACGGCTGCGCAGGAACGGCTGCGCAGGAACGGCTGCGCAGGAACGGCTGCGCAGGAACGGCTGCGCAGGAACGGCTGCGCAGGAACGGCTGCGCAGAAACGGCTGCGCAGAAACGGCTGCGCAGTAACGGCTGCGCAGGAACGGCTGCGCAGGAACGGCTGCGCAGGAACGGCTGCGCAGGAACGGCTGCGCAGGAACGGCTGCGCAGGAACGGCTGCGCAGAAACGGCTGCGCAGAAACGGCTTCGCAGAAACGGCTGCGCAGAAGCGGCTGCGCAGAAGCGGCTGCGCAGAAGCGGCTGCGCAGAAGCGGCTGCGCAGAAGCGGCTGCGCAGAAGCGGCTGCGCAGAAGCGGCTGCGCAGAAGCGGCTGCGCAGAAGCGGCTGCGCAGAAGCGGCTGCGCAGAAGCGGCTGCGCAGAAGCGGCTGCGCAGAAGCGGCTGCGCAGAAGCGGCTGCGCTGAAGCGGCTGCGCGGAAGCGGCTGCGCGGAAACGGCTGCGCGGAAACGGCTGCGCGGAAACGGCTGCGCGGAAACGGCTGCGCGGAAACGGCTAGGCAGAAACGGCTGCGCAGAAACGGCTGCGCAGAAACGGCTGCGCATAAACGGCTGCGCATAAACGGCTGCGCATAAACGGCTGCGCAGAAGCGGCTGCGCAGAAGCGGCTGCGCAGAAGCGGCTGCGCAGGAACAGCTGCGCAGGAACAGCTGCGCAGGAACAGCTGCGCAGGAACAGCTGCGCAGGAACAGCTGCGCAGGAACAGCTGCGCAGGAACAGCTGCGCAGGAACAGCTGCGCAGGAACAGCTGCGCAGGAACAGCTGCGCAGGAACAGCTGCGCAGGAACAGCTGCGCAGGAACAGCTGCGCAGGAACAGCTGCGCAGGAACAGCTGCGCAGGAACAGCTGCGCAGGAACAGCTGCGCAGGAACAGCTGCGCAGGAACAGCTGCGCAGGAACAGCTGCGCAGGAACAGCTGCGCAGGAGCAGCTGCGCAGAAGCAGCTGCGCAGGAACAGCTGCGCAGGAACAGCTGCGCAGGAACAGCTGCGCAGGAACAGCTGCGCAGGAACAGCTGCGCAGGAACAGCTGCGCAGGAACAGCTGCGCAGGAACAGCTGCGCAGGAACAGCTGCGCAGGAACAGCTGCGCAGGAAGAGCTGCGCAGGAACGGCTGCGCAGGAACGGCTGCGCAGGAACGGCTGCGCAGGAACGGCTGCGCAGGAACGGCTGCGCAGAAACGGCTGCGCAGAAACGGCTGCGCAGGAACGGCTGCGCAGGAACGGCTGCGCAGGAACGGCTGCGCAGGAACGGCTGCGCAGGAACGGCTTCGCAGGAACGGCTGCGCAGGAACGGCTGCGCAGGAACGGCTGCGCAGGAACGGCTGCGCAGGAACGGCTGCGCAGGAACGGCTGCGCAGGAACGGCTGCGCAGGAACGGCTGCGCAGGAACGGCTGCGCAGAAACGGCTGCGCAGAAACGGCTGCGCAGTAACGGCTGCGCAGAAACGGCTGCGCAGGAACGGCTGCGCAGGAACGGCTGCGCAGAAACGGCTGCGCAGAAGCGGCTGCGCAGAAGCGGCTGCGCAGAAGCGGCTGCGCAGAAGCGGCTGCGCAGAAGCGGCTGCGCAGAAGCGGCTGCGCAGAAGCGGCTGCGCAGAAGCGGCTGCGCAGAAGCGGCTGCGCAGAAGCGGCTGCGCAGAAGCGGCTGCGCAGAAGCGGCTGCGCAGAAGCGGCTGCGCAGAAGCGGCTGCGCAGAAGCGGCTGCGCAGAAGCGGCTGCGCAGAAGCGGCTGCGCAGAAGCGGCTGCGCAGAAGCGGCTGCGCAGAAGCGGCTGCGCAGAAGCGGCTGCGCAGAAGCGGCTGCGCAGAAGCGGCTGCGCAGAAGCGGCTGCGCAGAAGCGGCTGCGCAGAAGCGGCTGCGCAGAAGCGGCTGCGCAGAAGCGGCTGCGCAGAAGCGGCTGCGCAGAAGCGGCTGCGCAGAAGCGGCTGCGCAGAAACGGCTGCGCAGAAACGGCTGCGCAGAAGCGGCTGCGCAGAAGCGGCTGCGCAGAAGCGGCTGCGCAGATACGGCTGCGCAGAAACGGCTGCGCAGAAACGGCTGCGCAGAAGCGGCTGCGCGGAAGCGGCTGCGCGGAAGCGGCTGCGCGGAAGCGGCTGCGCGGAAACGGCTGCGCGGAAACGGCTGCGCGGAAACGGCTGCGCGGAAACGGCTGCGCGGAAGCGGCTGCGCGGAAGCGGCTGCGCGGAAGCGGCTGCGCGGAAGCGGCTGCGCGGAAGCGGCTGCGCGGAAGCGGCTGCGCGGAAGCGGCTGCGCGGAAGCGGCTGCGCGGAAGCGGCTGCGCAGAAGCGGCTGCGCAGAAGCGGCTGCGCAGAAGCGGCTGCGCAGAAGCGGCTGCGCAGAAGCGGCTGCGCAGAAGCGGCTGCGCAATAGCGGCTGCGCAGAAGCGGCTGCGCAGAAGCGGCTGCGCAGAAGCGGCTGCGCAGAAGCGGCTGCGCAGAAGCGGCTGCGCAGAAACGGCTGCGCAGAAACGGCTGCGCGGAAACGGCTGCGCGGAAACGGCTGCGCGGAAACGGCTGCGCTGAAACGGCTGCGCAGAAGCGGCTGCGCAGAAGCGGCTGCGCAGTAGCGGCTGCGCAGAAGCGGCTGCGCAGAAGCGGCTGCGCAGAAACAGCTGCGCAGAAGCGGCTGCGCAGAAGCGGCTGCGCAGAAGCGGCTGCGCAGAAGCGGCTGCGCAGAAGCGGCTGCGCAGAAGCGGCTGCGCAGAAGCGGCTGCGCAGAAGCGGCTGCGCAGAAGCGTCTGCGCAGAAGCGTCTGCGCAGTAGCGGCTGCGCAGTAGCGGCTGCGCTGAAGCGGCTGCGCAGAAGCGGCTGCGCAGAAGCGGCTGCGCAGAAGCGGCTGCGCAGAAACGGCTGCGCAGAAACGGCTGCGCAGAAACGGCTGCGCAGAAACGGCTGCGCAGGAACGGCTGCGCAGGAACGGCTGCGCAGGAACGGCTGCGCAGGAACGGCTGCGCAGGAACGGCTGCGCAGGAACGGCTGCGCAGGAACGGCTGCGCAGGAACGGCTGCGCAGAAGCGGCTGCGCAGAAGCGGCTGCGCAGAAGCGGCTGCGCAGAAGCGGCTGCGCAGAAGCGGCTGCGCAGAAGCGGCTGCGCAGAAGCGGCTGCGCAGAAGCGGCTGCGCAGAAGCGGCTGCGCAGAAGCGGCTGCGCAGAAGCGGCTGCGCAGAAGCGGCTGCGCAGAAGCGGCTGCGCAGAAGCGGCTGCGCAGAAGCGGCTGCGCAGAAGCGGCTGCGCAGAAACGGCTGCGCAGAAACGGCTGCGCAGAAACGGCTGCGCAGAAACGGCTGCGCAGAAACGGCTGCGCAGAAACGGCTGCGCAGAAGCGGCTGCGCAGAAGCGGCTGCGCAGAAGCGGCTGCGCAGAAGCGGCTGCGCAGAAGCGGCTGCGCAGAAGCGGCTGCGCAGAAGCGGCTGCGCAGAAGCGGCTGCGCAGAAGCGGCTGCGCAGAAGCGGCTGCGCAGAAACGGCTGCGCAGAAACGGCTGCGCAGAAACGGCTGCGCAGAAACGGCTGCGCAGAAACGGCTGCGCAGAAACGGCTGCGCAGAAACGGCTGCGCAGAAACGGCTGCGCAGAAACGGCTGCGCAGAAACGGCTGCGCAGGAACGGCTGCGCAGGAGCGGCTGCGCAGGAGCGGCTGCGCAGGAGCGGCTGCGCAGGAGCGGCTGCGCAGGAGCGGCTGCGCAGGAGCGGCTGCGCAGAAGCGGCTGCGCAGAAGCGGCTGCGCAGAAGCGGCTGCGCAGAAGCGGCTGCGCAGAAGCGGCTGCGCAGAAGCGTCTGCGCAGTAGCGTCTGCGCAGTAGCGGCTGCGCAGTAGCGGCTGCGCTGAAGCGGCTGCGCAGAAGCGGCTGCGCAGAAGCGGCTGCGCAGAAGCGGCTGCGCAGAAGCGGCTGCGCAGAAACGGCTGCGCAGAAACGGCTGCGCAGAAACGGCTGCGCAGGAACGGCTGCGCAGGAACGGCTGCGCAGGAACGGCTGCGCAGGAACGGCTGCGCAGGAACGGCTGCGCAGGAACGGCTGCGCAGGAACGGCTGCGCAGAAGCGGCTGCGCAGAAGCGGCTGCGCAGAAGCGGCTGCGCAGAAGCGGCTGCGCAGAAGCGGCTGCGCAGAAGCGGCTGCGCAGAAGCGGCTGCGCAGAAGCGGCTGCGCAGAAGCGGCTGCGCAGAAGCGGCTGCGCAGAAGCGGCTGCGCAGAAGCGGCTGCGCAGAAACGGCTGCGCAGAAACGGCTGCGCAGAAACGGCTGCGCAGGAACGGCTGCGCAGGAACGGCTGCGCAGGAACGGCTGCGCAGGAACGGCTGCGCAGGAACGGCTGCGCAGAAACGGCTGCGCAGAAACGGCTGCGCAGAAACGGCTGCGCAGAAACGGCTGCGCAGAAACGGCTGCGCAGAAACGGCTGCGCAGAAACGGCTGCGCAGAAACGGCTGCGCAGAAACGGCTGCGCAGAAACGGCTGCGCAGAAACGGCTGCGCAGAAACGGCTGCGCAGAAACGGCTGCGCAGAAGCCGCTGCGCAGAAGCAGCTGCGCAGAAGCAGCTGCGCAGAAGCAGCTGCGCAGATACGGCTGCGCAGAAGCAGCTGCGCAGAAGCAGCTGCGCAGAAGCAGCTGCGCAGATACGGCTGCGCAGATACGGCTGCGCAGAAACGGCTGCGCAGAAACGGCTGCGCAGAAACGGCTGCGCAGAAACGGCTGCGCAGAAACGGCTGCGCCGAAACGGCTGCGCCGAAACGGCTGCGCAGAAACGGCTGCGCAGAAACGGCTGCGCAGAAACGGCTGCGCAGAAACGGCTGCGCAGAAACGGCTGCGCAGAAGCCGCTGCGCAGAAGCAGCTGCGCAGAAGCAGCTGCGCAGAAGCAGCTGCGCAGATACGGCTGCGCAGAAGCGGCTGCGCAGAAGCGGCTGCGCAGAAACAGCTGCGCAGAAGCGGCTGCGCAGAAGCGGCTGCGCAGAAGCGGCTGCGCAGAAGCGGCTGCGCAGAAGCGGCTGCGCAGAAACAGCTGCGCAGAAGCGGCTGCGCAGAAGCGGCTGCGCAGAAGCGGCTGCGCAGAAGCGGCTGCGCAGAAGCGGCTGCGCAGAAGCGGCTGCGCAGAAGCGGCTGCGCAGAAGCGGCTGCGCAGAAGCGTCTGCGCAGAAGCGTCTGCGCAGTAGCGGCTGCGCAGTAGCGGCTGCGCTGAAGCGGCTGCGCAGAAGCGGCTGCGCAGAAGCGGCTGCGCAGAAGCGGCTGCGCAGAAACGGCTGCGCAGAAACGGCTGCGCAGAAACGGCTGCGCAGAAACGGCTGCGCAGGAACGGCTGCGCAGGAACGGCTGCGCAGGAACGGCTGCGCAGGAACGGCTGCGCAGGAACGGCTGCGCAGGAACGGCTGCGCAGGAACGGCTGCGCAGGAACGGCTGCGCAGAAGCGGCTGCGCAGAAGCGGCTGCGCAGAAGCGGCTGCGCAGAAGCGGCTGCGCAGAAGCGGCTGCGCAGAAGCGGCTGCGCAGAAGCGGCTGCGCAGAAGCGGCTGCGCAGAAGCGGCTGCGCAGAAGCGGCTGCGCAGAAGCGGCTGCGCAGAAGCGGCTGCGCAGAAGCGGCTGCGCAGAAGCGGCTGCGCAGAAGCGGCTGCGCAGAAGCGGCTGCGCAGAAGCGGCTGCGCAGAAACGGCTGCGCAGAAACGGCTGCGCAGAAACGGCTGCGCAGAAACGGCTGCGCAGAAACGGCTGCGCAGAAACGGCTGCGCAGAAGCGGCTGCGCAGAAGCGGCTGCGCAGAAGCGGCTGCGCAGAAGCGGCTGCGCAGAAGCGGCTGCGCAGAAGCGGCTGCGCAGAAGCGGCTGCGCAGAAGCGGCTGCGCAGAAGCGGCTGCGCAGAAGCGGCTGCGCAGAAACGGCTGCGCAGAAACGGCTGCGCAGAAACGGCTGCGCAGAAACGGCTGCGCAGAAACGGCTGCGCAGAAACGGCTGCGCAGAAACGGCTGCGCAGAAACGGCTGCGCAGAAACGGCTGCGCAGAAACGGCTGCGCAGGAACGGCTGCGCAGGAGCGGCTGCGCAGGAGCGGCTGCGCAGGAGCGGCTGCGCAGGAGCGGCTGCGCAGGAGCGGCTGCGCAGGAGCGGCTGCGCAGAAGCGGCTGCGCAGAAGCGGCTGCGCAGAAGCGGCTGCGCAGAAGCGGCTGCGCAGAAGCGGCTGCGCAGAAGCGTCTGCGCAGTAGCGTCTGCGCAGTAGCGGCTGCGCAGTAGCGGCTGCGCTGAAGCGGCTGCGCAGAAGCGGCTGCGCAGAAGCGGCTGCGCAGAAGCGGCTGCGCAGAAGCGGCTGCGCAGAAACGGCTGCGCAGAAACGGCTGCGCAGAAACGGCTGCGCAGGAACGGCTGCGCAGGAACGGCTGCGCAGGAACGGCTGCGCAGGAACGGCTGCGCAGGAACGGCTGCGCAGGAACGGCTGCGCAGGAACGGCTGCGCAGAAGCGGCTGCGCAGAAGCGGCTGCGCAGAAGCGGCTGCGCAGAAGCGGCTGCGCAGAAGCGGCTGCGCAGAAGCGGCTGCGCAGAAGCGGCTGCGCAGAAGCGGCTGCGCAGAAGCGGCTGCGCAGAAGCGGCTGCGCAGAAGCGGCTGCGCAGAAGCGGCTGCGCAGAAACGGCTGCGCAGAAACGGCTGCGCAGAAACGGCTGCGCAGGAACGGCTGCGCAGGAACGGCTGCGCAGGAACGGCTGCGCAGGAACGGCTGCGCAGGAACGGCTGCGCAGAAACGGCTGCGCAGAAACGGCTGCGCAGAAACGGCTGCGCAGAAACGGCTGCGCAGAAACGGCTGCGCAGAAACGGCTGCGCAGAAACGGCTGCGCAGAAACGGCTGCGCAGAAACGGCTGCGCAGAAACGGCTGCGCAGAAACGGCTGCGCAGAAACGGCTGCGCAGAAACGGCTGCGCAGAAACGGCTGCGCAGAAACGGCTGCGCAGAAACGGCTGCGCAGAAGCCGCTGCGCAGAAGCAGCTGCGCAGAAGCAGCTGCGCAGAAGCAGCTGCGCAGATACGGCTGCGCAGAAGCAGCTGCGCAGAAGCAGCTGCGCAGAAGCAGCTGCGCAGATACGGCTGCGCAGATACGGCTGCGCAGAAACGGCTGCGCAGAAACGGCTGCGCAGAAACGGCTGCGCAGAAACGGCTGCGCAGAAACGGCTGCGCCGAAACGGCTGCGCCGAAACGGCTGCGCAGAAACGGCTGCGCAGAAACGGCTGCGCAGAAACGGCTGCGCAGAAACGGCTGCGCAGAAACGGCTGCGCAGAAGCCGCTGCGCAGAAGCAGCTGCGCAGAAGCAGCTGCGCAGAAGCAGCTGCGCAGATACGGCTGCGCAGAAGCAGCTGCGCAGAAGCAGCTGCGCAGAAGCAGCTGCGCAGATACGGCTGCGCAGATACGGCTGCGCAGAAACGGCTGCGCAGAAACGGCTGCGCAGAAACGGCTGCGCAGAAACGGCTGCGCAGAAACGGCTGCGCCGAAACGGCTGCGCCGAAACGGCTGCGCCGAAACAGCTGCGCCGAAACAGCTGCGCCGAAACAGCTGCGCCGAAACAGCTGCGCCGAAACTGCTGCGCCGAAACTGCTGCGCCGAAACTGCTGCGCCGAAACTGCTGCGCCGAAACTGCTGCGCCGAAACTGCTGCGCCGAAACTGCTGCGCCGAAACTGCTGCGCCGAAACAGCTGCGCCGAAACTGCTGCGCCGAAACAGCTGCGCCGAAACAGCTGCGCCGAAACAGCTGCGCCGAAACAGCTGCGCCGAAACAGCTGCGCCGAAACAGCTGCGCCGAAACAGCTGCGCAGAAACAGCTAGGCATAAGCAGCTGCGCAGAAACAGCTGCGCAGAAACAGATGCGCAGAAACAGCTGCGCAGAAACAGCTGCGCAGAAACAGCTGCGCAGAAACAGCTGCGCAGAAACAGCTGCGCAGAGACCGCTGCGCAGAGACAGCTGCGCAGAGACTGCTGCGCAGAGACAGCTGTGCAGACAGCTGCGCAGAGACAGCTGCGCAGAAACAGCTGCGCAGAAACAGCTGCGCAGAAACAGCTGCGCAGAAACAGCTGCGCAGAAACAGCTGCTCAGAAACAGCTGCGCAGAAACAGCTGCGCAGAAACAGCTGCGCAGAGACAGCTGCGCAGAAACAGCTGCGCAGAAACAGCTGCGCAGAAACAGCTGCGCAGAAACAGCGGCGCAGAAACAGCGGCGCAGAAACACTCTATAGCCTCCGGTTACAGGAGCGTACCTCCATGTTCAATGTTTTTTGGGCAGTTGAACATGTAAAGTTGAATCCCGTACGCGCGTGGTAGGATCTCTAGACCACGCGCGCGTACGGAGTTCGTCACCCATGCTGTTGCAGTGAAGTCTCATCAGAAAATCAGAAACAGCTGCGCGGAGACGGCTGCGCGGAAGCGGCTGCGCGGAAGCGGCTGCGCGGAAGCGGCTGCGCGGAAGCGGCTGCGCGGGAACGGCTGCGCGGGAACGGCTGCGCGGGAACGGCTGCGCAGAAACGGCTGCGCAGAAACGGCTGCGCAGAAGCGGCTGCGCAGAAGCGGCTGCGCAGAAGCGGCTGCGCAGAAGCGGCTGCGCAGAAGCGGCTGCGCAGAAGCGGCTGCGCAGAAGCGGCTGCGCAGAAGCGGCTGCGCAGAAGCGGCTGCGCAGAAGCGGCTGCGCAGAAGCGGCTGCGCAGAAGCGGCTGCGCAGAAGCGGCTGCGCAGAAGCGGCTGCGCAGAAGCGGCTGCGCAGAAACGGCTGCGCAGAAACGGCTGCGCAGAAACGGCTGCGCAGAAACGGCTGCGCAGAAGCGGCTGCGCAGAAGCGGCTGCGCAGAAGCGGCTGCGCAGAAGCGGCTGCGCAGAAGCGGCTGCGCAGAAGCGGCTGCGCAGAAGCGGCTGCGCACAAGCGGCTGCGCACAAGCGGCTGCGCAGAAGCGGCTGCGCAGAAGCGGCTGCGCAGAAGCGGCTGCGCAGAAGCGGCTGCGCAGAAGCGGCTGCGCAGAAGCGGCTGCGCAGAAGCGGCTGCGCAGAAGCGGCTGCGCAGAATCGGCTGCGCAGAAGCGGCTGCGCAGAATCGGCTGCGCAGAATCGGCTGCGCAGAAGCGGCTGCGCAGAAGCGGCTGCGCAGAAGCGGCTGCGCAGAAGCGGCTGCGCAGAAGCGGCTGCGCAGAAGCGGCTGCGCAGAAGCGGCTGCGCAGAAGCGGCTGCGCAGAAGCGGCTGCGCAGAAGCGGCTGCGCAGAAGCGGCTGCGCAGAAGCGGCTGCGCAGAGACGGCTGCGCAGAAACGGCTGCGCAGAAACGGCTGCGCAGAAACGGCTGCGCAGAAGCGGCTGCGCAGAAGCGGCTGCGCAGAAGCGGCTGCGCAGAAGCGGCTGCGCAGAAGCGGCTGCGCAGAAACGGCTGCGCAGAAGCGGCTGCGCAGAAGCGGCTGCGCAGAAGCGGCTGCGCAGAAGCGGCTGCGCAGAAACGGCTGCGCAGAAACGGCTGCGCAGAAACGGCTGCGCAGAAACGGCTGCGCAGATACGGCTGCGCAGAAACGGCTGCGCAGATACCGCTGCGCAGAAACGGCTGCGCAGAAACGGCTGCGCAGAAACGGCTGCGCAGAAACGGCTGCGCAGAAACGGCTGCGCAGGAACGGCTGCGCAGGAACGGCTGCGCAGGAACGGCTGCGCAGGAACGGCTGCGCAGGAACGGCTGCGCAGGAACGGCTGCGCAGGAACGGCTGCGCAGGAACGGCTGCGCAGAAGCGGCTGCGCAGAAGCGGCTGCGCAGAAGCGGCTGCGCAGAAGCGGCTGCGCAGAAGCGGCTGCGCAGAAGCGGCTGCGCAGAAGCGGCTGCGCAGAAGCGGCTGCGCAGAAGCGGCTGCGCAGAAGCGGCTGCGCAGAAGCGGCTGCGCAGAAGCGGCTGCGCAGAAGCGGCTGCGCAGAAACAGCTGCGCAGAAGCGGCTGCGCAGAAGCGGCTGCGCAGAAGCGGCTGCGCAGAAGCGGCTGCGCAGAAACGGCTGCGCAGATACGGCTGCGCAGATACGGCTGCGCGGAAACGGCTGCGCGGAAACGGCTGCGCGGAAACGGCTGCGCGGAAACGGCTGCGCAGAAACGGCTGCGCAGAAACGGCTGCGCAGAAGCGGCTGCGCAGAAGCGGCTGCGCAGAAACGGCTGCGCAGATACGGCTGCGCAGAAACGGCTGCGCAGAAACGGCTGCGCAGAAACGGCTGCGCAGAAACGGCTGCGCAGAAACGGCTGCGCAGAAACGGCTGCGCAGAAACGGCTGCGCAGAAACGGCAGCGCAGAAACGGCTGCGCAGTAACGGCTGCGCAGAAACGGCTGCGCAGAAACGGCTGCGCAGAAACGGCTGCGCAGAAACGGCTGCGCAGAAACGGCTGCGCAGAAACGGCTGCGCAGAAACGGCTGCGCAGAAACGGCTGCGCAGAAACGGCTGCGCAGAAACGGCTGCGCAGAAACGGCTGCGCAGAAACAGCTGCGCAGAAACAGCTGCGCAGAAACAGCTGCGCAGAAACAGCTGCGCATAAACAGCTGCGCAGAAACAGCTGCGCAGAAACAGCTGCGCAGAAGCAGCTGCGCAGAAACAGCTGCGCAGAAACAGCTGCGCAGAAACAGCTGCGCAGAAACAGCTGCGCAGAAACAGCTGCGCAGAATCAGCTGCGCAGAAACAGCTGCGCAGAAACAGCTGCGCAGAATCAGCTGCGCAGAAACAGCTGCGCAGGAACAGCTGCGCAGCAACAGCTGCGCAGAAACAGCTGCGCAGGAACAGCTGCGCAGGAACAGCTGCGCAGGAACAGCTGCGCAGGAACAGCTGCGCAGGAACAGCTGCGCAGGAACAGCTGCGCAGGAACAGCTGCGCAGGAACAGCTGCGCAGGAACAGCTGCGCAGGAACAGCTGCGCAGAAACAGCTGCGCAGGAACAGCTGCGCAGGAACAGCTGCGCAGAAACAGCTGCGCCGAAACAGCTGCGCGGAAACAGCTGCGCGGAAACAGCTGCGCGGTAACAGCTGCGCGGAAACAGCTGCGCGGAAACAGCTGCGCGGAAACAGCTGCGCAGAAACAGCTGCGCAGAAACAGCTGCGCAGAAACAGCTGCGCAGAAACAGCTGCGCAGAAACAGCTGCGCAGAAACAGCGGCGCAGAAGCAGCGGCGCAGAAACACTCTATAGCCTCCGGTTACAGGAGCGTACCTCCATGTTCAATGTTTTTTGGGCAGTTGAACATGTAAAGTTGAATCCCGTACGCGCGTGGTAGGATCTCTAGACCACGCGCGCGTACGGAGTTCGTCACCCATGCTGTTGCAGTGAAGTCTCATCAGAAAATCAGAAACGGCTGCGCAGAAGCGGCTGCGCAGAAGCGGCTGCGCAGAAGCGGCTGCGCAGAAGCGGCTGCGCAGAAGCGGCTGCGCAGAAACGGCTGCGCAGAAGCGGCTGCGCAGAAGCGGCTGCGCAGAAGCGGCTGCGCAGAAGCGGCTGCGCAGAAGCGGCTGCGCAGAAGCGGCTGCGCAGAAGCGGCTGCGCAGAAGCGGCTGCGCAGAAACGGCTGCGCAGAAACGGCTGCGCAGAAACGGCTGCGCAGATACGGCTGCGCAGAAACGGCTGCGCAGAAACGGCTGCGCAGAAAGGGCTGCGCAGGAACGGCTGCGCAGGAACGGCTGCGCAGGAAAGGCTGCGCAGGAACGGCTGCGCAGAAGCGGCTGCGCAGAAGCGGCTGCGCAGAAGCGGCTGCGCAGAAGCGGCTGCGCAGAAGCGGCTGCGCAGAAGCGGCTGCGCAGAAGCGGCTGCGCAGAAGCGTCTTCGCAGAAGCGGCTGCGCAGAAGCGGCTGCGCAGTAGCGGCTGCGCAGTAGCGGCTGCGCAGAAGCGGCTGCGCAGAAGCGGCTGCGCAGAAGCGGCTGCGCAGAAGCGGCTGCGCAGAAGCGGCTGCGCAGAAGCGGCTGCGCAGAAGCGGCTGCGCAGAAACGGCTGCGCAGAAACGGCTGCGCAGAAACGGCTGCGCAGAAACGGCTGCGCAGGAACGGCTGCGCAGAAACGGCTGCGCAGAAACGGCTGCGCAGAAACGGCTGCGCAGAAACGGCTGCGCAGAAACGGCTGCGCAGAAACGGCTGCGCAGAAACGGCTGCGCAGAAACGGCTGCGCAGAAGCGGCTGCGCAGAAGCGGCTGCGCAGAAGCGGCTGCGCAGAAGCGGCTGCGCAGAAGCAGCTGCGCAGAAGCAGCTGCGCAGAAGCAGCTGCGCAGAAGCAGCTGCGCAGAAACAGCTGCGCAGAAACGGCTGCGCAGAAACGGCTGCGCAGATACGGCTGCGCAGATACGGCTGCGCAGATACGGCTGCGCAGAAACGGCTGCGCAGAAACGGCTGCGCAGAAACGGCTGCGCAGATACGGCTGCGCAGAAACGGCTGCGCAGAAACGGCTGCGCAGAAGCGGCTGCGCAGAAGCGGCTGCGCAGAAGCGGCTGCGCAGAAGCGGCTGCGCAGAAGCGGCTGCGCAGAAGCGACTGCGCAGAAGCGGCTGCGCAGAAGCGGATGCGCAGAAGCGGCTGCGCAGAAGCGGCTGCGCAGAATCGGCTGCGCAGAAACGGCTGCGCAGATACGGCTGCGCAGAAACGGCTGCGCAGAAACGGCTGCGCAGAAACGGCTGCGCAGAAACGGCTGCGCAGAAACGGCTGCGCAGAAACGGCTGCGCAGAAACGGCTGCGCAGAAACGGCTGCGCAGTAACGGCTGCGCAGAAACGGCTGCGCAGAAACGGCTGCGCAGTAACGGCTGCGCAGAAACGGCTGCGCAGAAACGGCTGCGCAGAAACGGCTGCGCAGAAACGGCTGCGCAGAAACGGCTGCGCAGAAACGGCTGCGCAGAAACAGCTGCGCAGAAACAGCTGCGCAGAAACAGCTGCGCAGAAACAGCTGCGCAGAAACAGCTGCGCAGGAACAGCTGCGCAGAAACAGCTGCGCAGAAACAGCTGCGCAGAAACAGTGCGCAGAAACAGCTGCGCAGAAACAGCTGCGCAGAAACAGCTGCGCAGGAACAGCTGCGCAGAAACAGCTGCGCAGAAACAGCTGCGCAGAATCAGCTGCGCAGAATCAGCTGCGCAGAAACAGCTGCGCAGAAACAGCTGCGCAGAAACAGCTGCGCGGGAACAGCTGCGCGGGAACAGCTGCGCGGGAACAGCTGCGCGGGAACAGCTGCGCGGGAACAGCTGCGCGGAAACAGCTGCGCGGAAACAGCTGCGCGGAAACAGCTGCGCGGAAACAGCTGCGCGGAAACAGCTGCGCGGAAACAGCTGCGCGGAAACAGCTGCGCGGAAACAGCTGCGCGGAAACAGCTGCGCGGAAACAGCTGCGCGGAAACAGCTGCGCGGAAACAGCTGCGCGGAAACAGCTGCGCGGAAACAGCTGCGCAGAAACAGCTGCGCAGAAACAGCTGCGCAGAAACAGCGGCGCAGAAACAGCGGCGCAGAAACACTCTATAGCCTCCGGTTACAGGAGCGTACCTCCATGTTCAATGTTTTTTGGGCAGTTGAACATGTAAAGTTGAATCCCGTACGCGCGTGGTAGGATCTCTAGACCACGCGCGCGTACGGAGTTCGTCACCCATGCTGTTGCAGTGAAGTCTCATCAGAAAATCAGAAACAGCTGCGCAGAAGCGGCTGCGCAGAAGCGGCTGCGCAGAAGCGGCTGCACAGAAGCGGCTGCGCAGAAACGGCTGCGCAGGAACGGCTGCGCAGGAACGGCTGCGCAGGAACGGCTGCGCAGGAACGGCTGCGCAGGAACGGCTGCGCAGGAACGGCTGCGCAGAAACAGCTGCGCAGAAACGGCTGCGCATAAACGGCTGCGCATAAACGGCTGCGCATAAACGGCTGCGCATAAACGGCTGCGCAGAAACGGCTGCGCATAAACGGCTGCACATAAACGGCTGCGCATAAACGGCTGCGCATAAACGGCTGCGCAGGAACGGCTGCGCAGGAACGGCTGCGCAGAAACGGCTGCGCAGAAACGGCTGCGCAGAAACGGCTGCACAGAAACGGCTGCGCAGAAACGGCTGCGCAGAAACGGCTGCGCAGAAACGGCTGCGCAGAAACGGCTGCGCAGAAGCGGCTGCGCAGAAGCGGCTGCGCAGAAACGGCTGCGCAGATACGGCTGCACAGAAACGGCTGCGCAGAAACGGCTGCGCAGAAACGGCTGCGCAGAAACGGCTGCGCAGAAACGGCTGCGCAGAAACGGCTGCGCAGAAACGGCTGCGCAGAAGCGGCTGCGCAGAAGCGGCTGCGCAGAAACGGCTGCGCAGATACGGCTGCGCAGAAACGGCTGCGCAGAAACGGCTGCGCAGAAACGGCTGCGCAGAAACGGCTGCGCAGAAACGGCTGCGCAGAAACGGCTGCGCAGAAACGGCTGCGCAGAAACGGCTGCGCAGAAACGGCTGCGCAGAAACGGCTGCGCAGAAACGGCTGCGCAGAAACGGCTGCGCAGAAACGGCTGCGCAGAAACAGCTGCGCAGAAACAGCTGCGCAGAAACAGCTGCGCAGAAACAGCGGCGCAGAAACAGCTGCGCAGAAACAGCTGCGCAGAAACAGCTGCGCAGAAACAGCTGCGCAGAAGCAGCTGCGCAGAAACAGCTGCGCAGAAACAGCTGCGCAGAAACAGCTGCGCAGAAACAGTGCGCAGAAACAGCTGCGCAGAAACAGCTGCGCAGAAACAGCTGCGCAGGAACAGCTGCGCAGAAACAGCTGCGCAGAAACAGCTGCGCAGAAACAGCTGCGCAGAATCAGCTGCGCAGAATCAGCTGCGCAGAAACAGCTGCGCAGAAACAGCTGCGCAGGAACAGCTGCGCAGGAACAGCTGCGCAGAAACAGCTGCGCAGAAACAGCTGCGCAGAAACAGCTGCGCAGGAACAGCTGCGCAGGAACAGCTGCGCAGGAACAGCTGCGCAGGAACAGCTGCGCAGGAACAGCTGCGCAGGAACAGCTACGCAGGAACAGCTGCGCAGGAACAGCTGCGCAGAAACAGCTGCGCAGGAACAGCTGCGCAGGAACAGCTGCGCAGGAACAGCTGCGCGGAAACAGCTGCGCGGAAACAGCTGCGCGGAAACAGCTGCGCGGAAACAGCTGCGCGGAAACAGCTGCGCGGAAACAGCTGCGCGGAAACAGCTGCGCGGAAACAGCTGCGCGGAAACAGCTGCGCAGAAACAGCTGCGCAGAAGCAGCTGCGCAGAAACAGCTGCGCAGAAACAGCTGCGCAGAAACAGCTGCGCAGAAACAGCTGCGCAGAAACAGCTGCGCAGAAACAGCGGCGCAGAAACAGCGGCGCAGAAACACTCTATAGCCTCCGGTTACAGGAGCGTACCTCCATGTTCAATGTTTTTTGGGCAGTTGAACATGTAAAGTTGAATCCCGTACGCGCGTGGTAGGATCTCTAGACCACGCGCGCGTACGGAGTTCGTCACCCATGCTGTTGCAGTGAAGTCTCATCAGAAAATCAGAAACAGCTGCGCAGAAGCGGCTGCGCAGGAACAGCTGCGCAGGAACAGCTGCGCAGAAACAGCTGCGCAGAAACAGCTGCGCATAAACAGCTGCGCATAAACAGCTGCGCATAAACAGCTGCGCATGAACAGCTGCGCATGAACAGCTGCGCATGAACAGCTGCGCAGAAACAGCTGCGCAGAAACAGCTGCGCAGAAACAGCTGCGCAGGAACAGCTGCGCAGGAACAGCTGCGCAGAAACAGCTGCGCAGGAACAGCTGCGCAGGAACAGCTGCGCAGAAACAGCTGCGCAGAAACAGCTGCGCAGGAACAGCAGCGCAGGAACAGCTGCGCAGGAACAGCTGCGCAGGAACAGCTGCGCAGGAACAGCTGCGCAGGAACAGCCGCGCAGGAACAGCAGCGCAGGAACAGCCGCGCCGAAACAGCCGCGCCGAAACAGCCGCGCCGAAACAGCCGCGCCGAAACAGCCGCGCCGAAACAGCCGCGCCGAAACAGCCGCGCCGAAACAGCCGCGCCGAAACAGCCGCGCCGAAACAGCCGCGCCGAAAAAGCCGCGCCGAAAAAGCCGCGCCGAAACAGCCGCGCCGAAACAGCCGCGCCGAAACAGCCGCGCCGAAACAGCCGCGCCGAAACAGCCGCGCCGAAACAGCCGCGCCGAAACAGCCGCGCCGAAACAGCCGCGCCGAAACAGCCGCGCCGAAACAGCCGCGCCGAAACAGCCGCGCCGAAACAGCCGCGCCGAAACAGCCGCGCCGAAACAGCCGCGCCGAAACAGCCGCGCCGAAACAGCCGCGCCGAAACAGCCGCGCCGAAACAGCCGCGCCGAAACTGCCGCGCCGAAACTGCCGCGCCGAAACTGCCGCGCCGAAACTGCCGCGCCGTAACTGCCGCGCCGAAATTGCCGCGCCGAAACTGCCGCGCCGAAACAGCCGCGCCGAAACAGCCGCGCCGAAACAGCCGCGCCGAAACAGCCGCGCCGAAACAGCCGCGCCGAAACAGCCGCGCCGAAACAGCCGCGCCGAAACAGCCGCGCCGAAACAGCCGCGCCGAAACAGCCGCGCCGAAACAGCCGCGCCGAAACAGCCGCGCCGAAACTGCCGCGCCGAAACTGCCGCGCCGAAACTGCCGCGCCGAAACTGCCGCGCCGAAACTGCCGCGCCGAAACTGCCGCGCCGAAACTGCCGCGCCGAAACTGCTGCGCCGAAACAGCTGCGCCGAAACAGCTGCGCCGAAACAGCTGCGCCGAAACAGCTGCGCAGAAACAGCTAGGCATAAGCAGCTGCGCAGAAACAGCTGCGCAGAAACAGCTGCGCAGAAACAGATGCGCAGAAACAGCTGCGCAGAAACAGCTGCACAGAAACAGCTGCGCGGAAACAGCTGCGCGGAAACAGCTGCGCGGAAACAGCTGCGCGGAAACAGCTGCGCGGAAACAGCTGCGCGGAAACAGCTGCGCGGAAACAGCTGCGCGGAAACAGCTGCGCAGAAACAGCTGCGCAGAAACAGCTGCGCAGAAACAGCTGCGCAGAAACAGCTGCGCAGAAACAGCTGCGCAGAAACAGCTGCGCAGAAACAGCTGCGCAGAAACAGCTGCGCAGAAACAGCGGCGCAGAAACAGCGGCGCAGAAACACTCTATAGCCTCCGGTTACAGGAGCGTACCTCCATGTTCAATGTTTTTTGGGCAGTTGAACATGTAAAGTTGAATCCCGTACGCGCGTGGTAGGATCTCTAGACCACGCGCGCGTACGGAGTTCGTCACCCATGCTGTTGCAGTGAAGTCTCATCAGAAAATCAGAAACAGCTGCGCAGAAGCGGCTGCGCAGGAACAGCTGCGCAGGAACAGCTGCGCAGAAACAGCTGCGCAGAAACAGCTGCGCATAAACAGCTGCGCATAAACAGCTGCGCATAAACAGCTGCGCATAAACAGCTGCGCATAAACAGCTGCGCATAAACAGCTGCGCATGAACAGCTGCGCATGAACAGCTGCGCATGAACAGCTGCGCATGAACAGCTGCGCATGAACAGCTGCGCAGAAACAGCTGCGCAGAAACAGCTGCGCAGAAACAGCTGCGCAGAAACAGCTGCGCAGAAACAGCTGCGCAGGAACAGCTGCGCAGAAACAGCTGCGCAGGAACAGCTGCGCAGGAACAGCTGCGCAGAAACAGCTGCGCAGAAACAGCAGCGCAGGAACAGCTGCGCAGGAACAGCTGCGCAGGAACAGCTGCGCAGGAACAGCTGCGCAGGAACAGCCGCGCAGGAACAGCCGCGCAGGAACAGCCGCGCCGAAACAGCCGCGCCGAAACAGCCGCGCCGAAACAGCCGCGCCGAAACAGCCGCGCCGAAACAGCCGCGCCGAAACAGCCGCGCCGAAACAGCCGCGCCGAAACAGCCGCGCCGAAAAAGCCGCGCCGAAACAGCCGCGCCGAAAAAGCCGCGCCGAAAAAGCCGCGCCGAAACAGCCGCGCCGAAACAGCCGCGCCGAAACAGCCGCGCCGAAACAGCCGCGCCGAAACAGCCGCGCCGAAACAGCCGCGCCGAAACAGCCGCGCCGAAACAGCCGCGCCGAAACAGCCGCGCCGAAACAGCCGCGCCGAAACAGCCGCGCCGAAACAGCCGCGCCGAAACAGCCGCGCCGAAACAGCCGCGCCGAAACAGCCGCGCCGAAACAGCCGCGCCGAAACAGCCGCGCCGAAACAGCCGCGCCGAAACAGCCGCGCCGAAACAGCCGCGCCGAAACAGCCGCGCCGAAACTGCCGCGCCGAAACTGCCGCGCCGAAACTGCCGCGCCGAAACTGCCGCGCCGTAACTGCCGCGCCGAAACTGCCGCGCCGAAATTGCCGCGCCGAAACTGCCGCGCCGAAACAGCCGCGCCGAAACAGCCGCGCCGAAACAGCCGCGCCGAAACAGCCGCGCCGAAACAGCCGCGCCGAAACAGCCGCGCCGAAACAGCCGCGCCGAAACAGCCGCGCCGAAACAGCCGCGCCGAAACAGCCGCGCCGAAACAGCCGCGCCGAAACTGCCGCGCCGAAACTGCCGCGCCGAAACTGCCGCGCCGAAACTGCCGCGCCGAAACTGCCGCGCCGAAACTGCCGCGCCGAAACTGCCGCGCCGAAACTGCCGCGCCGAAACTGCCGCGCCGAAACTGCTGCGCCGAAACAGCTGCGCCGAAACAGCTGCGCCGAAACAGCTGCGCCGAAACAGCTGCGCAGAAACAGCTAGGCATAAGCAGCTGCGCAGAAACAGCTGCGCAGAAACAGCTGCGCAGAAACAGATGCGCAGAAACAGCTGCGCAGAAACAGCTGCGCAGAAACAGCTGCGCAGAAACAGCTGCGCAGAAACAGCTGCGCAGAAACAGCTGCGCAGAAACAGCTGCGCAGAGACAGCTGCGCAGAGACAGCTGCGCAGAAACAGCTGCGCAGAAACAGCTGCGCAGAAACAGCTGCGCAGAAACAGCTGCGCAGAAACAGCTGCGCAGAAACAGCTGCGCAGAAACAGCTGCGCAGAAACAGCTTCGCAGAAACAGCTGCGCAGAAACAGATGCGCAGAAACAGCTGCGCAGAAACAGCTGCGCAGAAACAGCGGCGCAGAAACACTCTATAGCCTCCGGTTACAGGAGCGTACCTCCATGTTCAATGTTTTTTGGGCAGTTGAACATGTAAAGTTGAATCCCGTACGCGCGTGGTAGGATCTCTAGACCATGCGCGCGTACGGAGTTCGTCACCCATGCTGTTGCAGTGAAGTCTCATCAGAAAATCAGAAACAGCTGCGCGGAGACGGCTGCGCAGAAGCGGCTGCGCAGAAGCGGCTGCGCGGAAGCGGCTGCGCGGAAGCGGCTGCGCGGAAGCGGCTGCGCGGAAGCGGCTGCGCGGAAGCGGCTGCGCGGAAACGGCTGCGCGGAAACGGCTGCGCGGAAACGGCTGCACGGAAACGGCTGCGCGGGAACGGCTGCGCGGGAACAGGTGCGCGGGAACAGGTGCGCGGGAACAGGTGCGCGGGAACAGCTGCGCAGGAACAGCTGCGCAGGAACAGCTGCACAGGAACAGGTGCGCAGGAACAGCTGCGCAGGAACAGCTGCGCAGGAACAGGTGCGCAGGAACAGGTGCGCAGAAACAGCTGCGCCGAAACAGCTGCGCAGAAACAGCGGCGCAGAAACAGCGGCGCAGAAACAGCGGCGCAGAAACAGCGGCGCAGAAACACTCTATAGCCTCCGGTTACAGGAGCGTACCTCCATGTTCAATGTTTTTTGGGCAGTTGAACATGTAAAGTTGAATCCCGTACGCGCGTGGTAGGATCTCTAGACCACGCGCGCGAACGGAGTTCGTCACCCATGCTGTTGCAGTGAAGTCTCATCAGAAAATCAGAAACAGCTGCGCAGAAGCGGCTGCGCAGAAGCGGCTGCGCGGAAGCGGCTGCGCGGAAGCGGCTGCGCGGAAGCGGCTGCGCGGAAGCGGCTGCGCGGAAGCGGCTGCGCGGAAGCGGCTGCGCGGAAGCGGCTGCGCGGAAGCGGCTGCGCGGAAGCGGCTGCGCGGAAACGGCTGCGCAGATACGGCTGCGCAGAAACGGCTGCGCAGAAACGGCTGCGCAGAAACGGCTGCGCAGAAACGGCTGCGCAGAAACGGCTGCGCAGAAACGGCTGCGCAGAAACGGCTGCGCAGAAACGGCTGCGCAGAAACGGCTGCGCAGAAACGGCTGCGCAGAAACGGCTGCGCAGAAGCGGCTGCGCAGAAACGGCTGCGCAGAAACGGCTGCGCAGAAACAGCTGCGCAGAAACAGCTGCGCAGAAACAGATGCGCAGAAACAGCTGCGCAGAAACAGCTGCGCAGAAACAGCTGCGCAGAAGCAGCTGCGCAGAAACAGCTGCGCAGAAACAGCTGCGCAGAAACAGCTGCGCAGAAACAGTGCGCAGAAACAGCTGCGCAGAAACAGCTGCGCAGAAACAGCTGCGCAGATACAGCTGCGCAGATACAGCTGCGCAGATACAGCTGCGCAGAAACAGCTGCGCAGAAACAGCTGCGCAGAAACAGCTGCGCAGAAACAGCTGCGCAGAAACAGCTGCGCAGAAACAGCTGCGCAGGAACAGCTGCGCAGAAACAGCTGCGCAGGAACAGCTGCGCAGGAACAGCTGCGCAGGAACAGCTGCGCAGAAACAGCTGCGCAGGAACAGCTGCGCAGGAACAGCTGCGCAGGAACAGCTGCGCAGGAACAGCTGCGCAGAAACAGCTGCGCAGAAACAGCTGCGCAGAAACAGCTGCGCAGAAACAGCTGCGCAGGAACAGCTGCGCAGAAACAGCTGCGCAGAAACAGTGCGCAGAAACAGCTGCGCAGAAACAGCTGCGCAGAAACAGCTGCGCAGGAACAGCTGCGCAGAAACAGCTGCGCAGAAACAGCTGCGCAGAATCAGCTGCGCAGAATCAGCTGCGCAGAAACAGCTGCGCAGAAACAGCTGCGCAGGAACAGCTGCGCAGGAACAGCTGCGCAGAAACAGCTGCGCAGAAACAGCTGCGCAGAAACAGCTGTGCAGGAACAGCTGCGCAGGAACAGCTGCGCAGGAACAGCTGCGCAGGAACAGCTGCGCGGGAACAGCTGCGCGGAAACAGCTGCGCGGAAACAGCTGCGCGGAAACAGCTGCGCGGAAACAGCTGCGCGGAAACAGCTGCGCGGAAACAGCTGCGCGGAAACAGCTGCGCGGAAACAGCTGCGCGGAAACAGCTGCGCAGAAACAGCTGCGCAGAAACAGCTGCGCAGAAACAGCTGCGCAGAAACAGCTGCGCAGAAACAGCTGCGCAGAAACAGCGGCGCAGAAACAGCGGCGCAGAAACACTCTATAGCCTCCGGTTACAGGAGCGTACCTCCATGTTCAATGTTTTTTGGGCAGTTGAACATGTAAAGTTGAATCCCGTACGCGCGTGGTAGGATCTCTAGACCACGCGCGCGTACGGAGTTCGTCACCCATGCTGTTGCAGTGAAGTCTCATCAGAAAATCAGAAACAGCTGCGCAGAAGCGGCTGCGCAGAAGCGGCTGCGCAGAAGCGGCTGCACAGAAGCGGCTGCGCAGGAACGGCTGCACAGGAACGGCTGCGCAGGAACGGCTGCGCAGGAACGGCTGCGCAGGAACGGCTGCGCAGGAACGGCTGCGCAGGAACGGCTGCGCAGAAACAGCTGCGCAGAAACAGCTGCGCATAAACGGCTGCGCATAAACGGCTGCGCATAAACGGCTGCGCATAAACGGCTGCGCATAAACGGCTGCGCAGAAACGGCTGCGCATAAACGGCTGCGCATAAACGGCTGCGCATAAACGGCTGCGCATAAACGGCTGCGCAGGAACGGCTGCGCAGGAACGGCTGCGCAGAAACGGCTGCGCAGAAACGGCTGCGCAGAAACGGCTGCGCAGAAACGGCTGCGCAGAAACGGCTGCGCAGAAACGGCTGCGCAGAAACGGCTGCGCAGAAGCGGCTGCGCAGAAGCGGCTGCGCAGAAACGGCTGCGCAGATACGGCTGCGCAGAAACGGCTGCGCAGAAACGGCTGCGCAGAAACGGCTGCGCAGAAACGGCTGCGCAGAAACGGCTGCGCAGAAACGGCTGCGCAGAAACGGCTGCGCAGAAACGGCTGCGCAGAAGCGGCTGCGCAGAAGCGGCTGCGCAGAAACGGCTGCGCAGATACGGCTGCGCAGAAACGGCTGCGCAGAAACGGCTGCGCAGAAACGGCTGCGCAGAAACGGCTGCGCAGAAACGGCTGCGCAGAAACGGCTGCGCAGTAACGGCTGCGCAGAAACGGCTGCGCAGAAACGGCTGCGCAGAAACGGCTGCGCAGAAACGGCTGCGCAGAAACGGCTGCGCAGAAACGGCTGCGCAGAAACGGCTGCGCAGAAACGGCTGCGCAGAAACGGCTGCGCAGAAACGGCTGCGCAGAAACGGCTGCGCAGAAACAGCTGCGCAGAAACAGCGGCGCAGAAACAGCTGCGCAGAAACAGCTGCGCAGAAACAGCTGCGCAGAAACAGCTGCGCAGAAGCAGCTGCGCAGAAACAGCTGCGCAGAAACAGCTGCGCAGAAACAGCTGCGCAGAAACAGTGCGCAGAAACAGCTGCGCAGAAACAGCTGCGCAGAAACAGCTGCGCAGATACAGCTGCGCAGATACAGCTGCGCAGATACAGCTGCGCAGAAACAGCTGCGCAGAAACAGCTGCGCAGAAACAGCTGCGCAGAAACAGCTGCGCAGAAACAGCTGCGCAGAAACAGCTGCGCAGGAACAGCTGCGCAGAAACAGCTGCGCAGGAACAGCTGCGCAGGAACAGCTGCGCAGGAACAGCTGCGCAGAAACAGCTGCGCAGGAACAGCTGCGCAGGAACAGCTGCGCAGGAACAGCTGCGCAGGAACAGCTGCGCAGAAACAGCTGCGCAGAAACAGCTGCGCAGAAACAGCTGCGCAGAAACAGCTGCGCAGGAACAGCTGCGCAGAAACAGCTGCGCAGAAACAGTGCGCAGAAACAGCTGCGCAGAAACAGCTGCGCAGAAACAGCTGCGCAGGAACAGCTGCGCAGAAACAGCTGCGCAGAAACAGCTGCGCAGAATCAGCTGCGCAGAATCAGCTGCGCAGAAACAGCTGCGCAGAAACAGCTGCGCAGGAACAGCTGCGCAGGAACAGCTGCGCAGAAACAGCTGCGCAGAAACAGCTGCGCAGAAACAGCTGCGCAGGAACAGCTGCGCAGGAACAGCTGCGCAGGAACAGCTGCGCAGGAACAGCTGCGCGGGAACAGCTGCGCGGAAACAGCTGCGCGGAAACAGCTGCGCGGAAACAGCTGCGCGGAAACAGCTGCGCGGAAACAGCTGCGCGGAAACAGCTGCGCGGAAACAGCTGCGCGGAAACAGCTGCGCGGAAACAGCTGCGCAGAAACAGCTGCGCAGAAACAGCTGCGCAGAAACAGCTGCGCAGAAACAGCTGCGCAGAAACAGCTGCGCAGAAACAGCGGCGCAGAAACAGCGGCGCAGAAACACTCTATAGCCTCCGGTTACAGGAGCGTACCTCCATGTTCAATGTTTTTTGGGCAGTTGAACATGTAAAGTTGAATCCCGTACGCGCGTGGTAGGATCTCTAGACCACGCGCGCGTACGGAGTTCGTCACCCATGCTGTTGCAGTGAAGTCTCATCAGAAAATCAGAAACAGCTGCGCAGAAGCGGCTGCGCAGAAGCGGCTGCGCAGAAGCGGCTGCACAGAAGCGGCTGCGCAGGAACGGCTGCACAGGAACGGCTGCGCAGGAACGGCTGCGCAGGAACGGCTGCGCAGGAACGGCTGCGCAGGAACGGCTGCGCAGGAACGGCTGCGCAGAAACAGCTGCGCAGAAACGGCTGCGCATAAACGGCTGCGCATAAACGGCTGCGCATAAACGGCTGCGCATAAACGGCTGCGCATAAACGGCTGCGCAGAAACGGCTGCGCATAAACGGCTGCGCATAAACGGCTGCGCATAAACGGCTGCGCATAAACGGCTGCGCAGGAACGGCTGCGCAGGAACGGCTGCGCAGAAACGGCTGCGCAGAAACGGCTGCGCAGAAACGGCTGCGCAGAAACGGCTGCGCAGAAACGGCTGCGCAGAAACGGCTGCGCAGAAACGGCTGCGCAGAAGCGGCTGCGCAGAAGCGGCTGCGCAGAAACGGCTGCGCAGATACGGCTGCGCAGAAACGGCTGCGCAGAAACGGCTGCGCAGAAACGGCTGCGCAGAAACGGCTGCGCAGAAACGGCTGCGCAGAAACGGCTGCGCAGAAACGGCTGCGCAGAAACGGCTGCGCAGAAGCGGCTGCGCAGAAGCGGCTGCGCAGAAACGGCTGCGCAGATACGGCTGCGCAGAAACGGCTGCGCAGAAACGGCTGCGCAGAAACGGCTGCGCAGAAACGGCTGCGCAGAAACGGCTGCGCAGAAACGGCTGCGCAGTAACGGCTGCGCAGAAACGGCTGCGCAGAAACGGCTGCGCAGAAACGGCTGCGCAGAAACGGCTGCGCAGAAACGGCTGCGCAGAAACGGCTGCGCAGAAACGGCTGCGCAGAAACGGCTGCGCAGAAACGGCTGCGCAGAAACGGCTGCGCAGAAACAGCTGCGCAGAAACAGCTGCGCAGAAACAGCGGCGCAGAAACAGCTGCGCAGAAACAGCTGCGCAGAAACAGCTGCGCAGAAACAGCTGCGCAGAAGCAGCTGCGCAGAAACAGCTGCGCAGAAACAGCTGCGCAGAAACAGCTGCGCAGAAACAGTGCGCAGAAACAGCTGCGCAGAAACAGCTGCGCAGAAACAGCTGCGCAGGAACAGCTGCGCAGAAACAGCTGCGCAGAAACAGCTGCGCAGAAACAGCTGCGCAGAATCAGCTGCGCAGAATCAGCTGCGCAGAAACAGCTGCGCAGAAACAGCTGCGCAGGAACAGCTGCGCAGGAACAGCTGCGCAGAAACAGCTGCGCAGAAACAGCTGTGCAGAAACAGCTGCGCAGGAACAGCTGCGCAGGAACAGCTGCGCAGGAACAGCTGCGCAGGAACAGCTGCGCAGGAACAGCTGCGCAGGAACAGCTGCGCAGGAACAGCTGCGCAGGAACAGCTGCGCAGAAACAGCTGCGCAGGAACAGCTGCGCAGGAACAGCTGCGCGGGAACAGCTGCGCGGAAACAGCTGCGCGGAAACAGCTGCGCGGAAACAGCTGCGCGGAAACAGCTGCGCGGAAACAGCTGCGCGGAAACAGCTGCGCGGAAACAGCTGCGCGGAAACAGCTGCGCGGAAACAGCTGCGCGGAAACAGCTGCGCGGAAACAGCTGCGCAGAAACAGCTGCGCAGAAGCAGCTGCGCAGAAACAGCTGCGCAGAAACAGCTGCGCAGAAACAGCTGCGCAGAAACAGCTGCGCAGAAACAGCTGCGCAGAAACAGCGGCGCAGAAACAGCGGCGCAGAAACACTCTATAGCCTCCGGTTACAGGAGCGTACCTCCATGTTCAATGTTTTTTGGGCAGTTGAACATGTAAAGTTGAATCCCGTACGCGCGTGGTAGGATCTCTAGACCACGCGCGCGTACGGAGTTCGTCACCCATGCTGTTGCAGTGAAGTCTCATCAGAAAATCAGAAACAGCTGCGCAGAAGCGGCTGCGCAGGAACAGCTGCGCAGGAACAGCTGCGCAGAAACAGCTGCGCAGAAACAGCTGCGCATAAACAGCTGCGCATAAACAGCTGCGCATAAACAGCTGCGCATAAACAGCTGCGCATAAACAGCTGCGCATGAACAGCTGCGCATGAACAGCTGCGCATGAACAGCTGCGCAGAAACAGCTGCGCAGAAACAGCTGCGCAGAAACAGCTGCGCAGAAACAGCTGCGCAGAAACAGCTGCGCAGGAACAGCTGCGCAGGAACAGCTGCGCAGAAACAGCTGCGCAGGAACAGCTGCGCAGGAACAGCTGCGCAGAAACAGCTGCGCAGAAACAGCTGCGCAGGAACAGCAGCGCAGGAACAGCTGCGCAGGAACAGCTGCGCAGGAACAGCTGCGCAGGAACAGCCGCGCAGGAACAGCCGCGCAGGAACAGCCGCGCAGGAACAGCCGCGCCGAAACAGCCGCGCCGAAACAGCCGCGCCGAAACAGCCGCGCCGAAACAGCCGCGCCGAAACAGCCGCGCCGAAACAGCCGCGCCGAAACAGCCGCGCCGAAACAGCCGCGCCGAAACAGCCGCGCCGAAAAAGCCGCGCCGAAAAAGCCGCGCCGAAACAGCCGCGCCGAAACAGCCGCGCCGAAACAGCCGCGCCGAAACAGCCGCGCCGAAACAGCCGCGCCGAAACAGCCGCGCCGAAACAGCCGCGCCGAAACAGCCGCGCCGAAACAGCCGCGCCGAAACAGCCGCGCCGAAACAGCCGCGCCGAAACAGCCGCGCCGAAACAGCCGCGCCGAAACAGCCGCGCCGAAACAGCCGCGCCGAAACAGCCGCGCCGAAACAGCCGCGCCGAAACAGCCGCGCCGAAACAGCCGCGCCGAAACAGCCGCGCCGAAACAGCCGCGCCGAAACAGCCGCGCCGAAACTGCCGCGCCGAAACTGCCGCGCCGAAACTGCCGCGCCGAAACTGCCGCGCCGTAACTGCCGCGCCGAAACTGCCGCGCCGAAACTGCCGCGCCGAAACTGCCGCGCCGAAACAGCCGCGCCGAAACAGCCGCGCCGAAACAGCCGCGCCGAAACAGCCGCGCCGAAACAGCCGCGCCGAAACAGCCGCGCCGAAACAGCCGCGCCGAAACAGCCGCGCCGAAACAGCCGCGCCGAAACAGCCGCGCCGAAACAGCCGCGCCGAAACAGCCGCGCCGAAACAGCCGCGCCGAAACTGCCGCGCCGAAACTGCCGCGCCGAAACTGCCGCGCCGAAACTGCCGCGCCGAAACTGCCGCGCCGAAACTGCCGCGCCGAAACTGCCGCGCCGAAACTGCCGCGCCGAAACAGCTGCGCCGAAACAGCTGCGCCGAAACAGCTGCGCCGAAACAGCTGCGCAGAAACAGCTAGGCATAAGCAGCTGCGCAGAAACAGCTGCGCAGAAACAGCTGCGCAGAAACAGATGCGCAGAAACAGCTGCGCAGAAACAGCTGCGCGGAAACAGCTGCGCGGAAACAGCTGCGCGGAAACAGCTGCGCGGAAACAGCTGCGCGGAAACAGCTGCGCGGAAACAGCTGCGCGGAAACAGCTGCGCGGAAACAGCTGCGCGGAAACAGCTGCGCAGAAACAGCTGCGCAGAAGCAGCTGCGCAGAAACAGCTGCGCAGAAACAGCTGCGCAGAAACAGCTGCGCAGAAACAGCTGCGCAGAAACAGCTGCGCAGAAACAGCTGCGCAGAAACAGCGGCGCAGAAACAGCGGCGCAGAAACACTCTATAGCCTCCGGTTACAGGAGCGTACCTCCATGTTCAATGTTTTTTGGGCAGTTGAACATGTAAAGTTGAATCCCGTACGCGCGTGGTAGGATCTCTAGACCACGCGCGCGTACGGAGTTCGTCACCCATGCTGTTGCAGTGAAGTCTCATCAGAAAATCAGAAACAGCTGCGCAGAAGCGGCTGCGCAGGAACAGCTGCGCAGGAACAGCTGCGCAGAAACAGCTGCGCAGAAACAGCTGCGCATAAACAGCTGCGCATAAACAGCTGCGCATAAACAGCTGCGCATAAACAGCTGCGCATAAACAGCTGCGCATAAACAGCTGCGCATGAACAGCTGCGCATGAACAGCTGCGCAGAAACAGCTGCGCAGAAACAGCTGCGCAGAAACAGCTGCGCAGAACAGCTGCGCAGAAACAGCTGCGCAGGAACAGCTGCGCAGGAACAGCTGCGCAGAAACAGCTGCGCAGGAACAGCTGCGCAGGAACAGCTGCGCAGAAACAGCTGCGCAGAAACAGCAGCACAGGAACAGCTGCGCAGGAACAGCTGCGCAGGAACAGCTGCGCAGGAACAGCTGCGCAGGAACAGCCGCGCAGGAACAGCCGCGCAGGAACAGCCGCGCCGAAACAGCCGCGCCGAAACAGCCGCGCCGAAACAGCCGCGCCGAAACAGCCGCGCCGAAACAGCCGCGCCGAAACAGCCGCGCCGAAACAGCCGCGCCGAAACAGCCGCGCCGAAACAGCCGCGCCGAAACAGCCGCGCCGAAAAAGCCGCGCCGAAAAAGCCGCGCCGAAACAGCCGCGCCGAAACAGCCGCGCCGAAACAGCCGCGCCGAAACAGCCGCGCCGAAACAGCCGCGCCGAAACAGCCGCGCCGAAACAGCCGCGCCGAAACAGCCGCGCCGAAACAGCCGCGCCGAAACAGCCGCGCCGAAACAGCCGCGCCGAAACAGCCGCGCCGAAACAGCCGCGCCGAAACAGCCGCGCCGAAACAGCCGCGCCGAAACAGCCGCGCCGAAACAGCCGCGCCGAAACAGCCGCGCCGAAACTGCCGCGCCGAAACTGCCGCGCCGAAACTGCCGCGCCGAAACTGCCGCGCCGTAACTGCCGCGCCGAAACTGCCGCGCCGAAATTGCCGCGCCGAAACTGCCGCGCCGAAACAGCCGCGCCGAAACAGCCGCGCCGAAACAGCCGCGCCGAAACAGCCGCGCCGAAACAGCCGCGCCGAAACAGCCGCGCCGAAACAGCCGCGCCGAAACAGCCGCGCCGAAACAGCCGCGCCGAAACAGCCGCCCCGAAACAGCCGCGCCGAAACTGCCGCGCCGAAACTGCCGCGCCGAAACTGCCGCGCCGAAACTGCCGCGCCGAAACTGCCGCGCCGAAACTGCCGCGCCGAAACTGCTGCGCCGAAACTGCTGCGCCGAAACAGCTGCGCCGAAACAGCTGCGCCGAAACAGCTGCGCCGAAACAGCTGCGCAGAAACAGCTAGGCATAAGCAGCTGCGCAGAAACAGCTGCGCAGAAACAGCTGCGCAGAAACAGATGCGCAGAAACAGCTGCGCAGAAACAGCTGCGCAGAAACAGCTGCGCAGAAACAGCTGCGCAGAAACAGCTGCGCAGAAACAGCTGCGCAGAAACAGCTGCGCAGAGACAGCTGCGCAGAGACAGCTGCGCAGAGACAGCTGCGCAGAAACAGCTGCGCAGAAACAGCTGCGCAGAAACAGCTGCGCAGAAACAGCTGCGCAGAAACAGCTGCGCAGAAACAGCTGCGCAGAAACAGCTGCGCAGAAACAGCTTCGCAGAAACAGCTGCGCAGAAACAGATGCGCAGAAACAGCTGCGCAGAAACAGCTGCGCAGAAACAGCGGCGCAGAAACACTCTATAGCCTCCGGTTACAGGAGCGTACCTCCATGTTCAATGTTTTTTGGGCAGTTGAACATGTAAAGTTGAATCCCGTACGCGCGTGGTAGGATCTCTAGACCACGCGCGCGTACGGAGTTCGTCACCCATGCTGTTGCAGTGAAGTCTCATCAGAAAATCAGAAACAGCTGCGCGGAGACGGCTGCGCAGAAGCGGCTGCGCAGAAGCGGCTGCGCGGAAGCGGCTGCGCGGAAGCGGCTGCGCGGAAGCGGCTGCGCGGAAGCGGCTGCGCGGAAGCGGCTGCGCGGAAACGGCTGCGCGGAAACGGCTGCGCGGAAACGGCTGCACGGAAACGGCTGCGCGGGAACGGCTGCGCAGGAACAGGTGCGCGGGAACAGGTGCGCGGGAACAGGTGCGCGGGAACAGCTGCGCAGGAACAGCTGCGCAGGAACAGCTGCACAGGAACAGGTGCGCAGGAACAGCTGCGCAGGAACAGCTGCGCAGGAACAGGTGCGCAGGAACAGGTGCGCAGAAACAGCTGCGCCGAAACAGCTGCGCAGAAACAGCGGCGCAGAAACAGCGGCGCAGAAACAGCGGCGCAGAAACAGCGGCGCAGAAACACTCTATAGCCTCCGGTTACAGGAGCGTACCTCCATGTTCAATGTTTTTTGGGCAGTTGAACATGTAAAGTTGAATCCCGTACGCGCGTGGTAGGATCTCTAGACCACGCGCGCGAACGGAGTTCGTCACCCATGCTGTTGCAGTGAAGTCTCATCAGAAAATCAGAAACAGCTGCGCAGAAGCGGCTGCGCGGAAGCGGCTGCGCGGAAGCGGCTGCGCGGAAGCGGCTGCGCGGAAGCGGCTGCGCGGAAGCGGCTGCGCGGAAGCGGCTGCGCGGAAGCGGCTGCGCGGAAGCGGCTGCGCGGAAGCGGCTGCGCGGAAGCGGCTGCGCGGAAGCGGCTGCGCGGAAACGGCTGCGCAGAAACGGCTGCGCAGAAACGGCTGCGCAGAAACGGCTGCGCAGAAACGGCTGCGCAGAAACGGCTGCGCAGAAACGGCTGCGCAGAAACGGCTGCGCAGAAACGGCTGCGCAGAAACGGCTGCGCAGAAACGGCTGCGCAGAAGCGGCTGCGCAGAAACGGCTGCGCAGAAACGGCTGCGCAGAAACGGCTGCGCAGAAACGGCTGCGCAGAAACGGCTGCGCAGAAACAGCTGCGCAGAAACAGCTGCGCAGAAACAGCTGCGCAGAAACAGCTGCGCAGAAGCAGCTGCGCAGAAACAGCTGCGCAGAAACAGCTGCGCAGAAACAGCTGCGCAGAAACAGTGCGCAGAAACAGCTGCGCAGAAACAGCTGCGCAGAAACAGCTGCGCAGATACAGCTGCGCAGATACAGCTGCGCAGATACAGCTGCGCAGAAACAGCTGCGCAGAAACAGCTGCGCAGAAACAGCTGCGCAGAAACAGCTGCGCAGAAACAGCTGCGCAGAAACAGCTGCGCAGGAACAGCTGCGCGGAAACAGCTGCGCAGGAACAGCTGCGCAGGAACAGCTGCGCAGGAACAGCTGCGCAGAAACAGCTGCGCAGGAACAGCTGCGCAGGAACAGCTGCGCAGGAACAGCTGCGCAGGAACAGCTGCGCAGAAACAGCTGCGCAGGAACAGCTGCGCAGGAACAGCTGCGCAGGAACAGCTGCGCAGAAACAGCTGCGCAGAAACCGCTGCGCAGAAACAGCTGCGCAGAAACAGCTGCGCAGAAACAGCTGCGCAGAAACAGCGGCGCAGGAACAGCGGCGCAGAAACAGCGGCGCAGAAACACTCTATAGCCTCCGGTTACAGGAGCGTACCTCCATGTTCAATGTTTTTTGGGCAGTTGAACATGTAAAGTTGAATCCCGTACGCGCGTGGTAGGATCTCTAGACCACGCGCGCGTACGGAGTTCGTCACCCATGCTGTTGCAGTGAAGTCTCATCAGAAAATCAGAAACAGCTGCGCAGAAGCGGCTGCGCAGAAGCGGCTGCGCAGAAACGGCTGCGCAGAAACGGCTGCGCAGAAACGGCTGCGCAGGAACAGCTGCGCATAAGCGGCTGCGCATAAGCGGCTGCGCAGAAGCGGCTGCGCTGAAGCGGCTGCGCAGAAGCGGCTGCGCAGAAGCGGCTGCGCAGAAGCGGCTGCGCAGAAGCGGCTGCGCAGAAGCGGCTGCGCAGAAGCGGCTGCGCAGAAGCGGCTGCGCAGAAGCGGCTGCGCAGAAGCGGCTGCGCAGTAGCGGCTGCGCAGAAGCGGCTGCGCAGAAGCGACTGCGCAGAAGCGGCTGCGCAGAAGCGGCTGCGCAGAAGCGGCTGCGCAGAAGCGGCTGCGCAGAAGCGGCTGCGCAGAAACGGCTGCGCAGAAACGGCTGCGCAGAAACGGCTGCGCAGAAGCGGCTGCGCAGAAGCGGCTGCGCAGAAGCGGCTGCGCAGAAGCGGCTGCGCAGAAGCGGCTGCGCAGAAGCGGCTGCGCAGAAGCGGCTGCGCAGAAGCGGCTGCGCAGAAGCGGCTGCGCAGAAGCGGCTGCGCAGAAGCGGCTGCGCAGAAGCGGCTGCGCAGAAGCGGCTGCGCAGAAACGGCTGCGCAGAAACGGCTGCGCAGAAACGGCTGCGCAGAAACGGCTGCGCAGATACGGCTGCGCAGAAACGGCTGCGCAGAAACGGCTGCGCAGAAACGGCTGCGCAGATACGGCTGCGCAGAAACGGCTGCGCAGAAACGGCTACGCAGAAACGGCTGCGCAGAAACGGCTGCGCAGGAACGGCTGCGCAGGAACGGCTGCGCAGGAACGGCTGCGCAGGAACGGCTGCGCAGGAACGGCTGCGCAGGAACGGCTGCGCAGGAACGGCTTCGCAGAAGCGGCTGCGCAGAAGCGGCTGCGCAGATGCGGCTGCGCAGAAGCGGCTGCGCAGAAGCGGCTGCGCAGAAGCGGCTGCGCAGAAGCGGCTGCGCAGAAGCGGCTGCGCAGAAGCGGCTGCGCAGAAGCGGCTGCGCAGAAGCGGCTGCGCAGAAGCGGCTGCGCAGAAGCGGCTGCGCAGAAGCGGCTGCGCAGAAACGGCTGCGCAGAAACGGCTGCGCAGAAACGGCTGCGCAGAAACGGCTGCGCAGAAACGGCTGCGCAGAAACGGCTGCGCAGGAACGGCTGCGCAGGAACGGCTGCGCAGAAACGGCTGCGCAGAAACGGCTGCGCAGAAACGGCTGCGCAGAAACGGCTGCGCAGAAACGGCTGCGCATAAACGGCTGCGCAGAAACGGCTGCGCAGAAACGGCTGCGCAGAAACGGCTGCGCAGAAACGGCTGCGCAGAAACGGCTGCGCAGAAACGGCTGCGCAGAAACAGCTGCGCAGAAACAGCTGCGCAGAAACAGCTGCGCAGGAACAGCTGCGCAGAAACAGCTGCGCAGAAACAGCTGCGCAGAAACAGCTGCGCAGGAACAGCTGCGCAGGAACAGCTGCGCAGAAACAGCTGCGCAGGAACAGCTGCGCAGGAACAGCTGCGCAGGAACAGCTGCGCAGGAACAGCTGCGCAGGAACAGCTGCGCAGGAACAGCTGCGCAGGAACAGCTGCGCAGGAACAGCTGCGCAGGAACAGCTGCGCAGGAACAGCTGCGCAGAAACAGCTGCGCAGGAACAGCTGCGCAGAAACAGCTGCGCAGGAACAGCTGCGCAGAAACAACTGCGCAGAAACAACTGCGCAGAAACAGCTGCGCAGGAACAGCTGCGCAGAAACAGCTGCGCAGAAACAGCTGCGCAGAAACAGCTTCGCAGAAACAGCTGCGCAGAAACAGCTGCGCAGAAACAGCTGCGCAGGAACAGCTGTGCAGGAACAGCTGCGCAGAAACAGCTGCGCAGAAACAGCTGCGCAGGAACAGCTGCGCAGAAACAGCTGCGCAGAAACAGCTGCGCAGAAACAGCTGCGCAGAAACAGCTGCGCAGAAACAGCTGCGCAGAAACAGCTGCGCAGAAACAGCTGCGCAGAAACAGCTGCGCAGAAACAGCTGCGCAGGAACAGCTGCGCAGGAACAGCTGCGCAGGAACAGCTGCGCAGGAACAGCTGCGCAGGAACAGGTGCGCAGGAACAGGTGCGCAGGAACAGGTGCGGAGGAACAGGTGCGCAGGAACAGCTGCGCAGGAACAGGTGCGCAGGAGCAGGTGCGCAGGAACAGCTGCGCAGGAACAGCTGCGCAGGAACAGCTGCGCAGGAACAGCTGCGCAGGAACAGCTGCGCAGGAACAGCTGCGCAGTAACAGCTGCGCAGGAACAGCTGCGCAGGAACAGGTGCGCAGGAACAGCTGCGCAGAAACAGCTGCGCAGAAACAGCTGCGCAGAAACAGCTGCGCAGAAACAGCTGCGCAGAAACAGCTGCGCAGAAACAGCTGCGCAGAAACAGCTGCGCAGAAACAGCTCCGCAGAAACAGCTGCGCAGAGACAGCTGCGCAGAGACAGCTGCGCAGATACAGCTGCGCAGAAACAGCTGCGCAGAAACAGCTGCGCAGAAACAGCTGCGCAGAAACAGCTGCGCAGAAACAGCTGCGCAGAAACAGCTGCGCAGAAACAGCTGCGCAGAAACAGCTGCGCAGAAACAGATGCGAAGAAACAGCTGCGCAGAAACAGCTGCGCAGAAACACCTGCGCAGAAACAGCGGCGCAGAAACAGCGGCGCAGAAACAGCTGCGCAGGAACAGCTGCGCAGAAACAGCTGCGCAGAAACAGCTGCGCAGGAACAGCTGCGCAGGAACAGCTGCGCAGAAACAGCTGCGCAGAAACAGCTGCGCAGAAACAGCTGCGCAGGAACAGCTGCGCAGGAACAGCTGCGCAGAAACAGCTGCGCAGAAACAGCTGCGCAGAAACAGCTGCGCAGGAACAGCTGCGCAGGAACAGCTGTGCAGAAACAGCTGCGCAGAAACAGCTGCGCAGAAACAGCTGCGCAGAAACAGCTGCGCAGAAACAGCTGCGCAGAAACAGCTGCGCAGAAACAGCTGCGCAGAGACAGCTGCGCAGAAACAGCTGCGCAGAAACAGCTGCGCAGAAACAGCTGCGCAGAAACAGCTGCGCAGAAACAGCTGCGCAGAAACAGCTGCGCAGAAACAGCTGCGCAGAAACAGCTGCGCAGAAACAGCGGCGCAGAAACAGCGGCGCAGAAACAGCGGCGCAGAAACACTCTATAGCCTCTGGTTACAGGAGCGTACCTCCATGTTCAATGTTTTTTGGGCAGTTGAACATGTAAAGTTGAATCCCGTACGCGCGTGGTAGGATCTCTAGACCACGCGCGCGTACGGAGTTCGTCACCCATGCTGTTGCAGTGAAGTCTCATCAGAAAATCAGAAACAGCTGCGCGGAGACGGCTGCGCAGAAGCGGCTGCGCGGAAGCGGCTGCGCGGAAACGGCTGCGCGGAAACGGCTGCGCGAGAACAGCTGCGCGAGAACAGGTGCGCGGGAACAGGTGCGCGGGAACAGCTGCGCAGGAACAGCTGCGCAGGAACAGCTGCGCAGGAACAGCTGCGCAGGAACAGGTGCGCAAAAACAGGTGCGCAAAAACAGGTGCGCAGGAACAGCTGCGCAGGAACAGCTGCGCAGGAACAGCTGCGCAGGAACAGCTGCGCAGGAACAGCTGCGCAGAAACAGCTGCGCAGAAACGGCTTCGCAGAAACGGCTGCGCAGAAACGGCAGCGCAGGAACGGCTGCGCAGAAACGGCTGCGCAGAAACGGCTGCGCAGAAACGGCTGCGCAGAAACGGCTGCGCAGAAACGGCTGCGCAGAAACGGCTGCGCAGAAACGGCTGCGCAGAAACGGCTGCGCAGAAACGGCTGCGCAGAAACGGCTGCGCAGAAACGGCTGCGCAGAAACAGCTGCGCAGAAACAGCTGCGCAGAAACAGCTGCGCAGAAGCAGCTGCGCAGAAGCAGCTGCGCAGAAGCAGCTGCGCAGAAGCAGCTGCGCAGAAGCAGCTGCGCAGAAGCAGCTGCGCAGAAACAGCTGCGCAGAAACAGCTGCGCAGAAACAGCTGCGCAGATACAGCTGCGCAGAAACAGCTGCGCAGAAACAGCTGCGCAGAAACAGCTGCGCAGGAACAGCTGCGCAGGAACAGCTGCGCAGGAACAGCTGCGCAGGAACAGCTGCGCAGGAACAGCTGCGCAGGAACAGCTGCGCAGAAACAGCTGCGCAGGAACAGCTGCGCAGGAACAGCTGCGCAGGAACAGCTGCGCAGGAACAGCTGCGCAGGAACAGCTGCGCAGAAACAGCTGCGCAGAAACGGCTGCGCAGAAACAGCTGCGCAGAAACAGCTGCGCAGGAACAGCTGCGCAGGAACAGCTGCGCAGGAACAGCTGCGCAGGAACAGCTGCGCAGGAACAGCTGCGCAGGAACAGCTGCGCAGGAACAGCTGCGCAGGAACAGCTGCGCAGGAACAGCTGCGCAGGAACAGCTGCGCAGGAACAGCTGCGCAGGAACAGCTGCGCAGGTACAGCTGCGCAGGAGCAGCTGCGCAGGAACAGCTGCGCAGGAACAGCTGCGCAGAAACAGCTGCGCAGGAACAGCTGCGCAGAAACAGCTGCGCAGAAACAGCTGCGCAGGAACAGCTGCGCAGGAACAGCTGCGCAGGAACAGCTGCGCAGGAACAGCTGCGCAGGAACAGCTGCGCAGAAACAGCTGCGCAGAAACAGCTGCGCAGAAACAGCTGCGCAGAAACAGCTGCGCAGGAACAGCTGCGCAGGAACAGCTGCGCAGGAACAGCTGCGCAGAAACTGCTGCGCAGAAACTGCTGCGCAGAAACAGCTGCGCAGAAACAGCTGCGCAGGAACAGCTGCGCAGGAACAGCTGCGCAGGAACAGCTGCGCAGGAACAGCTGCGCAGGAACAGCTGCGCAGGAACAGCTGCGCAGGAACAGCTGCGCAGAAACAGCTGCGCAGGAACAGCTGCGCAGAAACAGCTGCGCAGGAACAGCTGCGCAGAAACAACTGCACAGAAACAACTGCGCAGAAACAGCTGCGCAGGAACAGCTGCGCAGAAACAGCTGCGCAGAAACAGCTGCGCAGAAACAGCTTCGCAGAAACAGCTGCGCAGAAACAGCTGCGCAGAAACAGCTGCGCAGAAACAGCTGCGCAGAAACAGCTGCGCAGAAACAGCTGCGCAGAAACAGCTGCGCAGAAACAGCTGCGCAGGAACAGCTGCGCAGAAACAGCTGCGCAGGAGCAGCTGCGCAGGAACAGCTGCGCAGGAACAGCTGCGCAGGAACAGCTGCGCAGGAACAGCTGCGCAGGAACAGGTGCGCAGGAACAGGTGCGCAGGAACAGGTGCGGAGGAACAGGTGCGCAGAAACAGCTGCGCAGGAGCAGGTGCGCAGGAACAGCTGCGCAGGAACAGCTGCGCAGGAACAGCTGCGCAGGAACAGGTGCGCAGGAACAGGTGCGCAGGAACAGGTGCGCAGGAACAGCTGCGCAGAAACAGCTGCGCAGAAACAGCTGCGCAGAAACAGCTGCGCAGAAACAGCTGCGCAGAAACAGCTGCGCAGAAACAGCTGCGCAGAAACAGCTGCGCAGAAACAGCTCCGCAGAAACAGCTGCGCAGAGACAGCTGCGCAGAGACATCTGCGCAGTTACAGCTGCGCAGAAACAGCTGCGCAGAAACAGCTGCGCAGAAACAGCTGCGCAGAAACAGCTGCGCAGAAACAGCTGCGCAGAAACAGCTGCGCAGAAACAGCTGCGCAGAAACAGCTGCGCAGAAACAGCTGCGCAGAAACAGCTGCGCAGAAACAGCTGCGCAGAAACAGATGCGAAGAAACAGCTGCGCAGAAACAGCTGCGCAGAAACAGCGGCGCAGAAACAGCGGCGCAGAAACAGCTGCGCAGGAACAGCTGCGCAGGAACAGCTGCGCAGAAACAGCTGCGCAGAAACAGCTGCGCAGGAACAGCTGCGCAGAAACAGCTGCGCAGAAACAGCTGCGCAGAAACAGCTGCGCAGGAACAGCTGCGCAGGAACAGCTGCGCAGAAACAGCTGCGCAGAAACAGCTGCGCAGAAACAGCTGCGCAGAAACAGCTTCGCAGAAACAGCTGCGCAGGAACAGCTACGCAGAAACAGCTGCGCAGAAACAGCTGCGCAGAAACAGCTGCGCAGAAACAGCTGCGCAGAAACAGCTGCGCAGAAACAGCTGCGCAGAAACAGCTGCGCAGAAACAGCTGCGCAGAAACAGCTGCGCAGAGACAGCTGCACAGAGACAGCTGCGCAGAAACAGCTGCGAAGAAACAGCTGCGCAGAAACAGCTGCGCAGAAACAGCTGCGCAGAAACAGCTGCGCAGAAACAGCTGCGCAGAAACAGCTGCGCAGAAACAGCTGCGCAGAAACAGCTGCGCAGAAACAGCGGCGCAGAAACAGCGGCGCAGAAACACTCTATAGCCTCCGGTTACAGGAGCGTACCTCCATGTTCAATGTTTTTTGGGCAGTTGAACATGTAAAGTTGAATCCCGTACGCGCGTGGTAGGATCTCTAGACCACGCGCGCGTACGGAGTTCGTCACCCATGCTGTTGCAGTGAAGTCTCATCAGAAAATCAGAAACAGCTGCGCGGAGACGGCTGCGCAGAAGCGGCTGCGCGGAAGCGGCTGCGCGGAAACGGCTGCGCGGAAACGGCTGCGCGGAAACGGCTGCGCGAGAACAGCTGCGCGAGAACAGGTGCGCGGGAACAGGTGCGCGGGAACAGCTGCGCAGGAACAGCTGCGCAGGAACAGGTGCGCAAAAACAGGTGCGCAGGAACAGCTGCGCAGGAACAGCTGCGCAGGAACAGCTGCGCAGGAACAGCTGCGCAGAAACAGCTGCGCAGAAACAGCTGCGCAGAAACAGCTTCGCAGAAACGGCTGCGCTGGAACGGCTGCGCAGAAACGGCTGCGCTGAAACGGCTGCGCAGAAACGGCTGCGCAGAAACGGCTGCGCAGAAACGGCTGCGCAGAAACGGCTGCGCAGAAACGGCTGCGCAGAAACGGCTGCGCAGAAACAGCTGCGCAGAAACAGCTGCGCAGAAGCAGCTGCGCAGAAGCAGCTGCGCAGAAGCAGCTGCGCAGAAGCAGCTGCGCAGAAGCAGCTGCGCAGAAACAGCTGCGCAGATACAGCTGCGCAGATACAGCTGCGCAGAAACAGCTGCGCAGAAACAGCTGCGCAGAAACAGCTGCGCAGAAACAGCTGCGCAGGAACAGCTGCGCAGGAACAGCTGCGCAGGAACAGCTGCGCAGGAACAGCTGCGCAGGAACAGCTGCGCAGGAACAGCTGCGCAGGAACAGCTGCGCAGGAACAGCTGCGCAGGAACAGCTGCGCAGGAACAGCTGCGCAGGTACAGCTGCGCAGGAACAGCTGCGCAGGAACAGCTGCGCAGAAACAGCTGCGCAGGAACAGCTGCGCAGGAACAGCTGCGCAGGAACAGCTGCGCAGGTACAGCTGCGCAGGAACAGCTGCGCAGGAACAGCTGCGCAGGAACAGCTGCGCAGGAACAGCTGCGCAGAAACAGCTGCGCAGGAACAGCTGCGCAGAAACAGCTGCGCAGGAACAGCTGCGCAGAAACAGCTGCGCAGGAACAGCAGCGCAGGAACAGCTGCGCAGGAACAGCAGCGCAGGAACAGCTGCGCAGGAACAGCTGCGCAGGAACAGCTGCGCAGGAACAGCTGCGCAGAAACAGCTGCGCAGAAACAGCTGCGCAGGAACAGCTGCGCAGAAACAGCTGCGCAGAAACAGCTGCGCAGAAACAGCTGCGCAGGAGCAGCTGCGCAGGAACAGCTGCGCAGGAACAGCTGCGCAGAAACAGCTGCGCAGGAACAGCTGCGCAGAAACAGCTGCGCAGAAACAGCTGCGCAGAAACAGCTGCGCAGAAACAGCTGCGCAGAAACAGCTTCGCAGAAACAGCTGCGCAGGAACAGCTGCGCAGAAACAGCTGCGCAGAAACAGCTGCGCAGGAACAGCTGCGCAGAAAAAGCTGCGCAGAAACAGCTGCGCAGGAACAACTGCGCAGAAACAGCTGCGCAGAAACAGCTGCTCAGGAACAGCTGCGCAGAAACAGCTGCGCAGAAGCAGCTGCGCAGAAGCAGCTGCGCAGAAGCAGCTGCGCAGAAGCAGCTGCGCAGAAGCAGCTGCGCAGAAGCAGCTAGGCAGAAACAGCTGCGCAGAAACAGCTGCGCAGATACAGCTGCGCAGATACAGCTGCGCAGAAACAGCTGCGCAGAAACAGCTGCGCAGAAACAGCTGCGCAGGAACAGCTGCGCAGGAACAGCTGCGCAGGAACAGCTGCGCAGGAACAGCTGCGCAGGAACAGCTGCGCAGGAACAGCTGCGCAGGAACAGCTGCGCAGAAACAGCTGCGCAGGAACAGCTGCGCAGGAACAGCTGCGCAGGAACAGCTGCGCAGGAACAGCTGCGCAGGAACAGCTGCGCAGGAACAGCTGCGCAGGAACAGCTGCGCAGGAACAGCTGCGCAGAAACAGCTGCGCAGAAACAGCTGCGCAGGAACAGCTGCGCAGGAACAGCTGCGCAGGAACAGCTGCGCAGGAACAGCTGCGCAGGAACAGCTGCGCAGGAACAGCTGCGCAGGAACAGCTGCGCAGGAACAGCTGCGCAGGAACAGCTGCGCAGGAACAGCTGCGCAGGAACAGCTGCGCAGGAACAGCTGCGCAGGAACAGCTGCGCAGGTACAGCTGCGCAGGTACAGCTGCGCAGGAACAGTTGCGCAGGAGCAGCTGCGCAGGAACAGCTGCGCAGGAACAGCTGCGCAGGAACAGCTGCGCAGAAACTGCTGCGCAGAAACTGCTGCGCAGAAACAGCTGCGCAGAAACAGCTGCGCAGGAACAGCTGCGCAGAAACAGCTGCGCAGAAACAGCTGCGCAGAAACAGCTGCGCAGAAACAGCTGCGCAGAAACAGCTGCGCAGGAACAGCTGCGCAGGAACAGCTGCGCAGAAACAGCTGCGCAGAAACAGCTGCGCAGGAACAGCTGCGCAGGAACAGCTGCGCAGGAACAGCTGCGCAGGAACAGCTGCGCAGGAACAGCTGCGCAGAAACGGCTGCGCAGGAACGGCTGCGCAGGAACGGCTGCGCAGGAACAGCTGCGCAGGAACAGCTGCGCAGGAACAGCTGCGCAGGAACAGCTGCGCAGGTACAGCTGCGCAGAAACAGCTGCGCAGAAACAGCTGCGCAGAAACAGCTGCGCAGAAACAGCTGCGCAGGAACAGCTGCGCAGGAACAGCTGCGCAGGAACGGCTGCGCAGGAACGGCTGCGCAGAAACGGCTGCGCATAAACGGCTGCGCATAAACGGCTGCGCAGAAGCGGCTGCGCAGAAGCGGCTGCGCAGAAACGGCTGCGCAGATACGGCTGCGCAGAAACGGCTGCGCAGAAACGGCTGCGCAGAAACGGCTGCGCAGAAACGGCTGCGCAGAAACGGCTGCGCAGAAACGGCTGCGCAGAAGCGGCTGCGCAGAAGCGGCTGCGCAGATACGGCTGCGCAGAAACGGCTGCGCAGAAACGGCTGCGCAGAAACGGCTGCGCAGAAACGGCTGCGCAGAAACGGCTGCGCAGAAACGGCTGCGCAGTAACGGCTGCGCAGAAACGGCTGCGCAGAAACGGCTGCGCAGAAACGGCTGCGCAGAAACGGCTGCGCAGAAACGGCTGCGCAGAAACGGCTGCGCAGAAACGGCTGCGCAGAAACGGCTGCGCAGAAACGGCTGCGCAGAAACGGCTGCGCAGAAACGGCTGCGCAGAAACGGCTGCGCAGAAACAGCTGCGCAGAAACAGCTGCGCAGAAACAGCTGCGCAGAAACAGCTGCGCAGAAACAGTGCGCAGAAACAGCTGCGCAGAAACAGCTGCGCAGAAACAGCTGCGCAGGAACAGCTGCGCAGAAACAGCTGCGCAGAAACAGCTGCGCAGAAACAGCTGCGCAGAATCAGCTGCGCAGAATCAGCTGCGCAGAAACAGCTGCGCAGAAACAGCTGCGCAGGAACAGCTGCGCAGGAACAGCTGCGCAGAAACAGCTGCGCAGAAACAGCTGCGCAGAAACAGCTGCGCAGGAAAAGCTGCGCAGGAACAGCTGCGCAGGAACAGCTGCGCAGGAACAGCTGCGCAGGAACAGCTGCGCAGGAACAGCTGCGCAGGAACAGCTGCGCAGGAACAGCTGCGCAGGAACAGCTGCGCAGGAACAGCTGCGCAGGAACAGCTGCGCGGAAACAGCTGCGCGGAAACAGCTGCGCGGAAACAGCTGCGCGGAAACAGCTGCGCGGAAACAGCTGCGCGGAAACAGCTGCGCGGAAACAGCTGCGCGGAAACAGCTGCGCGGAAACAGCTGCGCGGAAACAGCTGCGCAGAAACAGCTGCGCAGAAGCAGCTGCGCAGAAACAGCTGCGCAGAAACAGCTGCGCAGAAACAGCTGCGCAGAAACAGCTGCGCAGAAACAGCTGCGCAGAAACAGCGGCGCAGAAACAGCGGCGCAGAAACACTCTATAGCCTCCGGTTACAGGAGCGTACCTCCATGTTCAATGTCTTTTGGGCAGTTGAACATGTAAAGTTGAATCCCGTACGCGTGTGGTAGGATCTCTAGACCACGCGCGCGTACGGAGTTCGTCACCCATGCTGTTGCAGTGAAGTCTCATCAGAAAATCAGAAACAGCTGCGCAGAAGCGGCTGCGCAGGAACAGCTGCGCAGGAACAGCTGTGCAGAAACAGCTGCGCAGAAACAGCTGCGCAGAAACAGCTGCGCAGAAACGGCTGCGCATAAACGGCTGCGCATAAACGGCTGCGCATAAACGGCTGCGCAGAAACGGCTGCGCATAAACGGCTGCGCATAAACGGCTGCGCATAAACGGCTGCGCATAAACGGCTGCGCATGAACGGCTGCGCATGAACGGCTGCGCAGAAACGGCTGCGCAGAAACGGCTGCGCAGAAACGGCTGCGCAGAAACGGCTGCGCAGAAACGGCTGCGCAGAAACGGCTGCGCAGAAACGGCTGCGCAGAAACGGCTGCGCAGAAACGGCTGCGCAGAAACGGCTGCGCAGAAGCGGCTGCGCAGAAGCGGCTGCGCAGAAACGGCTGCGCAGATACGGCTGCGCAGAAACGGCTGCGCAGAAACGGCTGCGCAGAAACGGCTGCGCAGAAACGGCTGCGCAGAAACGGCTGCGCAGAAACGGCTGCGCAGTAACGGCTGCGCAGAAACGGCTGCGCAGAAACGGCTGCGCAGAAACGGCTGCGCAGAAACGGCTGCGCAGAAACGGCTGCGCAGAAACGGCTGCGCAGAAACGGCTGCGCAGAAACGGCTGCGCAGAAACGGCTGCGCAGAAACGGCTGCGCAGAAACAGCTGCGCAGAAACAGCTGCGCAGAAACAGCTGCGCAGAAACAGCTGCGCAGAAACAGCTGCGCAGAAACAGCTGCGCAGAAACAGCTGCGCAGAAACAGCTGCGCAGAAACAGCTGCGCAGAAACATCTGCGCAGAAACAGCTGCGCAGAAACAGCTGCGCAGAAGCAGCTGCGCAGAAGCAGCTGCGCAGAAACAGCTGCGCAGAAACAGCTGCGCAGAAACAGCTGCGCAGAAACAGTGCGCAGAAACAGCTGCGCAGAAACAGCTGCGCAGAAACAGCTGCGCAGGAACAGCTGCGCAGAAACAGCTGCGCAGAAACAGCTGCGCAGAAACAGCTGCGCAGAATCAGCTGCGCAGAATCAGCTGCGCAGAAACAGCTGCGCAGAGGCAGCTGCGCAGAAACAGCTGCGCAGAAACAGCTGCGCAGAAACAGGTGCGCAGAAACAGGTGCGCAGAAACAGCTGCGCAGAAACAGCTGCGCAGAAACAGCGGCGCAGAAACAGCGGCGCAGAAACACTCTATAGCCTCCGGTTACAGGAGCGTACCTCCATGTTCAATGTTTTTTGGGCAGTTGAACATGTAAAGTTGAATCCCGTACGCGCGTGGTAGGATCTCTAGACCACGCGCGCGTACGGAGTTCGTCACCCATGCTGTTGCAGTGAAGTCTCATCAGAAAATCAGAAACAGCTGCGCAGAAGCGGCTGCGCAGGAACAGCTGCGCAGGAACAGCTGCGCAGAAACAGCTGCGCAGAAACAGCTGCGCAGAAACAGCTGCGCAGAAACAGCTGCGCAGAAACAGCTGCGCATAAACAGCTGCGCATAAACAGCTGCGCATAAACAGCTGCGCATAAACAGCTGCGCATAAACAGCTGAGTATAAACAGCTGAGCATAAACAGCTGCGCATAAACAGCTGCGCATAAACAGCTGCGCATAAACAGCTGCGCATGAACAGCTGCGCATGAACAGCTGCGCATGAACAGCTGCGCAGAAACAGCTGCGCAGAAACAACTGCGCAGAAACAGCTGCGCAGAAACAGCTGCGCAGAAACAGCTGCGCAGAAACAGCTGCGCAGAAACAGCTGCGCAGAAACAGCTGCGCAGAAACAGCTGCGCAGAAACAGCTGCGCAGAAACAGCGGCGCAGAAACAGCGGCGCAGAAACAGCGGCGCAGAAACACTCTATAGCCTCCGGTTACAGGAGCGTACCTCCATGTTCAATGTTTTTTGGGCAGTTGAACATGTAAAGTTGAATCCCGTACGCGCGTGGTAGGATCTCTAGACCACGCGCGCGTACGGAGTTCGTCACCCATGCTGTTGCAGTGAAGTCTCATCAGAAAATCAGAAACAGCTGCGCAGAAGCGGCTGCGCAGGAACAGCTGCGCAGGAACAGCTGCGCAGAAACAGCTGCGCATAAACAGCTGCGCATAAACAGCTGCGCATGAACAGCTGCGCATGAACAGCTGCGCATGAACAGCTGCGCATGAACAGCTGCGCATGAACAGCTGCGCAGAAACAGCTGCGCAGAAACAGCTGCGCAGAAACAGCTGCGCAGAAACAGCTGCGCAGAAACAGCTGCGCAGGAACAGCTGCGCAGGAACAGCTGCGCAGAAACAGCTGCGCAGGAACAGCTGCGCAGGAACAGCTGCGCAGCAACAGCTGCGCAGGAACAGCTGCGCAGGAACAGCTGCGCAGGACCAGCTGCGCAGGAACAGCTGCGCAGGAACAGCCGCGCAGGAACAGCCGCGCAGGAACAGCCGCGCAGGAACAGCCGCGCAGGAACTGCCGCGCAGGAACAGCCGCGCCGAAACAGCCGCGCCGAAACAGCCGCGCCGAAACAGCCGCGCCGAAACAGCCGCGCCGAAACAGCCGCGCCGAAACAGCCGCGCCGAAACAGCCGCGCCGAAACAGCCGCGCCGAAACAGCCGCGCCGAAACAGCCGCGCCGAAACAGCCGCGCCGAAACAGCCGCGCCGAAACAGCCGCGCCGAAACAGCCGCGCCGAAACAGCCGCGCCGAAACAGCCGCGCCGAAACAGCCGCGCCGAAACAGCCGCGCCGAAAAAGCCGCGCCGAAACAGCCGCGCCGAAACAGCCGCGCCGAAACAGCCGCGCCGAAACAGCCGCGCCGAAACAGCCGCGCCGAAACAGCCGCGCCGAAACTGCCGCGCCGAAACTGCCGCGCCGAAACTGCCGCGCCGTAACTGCCGCGCCGAAACTGCCGCGCCGAAACTGCCGCGCCGAAACTGCCGCGCCGAAACTGCCGCGCCGAAACTGCCGCGCCGAAACTGCCGCGCCGAAACAGCCGCGCCGAAACAGCCGCGCCGAAACAGCCGCGCCGAAACAGCCGCGCCGAAACAGCCGCGCCGAAACAGCCGCGCCGAAACAGCCGCGCCGAAACAGCCGCGCCGAAACAGCCGCGCCGAAACAGCCGCGCCGAAACAGCCGCGCCGAAACAGCCGCGCCGAAACAGCCGCGCCGAAACAGCCGCGCCGAAACAGCCGCGCCGAAACAGCCGCGCCGAAACTGCCGCGCCGAAACTGCCGCGCCGAAACTGCCGCGCCGAAACTGCCGCGCCGAAACTGCCGCGCCGAAACTGCCGCGCCGAAACTGCCGCGCCGAAACTGCTGCGCCGAAACTGCTGCGCCGAAACTGCTGCGCCGAAACAGCTGCGCCGAAACAGCTGCGCCGAAACAGCTGCGCAGAAACAGCTAGGCATAAGCAGCTGCGGAGAAACAGCTGCGCAGAAACAGCTGCGCAGAAACAGATGCGCAGAAACAGCTGCGCAGAAACAGCTGCGCAGAAACAGCTGCGCAGAAACAGCTGCGCAGAAACAGCTGCGCAGAGACAGCTGCGCAGAGACAGCTGCGCAGAGACAGCTGCGCAGAAACAGCTGCGCAGAAACAGCTGCGCAGAAACAGCTGCGCAGAAACAGCTGCGCAGAAACAGCTGCGCAGAAACAGCTGCGGAGAAACAGCTGCGCAGAAACAGCTGCGCAGAAACAGCTGCGCAGAAACAGATGCGCAGAAACAGCTGCGCAGAAACAGCTGCGCAGAAACAGCGGCGCAGAAACACTCTATAGCCTCCGGTTACAGGAGCGTACCTCCATGTTCAATGTTTTTTGGGCAGTTGAACATGTAAAGTTGAATCCCGTACGCGCGTGGTAGGATCTCTCGACCACGCGCGCGTACGGAGTTCGTCACCCATGCTGTTGCAGTGAAGTCTCATCAGAAAATCAGAAACAGCTGCGCGGAGACGGCTGCGCAGAAGCGGTTGCGCAGAAGCGGCTGCGCGGAAGCGGCTGCGCGGAAGCGGCTGCGCGGAAGCGGCTGCGCGGAAGCGGCTGCGCGGAAACGGCTGCGCGGAAACGGCTGCGCGGAAACGGCTGCACGGAAACGGCTGCGCGGGAACGGCTGCGCGGGAACAGGTGCGCGGGAACAGGTGCGCGGGAACAGGTGCGCGGGAACAGCTGCGCGGGAACAGCTGCGCAGGAACAGCTGCGCAGGAACAGCTGCACAGGAACAGGTGCGCAGGAACAGCTGCGCAGGAACAGCTGCGCAGGAACAGGTGCGCAGGAACAGGTGCGCAGAAACAGCTGCGCAGAAACAGCTGCGCAGAAACAGCGGCGCAGAAACAGCGGCGCAGAAACAGCGGCGCAGAAACAGCGGCGCAGAAACACTCTATAGCCTCCGGTTACAGGAGCGTACCTCCATGTTCAATGTTTTTTGGGCAGTTGAACATGTAAAGTTGAATCCCGTACGCGCGTGGTAGGATCTCTAGACCACGCGCGCGAACGGAGTTCGTCACCCATGCTGTTGCAGTGAAGTCTCATCAGAAAATCAGAAACAGCTGCGCAGAAGCGGCTGCGCAGAAGCGGCTGCGCGGAAGCGGCTGCGCGGAAGCGGCTGCGCGGAAGCGGCTGCGCGGAAGCGGCTGCGCGGAAGCGGCTGCGCGGAAGCGGCTGCGCGGAAGCGGCTGCGCGGAAGCGGCTGCGCGGAAGCGGCTGCGCGGAAGCGGCTGCGCAGAAACTGCTGCGCAGATACGGCTGCGCAGAAACGGCTGCGCAGAAACGGCTGCGCAAAAACGGCTGCGCAGAAACGGCTGCGCAGAAACGGCTGCGCAGAAACGGCTGCGCAGAAACGGCTGCGCAGAAACGGCTGCGCAGAAACGGCTGCGCAGAAACGGCTGCGCAGAAACAGCTGCGCAGAAACAGCTGCGCAGAAACAGCTGCGCAGAAACAGCTGCGCAGAAACAGCTGCGCAGAAACAGCTGCGCAGAAACAGCTGCGCAGAAACAGCTGCGCAGAAACAGCTGCGCAGAAACAGCTGCGCAGAAACAGTGCGCAGAAACAGCTGCGCAGAAACAGCTGCGCAGAAACAGCTGCACAGATACAGCTGCGCAGATACAGCTGCGCAGATACAGCTGCGCAGAAACAGCTGCGCAGAAACAGCTGCGCAGAAACAGCTGCGCAGAAACAGCTGCGCAGAAACAGCTGCGCAGAAACAGCTGCGCAGAAACAGCTGCGCAGGAACAGCTGCGCAGGAACAGCTGCGCAGAAACAGCTGCGCAGGAACAGCTGCGCAGGAACAGCTGCGCAGAAACAGCTGCGCAGAAACAGCTGCGCAGGAACAACTGCGCAGGAACAGCTGCGCAGGAACAGCTGCGCAGAAACAGCTGTGCAGGAACAGCTGCGCAGGAACAGCTGCGCAGGAACAGCTGCGCAGAAACAGCTGCGCAGAAACAGCTGCGCAGAAACAGCTGCGCAGAAACAGCTGCGCAGAAACAGCTGCGCAGAAACAGCGGCGCAGAAACAGCGGCGCAGAAACACTCTATAGCCTCCGGTTACAGGAGCGTACCTCCATGTTCAATGTTTTTTGGGCAGTTGAACATGTAAAGTTGAATCCCGTACGCGCGTGGTAGGATCTCTAGACCACGCGCGCGTACGGAGTTCGTCACCCATGCTGTTGCAGTGAAGTCTCATCAGAAAATCAGAAACAGCTGCGCAGAAGCGGCTGCGCAGAAGCGGCTGCGCAGAAACGGCTGCGCAGAAACGGCTGCGCAGAAACGGCTGCGCATAAGCGGCTGCGCATAAGCGGCTGCGCAGAAGCGGCTGCGCTGAAGCGGCTGCGCAGAAGCGGCTGCGCAGAAGCGGCTGCGCAGAAGCGGCTGCGCAGAAGCGGCTGCGCAGAAGCGGCTGCGCAGAAGCGGCTGCGCAGAAGCGGCTGCGCAGAAGCGGCTGCGCAGAAGCGGCTGCGCAGAAGCGGCTGCGCAGAAGCGGCTGCGCAGAAGCGGCTGCGCAGAAGCGGCTGCGCAGTAGCGGCTGCGCAGTAGCGGCTGCGCAGAAGCGGCTGCGCAGAAGCGGCTGCGCAGAAGCGGCTGCGCAGAAGCGGCTGCGCAGAAGCGGCTGCGCAGAAGCGGCTGCGCAGAAGCGGCTGCGCAGAAACGGCTGCGCAGAAACGGCTGCGCAGAAGCGGCTGCGCAGAAGCGGCTGCGCAGAAGCGGCTGCGCAGAAGCGGCTGCGCAGAAGCGGCTGCGCAGAAGCGGCTGCGCAGAAGCGGCTGCGCAGAAGCGGCTGCGCAGAAGCGGCTGCGCAGAAGCGGCTGCGCAGAAGCGGCTGCGCAGAAACGGCTGCGCAGAAACGGCTGCGCAGAAACGGCTGCGCAGAAACGGCTGCGCAGATACGGCTGCGCAGAAACGGCTGCGCAGAAACGGCTGCGCAGAAACGGCTGCGCAGATACGGCTGCGCAGAAACGGCTGCGCAGAAACGGCTGCGCAGAAACGGCTGCGCAGGAACGGCTGCGCAGGAACGGCTGCGCAGGAACGGCTGCGCAGGAACGGCTGCGCAGGAACGGCTGCGCAGGAACGGCTGCGCAGGAACGGCTGCGCAGGAACGGCTTCGCAGAAGCGGCTGCGCAGAAGCGGCTGCGCAGATGCGGCTGCGCAGAAGCGGCTGCGCAGAAGCGGCTGCGCAGAAGCGGCTGCGCAGAAGCGGCTGCGCAGAAGCGGCTGCGCAGAAGCGGCTGCGCAGAAGCGGCTGCGCAGAAGCGGCTGCGCAGAAGCGGCTGCGCAGAAGCGGCTGCGCAGAAGCGGCTGCGCAGAAGCGGCTGCGCAGAAACGGCTGCGCAGAAACGGCTGCGCAGAAACGGCTGCGCAGAAACGGCTGCGCAGAAACGGCTGCGCAGAAACGGCTGCGCAGAAACGGCTGCGCAGGAACGGCTGCGCAGGAACGGCTGCGCAGAAACGGCTGCGCAGAAACGGCTGCGCATAAACGGCTGCGCATAAACGGCTGCGCATAAACGGCTGCGCATAAACGGCTGCGCAGAAACGGCTGCGCAGAAACGGCTGCGCAGAAACGGCTGCGCAGAAACGGCTGCGCAGAAACGGCTGCGCAGAAGCAGCTGCGCAGAAGCAGCTGCGCAGAAGCAGCTGCGCAGAAACAGCTGCGCAGAAACAGCTGCGCAGATACAGCTGCGCAGATACAGCTGCGCACAAACGGCTGCGCAGAAACGGCTGCGCAGAAACGGCTGCGCTGATACGGCTGCGCAGAAACGGCTGCGCAGAAACGGCTGCGCAGAAACGGCTGCGCAGAAGCGGCTGCGCAGAAGCGGCTGCGCAGAAGCGGCTGCGCAGAAGCGGCTGCGCAGAAGCGGCTGCGCAGAAACGTCTGCGCAGAAACGGCTGCGCAGAAGCATCTGCGCAGAAACAGCTGCACAGAAGCAGCTGCGCAGAAACAGCTGCGCAGAAACAGCTGCGCAGAAACAGCTGCGCAGAAACAGTGCGCAGAAACAGCTGCGCAGAAACAGCTGCGCAGATACAGCTGCGCAGAAACAGCTGCGCAGAAACAGCTGCGCAGATACAGCTGCGCAGATACAGCTGCGCAGAAACAGCTGCGCAGAAACAGCTGCGCAGAAACAGCTGCGCAGAAACAGCTGCGCAGAAACAGCTGCGCAGAAACAGCTGCGCAGGAACAGCTGCGCAGAAGCAGCTGCTCAGGAACAGCTGCGCAGAAACAGCTGCGCAGATACAGCTGCGCAGGAACAGCTGCGCAGGAACAGCTGCGCAGGAACAGCTGCGCAGGAACAGCTGCGCAGAAACAGCTGCGCAGGAACAGCTGCGCAGGAACAGCTGCGCAGGAACAGCTGCGCAGAAACAGCTGCGCAGAAACAGCTGCGCAGAAACAGCTGCGCAGAAACAGCTGCGCAGAAACAGCTGCGCAGAAACAGCGGCGCAGAAACAGCGGCGCAGAAACAGCGGCGCAGAAACACTCTATAGCCTCCGGTTACAGGAGCGTACCTCCATGTTCAATGTTTTTTGGGCAGTTGAACATGTAAAGTTGAATCCCGTACGCGCGTGGTAGGATCTCTAGACCACGCGCGCGTACGGAGTTCGTCACCCATGCTGTTGCAGTGAAGTCTCATCAGAAAATCAGAAACAGCTGCGCAGAAGCGGCTGCGCAGAAGCGGCTGCGCAGAAGCGGCTGCGCAGAAGCGGCTGCGCAGAAACGGCTGCGCAGAAACGGCTGCGCAGAAACAGCTGCGCAGGAACAGCTGCGCAGGAACAGCTGCGCAGATACGGCTGCGCAGAAACAGCTGCGCAGAAACAGCTGCGCAGAAACAGCTGCGCAGAAACAGCTGCGCAGGAACAGCTGCGCAGAAGCAGCTGCTCAGGAACAGCTGCGCAGAAACAGCTGCGCAGAAACAGCTGCGCAGGAACAGCTGCGCAGGAACAGCTGCGCAGGAACAGCTGCGCAGGAACAGCTGCGCAGAAACAGCTGCGCAGGAACAGCTGCGCAGGAACAGCTGCGCAGGAACAGCTGCGCAGAAACAGCTGCGCAGAAACAGCTGCGCAGAAACAGCTGCGCAGAAACAGCTGCGCAGAAACAGCTGCGCAGAAACAGCGGCGCAGAAACAGCGGCGCAGAAACAGCGGCGCAGAAACACTCTATAGCCTCCGGTTACAGGAGCGTACCTCCATGTTCAATGTTTTTTGGGCAGTTGAACATGTAAAGTTGAATCCCGTACGCGCGTGGTAGGATCTCTAGACCACGCGCGCGTACGGAGTTCGTCACCCATGCTGTTGCAGTGAAGTCTCATCAGAAAATCAGAAACAGCTGCGCAGAAGCGGCTGCGCAGAAGCGGCTGCGCAGAAGCGGCTGCGCAGAAGCGGCTGCGCAGAAACGGCTGCGCAGAAACGGCTGCGCAGAAACAGCTGCGCAGGAACAGCTGCGCAGGAACAGCTGCGCAGATACGGCTGCGCAGAAACAGCTGCGCAGAAACAGCTGCGCAGAAACAGCTGCGCAGGAACAGCTGCGCAGGAACAGCTGCGCAGGAACAGCTGCGCAGGAACAGCTGCGCAGAAACAGCTGCGCAGAAACAGCTGCGCAGGAACAGCTGCGCAGAAACAGCTGCGCAGAAACAGCTGCGCAGAAACAGCTGCGCAGAAACAGCTGCGCAGAAACAGCTGCGCAGAAACAGCTGCGCGGAAACAGCTGCGCGGAAACAGCTGCGCGGAAACAGCTGCGCGGAAACAGCTGCGCGGAAACAGCTGCGCGGAAACAGCTGTGAAGAAACAGCTGCGCAGAAGCAGATGCGCAGAAACAGCTGCGCAGAAACAGCTGCGCAGAAACAGCTGCGCAGAAACAGCTGCGCAGAAACAGCTGCGCAGAAACAGCTGCGCAGAAACAGCTGCGCAGAAACAGCGGCGCAGAAACAGCGGCGCAGAAACAGCGGCGCAGAAACAGCGGCGCAGAAACACTCTATAGCCTCCGGTTACAGGAGCGTACCTCCATGTTCAATGTTTTTTGGGCAGTTGAACATGTAAAGTTGAATCCCGTACACGCGTGGTAGGATCTCTAGACCACGCGCGCGTACGGAGTTCGTCACCCATGCTGTTGCAGTGAAGTCTCATCAGAAAATCAGAAACAGCTGCGCAGAAGCGGCTGCGCAGAAGCGGCTGCGCAGGAACGGCTGCGCAGGAACGGCTGCGCAGAAACAGCTGCGCAGAAACAGCTGCGCAGAAACAGCTGCGCAGAATCAGCTGCGCATAAACAGCTGCGCATAAACAGCTGCGCATAAACAGCTGCGCATAAACAGCTGCGCATAAACAGCTGCGCATAAACAGCTGCGCCGAAACAGCTGCGCCGAAACAGCTGCGCCGAAACAGCTGCGCCGAAACAGCTGCGCCGAAACAGCTGCGCCGAAACAGCTGCGCCGAAACAGCTGCGCCGAAACTGCTGCGCCGAAACTGCTGCGCCGAAACTGCTGCGCCGAAACTGCTGCGCCGAAACTGCTGCGCCGAAACAGCTGCGCCGAAACAGCTGCGCCGAAACAGCTGCGCCGAAACAGCTGCGCCGAAACAGCTGCGCCGAAACAGCTGCGCCGAAACAGCTGCGCAGAAACAGCTAGGCATAAGCAGCTGCGCAGAAACAGCTGCGCAGAGACAGCTGCGCAGAAACAGATGCGCAGAAACAGCTGCGCAGAAACAGCTGCGCAGAAACAGCTGCGCAGAAACAGCTGCGCAGAGACAGCTGCGCAGAGACAGCTGCGCAGAGACAGCTGCGCAGAGACAGCTGCGCAGAAACAGCTGCGCAGAAACAGCTGCGCAGAAACAGCTGCGCAGAAACAGCTGCGCAGAAACAGCTGCGCAGAAACAGCTGCGCAGAAACAGCTGTGCAGAAACAGCTGCGCAGAAACAGATGCGCAGAAACAGCTGCGCAGAAACAGCTGCGCAGAAACAGCGGCGCACAAACAGCGGCGCAGAAACACTCTATAGCCTCCGGTTACAGGAGCGTACCTCCATGTTCAATGTTTTTTGGGCAGTTGAACATGTAAAGTTGAATCCCGTACGCGCGTGGTAGGATCTCTAGACCACGGGCGCGTACGGAGTTCGTCACCCATGCTGTTGCAGTGAAGTCTCATCAGAAAATCAGAAACAGCTGCGCGGAGACGGCTGCGCAGAAGCGGCTGCGCAGAAGCGGCTGCGCAGAAGCGGCTGCGCGGAAGCGGCTGCGCGGAAGCGGCTGCGCGGAAGCGGCTGCGCGGAAACGGCTGCGCGGAAACGGCTGCGCGGAAACGGCTGCGAGGGAACGGCTGCGCGGGAACAGGTGCGCGGGAACAGGTGCGCGGGAACAGGTGCGCGGGAACAGGTGCGCGGGAACAGCTGCGCAGGAACAGCTGCGCAGGAACAGCTGTGCAGGAACAGGTGCGCAGGAACAGCTGCGCAGGAACAGCTGCGCAGGAACAGGTGCGCAGGAACAGGTGCGCAGAAACATCTGCGCAGAAACAGCTGCGCAGAAACAGCGGCGCAGAAACAGCGGCGCAGAAACAGCGGCGCAGAAACACTCTATAGCCTCCGGTTACAGGAGCGTACCTCCATGTTCAATGTTTTTTGGGCAGTTGAACATGTAAAGTTGAATCCCGTACGCGCGTGGTAGGATCTCTAGACCACGCGCGCGTACGGAGTTCGTCACCCATGCTGTTGCAGTGAAGTCTCATCAGAAAATCAGAAACAGCTGCGCAGAAGCGGCTGCGCGGAAGCGGCTGCGCGGAAGCGGCTGCGCGGAAGCGGCTGCGCGGAAGCGGCTGCGCGGAAGCGGCTGCGCGGAAGCGGCTGCGCGGAAGCGGCTGCGCGGAAGCGGCTGCGCGGAAACGGCTGCGCGGGAACGGCTGCGCCGAAACGGCTGCGCAGAAACGGCTGCGCAGAAACGGCTGCGCAGAAACGGCTGCGCAGAAACGGCTGCGCAGAAACGGCTGCGCAGAAACGTATGCGCAGAAACGGCTGCGCAGAAACGGCTGCGCAGAAACGGCTGCGCAGAAACGGCTGCGCAGAAACGGCTGCGCAGAAACGGCTGCGCAGAAACGGCTGCGCAGAAACGGCTGCGCAGAAACGGCAGCGCAGAAACGGCTGCGCAGAAACAGCTGCGCAGAAACAGCTGCGCAGAAACAGCTGCGCAGAAACAGCTGCGCAGAAACAGCTGCGCAGAAGCAGCTGCGCAGAAGCAGCTGCGCAGAAACAGCTGCGCAGAAACAGCTGCGCAGAAACAGCTGCGCAGAAACAGTGCGCAGAAACAGCTGCGCAGAAACAGCTGCGCAGAAACAGCTGCGCAGATACAGCTGCGCAGATACAGCTGCGCAGATACAGCTGCGCAGATACAGCTGCGCAGAAACAGCTGCGCAGATACAGCTGCGCAGAAACAGCTGCGCAGAAACAGCTGCGCAGAAACAGCTGCGCAGAAACAGCTGCGCAGAAACAGCTGCGCAGGAACAGCTGCGCAGAAACAGCTGCGCAGAAACAGCTGCGCAGGAACAGCTGCGCAGGAACAGCTGCGCAGAAACAGCTGCGCAGAAACAGCTGCGCAGAAACAGCTGCGCAGGAACAGCTGCGCAGGAACAGCTGCGCAGGAACAGCTGCGCAGGAACAGCTGCGCAGAAACAGCTGCACAGGAACAGCTGCGCAGGAACAGCTGCGCAGGAACAGCTGCGCAGCAACAGCTGCGCAGAAACAGCTGCGCAGAAACAGCTGCGCAGAAACAGCTGCGCAGAAACAGCTGCGCAGAAACAGCGGCGCAGAAACAGCGGCGCAGAAACAGCGGCGCAGAAACACTCTATAGCCTCCGGTTACAGGAGCGTACCTCCATGTTCAATGTTTTTTGGGCAGTTGAACATGTAAAGTTGAATCCCGTACGCACGTGGTAGGATCTCTAGACCACGCGCGCGTACGGAGTTCGTCACCCATGCTGTTGCAGTGAAATCTCATCAGAAAATCAGAAACAGCTGCGCAGAAGCGGCTGCGCAGAAGCGGCTGCGCAGAAACGGCTTCGCAGAAACGGCTGCGCAGGAACAGCTGCGCAGGAACAGCTGCGCATAAGCGGCTGCGCAGAAGCGGCTGCGCAGAAGCGGCTGCGCAGAAGCGGCTGCGCAGAAGCGGCTGCGCAGAAGCGGCTGCGCAGAAGCGGCTGCGCAGAAGCGGCTGCGCAGAAGCGGCTGCGCAGAAGCGGCTGCGCAGAAGCGGCTGCGCAGAAGCGGCTGCGCAGAAGCGGCTGCGCAGAAACGGCTGCGCAGAAACGGCTGCGCAGAAACGGCTGCGCAGAAACGGATGCGCAGATACGGCTGCGCAGGAACGGCTGCGCAGGAACGGCTGCGCAGGAACGGCTGCGCAGGAACGGCTGCGCAGGAACGGCTGCGCAGGAACGGCTGCGCAGGAACGGCTGCGCAGGAACGGCTGCGCAGGAACGGCTTCGCAGGAACGGCTGCGCAGAAGCGGCTGCGCAGAAGCGGCTGCGCAGAAGCGGCTGCGCAGAAGCGACTGCGCAGAAGCGGCTGCGCAGAAGCGGCTGCGCAGAAGCGGCTGCGCAGAAGCGGCTGCGCAGAAGCGGCTGCGCAGAAGCGGCTGCGCAGAAGCGGCTGCGCAGAAGCGGCTGCGCAGAAGCGGCTGCGCAGAAGCGGCTGCGCAGAAGCGGCTGCGCAGAAGCGGCTGCGCAGAAGCGGCTGCGCAGAAACGGCTGCGCAGAAACGGCTGCGCAGGAACGGCTGCGCAGAAACGGCTGCGCAGAAACGGCTGCGCAGAAACGGCTGCGCAGAAACGGCTGCGCAGAAACGGCTGCGCAGAAACGGCTGCGCAGAAACGGCTGCGCAGAAACGGCTGCGCAGAAACGGCTGCGCAGAAGCGGCTGCGCAGAAGCGGCTGCGCAGAATCGGCTGCGCAGAATCAGCTGCGCAGAAGCAGCTGCGCAGAAGCAGCTGCGCAGAAGCAGCTGCGCAGAAACGGCTGCGCAGAAACGGCTGCGCAGAAACGGCTGCGCAGATACGGCTGCGCAGATACGGCTGCGCAGAAACGGCTGCGCAGAAACGGCTGCGCAGAAACGGCTGCGCTGATACGGCTGCGCAGAAACGGCTGCGCAGAAACGGCTGCGCAGAAACGGCTGCGCAGAAGCGGCTGCGCAGAAGCGGCTGCGCAGAAGCGGCTGCGCAGAAGCGGCTGCGCAGAAGCGGCTGCGCAGAAACGGCTGCGCAGATACGGCTGCGCAGAAACGGCTGCGCAGAAACGGCTGCGCAGAAACGGCTGCGCAGAAACGGCTGCGCAGAAACGGCTGCGCAGAAACGGCTGCGCAGTAACGGCTGCGCAGAAACGGCTGCGCAGAAACGGCTGCGCAGAAACGTATGCGCAGAAACGGCTGCGCAGAAACGGCTGCGCAGAAACGGCTGCGCAGAAACGGCTGCGCAGAAACGGCTGCGCAGAAACGGCTGCGCAGAAACGGCTGCGCAGAAGCGGCTGCGCAGAAGCGGCTGCGCAGAAACGGCTGCGCAGAAACGGCTGCGCAGAAGCGGCTGCGCAGAAGCGGCTGCGCAGAAGCGGCTGCGCAGAAGCGGCTGCGCAGAAGCGGCTGCGCAGAAGCGGCTGCGCAGAAGCGGCTGCGCAGAAGCAACTGCGCAGAAACGGCTGCGCAGAAACGGCTGCGCAGTAACGGCTGCGCAGAAACGGCTGCGCAGAAACGGCTGCGCAGAAACGGCTGCGCAGATACGGCTGCGCAGAAACGGCTGCGCAGAAGCGGCTGCGCAGAAGCGGCTGCGCGGAAGCGGCTGCGCGGAAGCGGCTGCGCGGAAGCGGCCGCGCGGAAGCGGCCGCGCGGAAACGGCCGCGCAGAAACGGCTGCGCAGAAACGGCTGCGCAGGAACGGCTGCGCAGAAACGGCTGCGCAGAAACAGCTGCGCAGAAACAGCTGCGCAGAAACAGCTGCGCAGAAACAGCTGCGCAGAAACAGCTGCGCAGAAACAGCTGCGCGGAAACAGCTGCGCGGAAACAGCTGCGCGGAAACAGCTGCGCGGAAACAGCTGCGCGGAAACAGCTGCGCGGAAACAGCTGTGCGGAAACAGCTGCGCATAAGCAGATGCGCAGAAACAGCTGCGCAGAAACAGCTGCGCAGAAACAGCTGCGCAGAAACAGCTGCTCAGAAACAGCTGCGCAGAAACAGCTGCGCAGAAACAGCTGCGCAGAAACAGCGGCGCAGAAACAGCGGCGCAGAAACAGCGGCGCAGAAACAGCGGCGCAGAAACACTCAATAGCCTCCGGTTACAGGAGCGTACCTCCATGTTCAATGTTTTTTGGGCAGTTGAACATGTAAAGTTGAATCCCGTACGCGCGTGGTAGGATCTCTAGACCACGGGCGCGTACGGAGTTCGTCACCCATGCTGTTGCAGTGAAGTCTCATCAGAAAATCAGAAACAGCTGCGCGGAGACGGCTGCGCAGAAGCGGCTGCGCAGAAGCGGCTGCGCAGAAGCGGCTGCGCGGAAGCGGCTGCGCGGAAGCGGCTGCGCGGAAGCGGCTGCGCGGAAACGGCTGCGCGGAAACGGCTGCGCGGAAACGGCTGCGAGGGAACGGCTGCGCGGGAACAGGTGCGCGGGAACAGGTGCGCGGGAACAGGTGCGCGGGAACAGCTGCGCGGGAACAGCTGCGCAGGAACAGCTGCGCAGGAACAGCTGCGCAGGAACAGGTGCGCAGGAACAGCTGCGCAGGAACAGCTGCGCAGGAACAGGTGCGCAGGAACAGGTGCGCAGAAACAGCTGCGCAGAAACAGCTGCGCAGAAACAGCGGCGCAGAAACAGCGGCGCAGAAACAGCGGCGCAGAAACACTCTATAGCCTCCGGTTACAGGAGCGTACCTCCATGTTCAATGTTTTTTGGGCAGTTGAACATGTAAAGTTGAATCCCGTACGCGCGTGGTAGGATCTCTAGACCACGCGCGCGTACGGAGTTCGTCACCCATGCTGTTGCAGTGAAGTCTCATCAGAAAATTAGAAACAGCTGCGCAGAAGCGGCTGCGCAGAAGCGGCTGCGCGGAAGCGGCTGCGCGGAAGCGGCTGCGCGGAAGCGGCTGCGCGGAAGCAGCTGCGCGGAAGCGGCTGCGCGGAAGCGGCTGCGCGGAAGCGGCTGCGCGGAAGCGGCTGCGCGGAAGCGGCTGCGCGGAAACGGCTGCGCGGAAACGGCTGCGCCGAAACGGCTGCGCAGAAACGGCTGCGCAGAAACGGCTGCGCAGAAACGGCTGCGCAGAAACGTATGCGCAGAAACGGCTGCGCAGAAACGGCTGCGCAGAAACGGCTGCGCAGAAACGGCTGCGCAGAAACGGCTGCGCAGAAACGGCTGCGCAGAAACGGCTGCGCAGAAACGGCAGCGCAGAAACGGCTGCGCAGAAACGGCTGCGCAGAAACGGCTGCGCAGAAACAGCTGCGCAGAAACAGCTGCGCAGAAACAGCTGCGCAGAAACAGCTGCGCAGAAACAGCTGCGCAGAAGCAGCTGCGCAGAAGCAGCTGCGCAGAAACAGCTGCGCAGAAACAGCTGCGCAGAAACAGCTGCGCAGAAACAGTGCGCAGAAACAGCTGCGCAGAAACAGCTGCGCAGATACAGCTGCGCAGATACAGCTGCGCAGATACAGCTGCGCAGATACAGCTGCGCAGAAACAGCTGCGCAGATACAGCTGCGCAGAAACAGCTGCGCAGAAACAGCTGCGCAGAAACAGCTGCGCAGAAACAGCTGCGCAGAAACAGCTGCGCAGAAACAGCTGCGCAGGAACAGCTGCGCAGAAACAGCTGCGCAGGAACAGCTGCGCAGGAACAGCTGCGCAGGAACAGCTGCGCAGAAACAGCTGCGCAGAAACAGCTGCGCAGAAACAGCTGCGCAGGAACAGCTGCGCAGGAACAGCTGCGCAGGAACAGCTGCGCAGGAACAGCTGCGCAGAAACAGCTGCACAGGAACAGCTGCGCAGGAACAGCTGCACAGGAACAGCTGCGCAGCAACAGCTGCGCAGAAACAGCTGCGCAGAAACAGCTGCGCAGAAACAGCTGCGCAGAAACAGCTGCGCAGAAACAGCGGCGCAGAAACAGCGGCGCAGAAACAGCGGCGCAGAAACACTCTATAGCCTCCGGTTACAGGAGCGTACCTCCATGTTCAATGTTTTTTGGGCAGTTGAACATGTAAAGTTGAATCCCGTACGCACGTGGTAGGATCTCTAGACCACGCGCGCGTACGGAGTTCGTCACCCATGCTGTTGCAGTGAAATCTCATCAGAAAATCAGAAACAGCTGCGCAGAAGCGGCTGCGCAGAAGCGGCTGCGCAGAAACGGCTTCGCAGAAACGGCTGCGCAGGAACAGCTGCGCAGGAACAGCTGCGCATAAGCGGCTGCGCAGAAGCGGCTGCGCAGAAGCGGCTGCGCAGAAGCGGCTGCGCAGAAGCGGCTGCGCAGAAGCGGCTGCGCAGAAGCGGCTGCGCAGAAGCGGCTGCGCAGAAGCGGCTGCGCAGAAACGGCTGCGCAGAAACGGCTGCGCAGAAACGGCTGCGCAGAAACGGATGCGCAGATACGGCTGCGCAGAAACGGCTGCGCAGAAACGGCTGCGCAGGAACGGCTGCGCAGGAACGGCTGCGCAGGAACGGCTGCGCAGGAACGGCTGCGCAGGAACGGCTGCGCAGGAACGGCTGCGCAGGAACGGCTTCGCAGGAACGGCTGCGCAGAAGCGGCTGCGCAGAAGCGGCTGCGCAGAAGCGGCTGCGCAGAAGCGGCTGCGCAGAAGCGGCTGCGCAGAAGCGGCTGCGCAGAAGCGGCTGCGCAGAAGCGACTGCGCAGAAGCGGCTGCGCAGAAGCGGCTGCGCAGAAGCGGCTGCGCAGAAGCGGCTGCGCAGAAGCGGCTGCGCAGAAGCGGCTGCGCAGAAGCGGCTGCGCAGAAGCGGCTGCGCAGAAGCGGCTGCGCAGAAGCGGCTGCGCAGAAGCGGCTGCGCAGAAGCGGCTGCGCAGAAGCGGCTGCGCAGAAGCGGCTGCGCAGAAGCGGCTGCGCAGAAGCGGCTGCGCAGAAGCGGCTGCGCAGAAACGGCTGCGCAGGAACGGCTGCGCAGAAACGGCTGCGCAGAAACGGCTGCGCAGAAACGGCTGCGCAGAAACGGCTGCGCAGAAACGGCTGCGCAGAAACGGCTGCGCAGAAACGGCTGCGCAGAAACGACTGCGCAGAAACGGCTGCGCAGAAGCGGCTGCGCAGAAGCAGCTGCGCAGAATCAGCTGCGCAGAATCAGCTGCGCAGAAGCGGCTGCGCAGAAGCGGCTGCGCAGAAGCGGCTGCGCAGAAGCGGCTGCGCAGAAACGGCTGCGCAGAAACGGCTGCGCAGAAACGGCTGCGCAGAAACGGCTGCGCAGAAACGGCTGCGCAGAAACGGCTGCGCTGATACGGCTGCGCAGAAACGGCTGCGCAGAAACGGCTGCGCAGAAACGGCTGCGCAGAAGCGGCTGCGCAGAAGCGGCTGCGCAGAAGCGGCTGCGCAGAAGCGGCTGCGCAGAAACGGCTGCGCAGATACGGCTGCGCAGAAACGGCTGCGCAGAAACGGCTGCGCAGAAACGGCTGCGCAGTAACGGCTGCGCAGAAACGGCTGCGCAGAAACGGCTGCGCAGAAACGTATGCGCAGAAACGGCTGCGCAGAAACGGCTGCGCAGAAACGGCTGCGCAGAAACGGCTGCGCAGAAACGGCTGCGCAGAAACGGCTGCGCAGAAACGGCTGCGCAGAAGCGGCTGCGCAGAAACGGCTGCGCAGAAACGGCTGCGCAGAAGCGGCTGCGCAGAAGCGGCTGCGCAGAAGCGGCTGCGCAGAAGCGGCTGCGCAGAAGCGGCTGCGCAGAAGCGGCTGCGCAGAAGCGGCTGCGCAGAAGCGGCTGCGCAGAAGCGGCTGCGCAGAAACGGCTGCGCAGAAACGGCTGCGCAGTAACGGCTGCGCAGAAACGGCTGCGCAGAAACGGCTGCGCAGATACGGCTGCGCAGAAACGGCTGCGCAGAAGCGGCTGCGCAGAAGCGGCTGCGCAGAACGGGTGCGCAGAAGCGGCTGCGCACAAGCGGCTGCGCAGAAGCGGCTGCGCAGAAGCGGCTGCGCAGAAGCGACTGCGCAGAAGCGGCTGCGCAGAAGCGGCTGCGCAGAAGCGGCTGCGCAGAAGCGGCTGCGCAGAAGCGGCTGCGCAGAAGCGGCTGCGCAGAAGCGGCTGCGCAGAAGCGGCTGCGCAGAAGCGGCTGCGCAGAAGCGGCTGCGCAGAAACGGCTGCGCAGAAACGGCTGCGCAGAAACGGCTGCGCAGCAGCAGCTGCGCAGAAGCAGCTGCGCAGAAACAGCTGCGCAGATGCAGCTGCGCAGAAACAGCTGCGCAGAAACAGCTGCGCAGAAACAGCTGCGCAGAAACAGCTGCGCAGAAGCGGCTGCGCAGAAGCGGCTGCGCAGAAGCGGCTGCGCAGAAGCGGCTGCGCGGAAGCGGCTGCGCGGAAGCGGCTGCGCGGAAGCGGCTGCGCGGAAACGGCTGCGCAGAAGCGGCTGCGCAGAAGCGGCTGCGCAGAAGCGGCTGCGCAGAAGCGGCTGCGCAGAAGCGGCTGCGCAGAAACGGCTGCGCAGAAACGGCTGCGCAGAAACGGCTGCCCAGAAACGGCTGCGCAGAAACGTATGCGCAGAAACGGCTGCGCAGAAACGGCTGCGCAGAAACGGCTGCGCAGAAACGGCTGCGCAGAAACGGCTGCGCAGAAACGGCTGCGCAGAAACGGCTGCGCAGAAACGGCTGCGCAGAAACGGCTGCGCAGAAACGGCTGCGCAGAAACGGCTGCGCAGAAACGGCTGCGCAGAAACGGCTGCGCAGAAACAACTGCGCAGAAACAGCTGCGCAGAAACAGCTGCGCAGAAACAGCTGCGCAGAAACAGCTGCGCAGAAACAGCTGCGCAGAAGCAGCTGCGCAGAAGCAGCTGCGCAGAAACAGCTGCGCAGAAACAGCTGCGCAGAAACAGCTGCGCAGAAACAGGGCGCAGAAACAGCTGCGCAGAAACAGCTGCGCAGAAACAGCTGCGCAGATACAGCTGCGCAGATACAGCTGCGCAGATACAGCTGCGCAGAAACAGCTGCGCAGATACAGCTGCGCAGAAACAGCTGCGCAGAAACAGCTGCGCAGAAACAGCTGCGCAGAAACAGCTGCGCAGAAACAGCTGCGCAGAAACAGCTGCGCAGGAACAGCTGCGCAGAAACAGCTGCGCGGAAACAGCTGCGCAGGAACAGCTGCGCAGGAACAGCTGCGCAGAAACAGCTGCGCAGAAACAGCTGCGCAGAAACAGCTGCGCAGGAACAGCTGCGCAGGAACAGCTGCGCAGGAACAGCTGCGCAGAAACAGCTGCGCAGGAACAGCTGCGCAGGAACAGCTGCGCAGCAACAGCTGCGCAGCAACAGCTGCGCAGAAACAGCTGCGCAGAAACAGCTGCGCAGAAACAGCTGCAGAAACAGCTGCGCAGAAACAGCGGCGCAGAAACAGCGGCGCAGATACAGCGGCGCAGAAACACTCTATAGCCTCCGGTTACAGGAGCGTACCTCCATGTTCAATGTTTTTTGGGCAGTTGAACATGTAAAGTTGAATCCCGTACGCACGTGGTAGGATCTCTAGACCACGCGCGCGTACGGAGTTCGTCACCCATGCTGTTGCAGTGAAGTCTCATCAGAAAATCAGAAACAGCTGCGCAGAAGCGGCTGCGCAGAAACGGCTGCGCAGGAACAGCTGCGCAGGAACAGCTGCGCATAAGCGGCTGCGCATAAGCAGCTGCGCAGAAGCGGCTGCGCAGAAGCGGCTGCGCAGAAGCGGCTGCGCAGAAGCGGCTGCGCAGAAGCGGCTGCGCAGAAGCGGCTGCGCAGAAGCGGCTGCGCAGAAGCGGCTGCGCAGAAGCGGCTGCGCAGAAGCGGCTGCGCAGAAGCGGCTGCGCAGAAGCGGCTGCGCAGTAGCGGCTGCGCAGTAGCGGCTGCGCAGTAGCGGCTGCGCAGAAGCGGCTGCGCAGAAGCGGCTGCGCAGAAACGGCTGCGCAGAAACGGCTGCGCAGAAACGGCTGCGCAGAAACCGCTGCGCAGAAACGGCTGCGCAGAAACGGCTGCGCAGAAGCGGCTGCGCAGAAGCGGCTGCGCAGAAGCGGCTGCGCAGAAGCGGCTGCGCAGAAGCGGCTGCGCAGAAGCGGCTGCGCAGAAGCGGCTGCGCAGAAGCGGCTGCGCAGAAGCGGCTGCGCAGAAGCGGCTGCGCAGAACCGGCTGCGCAGAAACGGCTGCGCAGAAACGGCTGCGCAGAAACGGCTGCGCAGAAACGGCTGCGCAGATACGGCTGCGCAGGAACGGCTGCGCAGGAACGGCTGCGCAGGAACGGCTGCGCAGGAACGGCTGCGCAGGAACGGCTGCGCAGGAACGGCTGCGCAGGAACGGCTTCGCAGGAACGGCTGCGCAGCAGCGGCTGCGCAGAAACGGCTGCGCAGAAACGGCTGCGCAGAAACGGCTGCGCAGAAACGGCTGCGCAGAAACGACTGCGCAGAAACAGCTGCGCAGAAGCAGCTGCGCAGAAGCAGCTGCGCAGAATCAGCTGCGCAGAAGCAGCTGCGCAGAAGCAGCTGCGCAGAAGCAGCTGCGCAGAAGCAGCTGCGCAGAAACAGCTGCGCAGAAACAGCTGCGCAGATACAGCTGCGCAGATACAGCTGCGCAGATACAGCTGCGCAGAAACGGCTGCGCAGAAACGGCTGCGCAGAAACGGCTGCGCAGAAACGGCTGCGCAGAAACGGCTGCGCTGATACGGCGGCGCAGAAACGGCTGCGCAGAAACGGCTGCGCAGAAACGGCTGCGCAGAAACGGCTGCGCAGAAACGAATGCGCAGAAGCGGCTGCGCAGAAGCGGCTGCGCAGAAGCGGCTGCGCAGAAGCGGCTGCGCAGAAGCGGCTGCGCAGAAGCGGCTGCGCAGAAACGGCTGCGCAGGTACGGCTGCGCAGAAACGGCTGCGCAGAAACGGCTGCGCAGAAACGGCTGCGCAGAAACGGCTGCGCAGAAACGGCTGCGCAGAAACGGCTGCGCAGTAACGGCTGCGCAGAAACGGCTGCGCAGAAACGGCTGCGCAGAAACGTATGCGCAAAAACGGCTGCGCAGAAACGGCTGCGCAGAAACGGCTGCGCAGAAACGGCTGCGCAGAAACGGCTGCGCAGAAACGGCTGCGCAGAAACGGCAGCGCAGAAACGGCTGCGCAGAAACGGCTGCGCAGAAACGGCTGCGCAGAAACGGCTGCGCAGAAACGGCTGCGCAGAAACGGCTGCGCAGAAACAGCTGCGCAGAAACAGCTGCGCAGAAACAGCTGCGCAGAAACAGCTGCGCAGAAGCAGCTGCGCAGAAACAGCTGCGCAGAAGCAGCTGCGCAGAAACAGCTGCGCAGAAACAGCTGCGCAGAAACAGCTGCGCAGAAACAGTGCGCAGAAACAGCTGCGAAGAAACAGCTGCGCAGAAACAGCTGCGCAGATACAGCTGCGCAGATACAGCTGCGCAGATACAGCTGCGCAGAAACAGCTGCGCAGAAACAGCTGCGCAGATACAGCTGCGCAGATACAGCTGCGCAGAAACAGCTGCGCAGAAACAGCTGCGCAGAAACAGCTGCGCAGAAACAGCTGCGCAGAAACAGCTGCGCAGGAACAGCTGCACAGAAACAGCTGCGCAGAAACAGCTGCGCAGAAACAGCTGCGCAGGAACAGCTGCGCAGGAACAGCTGCGCAGAAACAGCTGCGCAGGAACAGCTGCGCAGGAACAGCTACGCAGGAACAGCTGCGCAGGAACAGCTGCGCAGGAACAGCTGCACAGGAACAGCTGCGCAGGAACAGCTGCGCAGGAACAGCTGCGCAGGAACAGCTGCGCAGGAACAGCTGCGCAGAAACAGCTGCGCAGAAACAGCTGCGCAGAAACAGCGGCGCAGAAACAGCGGCGCAGAAACACTCTATAGCCTCCGGTTACAGGAGCGTACCTCCATGTTCAATGTTTTTTGGGCAGTTGAACATGTAAAGTTGAATCCCGTACGCGCGTGGTAGGATCTCTAGACCACGCGCGCGTACGGAGTTCGTCACCCATGCTGTTGCAGTGGAGTCTCATCAGAAAATCAGAAACAGCTGCGCAGAAGCGGCTGCGCAGGAACAGCTGCGCAGAAGCGGCTGCGCAGAAGCGGCTGCGCAGAAGCGGCTGCGCAGAAGCGGCTGCGCAGAAGCGGCTGCGCAGAAGCGGCTGCGCAGAAGCGGCTGCGCAGAAACGACTGCGCAGAAACGGCTGCGCAGAAGCGGCTGCGCAGAAGCAGCTGCGCAGAATCAGCTGCGCAGAATCAGCTGCGCAGAAGCAGCTGCGCAGAAGCAGCTGCGCAGAAGCAGCTGCGCAGAAACAGCTGCGCAGAAGCAGCTGCGCAGATACAGCTGCGCAGATACAGCTGCGCAGAAACGGCTGCGCAGAAACGGCTGCGCAGAAACGGCTGCGCTGATACGGCTGCGCAGAAACGGCTGCGCAGAAACGGCTGCGCAGAAACGGCTGCGCAGAAGCGGCTGCGCAGAAGCGGCTGCGCAGAAGCGGCTGCGCAGAAGCGGCTGCGCAGAAGCGGCTGCGCAGAAACGGCTGCGCAGATACGGCTGCGCAGAAACGGCTGCGCAGAAACGGCTGCGCAGAAACGGCTGCGCAGAAACGGCTGCGCAGAAACGGCTGCGCAGAAACGGCTGCGCAGAAACGTATGCGCAGAAACGGCTGCGCAGAAACGGCTGCGCAGAAACGGCTGCGCAGAAACGGCTGCGCAGAAACGGCTGCGCAGAAACGGCTGCGCAGAAACGGCTGCACAGAAACGGCTGCGCAGAAACGGCTGCGCAGAAACGGCTGCGCAGAAACGGCTGCGCAGAAACGGCTGCGCAGAAACGGCTTCGCAGAAACGGCTGCGCAGAAACAGCTGCGCAGAAACAGCTGCGCAGAAACAGCTGCGCAGAAACAGTGCGCAGAAACAGCTGCGCAGAAACAGCTGCGCAGAAACAGCTGCGCAGATACAGCTGCGCAGATACAGCTGCGCAGATACAGCTGCGCAGAAACAGCTGCGCAGAAACAGCTGCGCAGATACAGCTGCGCAGATACAGCTGCGCAGAAACAGCTGCGCAGAAACAGCTGCGCAGAAACAGCTGCGCAGAAACAGCTGCGCAGAAACAGCTGCGCAGGAACAGCTGCTCAGAAACAGCTGCGCAGAAACAGCTGCGCAGAAACAGCTGCGCAGGAACAGCTGCGCAGGAACAGCTGCGCAGAAACAGCTGCGCAGGAACAGCTGCGCAGGAACAGCTGCGCAGGAACAGCTGCGCAGGAACAGCTGCGCAGGAACAGCTGCGCAGGAACAGCTGCGCAGGAACAGCTGCGCAGGAACAGCTGCGCAGAAACAGCTGCGCAGAAACAGCTGCGCAGAAACAGCGGCGCAGAAACAGCGGCGCAGAAACACTCTATAGCCTCCGGTTACAGGAGCGTACCTCCATGTTCAATGTTTTTTGGGCAGTTGAACATGTAAAGTTGAATCCCGTACGCGCGTGGTAGGATCTCTAGACCACGCGCGCGTACGGAGTTCGTCACCCATGCTGTTGCAGTGAAGTCTCATCAGAAAATCAGAAACAGCTGCGCAGAAGCGGCTGCGCAGGAACAGCTGCGCAGAAGCGGCTGCGCAGAAGCGGCTGCGCAGAAGCGGCTGCGCAGAAGCGGCTGCGCAGAAGCGGCTGCGCAGAAGCGGCTGCGCAGAAACGGCTGCGCAGAAACGGCTGCGCAGAAACGGCTGCGCAGAAGCGGCTGCGCAGAAGCGGCTGCGCAGAAGCGGCTGCGCAGAAGCGGCTGCGCAGAAGCGGCTGCGCAGAAGCGGCTGCGCAGAAGCGGCTGCGCAGAAACGGCTGCGCAGAAACGGCTGCGCAGTAACGGCTGCGCAGAAACGGCTGCGCAGAAACGGCTGCGCAGAAACGGCTGCGCAGATACGGCTGCGCAGAAACGGCTGCGCAGAAGCGGCTGCGCAGAAGCGGCTGCGCAGAAGCGGCTGCGCAGAAGCGGCTGCGCACAAGCGGCTGCGCAGAAGCGGCTGCGCAGAAGCGGCTGCGCAGAAGCGGCTGCGCAGAAGCGGCTGCGCAGAAGCGGCTGCGCAGAAGCGGCTGCGCAGAAGCGGCTGCGCAGAAGCGGCTGCGCAGAAGCGGCTGCGCAGAAGCGGCTGCGCAGAAACGGCTGCGCAGAAACGGCTGCGCAGAAACGGCTGCGCAGCAGCAGCTGCGCAGAAGCAGCTGCGCAGAAGCAGCTGCGCAGAAACAGCTGCGCAGATGCAGCTGCGCAGAAACAGCTGCGCAGAAACAGCTGCGCAGAAACAGCTGCGCAGAAACGGCTGCGCAGAAGCGGCTGCGCAGAAGCGGCTGCGCAGAAGCGGCTGCGCAGAAGCGGCTGCGCAGAAGCGGCTGCGCGGAAGCGGCTGCGCGGAAGCGGCTGCGCGGAAACGGCTGCGCAGAAGCGGCTGCGCAGAAGCGGCTGCGCAGAAGCGGCTGCGCAGAAGCGGCTGCGCAGAAGCGGCTGCGCAGAAGCGGCTGCGCAGAAACGGCTGCGCAGAAACGGCTGCGCAGAAACGGCTGCGCAGAAACGGCTGCGCAGAAACGTATGCGCAGAAACGGCTGCGCAGAAACGGCTGCGCAGAAACGGCTGCGCAGAAACGGCTGCGCAGAAACGGCTGCGCAGAAACGGCTGCGCAGAAACGGCTGCGCAGAAACGGCTGCGCAGATACAGCTGCGCAGATACAGCTGCGCAGATACAGCTGCGCAGAAACAGCTGCGCAGATACAGCTGCGCAGGAACAGCTGCGCAGGAACAGCTGCGCAGGAACAGCTGCGCAGAAACAGCTGCGCAGAAACAGCTGCGCAGAAACAGCTGCGCAGGAACAGCTGCGCAGGAACAGCTGCGCAGGAACAGCTGCGCAGAAACAGCTGCGCAGGAACAGCTGCGCAGGAACAGCTGCGCAGGAACAGCTGCGCAGCAACAGCTGCGCAGAAACAGCTGCGCAGAAACAGCTGCGCAGAAACAGCTGCAGAAACAGCTGCGCAGAAACAGCGGCGCAGAAACAGCGGCGCAGAAACAGCGGCGCAGAAACAGCGGCGCAGAAACACTCTATAGCCTCCGGTTACAGGAGCGTACCTCCATGTTCAATGTTTTTTGGGCAGTTGAACATGTAAAGTTGAATCCCGTACGCACGTGGTAGGATCTCTAGACCACGCGCGCGTACGGAGTTCGTCACCCATGCTGTTGCAGTGAAGTCTCATCAGAAAATCAGAAACAGCTGCGCAGAAGCGGCTGCGCAGAAACGGCTGCGCAGGAACAGCTGCGCAGGAACAGCTGCGCATAAGCGGCTGCGCATAAGCGGCTGCGCAGAAGCGGCTGCGCAGAAGCGGCTGCGCAGAAGCGGCTGCGCAGAAGCGGCTGCGCAGAAGCGGCTGCGCAGAAGCGGCTGCGCAGAAGCGGCTGCGCAGAAGCGGCTGCGCAGAAGCGGCTGCGCAGAAGCGGCTGCGCAGAAGCGGCTGCGCAGAAGCGGCTGCGCAGAAGCGGCTGCGCAGAAGCGGCTGCGCAGTAGCGGCTGCGCAGTAGCGGCTGCGCAGTAGCGGCTGCGCAGAAGCGGCTGCGCAGAAGCGGCTGCGCAGAAACGGCTGCGCAGAAACGGCTGCGCAGAAACGGCTGCGCAGAAACGGCTGCGCAGAAACGGCTGCGCAGAAGCGGCTGCGCAGAAGCGGCTGCGCAGAAGCGGCTGCGCAGAAGCGGCTGCGCAGAAGCGGCTGCGCAGAAGCGGCTGCGCAGAAGCGGCTGCGCAGAAGCGGCTGCGCAGAAGCGGCTGCGCAGAAGCGGCTGCGCAGAAGCGGCTGCGCAGAAGCGGCTGCGCAGAAACGGCTGCGCAGAAACGGCTGCGCAGAAACGGCTGCGCAGAAACGGCTGCGCAGATACGGCTGCGCAGGAACGGCTGCGCAGGAACGGCTGCGCAGGAACGGCTGCGCAGGAACGGCTGCGCAGGAACGGCTGCGCAGGAACGGCTGCGCAGGAACGGCTGCGCAGGAACGGCTTCGCAGGAACGGCTGCGCAGCAGCGGCTGCGCAGAAGCGGCTGCGCAGCAGCGGCTGCGCAGAAGCGGCTGCGCAGAAGCGGCTGCGCAGAAGCGGCTGCGCAGAAGCGGCTGCGCAGAAGCGGCTGCGCAGAAGCGGCTGCGCAGAAGCGGCTGCGCAGAAGCGGCTGCGCAGAAGCGGCTGCGCAGAAGCGGCTGCGCAGAAGCGGCTGCGCAGAAGCGGCTGCGCAGAAGCGGCTGCGCAGAAACGGCTGCGCAGAAACGGCTGCGCAGAAACGGCTGCGCAGGAACGGCTGCGCAGAAACGGCTGCGCAGAAACGGCTGCGCAGAAACGGCTGCGCAGAAACGGCTGCGCAGAAACGACTGCGCAGAAACAGCTGCGCAGAAGCAGCTGCGCAGAAGCAGCTGCGCAGAATCAGCTGCGCAGAAGCAGCTGCGCAGAAGCAGCTGCGCAGAAGCAGCTGCGCAGAAGCAGCTGCGCAGAAACAGCTGCGCAGAAACAGCTGCGCAGATACAGCTGCGCAGATACAGCTGCGCAGAAACGGCTGCGCAGAAACGGCTGCGCAGAAACGGCTGCGCAGAAACGGCTGCGCAGAAACGGCTGCGCAGAAACGGCTGCGCTGATACGGCTGCGCAGAAACGGCTGCGCAGAAACGGCTGCGCAGAAACGAATGCGCAGAAGCGGCTGCGCAGAAGCGGCTGCGCAGAAGCGGCTGCGCAGAAGCGGCTGCGCAGAAGCGGCTTCGCAGAAGCGGCTGCGCAGAAACGGCTGCGCAGATACGGCTGCGCAGAAACGGCTGCGCAGAAACGGCTGCGCAGAAACGGCTGCGCAGAAACGGCTGCGCAGAAACGGCTGCGCAGTAACGGCTGCGCAGAAACGGCTGCGCAGAAACGGCTGCGCAGAAACGTATGCGCAAAAACGGCTGCGCAGAAACGGCTGCGCAGAAACGGCTGCGCAGAAACGGCTGCGCAGAAACGGCTGCGCAGAAACGGCTGCGCAGAAACGGCTGCGCAGAAACGGCTGCGCAGAAACGGCTGCGCAGAAACGGCTGCGCAGAAACGGCTGCGCAGAAACGGCTGCGCAGAAACGGCTGCGCAGAAACGGCTGCGCAGAAACAGCTGCGCAGAAACAGCTGCGCAGAAACAGCTGCGCAGAAACAGCTGCGCAGAAGCAGCTGCGCAGAAACAGCTGCGCAGAAGCAGCTGCGCAGAAACAGCTGCGCAGAAACAGCTGCGCAGAAACAGCTGCGCAGAAACAGTGCGCAGAAACAGCTGCGCAGAAACAGCTGCGCAGAAACAGCTGCGCAGATACAGCTGCGCAGATACAGCTGCGCAGATACAGCTGCGCAGAAACAGCTGCGCAGAAACAGCTGCGCAGATACAGCTGCGCAGATACAGCTGCGCAGAAATAGCTGCGCAGAAACAGCTGCGCAGAAACAGCTGCGCAGAAACAGCTGCGCAGAAACAGCTGCGCAGGAACAGCTGCACAGAAACAGCTGCGCAGAAACAGCTGCGCAGAAACAGCTGCGCAGGAACAGCTGCGCAGGAACAGCTGCGCAGAAACAGCTGCGCAGGAACAGCTGCGCAGGAACAGCTACGCAGGAACAGCTGCGCAGGAACAGCTGCGCAGGAACAGCTGCGCAGGAACAGCTGCGCAGGAACAGCTGCGCAGGAACAGCTGCGCAGGAACAGCTGCGCAGGAACAGCTGCGCAGAAACAGCTGCGCAGAAACAGCTGCGCAGAAACAGCGGCGCAGAAACAGCGGCGCAGAAACACTCTATAGCCTCCGGTTACAGGAGCGTACCTCCATGTTCAATGTTTTTTGGGCAGTTGAACATGTAAAGTTGAATCCCGTACGCGCGTGGTAGGATCTCTAGACCACGCGCGCGTACGGAGTTCGTCACCCATGCTGTTGCAGTGGAGTCTCATCAGAAAATCAGAAACAGCTGCGCAGAAGCGGCTGCGCAGGAACAGCTGCGCAGAAGCGGCTGCGCAGAAGCGGCTGCGCAGAAGCGGCTGCGCAGAAGCGGCTGCGCACAAGCGGCTGCGCACAAGCGGCTGCGCAGAAGCGGCTGCGCAGAAGCGGCTGCGCAGAAGCGGCTGCGCAGAAGCGGCTGCGCAGAAGCGGCTGCGCAGAAGCGGCTGCGCAGAAACGGCTGCGCAGAAACGGCTGCGCAGAAACGGCTGCGCAGAAACGGCTGCGCAGAAACGGCTGCGCAGAAACGGCTGCGCAGAAGCGGCTGCGCAGAAGCGGCTGCGCAGAAGCGGCTGCGCAGGAGCGGCTGCGCAGAAGCGGCTGCGCACAAGCGGCTGCGCAGAAGCGGCTGCGCAGAAGCGGCTGCGCAGAAGCGGCTGCGCAGAAGCGGCTGCGCAGAAGCGGCTGCGCAGAAGCGGCTGCGCAGAAGCGGCAGCGCAGAAGCGGCTGCGCAGAAGCGGCAGCGCGGAAGCGGCTGCGCAGAAACGGCTGCGCAGAAACAGCTGCGCAGGAACAGCTGCGCAGGAACAGCTGCGCAGGAACAGCTGCGCAGAAACAGCTGCGCAGGAACAGCTGCGCAGGAACAGCTGCGCAGGAACAGCTGCGCAGGAACAGCTGCGCAGGAACAGCTGCGCAGGAACAGCTGCGCAGGAACAGCTGCGCAGGAACAGCTGCGCAGGAACAGCTGCGCAGGTACAGCTGCGCAGAAACAGCTGCGCAGAAACAGCTGCGCAGGAACAGCTGCGCAGGAACAGCTGCGCAAGAACAGCTGCGCAGGTACAGCTGCGCAGGAGCAGCTGCGCAGGAACAACTGCGCAGAAACAACTGCGCAGAAACAGCTGCGCTGGAACAGCTGCGCAGAAACAGCTGCGCAGAAACAGCTGCGCAGAAACAGCTTCGCAGAAACAGCTGCGCAGAAACAGCTGCGCAGAAACAGCTGCGCAGGAACAGCTGCGCAGGAACAGCTGCGCAGAAACAGCTGCGCAGAAACAGCTGCGCAGAAACAGCTGCGCAGGAACAGCTGCGCAGAAACAGCTGCGCAGAAACAGCTGCGCAGAAACAGCTGCGCAGAAACAGCTGCGCAGAAACAGCTGCGCAGAAACAGCTGCGCAGAAACAGCTGCGCAGAAACAGCTGCGCAGAAACAGCTGCGCAGAAACAGCTGCGCAGAAACAGCTGCGCAGGAGCAGCTGCGCAGGAACAGCTGCGCAGGAACAGCTGCGCAGGAACAGGTGCGCAGGAACAGGTGCGCAGGAACAGGTGCGGAGGAACAGGTGCGCAGGAACAGCTGCGCAGGAACAGGTGCGCAGGAGCAGGTGCGCAGGAACAGCTGCGCAGGAACAGCTGCGCAGGAACAGCTGCGCAGGAACAGCTGCGCAGGAACAGGTGCGCAGGAACAGCTGCGCAGAAACAGCTGCGCAGAAACAGCTGCGCAGAAACAGCTGCGCAGAAACAGCTGCGCAGAAACAGCTGCGCAGAAACAGCTGCGCAGAAACAGCTGCGCAGAAACAGCTCCGCAGAAACAGCTGCGCAGAGACAGCTGCGCAGAGACAGCTGCGCAGATACAGCTGCGCAGAAACAGCTGCGCAGAAACAGCAGCGCAGAAACAGCTGCGCAGAAACAGCTGCGCAGAAACAGCTGCGCAGAAACAGCTGCGCAGAAACAGCTGCGCAGAAACAGCTGCGCAGAAACAGATGCGAAGAAACAGCTGCGCAGAAACAGCTGCGCAGAAACAGCTGCGCAGAAACAGCGGCGCAGAAACAGCGGCGCAGAAACAGCTGCGCAGGAACAACTGCGCAGAAACAGCTGCGCAGAAACAGCTGCGCAGGAACAGCTGCGCAGGAACAGCTGTGCAGAAACAGCTGCGCAGAAACAGCTGCGCAGAAACAGCTGCGCAGGAACAGCTGCGCAGGAACAGCTGCGCAGAAACAGCTGCGCAGAAACAGCTGCGCAGAAACAGCTGCGCAGAAACAGCTGCGCAGGAACAGCTACGCAGAAACAGCTGCGCAGAAACAGCTGCGCAGAAACAGCTGCGCAGAAACAGCTGCGCAGAAACAGCTGCGCAGAAACAGCTGCGCAGAAACAGCTGCGCAGAGACAGCTGCGCAGAAACAGCTGCGCAGAGACAGCTGCGCAGAAACAGCTGCGCAGAAACAGCTGCGCAGAAACAGCTGCGCAGAAACAGCTGCACAGAAACAGCTGCGCAGAAACAGCTGCGCAGAAACAGCTGCGCAGAAACAGCGGCGCAGATACAGCGGCGCAGAAACAGCGGCGCAGAAACACTCTATAGCCTCTGGTTACAGGAGCGTACCTCCATGTTCAATGTTTTTTGGGCATTTGAACATGTAAAGTTGAATCCCGTACGCGCGTGGTAGGATCTCTAGACCACGCGCGCGTACGGAGTTCGTCACCCATGCTGTTGCAGTGAAGTCTCATCAGAAAATCAGAAACAGCTGCGCGGAGACGGCTGCGCAGAAGCGGCTGCGCGGAAGCGGCTGCGCGGAAGCGGCTGCGCGGAAACGGCTGCGCGGAAACGGCTGCGCGGAAACGGCTGCGCGAGAACAGCTGCGCGAGAACAGGTGCGCCGGAACAGGTGCGCGGGAACAGCTGCGCAGGAACAGCTGCGCAGGAATAGCTGCGCAGGAACAGGTGCGCAAAAACAGGTGCGCAAAAACAGGTGCGCAGGAACAGCTGCGCAGGAACAGCTGCGCAGGAACAGCTGCGCAGGAACAGCTGCGCAGAAACAGCTGCGCAGGAACAGCTGCGCAGGAACAGCTGCGCAGAAACAGCTGCGCAGAAACAGCTGCGCAGAAACAGCTGCGCAGAAACAGCTGCGCAGAAACAGCTTCGCAGAAACAGCTGCGCAGGAACAGCAGCGCAGGAACGGCTGCGCAGAAACGGCTGCGCAGAAACGGCTGCGCAGAAACGGCTGCGCAGAAACGGCTGCGCAGAAACGGCTGCGCAGAAACGGCTGCGCAGAAACGGCTGCGCGGAAGCGGCTGCGCGGAAGCGGCTGCGCGGAAACGGCTGCGCGGAAACGGCTGCGCGGAAACGGCTGCGCGAGAACAGCTGCGCGAGAACAGGTGCGCGGGAACAGCTACGCGGGAACAGCTGCGCGGGAACAGCTGCGCAGGAACAGCTGCGCAGGAACAGGTGCGCAGGAACAGGTGCGCAGGAACAGGTGCGCAGGAACAGCTGCGCAGGAACAGCTGCGCAGGAACAGCTGCGCAGGAACAGCTGCGCAGGAACAGCTGCGCAGAAACAGCTGCGCAGAAACAGCTGCGCAGAAACAGCTGCGCAGAAACGGCTTCGCAGAAACGGCTGCGCTGGAACGGCTGCGCAGAAACGGCTGCGCAGAAACGGCTGCGCAGAAACGGCTGCGCAGAAACGGCTGCGCAGAAACGGCTGCGCAGAAACGGCTGCGCAGAAACGGCTGCGCAGAAACGGCTGCGCAGAAAAGGCTGCGCAGAAACGGCTGCGCAGAAACAGCTGCGCAGAAACAGCTGCGCAGAAGCAGCTGCGCAGAAGCAGCTGCGCAGAAGCAGCTGCGCAGAAGCAGCTGCGCAGAAGCAGCTGCGCAGAAGCAGCTGCGCAGAAACAGCTGCGCAGAAACAGCTGCGCAGATACAGCTGCGCAGATACAGCTGCGCAGAAACAGCTGCGCAGAAACAGCTGCGCAGAAACAGCTGCGCAGGAACAGCTGCGCAGGAACAGCTGCGCAGGAACAGCTGCGCAGGAACAGCTGCGCAGGAACAGCTGCGCAGGAACAGCTGCGCAGGAACAGCTGCGCAGGAACAGCTGCGCAGGAACAGCTGCGCAGGAACAGCTGCGCAGGAACAGCTGCGCAGAAACAGCTGCGCAGGAACAGCTGCGCAGGAACAGCTGCGCAGGAACAGCTGCGCAGGAACAGCTGCGCAGAAACAGCTGCGCAGAAACAGCTGCGCAGGAACAGCTGCGCAGAAACAGCTGCGCAGAAACAGCTGCGCAGGAACAGCTGCGCAGGAACAGCTGCGCAGGAACAGCTGCGCAGAAACAGCTGCGCAGGAACAGCTGCGCAGAAACAGCTGCGCAGAAACAGCTGCGCAGAAACAGCTGCGCAGAAACAGCTTCGCAGAAACAGCTGCGCAGGAACAGCTGCGCAGAAACAGCTGCGCAGAAACAGCTGCGCAGGAACAGCTGCGCAGAAAAAGCTGCGCAGAAACAGCTGCGCAGAAACAGCTGCGCAGGAACAGCTGCGCAGAAACAGCTGCGCAGGAACAGCTGCGCAGAAACAGCTGCGCAGAAGCAGCTGCGCAGAAGCAGCTGCGCAGAAGCAGCTGCGCAGAAGCAGCTGCGCAGAAGCAGCTGCGCAGAAACAGCTGCGCAGAAACAGCTGCGCAGATACAGCTGCGCAGATACAGCTGCGCTGAAACAGCTGCGCAGAAACAGCTGCGCAGAAACAGCTGCGCAGAAACAGCTGCGCAGGAACAGCTGCGCAGGAACAGCTGCGCAGGAACAGCTGCGCAGGAACAGCTGCGCAGGAACAGCTGCGCAGGAACAGCTGCGCAGAAACAGCTGCGCAGAAACAGCTGCGCAGAAACAGCGGCGCAGAAACAGCGGCGCAGAAACACTCTATAGCCTCCGGTTACAGGAGCGTACCTCCATGTTCAATGTTTTTTGGGCAGTTGAACATGTAAAGTTGAATCCCGTACGCGCGTGGTAGGATCTCTAGACCACGCGCGCGTACGGAGTTTGTCACCCATGCTGTTGCAGTGAAGTCTCATCAGAAAATCAGAAACAGCTGCGCAGAAGCGGCTGCGCAGGAACAGCTGCGCAGAAGCGGCTGCGCAGAAGCGGCTGCGCAGAAGCGGCTGCGCAGAAGCGGCTGCGCAGAAGCGGCTGCGCAGAAGCGGCTGCGCAGAAGCGGCTGCGCAGAAGCGGCTGCGCAGAAGCGGCTGCGCAGAAGCGGCTGCGCAGAAGCGGCTGCGCAGAAACGGCTGCGCAGAAACGGCTGCGCAGAAACGGCTGCGCAGAAACGGCTGCGCAGAAACGGCTGCGCAGATACGGCTGCGCAGAAACGGCTGCGCAGAAGCGGCTGCGCAGAAGCGGCTGCGCAGAAGCGGCTGCGCAGAAGCGGCTGCGCACAAGCGGCTGCGCAGAAGCGGCTGCGCAGAAGCGGCTGCGCAGAAGCGGCTGCGCAGAAGCGGCTGCGCAGAAGCGGCGGCGCAGAAGCGGCTGCGCAGAAGCGGCTGCGCAGAAGCGGCTGCGCAGAAGCGGCTGCGCAGAAGCGGCTGCGCAGAAGCGGCTGCTCAGAAGCGGCTGCGCAGAAGCGGCTGCGCAGAAGCGGCTGCGCAGAAGCGGCTGCGCAGAAACGGCTGCGCAGAAACGGCTGCGCAGAAACGGCTGCGCAGAAACGGCTGCGCAGCAGCAGCTGCGCAGAAGCAGCTGCGCAGAAGCAGCTGCGCAGAAACAGCTGCGCAGATGCAGCTGCGCAGAAACAGCTGCGCAGAAACAGCTGCGCAGAAGCGGCTGCGCAGAAGCGGCTGCGCAGAAGCGGCTGCGCAGAAGCGGCTGCGCAGAAGCGGCTGCGCGGAAGCGGCTGCGCGGAAGCGGCTGCGCGGAAGCGGCTGCGCGGAAGCGGCTGCGCGGAAACGGCTGCGCAGAAGCGGCTGCGCAGAAGCGGCTGCGCAGAAGCGGCTGCGCAGAAGCGGCTGCGCAGAAACGGCTGCGCAGAAACGGCTGCGCAGAAACGGCTGCGCAGAAACGGCTGCGCAGAAACGGCTGCGCAGAAACGTATGCGCAGAAACGGCTGCGCAGAAACGGCTGCGCAGAAACGGCTGCGCAGAAACGGCTGCGCAGAAACGGCTGCGCAGAAACGGCTGCGCAGAAACGGCTGCGCAGAAACGGCTGCGCAGAAACGGCTGCGCAGAAACGGCTGCGCAGAAACGGCTGCGCAGAAACGGCTGCGCAGAAACAGCTGCGCAGAAACAGCTGCGCAGAAACAGCTGCGCAGAAACAGCTGCGCAGAAGCAGCTGCGCAGAAGCAGCTGCGCAGAAACAGCTGCGCAGAAACAGCTGCGCAGAAACAGCTGCGCAGAAACAGGGCGCAGAAACAGCTGCGCAGAAACAGCTGCGCAGAAACAGCTGCGCAGATACAGCTGCGCAGATACAGCTGCGCAGATACAGCTGCGCAGATACAGCTGCGCAGAAACAGCTGCGCAGATACAGCTGCGCAGAAAGAGCTGCGCAGAAACAGCTGCGCAGAAACAGCTGCGCAGAAACAGCTGCGCAGAAACAGCTGCACAGAAACAGCTGCGCAGGAACAGCTGCGCAGAAACAGCTGCGCAGAAACAGCTGCGCAGGAACAGCTGCGCAGGAACAGCTGCGCAGAAACAGGTGCGCAGAAACAGCTGCGCAGAAACAGCTGCGCAGGAACAGCTGCGCAGGAACAGCTGCGCAGGAACAGCTGCGCAGGAACAGCTGCGCAGAAACAGCTGCGCAGGAACAGCTGCGCAGGAACAGCTGCGCAGGAACAGCTGCGCAGCAACAGCTGCGCAGAAACAGCTGCGCAGAAACAGCTGCGCAGAAACAGCTGCAGAAACAGCTGCGCAGAAACAGCGGCGCAGAGACAGCGGCGCAGAAACAGCGGCGCAGAAACACTCTATAGCCTCCGGTTACAGGAGCGTACCTCCATGTTCAATGTTTTTTGGGCAGTTGAACATGTAAAGTTAAATCCCGTACGCACGTGGTAGGATCTCTAGACCACGCGCGCGTACGGAGTTCGTCACCCATGCTGTTGCAGTGAAGTCTCATCAGAAAATCAGAAACAGCTGCGCAGAAGCGGCTGCGCAGAAACGGCTTCGCAGAAACGGCTGCGCAGGAACGGCTGCGCAGGAACAGCTGCGCATAAGCGGCTGCGCAGAAGCGGCTGCGCAGAAGCGGCTGCGCAGAAGCGGCTGCGCAGAAGCGGCTGCGCAGAAGCGGCTGCGCAGAAGCGGCTGCGCAGAAGCGGCTGCGCAGAAGCGGCTGCGCAGAAGCGGCTGCGCAGAAGCGGCTGCGCAGAAGCGGCTGCGCAGAAGCGGCTGCGCAGAAGCGGCTGCGCAGAAGCGGCTGCGCAGAAGCGGCTGCGCAGAAGCGGCTGCGCAGTAGCGGCTGCGCAGTAGCGGCTGCGCAGAAGCGGCTGCGCAGAAGCGGCTGCGCAGAAACGGCTGCGCAGTAACGGCTGCGCAGAAACGGCTGCGCAGAAACGGCTGCGCAGAAACGGCTGCGCAGAAGCGGCTGCGCAGAAGCGGCTGCGCAGAAGCGGCTGCGCAGAAGCGGCTGCGCAGAAGCGGCTGCGCAGAAGCGGCTGCGCAGAAGCGGCTGCGCAGAAGCGGCTGCGCAGAAGCGGCTGCGCAGAAACGGCTGCGCAGAAACGGCTGCGCAGAAACGGCTGCGCAGAAACGGCTGCGCAGAAACGGCTGCGCAGATACGGCTGCGCAGGAACGGCTGCGCAGGAACGGCTGCGCAGGAACGGCTGCGCAGGAACGGCTGCGCAGGAACGGCTGCGCAGGAACGGCTGCGCAGGAACGGCTGCGCAGGAACGGCTTCGCAGGAACGGCTGCGCAGCAGCGGCTGCGCAGAAGCGGCTGCGCAGAAGCGGCTGCGCAGAAGCGGCTGCGCAGAAGCGGCTGCGCAGAAGCGGCTGCGCAGAAGCGGCTGCGCAGAAGCGGCTGCGCAGAAGCGGCTGCGCAGAAGCGGCTGCGCAGAAGCGGCTGCGCAGAAGCGGCTGCGCAGAAGCGGCTGCGCAGAAGCGGCTGCGCAGAAGCGGCTGCGCAGAAGCGGCTGCGCAGAAACGGCTGCGCAGAAACGGCTGCGCAGAAACGGCTGCGCAGGAACGGCTGCGCAGAAACGGCTGCGCAGAAACGGCTGCGCAGAAACGGCTGCGCAGAAACGGCTGCGCAGAAACGACTGCGCAGAAACAGCTGCGCAGAAGCAGCTGCGCAGAAGCAGCTGCGCAGAATCAGCTGCGCAGAAGCAGCTGCGCAGAAGCAGCTGCGCAGAAGCAGCTGCGCAGAAGCAGCTGCGCAGAAACAGCTGCGCAGAAACAGCTGCGCAGATACAGCTGCGCAGATACAGCTGCGCAGATACAGCTGCGCAGAAACGGCTGCGCAGAAACGGCTGCGCAGAAACGGCTGCGCAGAAACGGCTGCGCAGAAACGGCTGCGCTGATACGGCTGCGCAGAAACGGCTGCGCAGAAACGGCTGCGCAGAAACGAATGCGCAGAAGCGGCTGCGCAGAAGCGGCTGCGCAGAAGCGGCTGCGCAGAAGCGGCTGCGCAGAAGCGGCTGCGCAGAAGCGGCTGCGCAGAAACGGCTGCGCAGATACGGCTGCGCAGAAACGGCTGCGCAGAAACGGCTGCGCAGAAACGGCTGCGCAGAAACGGCTGCGCAGAAACGGCTGCGCAGTAACGGCTGCGCAGAAACGGCTGCGCAGAAACGGCTGCGCAGAAACGTATGCGCAAAAACGGCTGCGCAGAAACGGCTGCGCAGAAACGGCTGCGCAGAAACGGCTGCGCAGAAACGGCTGCGCAGAAACGGCTGCGCAGAAACGGCTGCGCAGAAACGGCTGCGCAGAAACGGCTGCGCAGAAACGGCTGCGCAGAAACGGCTGCGCAGAAACGGCTGCGCAGAAACGGCTGCGCAGAAACGGCTGCGCAGAAACAGCTGCGCAGAAACAGCTGCGCAGAAACAGCTGCGCAGAAACAGCTGCGCAGAAGCAGCTGCGCAGAAACAGCTGCGCAGAAGCAGCTGCGCAGAAACAGCTGCGCAGAAACAGCTGCGCAGAAACAGCTGCGCAGAAACAGTGCGCAGAAACAGCTGCGCAGAAACAGCTGCGCAGAAACAGCTGCGCAGATACAGCTGCGCAGATACAGCTGCGCAGATACAGCTGCGCAGAAACAGCTGCGCAGAAACAGCTGCGCAGATACAGCTGCGCAGATACAGCTGCGCAGAAACAGCTGCGCAGAAACAGCTGCGCAGAAACAGCTGCGCAGAAACAGCTGCGCAGAAACAGCTGCGCAGGAACAGCTGCACAGAAACAGCTGCGCAGAAACAGCTGCGCAGAAACAGCTGCGCAGGAACAGCTGCGCAGGAACAGCTGCGCAGAAACAGCTGCGCAGGAACAGCTGCGCAGGAACAGCTACGCAGGAACAGCTGCGCAGGAACAGCTGCGCAGGAACAGCTGCGCAGGAACAGCTGCGCAGGAACAGCTGCGCAGGAACAGCTGCGCAGGAACAGCTGCGCAGGAACAGCTGCGCAGAAACAGCTGCGCAGAAACAGCTGCGCAGAAACAGCGGCGCAGAAACAGCGGCGCAGAAACACTCTATAGCCTCCGGTTACAGGAGCGTACCTCCATGTTCAATGTTTTTTGGGCAGTTGAACATGTAAAGTTGAATCCCGTACGCGCGTGGTAGGATCTCTAGACCACGCGCGCGTACGGAGTTCGTCACCCATGCTGTTGCAGTGGAGTCTCATCAGAAAATCAGAAACAGCTGCGCAGAAGCGGCTGCGCAGGAACAGCTGCGCAGAAGCGGCTGCGCAGAAGCGGCTGCGCAGAAGCGGCTGCGCAGAAGCGGCTGCGCACAAGCGGCTGCGCACAAGCGGCTGCGCAGAAGCGGCTGCGCAGAAGCGGCTGCGCAGAAGCGGCTGCGCAGAAGCGGCTGCGCAGAAGCGGCTGCGCAGAAGCGGCTGCGCAGAAACGGCTGCGCAGAAACGGCTGCGCAGAAACGGCTGCGCAGAAACGGCTGCGCAGAAACGGCTGCGCAGAAACGGCTGCGCAGAAGCGGCTGCGCAGAAGCGGCTGCGCAGAAGCGGCTGCGCAGAAGCGGCTGCGCACAAGCGGCTGCGCAGAAGCGGCTGCGCAGAAGCGGCTGCGCAGAAGCGGCTGCGCAGAAGCGGCTGCGCAGAAGCGGCTGCGCAGAAGCGGCTGCGCAGAAGCGGCAGCGCAGAAGCGGCTGCGCAGAAGCGGCTGCGCAGAAGCGGCTGCGCAGAAACGGCTGCGCAGAAACAGCTGCGCAGGAACAGCTGCACAGGAACAGCTGCGCAGGAACAGCTGCGCAGAAACAGCTGCGCAGGAACGGCTGCGCAGAAACGGCTGCGCAGAAACGGCTGCGCAGAAACGGCTGCGCAGAAACGACTGCGCAGAAACAGCTGCGCAGAAGCAGCTGCGCAGAAGCAGCTGCGCAGAATCAGCTGCGCAGAAGCAGCTGCGCAGAAGCAGCTGCGCAGAAGCAGCTGCGCAGAAGCAGCTGCGCAGAAACAGCTGCGCAGAAACAGCTGCGCAGATACAGCTGCGCAGATACAGCTGCGCAGATACAGCTGCGCAGAAACGGCTGCGCAGAAACGGCTGCGCAGAAACGGCTGCGCAGAAACGGCTGCGCAGAAACGGCTGCGCTGATACGGCTGCGCAGAAACGGCTGCGCAGAAACGGCTGCGCAGAAACGAATGCGCAGAAGCGGCTGCGCAGAAGCGGCTGCGCAGAAGCGGCTGCGCAGAAGCGGCTGCGCAGAAGCGGCTGCGCAGAAGCGGCTGCGCAGAAACGGCTGCGCAGATACGGCTGCGCAGAAACGGCTGCGCAGAAACGGCTGCGCAGAAACGGCTGCGCAGAAACGGCTGCGCAGAAACGGCTGCGCAGTAACGGCTGCGCAGAAACGGCTGCGCAGAAACGGCTGCGCAGAAACGTATGCGCAAAAACGGCTGCGCAGAAACGGCTGCGCAGAAACGGCTGCGCAGAAACGGCTGCGCAGAAACGGCTGCGCAGAAACGGCTGCGCAGAAACGGCTGCGCAGAAACGGCTGCGCAGAAACGGCTGCGCAGAAACGGCTGCGCAGAAACGGCTGCGCAGAAACGGCTGCGCAGAAACGGCTGCGCAGAAACGGCTGCGCAGAAACGGCTGCGCAGAAACAGCTGCGCAGAAACAGCTGCGCAGAAACAGCTGCGCAGAAACAGCTGCGCAGAAGCAGCTGCGCAGAAACAGCTGCGCAGAAGCAGCTGCGCAGAAACAGCTGCGCAGAAACAGCTGCGCAGAAACAGCTGCGCAGAAACAGTGCGCAGAAACAGCTGCGCAGAAACAGCTGCGCAGAAACAGCTGCGCAGATACAGCTGCGCAGATACAGCTGCGCAGATACAGCTGCGCAGAAACAGCTGCGCAGAAACAGCTGCGCAGATACAGCTGCGCAGATACAGCTGCGCAGAAACAGCTGCGCAGAAACAGCTGCGCAGAAACAGCTGCGCAGAAACAGCTGCGCAGAAACAGCTGCGCAGGAACAGCTGCACAGAAACAGCTGCGCAGAAACAGCTGCGCAGAAACAGCTGCGCAGGAACAGCTGCGCAGGAACAGCTGCGCAGAAACAGCTGCGCAGGAACAGCTGCGCAGGAACAGCTACGCAGGAACAGCTGCGCAGGAACAGCTGCGCAGGAACAGCTGCACAGGAACAGCTGCGCAGGAACAGCTGCGCAGGAACAGCTGCGCAGGAACAGCTGCGCAGGAACAGCTGCGCAGAAACAGCTGCGCAGAAACAGCTGCGCAGAAACAGCGGCGCAGAAACAGCGGCGCAGAAACACTCTATAGCCTCCGGTTACAGGAGCGTACCTCCATGTTCAATGTTTTTTGGGCAGTTGAACATGTAAAGTTGAATCCCGTACGCGCGTGGTAGGATCTCTAGACCACGCGCGCGTACGGAGTTCGTCACCCATGCTGTTGCAGTGGAGTCTCATCAGAAAATCAGAAACAGCTGCGCAGAAGCGGCTGCGCAGGAACAGCTGCGCAGAAGCGGCTGCGCAGAAGCGGCTGCGCAGAAGCGGCTGCGCAGAAGCGGCTGCGCACAAGCGGCTGCGCACAAGCGGCTGCGCAGAAGCGGCTGCGCAGAAGCGGCTGCGCAGAAGCGGCTGCGCAGAAGCGGCTGCGCAGAAGCGGCTGCGCAGAAGCGGCTGCGCAGAAACGGCTGCGCAGAAACGGCTGCGCAGAAACGGCTGCGCAGAAACGGCTGCGCAGAAACGGCTGCGCAGAAACGGCTGCGCAGAAGCGGCTGCGCAGAAGCGGCTGCGCAGAAGCGGCTGCGCAGAAGCGGCTGCGCACAAGCGGCTGCGCAGAAGCGGCTGCGCAGAAGCGGCTGCGCAGAAGCGGCTGCGCAGAAGCGGCTGCGCAGAAGCGGCTGCGCAGAAGCGGCTGCGCAGAAGCGGCAGCGCAGAAGCGGCTGCGCAGAAGCGGCTGCGCAGAAGCGGCTGCGCAGAAACGGCTGCGCAGAAACAGCTGCGCAGAAACAGCTGCGCAGGAACAGCTGCGCAGGAACAGCTGCGCAGGAACAGCTGCGCAGAAACAGCTGCGCAGGAACAGCTGCGCAGGAACAGCTGCGCAGGAACAGCTGCGCAGGAACAGTTGCGCAGGAACAGCTGCGCAGGAACAGCTGCGCAGGAACAGCTGCGCAGGAACAGCTGCGCAGGAACAGCTGCGCAGGTACAGCTGCGCAGAAACAGCTGCGCAGAAACAGCTGCGCAGGAACAGCTGCGCAGGAACAGCTGCGCAAGAACAGCTGCGCAGGTACAGCTGCGCAGGAGCAGCTGCGCAGGAACAACTGCGCAGAAACAACTGCGCAGAAACAGCTGCGCTGGAACAGCTGCGCAGAAACAGCTGCGCAGAAACAGCTGCGCAGAAACAGCTTCGCAGAAACAGCTGCGCAGAAACAGCTGCGCAGAAACAGCTGCGCAGGAACAGCTGCGCAGGAACAGCTGCGCAGAAACAGCTGCGCAGAAACAGCTGCGCAGAAACAGCTGCGCAGGAACAGCTGCGCAGAAACAGCTGCGCAGAAACAGCTGCGCAGAAACAGCTGCGCAGAAACAGCTGCGCAGAAACAGCTGCGCAGAAACAGCTGCGCAGAAACAGCTGCGCAGAAACAGCTGCGCAGAAACAGCTGCGCAGAAACAGCTGCGCAGAAACAGCTGCGCAGGAGCAGCTGCGCAGGAACAGCTGCGCAGGAACAGCTGCGCAGGAACAGGTGCGCAGGAACAGGTGCGCAGGAACAGGTGCGGAGGAACAGGTGCGCAGGAACAGCTGCGCAGGAACAGGTGCGCAGGAGCAGGTGCGCAGGAACAGCTGCGCAGGAACAGCTGCGCAGGAACAGCTGCGCAGGAACAGCTGCGCAGGAACAGGTGCGCAGGAACAGCTGCGCAGAAACAGCTGCGCAGAAACAGCTGCGCAGAAACAGCTGCGCAGAAACAGCTGTGCAGAAACAGCTGCGCAGAAACAGCTGCGCAGAAACAGCTGCGCAGAAACAGCTCCGCAGAAACAGCTGCGCAGAGACAGCTGCGCAGAGACAGCTGCGCAGATACAGCTGCGCAGAAACGGCTGCGCAGAAACGGCTGCGCAGAAACGGCTGCGCAGAAACGGCTGCGCAGAAACGGCTGCGCAGAAGCGGCTGCGCAGAAGCGGCTGCGCAGAAGCGGCTGCGCAGAAGCGGCTGCGCACAAGCGGCTGCGCAGAAGCGGCTGCGCAGAAGCGGCTGCGCAGAAGCGGCTGCGCAGAAGCGGCTGCGCAGAAGCGGCTGCGCAGAAGCGGCTGCGCAGAAGCGGCAGCGCAGAAGCGGCTGCGCAGAAGCGGCTGCGCAGAAGCGGCTGCGCAGAAACGGCTGCGCAGAAACAGCTGCGCAGGAACAGCTGCGCAGGAACAGCTGCGCAGGAACAGCTGCGCAGAAACAGCTGCGCAGGAACAGCTGCGCAGGAACAGCTGCGCAGGAACAGCTGCGCAGGAACAGTTGCGCAGGAACAGCTGCGCAGGAACAGCTGCGCAGGAACAGCTGCGCAGGAACAGCTGCGCAGGAACAGCTGCGCAGGTACAGCTGCGCAGAAACAGCTGCGCAGAAACAGCTGCGCAGGAACAGCTGCGCAGGAACAGCTGCGCAAGAACAGCTGCGCAGGTACAGCTGCGCAGGAGCAGCTGCGCAGGAACAACTGCGCAGAAACAACTGCGCAGAAACAGCTGCGCTGGAACAGCTGCGCAGAAACAGCTGCGCAGAAACAGCTGCGCAGAAACAGCTTCGCAGAAACAGCTGCGCAGAAACAGCTGCGCAGAAACAGCTGCGCAGGAACAGCTGCGCAGGAACAGCTGCGCAGAAACAGCTGCGCAGAAACAGCTGCGCAGAAACAGCTGCGCAGGAACAGCTGCGCAGAAACAGCTGCGCAGAAACAGCTGCGCAGAAACAGCTGCGCAGAAACAGCTGCGCAGAAACAGCTGCGCAGAAACAGCTGCGCAGAAACAGCTGCGCAGAAACAGCTGCGCAGAAACAGCTGCGCAGAAACAGCTGCGCAGAAACAGCTGCGCAGGAGCAGCTGCGCAGGAACAGCTGCGCAGGAACAGCTGCGCAGGAACAGGTGCGCAGGAACAGGTGCGCAGGAACAGGTGCGGAGGAACAGGTGCGCAGGAACAGCTGCGCAGGAACAGGTGCGCAGGAGCAGGTGCGCAGGAACAGCTGCGCAGGAACAGCTGCGCAGGAACAGCTGCGCAGGAACAGCTGCGCAGGAACAGGTGCGCAGGAACAGCTGCGCAGAAACAGCTGCGCAGAAACAGCTGCGCAGAAACAGCTGCGCAGAAACAGCTGCGCAGAAACAGCTGCGCAGAAACAGCTGCGCAGAAACAGCTCCGCAGAAACAGCTGCGCAGAGACAGCTGCGCAGAGACAGCTGCGCAGATACAGCTGCGCAGAAACAGCTGCGCAGAAACAGCAGCGCAGAAACAGCTGCGCAGAAACAGCTGCGCAGAAACAGCTGCGCAGAAACAGCTGCGCAGAAACAGCTGCGCAGAAACAGCTGCGCAGAAACAGATGCGAAGAAACAGCTGCGCAGAAACAGCTGCGCAGAAACAGCTGCGCAGAAACAGCGGCGCAGAAACAGCGGCGCAGAAACAGCTGCGCAGGAACAGCTGCGCAGAAACAGCTGCGCAGAAACAGCTGCGCAGGAACAGCTGCGCAGGAACAGCTGCGCAGAAACAGCTGCGCAGAAACAGCTGCGCAGAAACAGCTGCGCAGGAACAGCTGCGCAGGAACAGCTGCGCAGAAACAGCTGTGCAGAAACAGCTGCGCAGAAACAGCTGCGCAGGAACAGCTACGCAGAAACAGCTGCGCAGAAACAGCTGCGCAGAAACAGCTGCGCAGAAACAGCTGCGCAGAAACAGCTGCGCAGAAACAGCTGCGCAGAAACAGCTGCGCAGAGACAGCTGCGCAGAAACAGCTGCGCAGAGACAGCTGCGCAGAAACAGCTGCGCAGAAACAGCTGCGCAGAAACAGCTGCGCAGAAACAGCTGCGCAGAAACAGCTGCGCAGAAACAGCTGCGCAGAAACAGCTGCGCAGAAACAGCGGCGCAGATACAGCGGCGCAGAAACAGCGGCGCAGAAACACTCTATAGCCTCTGGTTACAGGAGCGTACCTCCATGTTCAATGTTTTTTGGGCAGTTGAACATGTAAAGTTGAATCCCGTACGCGCGTGGTAGGATCTCTAGACCACGCGCGCGTACGGAGTTCGTCACCCATGCTGTTGCAGTGAAGTCTCATCAGAAAATCAGAAACAGCTGCGCGGAGACGGCTGCGCAGAAGCGGCTGCGCGGAAGCGGCTGCGCGGAAACGGCTGCGCGGAAACGGCTGCGCGGAAACGGCTGCGCGAGAACAGCTGCGCGAGAACAGGTGCGCGGGAACAGGTGCGCGGGAACAGCTGCGCAGGAACAGCTGCGCAGGAACAGCTGCGCAGGAACAGGTGCGCAAAAACAGGTGCGCAAAAACAGGTGCGCAGGAACAGCTGCGCAGGAACAGCTGCGCAGGAACAGCTGCGCAGGAACAGCTGCGCAGGAACAGCTGCGCAGAAACAGCTGCGCAGGAACAGCTGCGCAGGAACAGCTGCGCAGAAACAGCTGCGCAGAAACAGCTGCGCAGAAACAGCTGCGCAGAAACAGCTGCGCAGAAACAGCTTCGCAGAAACAGCTGCGCAGGAACAGCAGCGCAGGAACGGCTGCGCAGAAACGGCTGCGCAGAAACGGCTGCGCAGAAACGGCTGCGCAGAAACGGCTGCGCAGAAACGGCTGCGCAGAAACGGCTGCGCAGAAACGGCTGCGCGGAAGCGGCTGCGCGGAAGCGGCTGCGCGGAAACGGCTGCGCGGAAACGGCTGCGCGGAAACGGCTGCGCGAGAACAGCTGCGCGAGAACAGGTGCGCGGGAACAGCTGCGCGGGAACAGCTGCGCGGGAACAGCTGCGCAGGAACAGCTGCGCAGGAACAGGTGCGCAGGAACAGGTGCGCAGGAACAGGTGCGCAGGAACAGCTGCGCAGGAACAGCTGCGCAGGAACAGCTGCGCAGGAACAGCTGCGCAGGAACAGCTGCGCAGAAACAGCTGCGCAGAAACAGCTGCGCAGAAACAGCTGCGCAGAAACGGCTTCGCAGAAACGGCTGCGCTGGAACGGCTGCGCAGAAACGGCTGCGCAGAAACGGCTGCGCAGAAACGGCTGCGCAGAAACGGCTGCGCAGAAACGGCTGCGCAGAAACGGCTGCGCAGAAACGGCTGCGCAGAAAAGGCTGCGCAGAAACGGCTGCGCAGAAACAGCTGCGCAGAAACAGCTGCGCAGAAGCAGCTGCGCAGAAGCAGCTGCGCAGAAGCAGCTGCGCAGAAGCAGCTGCGCAGAAGCAGCTGCGCAGAAGCAGCTGCGCAGAAGCAGCTGCGCAGAAACAGCTGCGCAGAAACAGCTGCGCAGATACAGCTGCGCAGATACAGCTGCGCAGAAACAGCTGCGCAGAAACAGCTGCGCAGGAACAGCTGCGCAGGAACAGCTGCGCAGGAACAGCTGCGCAGGAACAGCTGCGCAGGAACAGCTGCGCAGGAACAGCTGCGCAGGAACAGCTGCGCAGGAACAGCTGCGCAGGAACAGCTGCGCAGGTACAGCTGCGCAGGAACAGCTGCGCAGGAACAGCTGCGCAGAAACAGCTGCGCAGGAACAGCTGCGCAGGAACAGCTGCGCAGGAACAGCTGCGCAGGAACAGCTGCGCAGGAACAGCTGCGCAGGTACAGCTGCGCAGGAACAGCTGCGCAGGAACAGCTGCGCAGGAACAGCTGCGCAGGAACAGCTGCGCAGAAACAGCTGCGCAGGAACAGCTGCGCAGAAACAGCTGCGCAGGAACAGCTGCGCAGAAACAGCTGCGCAGGAACAGCAGCGCAGGAACAGCTGCGCAGGAACAGCTGCGCAGGAACAGCTGCGCAGGAACAGCTGCGCAGGAACAGCTGCGCAGGAACAGCTGCGCAGAAACAGCTGCGCAGAAACAGCTGCGCAGGAACAGCTGCGCAGAAACAGCTGCGCAGAAACAGCTGCGCAGGAACAGCTGCGCAGAAACAGCTGCGCAGAAACAGCTGCGCAGGAACAGCTGCGCAGGAACAGCTGCGCAGGAACAGCTGCGCAGGAACAGCTGCGCAGAAACAGCTGCGCAGGAACAGCTGCGCAGAAACAGCTGCGCAGAAACAGCTGCGCAGAAACAGCTGCGCAGAAACAGCTTCGCAGAAACAGCTGCGCAGGAACAGCTGCGCAGAAACAGCTGCGCAGAAACAGCTGCGCAGGAACAGCTGCGCAGAAAAAGCTGCGCAGAAACAGCTGCGCAGAAACAGCTGCGCAGGAACAGCTGCGCAGAAACAGCTGCGCAGGAACAGCTGCGCAGAAACAGCTGCGCAGGAACAGCTGCGCAGAAACAGCTGCGCAGAAGCAGCTGCGCAGAAGCAGCTGCGCAGAAGCAGCTGCGCAGAAGCAGCTGCGCAGAAGCAGCTGCGCAGAAACAGCTGCGCAGAAACAGCTGCGCAGATACAGCTGCGCAGATACAGCTGCGCTGAAACAGCTGCGCAGAAACAGCTGCGCAGAAACAGCTGCGCAGAAACAGCTGCGCAGGAACAGCTGCGCAGGAACAGCTGCGCAGGAACAGCTGCGCAGGAACAGCTGCACAGGAACAGCTGCGCAGGAACAGCTGCGCAGAAACAGCTGCGCAGAAACAGCTGCGCAGAAACAGCGGCGCAGAAACAGCGGCGCAGAAACACTCTATAGCCTCCGGTTACAGGAGCGTACCTCCATGTTCAATGTTTTTTGGGCAGTTGAACATGTAAAGTTGAATCCCGTACGCGCGTGGTAGGATCTCTAGACCACGCGCGCGTACGGAGTTCGTCACCCATGCTGTTGCAGTGAAGTCTCATCAGAAAATCAGAAACAGCTGCGCAGAAGCGGCTGCGCAGAAGCGGCTGCGCAGAAGCGGCTGCGCAGAAGCGGCTGCGCAGAAGCGGCTGCGCAGAAGCGGCTGCGCAGAAGCGGCTGCGCAGAAGCGGCTGCGCAGAAGCGGCTGCGCAGAAGCGGCTGCGCAGAAGCGGCTGCGCAGAAGCGGCTGCGCAGAAGCGGCTGCGCAGAAGCGGCTGCGCAGAAACGGCTGCGCAGAAACGGCTGCGCAGAAACGGCTGCGCAGAAACGGCTGCGCAGAAACGGCTGCGCAGAAACGGCTGCGCAGATACGGCTGCGCAGAAACGGCTGCGCAGAAGCGGCTGCGCAGAAGCGGCTGCGCAGAAGCGGCTGCGCAGAAGCGGCTGCGCACAAGCGGCTGCGCAGAAGCGGCTGCGCAGAAGCGGCTGCGCAGAAGCGGCTGCGCAGAAGCGGCTGCGCAGAAGCGGCGGCGCAGAAGCGGCTGCGCAGAAGCGGCTGCGCAGAAGCGGCTGCGCAGAAGCGGCTGCGCAGAAGCGGCTGCGCAGAAGCGGCTGCTCAGAAGCGGCTGCGCAGAAGCGGCTGCGCAGAAGCGGCTGCGCAGAAGCGGCTGCGCAGAAACGGCTGCGCAGAAACGGCTGCGCAGAAACGGCTGCGCAGAAACGGCTGCGCAGCAGCAGCTGCGCAGAAGCAGCTGCGCAGAAGCAGCTGCGCAGAAACAGCTGCGCAGATGCAGCTGCGCAGAAACAGCTGCGCAGAAACAGCTGCGCAGAAGCGGCTGCGCAGAAGCGGCTGCGCAGAAGCGGCTGCGCAGAAGCGGCTGCGCAGAAGCGGCTGCGCAGAAGCGGCTGCGCAGAAGCGGCTGCACGGAAGCGGCTGCGCGGAAGCGGCTGCGCGGAAACGGCTGCGCAGAAGCGGCTGCGCAGAAGCGGCTGCGCAGAAGCGGCTGCGCAGAAGCGGCTGCGCAGAAACGGCTGCGCAGAAACGGCTGCGCAGAAACGGCTGCGCAGAAACGGCTGCGCAGAAACGGCTGCGCAGAAACGTATGCGCAGAAACGGCTGCGCAGAAACGGCTGCGCAGAAACGGCTGCGCAGAAACGGCTGCGCAGAAACGGCTGCGCAGAAACGGCTGCGCAGAAACGGCTGCGCAGAAACGGCTGCGCAGAAACGGCTGCGCAGAAACGGCTGCGCAGAAACGGCTGCGCAGAAACGGCTGCGCAGAAACGGCTGCGCAGAAACAGCTGCGCAGAAACAGCTGCGCAGAAACAGCTGCGCAGAAACAGCTGCGCAGAAACAGCTGCGCAGAAACAGCTGCGCAGAAGCAGCTGCGCAGAAGCAGCTGCGCAGAAACAGCTGCGCAGAAACAGCTGCGCAGAAACAGCTGCGCAGAAACAGGGCGCAGAAACAGCTGCGCAGAAACAGCTGCGCAGAAACAGCTGCGCAGATACAGCTGCGCAGATACAGCTGCGCAGATACAGCTGCGCAGAAACAGCTGCGCAGATACAGCTGCGCAGAAAGAGCTGCGCAGAAACAGCTGCGCAGAAACAGCTGCGCAGAAACAGCTGCGCAGAAACAGCTGCACAGAAACAGCTGCGCAGGAACAGCTGCGCAGAAACAGCTGCGCAGAAACAGCTGCGCAGGAACAGCTGCGCAGGAACAGCTGCGCAGAAACAGGTGCGCAGAAACAGCTGCGCAGAAACAGCTGCGCAGGAACAGCTGCGCAGGAACAGCTGCGCAGGAACAGCTGCGCAGGAACAGCTGCGCAGAAACAGCTGCGCAGGAACAGCTGCGCAGGAACAGCTGCGCAGGAACAGCTGCGCAGCAACAGCTGCGCAGAAACAGCTGCGCAGAAACAGCTGCGCAGAAACAGCTGCAGAAACAGCTGCGCAGAAACAGCGGCGCAGAAACAGCGGCGCAGAAACAGCGGCGCAGAAACACTCTATAGCCTCCGGTTACAGGAGCGTACCTCCATGTTCAATGTTTTTTGGGCAGTTGAACATGTAAAGTTAAATCCCGTACGCACGTGGTAGGATCTCTAGACCACGCGCGCGTACGGAGTTCGTCACCCATGCTGTTGCAGTGAAGTCTCATCAGAAAATCAGAAACAGCTGCGCAGAAGCGGCTGCGCAGAAACGGCTTCGCAGAAACGGCTGCGCAGGAACGGCTGCGCAGGAACAGCTGCGCATAAGCGGCTGCGCAGAAGCGGCTGCGCAGAAGCGGCTGCGCAGAAGCGGCTGCGCAGAAGCGGCTGCGCAGAAGCGGCTGCGCAGAAGCGGCTGCGCAGAAGCGGCTGCGCAGAAGCGGCTGCGCAGAAGCGGCTGCGCAGAAGCGGCTGCGCAGAAGCGGCTGCGCAGAAGCGGCTGCGCAGAAGCGGCTGCGCAGAAGCGGCTGCGCAGAAGCGGCTGCGCAGTAGCGGCTGCGCAGTAGCGGCTGCGCAGAAGCGGCTGCGCAGAAGCGGCTGCGCAGAAACGGCTGCGCAGTAACGGCTGCGCAGAAACGGCTGCGCAGAAACGGCTGCGCAGAAACGGCTGCGCAGAAGCGGCTGCGCAGAAGCGGCTGCGCAGAAGCGGCTGCGCAGAAGCGGCTGCGCAGAAGCGGCTGCGCAGAAGCGGCTGCGCAGAAGCGGCTGCGCAGAAACGGCTGCGCAGAAACGGCTGCGCAGAAACGGCTGCGCAGAAACGGCTGCGCAGAAACGGCTGCGCAGATACGGCTGCGCAGGAACGGCTGCGCAGGAACGGCTGCGCAGGAACGGCTGCGCAGGAACGGCTGCGCAGGAACGGCTGCGCAGGAACGGCTGCGCAGGAACGGCTTCGCAGGAACGGCTGCGCAGAAGCGGCTGCGCAGAAGCGGCTGCGCAGAAGCGGCTGCGCAGAAGCGGCTGCGCAGAAGCGGCTGCGCAGAAGCGGCTGCGCAGAAGCGGCTGCGCAGAAGCGGCTGCGCAGAAGCGGCTGCGCAGAAGCGGCTGCGCAGAAGCGGCTGCGCAGAAGCGGCTGCGCAGAAGCGGCTGCGCAGAAACGGCTGCGCAGAAACGGCTGCGCAGAAACGGCTGCGCAGAAACGGCTGCGCAGAAACGGCTGCGCAGAAACGGCTGCGCAGAAACGGCTGCGCAGAAACGGCTGCGCAGAAACGACTGCGCAGAAACAGCTGCGCAGAAGCAGCTGCGCAGAAGCAGCTGCGCAGAATCAGCTGCGCAGAAGCAGCTGCGCAGAAGCAGCTGCGCAGAAGCAGCTGCGCAGAAGCAGCTGCGCAGAAACAGCTGCGCAGAAACAGCTGCGCAGATACAGCTGCGCAGATACAGCTGCGCAGATACAGCTGCGCAGAAACGGCTGCGCAGAAACGGCTGCGGAGAAACGGCTGCGCAGAAACGGCTGCGCAGAAACGTATGCGCAGAAACGGCTGCGCAGAAACGGCTGCGCAGAAACGGCTGCGCAGAAACGGCTGCGCAGAAACGGCTGCGCAGAAACGGCTGCGCAGAAACGGCTGCGCAGAAACGGCTGCGCAGAAACGGCTGCGCAGAAACGGCTGCGCAGAAACGGCTGCGCAGAAACGGCTGCGCAGAAACAGCTGCGCAGAAACAGCTGCGCAGAAACAGCTGCGCAGAAACAGCTGCGCAGAAACAGCTGCGCAGAAGCAGCTGCGCAGAAACAGCTGCGCAGAAGCAGCTGCGCAGAAACAGCTGCGCAGAAACAGCTGCGCAGAAACAGCTGCGCAGAAACAGTGCGCAGAAACAGCTGCGCAGAAACAGCTGCGCAGAAACAGCTGCGCAGAAACAGCTGCGCAGATACAGCTGCGCAGATACAGCTGCGCAGAAACAGCTGCGCAGAAACAGCTGCGCAGATACAGCTGCGCAGATACAGCTGCGCAGAAACAGCTGCGCAGAAACAGCTGCGCAGAAACAGCTGCGCAGAAACAGCTGCGCAGAAACAGCTGCGCAGGAACAGCTGCACAGAAACAGCTGCGCAGAAACAGCTGCGCAGAAACAGCTGCGCAGGAACAGCTGCGCAGGAACAGCTGCGCAGAAACAGCTGCGCAGGAACAGCTGCGCAGGAACAGCTACGCAGGAACAGCTGCGCAGGAACAGCTGCGCAGGAACAGCTGCACAGGAACAGCTGCGCAGGAACAGCTGCGCAGGAACAGCTGCGCAGGAACAGCTGCGCAGGAACAGCTGCGCAGAAACAGCTGCGCAGAAACAGCGGCGCAGAAACAGCGGCGCAGAAACACTCTATAGCCTCCGGTTACAGGAGCGTACCTCCATGTTCAATGTTTTTTGGGCAGTTGAACATGTAAAGTTGAATCCCGTACGCGCGTGGTAGGATCTCTAGACCACGCGCGCGTACGGAGTTCGTCACCCATGCTGTTGCAGTGGAGTCTCATCAGAAAATCAGAAACAGCTGCGCAGAAGCGGCTGCGCAGGAACAGCTGCGCAGAAGCGGCTGCGCAGAAGCGGCTGCGCAGAAGCGGCTGCGCAGAAGCGGCTGCGCAGAAGCGGCTGCGCAGAAGCGGCTGCGCAGAAGCGGCTGCGCAGAAGCGGCTGCGCAGAAGCGGCTGCGCAGAAGCGGCTGCGCAGAAGCGGCTGCGCAGAAGCGGCTGCGCAGAAGCGGCTGCGCAGAAGCGGCTGCGCAGAAACGGCTGCGCAGAAACGGCTGCGCAGAAGCGGCTGCGCAGAAGCGGCTGCGCAGAAGCGGCTGCGCAGAAGCGGCTGCGCACAAGCGGCTGCGCAGAAGCGGCTGCGCAGAAGCGGCTGCGCAGAAGCGGCTGCGCAGAAGCGGCTGCGCAGAAGCGGCTGCGCAGAAGCGGCTGCGCAGAAGCGGCTGCGCAGAAGCGGCTGCGCAGAAGCGGCTGCGCAGAAACGGCTGCGCAGAAACGGCTGCGCAGGAACAGCTGCGCAGGAACAGCTGCGCAGGAACAGCTGCGCAGGAACAGCTGCGCAGGAACAGCTGCGCAGGAACAGCTGCGCAGGAACAGCTGCGCAGGAACAGTTGCGCAGGAACAGCTGCGCAGGAACAGCTGCGCAGGAACAGCTGCGCAGGAACAGCTGCGCAGGAACAGCTGCGCAGGAACAGCTGCGCAGGTACAGCTGCGCAGGAACAGCTGCGCAGAAACAGCTGCGCAGGAACAGCTGCGCAGGAACAGCTGCGCAGGAACAGCTGCGCAGGTACAGCTGCGCAGGAGCAGCTGCGCAGGAACAGCTGCGCAGGAACAGCTGCGCAGGAACAGCTGCGCAGGAACAGCTGCGCAGAAACAGCTGCGCAGGAACAGCTGCGCAGAAACAGCTGCGCAGGAACAGCTGCGCAGGAACAGCTGCGCAGAAACAGCTGCGCAGAAACAGCTGCGCAGGAACAGCTGCGCAGGAACAGCTGCGCAGGAACAGCTGCGCAGAAACTGCTGCGCAGAAACTGCTGCGCAGAAACTGCTGCGCAGAAACAGCTGCGCAGGAACAGCTGCGCAGGAACAGCTGCGCAGGAACAGCTGCGCAGGAACAGCTGCGCAGGAACAGCTGCGCAGGAACAGCTGCGCAGAAACAGCTGCGCAGGAACAGCTGCGCAGAAACAGCTGCGCAGGAACAGCTGCGCAGAAACAACTGCGCAGAAACAACTGCGCAGAAACAGCTGCGCAGGAACAGCTGCGCAGAAACAGCTGCGCAGAAACAGCTGCGCAGAAACAGCTTCGCAGAAACAGCTGCGCAGAAACAGCTGCGCAGAAACAGCTGCGCAGAAACAGCTGCGCAGGAACAGCTGCGCAGAAACAGCTGCGCAGAAACAGCTGCGCAGAAACAGCTGCGCAGAAACAGCTGCGCAGAAACAGCTGCGCAGGAACAGCTGCGCAGAAACAGCTGCGCAGAAACAGCTGCGCAGAAACAGCTGCGCAGAAACAGCTGCGCAGAAACAGCTGCGCAGAAACAGCTGCGCAGAAACAGCTGCGCAGGAGCAGCTGCGCAGGAACAGCTGCGCAGGAACAGCTGCGCAGGAACAGCTGCGCAGGAACAGCTGCACAGGAACAGGTGCGCAGGAACAGGTGCGCAGGAACAGGTGCGGAGGAACAGGTGCGCAGGAACAGCTGCGCAGGAACAGGTGCGCAGGAGCAGGTGCGCAGGAACAGCTGCGCAGGAACAGCTGCGCAGGAACAGCTGCGCAGGAACAGCTGCGCAGGAACAGCTGCGCAGGAACAGCTGCGCAGGAACAGCTGCGCAGGAACAGGTGCGCAGGAACAGCTGCGCAGGAACAGCTGCGCAGAAACAGCTGCGCAGAAACAGCTGCGCAGAAACAGCTGCGCAGAAACAGCTGCGCAGAAACAGCTGCGCAGAAACAGCTGCGCAGAAACAGCTCCGCAGAAACAGCTGCGCAGAGACAGCTGCGCAGAGACAGCTGCGCAGATACAGCTGCGCAGAAACAGCTGCGCAGAAACAGCTGCGCAGAAACAGCTGCGCAGAAACAGTTGCGCAGAAACAGCTGCGCAGAAACAGCTGCGCAGAAACAGCTGCGCAGAAACAGCTGCGCAGAAACAGATGCGAAGAAACAGCTGCGCAGAAACAGCTGCGCAGAAACAGCTGCGCAGAAACAGCGGCGCAGAAACAGCGGCGCAGAAACAGCTGCGCAGGAACAGCTGCGCAGAAACAGCTGTGCAGAAACAGCTGCGCAGGAACAGCTGCGCAGGAACAGCTGCGCAGAAACAGCTGCGCAGAAACAGCTGCGCAGAAACAGCTGCGCAGGAACAGCTGCGCAGGAACAGCTGCGCAGAAACAGCTGCGCAGAAACAGCTGCGCAGAAACAGCTGCGCAGAAACAGCTGCGCAGGAACAGCTACGCAGAAACAGCTGCGCAGAAACAGCTGCGCAGAAACAGCTGCGCAGAAACAGCTGTGCAGAAACAGCTGCGCAGAAACAGCTGCGCAGAGACAGCTGCGCAGAAACAGCTGCGCAGAGACAGCTGCGCAGAAACAGCTGCGCAGAAACAGCTGCGCAGAAACAGCTGCGCAGAAACAGCTGCGCAGAAACAGCTGCGCAGAAACAGCTGCGCAGAAACAGCTGCGCAGAAACAGCTGCGCAGAAACAGCTGCGCAGAAACAGCGGCGCAGAAACAGCGGCGCAGAAACAGCGGCGCAGAAACACTCTATAGCCTCTGGTTACAGGAGCGTACCTCCATGTTCAATGTTTTTTGGGCAGTTGAACATGTAAAGTTGAATCCCGTACGCGCGTGGTAGGATCTCTAGACCACGCGCGCGTACGGAGTTCGTCACCCATGCTGTTGCAGTGAAGTCTCATCAGAAAATCAGAAACAGCTGCTCGGAGACGGCTGCGCAGAAGCGGCTGCGCGGAAGCGGCTGCGCGGAAACGGCTGCGCGGAAACGGCTGCGCGGAAACGGCTGCGCGAGAACAGCTGCGCGAGAACAGGTGCGCGGGAACAGCTGCGCGGGAACAGCTGCGCAGGAACAGCTGCGCAGGAACAGCTGCGCAGGAACAGGTGCGCAGGAACAGGTGCGCAGGAACAGGTGCGCAAAAACAGGTGCGCAAAAACAGGTGCGCAGGAACAGCTGCGCAGGAACAGCTGCGCAGGAACAGCTGCGCAGGAACAGCTGCGCAGGAACAGCTGCGCAGGAACAGCTGCGCAGAAACAGCTGCGCAGGAACAGCTGCGCAGAAACAGCTGCGCAGAAACAGCTTCGCAGAAACAGCTGCGCAGAAACAGCAGCGCAGGAACGGCTGCGCAGAAACGGCTGCGCAGAAACGGCTGCGCAGAAACGGCTGCGCAGAAACGGCTGCGCAGAAACGGCTGCGCAGAAACGGCTGCGCAGAAACGGCTGCGCAGAAACGGCTGCGCAGAAACGGCTGCGCAGAAACGGCTGCGCAGAAACGGCTGCGCAGAAACGGCTGCGCAGAAACAGCTGCGCAGAAGCAGCTGCGCAGAAGCAGCTGCGCAGAAGCAGCTGCGCAGAAGCAGCTGCGCAGAAGCAGCTGCGCAGAAGCAGCTGCGCAGAAACAGCTGCGCAGAAACAGCTGCGCAGGAACAGCTGCGCAGGAACAGCTGCGCAGGAACAGCTGCGCAGGAACAGCTGCGCAGGAACAGCTGCGCAGGAACAGCTGAACAGGAACAGCTGCGCAGGAACAGCTGCGCAGGAACAGCTGCGCAGAAACAGCTGCGCAGGAACAGCTGCGCAGGAACAGCTGCGCAGGAACAGCTGCGCAGGAACAGCTGCGCAGGAACAGCTGCGCAGAAACAGCTTCGCAGAAACAGCTGCGCAGAAACAGCTGCGCAGGAACAGCTGCGCAGGAACAGCTGCGCAGGAACAGCTGCGCAGGAACAGCTGCGCAGGAACAGCTGCGCAGGTACAGCTGCGCAGGAACAGCTGCGCAGGAACAGCTGCGCAGGAACAGCTGCGCAGGTACAGCTGCGCAGGTACAGCTGCGCAGGAACAGTTGCGCAGGAGCAGCTGCGCAGGAGCAGCTGCGCAGGAACAGCTGCGCAGGAACAGCTGCGCAGGAACAGCTGCGCAGAAACAGCTGCGCAGAAACAGCTGCGCAGGAACAGCTGCGCAGGAACAGCTGTGCAGGAACAGCTGCGCAGGAACAGCTGCGCAGGAACAGCTGCGCAGAAACAGCTGCGCAGAAACAGCTGCGCAGGAACAGCTGCGCAGGAACAGCTGCGCAGGAACAGCTGCGCAGGAACAGCTGCGCAGAAACTGCTGCGCAGAAACTGCTGCGCAGAAACAGCTGCGCAATAACAGCTGCGCAGGAACAGCTGCGCAGGAACAGCTGCGCAGGAACAGCTGCGCAGGAACAGCTGCGCAGGAACAGCTGCGCAGGAACAGCTGCGCAGGAACAGCTGCGCAGGAACAGCTGCGCAGAAACAGCTGCGCAGGAACAGCTGCGCAGAAACAGCTGCGCAGGAACAGCTGCACAGAAACAACTGCACAGAAACAACTGCGCAGAAACAGCTGCGCAGGAACAGCTGCGCAGAAACAGCTGCGCAGAAACAGCTGCGCAGAAACAGCTTCGCAGAAACAGCTGCGCAGAAACAGCTGCGCAGAAACAGCTGCGCAGGAACAGCTGCGCAGGAACAGCTGCGCAGAAACAGCTGCACAGAAACAGCTGCGCAGGAACAGCTGCGCAGAAACAGCTGCGCAGAAACAGCTGCGCAGGAACAGCTGCGCAGAAACAGCTGCGCAGAAACAGCTGCGCAGAAACAGCTGCGCAGAAACAGCTGCGCAGAAACAGCTGCGCAGAAACAGCTGCGCAGGAACAGCTGCGCAGGAACAGCTGCGCAGAAACAGCTGCGCAGGAGCAGCTGCGCAGGAACAGCTGCGCAGGAACAGCTGCGCAGGAACAGCTGCGCAGGAACAGCTGCGCAGGAACAGCTGCGCAGGAACAGGTGCGCAGGAACAGGTGCGCAGGAACAGGTGCGGAGGAACAGGTGCGCAGGAACAGCTGCGCAGGAACAGGTGCGCAGGAGCAGGTGCGCAGGAACAGCTGCGCAGGAACAGCTGCGCAGGAACAGCTGCGCAGGAACAGGTGCGCAGGAACAGGTGCGCAGGAACAGGTGCGCAGGAACAGCTGCGCAGAAACAGCTGCGCAGAAACAGCTGCGCAGAAACAGCTGCGCAGAAACAGCTGCGCAGAAACAGCTGCGCAGAAACAGCTGCGCAGAAACAGCTGCGCAGAAACAGCTCCGCAGAGACAGCTGCGCAGAGACAGCTGCGCAGAGACAGCTGCGCAGAGACATCTGCGCAGTTACAGCTGCGCAGAAACAGCTGCGCAGAAACAGCTGCGCAGAAACAGCTGCGCAGAAACAGCTGCGCAGAAACAGCTGCGCAGAAACAGCTGCGTAGAAACAGCTGCGCAGAAACAGCTGCGCAGAAACAGCTGCGCAGAAACAGATGCGAAGAAACAGCTGCGCAGAAACAGCTGCGCAGAAACAGCGGTGCAGAAACAGCGGCGCAGAAACAGCTGCGCAGGAACAGCTGCGCAGGAACAGCTGCGCAGGAACAGCTGCGCAGGAACAGCTGCGCAGGAACAGCTGCGCAGGAACAGCTGCGCAGAAACAGCTGCGCAGAAACAGCTGCGCAGGAACAGCTGCGCAGGAACAGCTGCGCAGAAACAGCTGCGCAGAAACAGCTGCGCAGAAACAGCTGCGCAGAAACAGCTTCGCAGAAACAGCTGCGCAGGAACAGCTACGCAGAAACAGCTGCGCAGAAACAGCTGCGCAGAAACAGCTGCGCAGAAACAGCTGCGCAGAAACAGCTGCGCAGAAACAGCTGCGAAGAAACAGCTGCGCAGAGACAGCTGCGCAGAGACAGCTGCGCAGAAACAGCTGCGAAGAAACAGCTGCGCAGAAACAGCTGCGCAGAAACAGCTGCGCAGAAACAGCTGCGCAGAAACAGCTGCGCAGAAACAGCTGCGCAGAAACAGCTGCGCAGAAACAGCTGCGCAGAAACAGCGGCGCAGAAACAGCGGCGCAGAAACACTCTATAGCCTCCGGTTACAGGAGCGTACCTCCATGTTCAATGTTTTTTGGGCAGTTGAACATGTAAAGTTGAATCCCGTACGCGCGTGGTAGGATCTCTAGACCACGCGCGCGTACGGAGTTCGTCACCCATGCTGTTGCAGTGAAGTCTCATCAGAAAATCAGAAACAGCTGCGCGGAGACGGCTGCGCAGAAGCGGCTGCGCGGAAGCGGCTGCGCGGAAACGGCTGCGCGGAAACGGCTGCGCGGAAACGGCTGCGCGAGAACAGCTGCGCGAGAACAGGTGCGCGGGAACAGCTGCGCGGGAACAGCTGCGCAGGAACAGCTGCGCAGGAACAGCTGCGCAGGAACAGGTGCGCAAAAACAGGTGCGCAGGAACAGCTGCGCAGGAACAGCTGCGCAGGAACAGCTGCGCAGGAACAGCTGCGCAGGAACAGCTGCGCAGGAACAGCTGCGCAGAAACAGCTGCGCAGAAGCAGCTGCGCAGAAGCAGCTGCGCAGAAGCAGCTGCGCAGAAACAGCTGCGCAGATACAGCTGCGCAGATACAGCTGCGCTGAAACAGCTGCGCAGAAACAGCTGCGCAGGAACAGCTGCGCAGAAACAGCTGCGCAGGAACAGCTGCGCAGGAACAGCTGCGCAGGAACAGCTGCGCAGGAACAGCTGCGCAGGAACAGCTGCGCAGGAACAGCTGCGCAGAAACAGCTGCGCAGGAACAGCTGCACAGGAACAGCTGCGCAGGAACAGCTGCGCAGGAACAGCAGCGCAGGAACAGCTGCGCAGGAACAGCTGCGCAGAAACAGCTGCGCAGAAACAGCTGCGCAGAAACAGCTGCGCAGAAACAGCTGCGCAGAAACAGCTGCGCAGGAACAGCTGCGCAGGAACAGCTGCGCAGGAACAGCTGCGCAGGAACAGCTGCGCAGGAACAGCTGCGCAGGTACAGCTGCGCAGGAACAGCTGCGCAGGAACAGCTGCGCAGGAACAGCTGCGCAGGAACAGCTGCGCAGGAACAGTTGCGCAGGAGCAGCTGCGCAGGAACAGCTGCGCAGGAACAGCTGCGCAGAAACAGCTGCACAGGAACAGCTGCGCAGAAACAGCTGCGCAGAAACAGCTGCGCAGGAACAGCTGCGCAGGAACAGCTGCGCAGGAACAGCTGCGCAGGAACAGCTGCGCAGAAACAGCTGCGCAGAAACAGCTGCGCAGAAACAGCTGCGCAGGAACAGCTGCGCAGGAACAGCTGCGCAGGAACAGCTGCGCAGGAACAGCTGCGCAGAAACTGCTGCGCAGAAACTGCTGCGCAGAAACAGCTGCGCAGAAACAGCTGCGCAGGAACAGCTGCGCAGAAACAGCTGCGCAGAAACAGCTGCGCAGAAACAGCTTCGCAGAAACAGCACGCAGAAACAGCTGCGCAGAAACAGCTGCGCAGGAACAGCTGCGCAGAAACAGCTGCGCAGAAACAGCTGCGCAGGAACAGCTGCGCAGGAACAGCTGCGCAGAAACAGCTGCGCAGGAACAGCTGCGCAGAAACAGCTGCGCAGGAACAGCTGCGCAGGAACAGCTGCGCAGGAACAGCTGCGCAGGAACAGCTGCGCAGGAACAGCTGCGCAGAAACAGCTGCGCAGAAACAGCTGCGCAGAAACAGCTGCGCAGAAACAGCTGCGCAGGAACAGCTGCGCAGGAACAGCTGCGCAGGAACAGCTGCGCAGGAACAGCTGCGCAGGAACAGCTGCGCAGGAACAGCTGCGCAGGTACAGCTGCGCAGGAACAGCTGCGCAGGAACAGCTGCGCAGGAACAGCTGCGCAGGAACAGCTGCGCAGGTACAGCTGCGCAGGAACAGTTGCGCAGGAGCAGCTGCGCAGGAACAGCTGCGCAGGAACAGCTGCGCAGAAACAGCTGCGCAGGAACAGCTGCGCAGAAACAGCTGCGCAGAAACAGCTGCGCAGGAACAGCTGCGCAGGAACAGCTGCGCAGGAGCAGCTGTGCAGGAACAGCTGCGCAGGAACAGCTGCGCAGAAACAGCTGCGCAGAAACAGCTGCGCAGAAACAGCTGCGCAGAAACAGCTGCGCGGGAACAGCTGCGCAGGAACAGCTGCGCAGGAACAGCTGCGCAGGAACAGCTGCGCAGGAACAGCTGCGCAGAAACTGCTGCGCAGAAACTGCTGCGCAGAAACAGCTGCGCAGAAACAGCTGCGCAGGAACAGCTGCGCAGGAACAGCTGCGCAGGAACAGCTGCGCAGGAACAGCTGCGCAGGAACAGCTGCGCAGGAACAGCTGCGCAGGAACAGCTGCGCTGGAACAGCTGCGCAGAAACAGCTGCGCAGGAACAGCTGCGCAGAAACAGCTGCGCAGGAACAGCTGCGCAGAAACAACTGCGCAGAAACAACTGCGCAGAAACAGCTGCGCAGAAACAGCTGCGCAGAAACAGCTGCGCAGAAACAGCTTCGCAGAAACAGCTGCGCAGAAACAGCTGCGCAGAAACAGCTGCGCAGGAACAGCTGCGCAGAAACAGCTGCGCAGAAACAGCTGCGCAGAAACAGCTGCGCAGAAACAGCTGCGCAGAAACAGCTGCGCAGAAACAGCTGCGCAGAAACAGCTGCGCAGGAACAGCTGCGCAGAAACAGCTGCGCAGGAGCAGCTGCGCATGGACAGCTGCGCAGGAACAGCTGCGCAGGAACAGCTGCGCAGGAACAGCTGCGCAGGAACAGGTGCGCAGGAACAGGTGCGCAGGAACAGGTGCGGAGGAACAGGTGCGCAGGAACAGCTGCGCAGGAACAGGTGCGCAGGAGCAGGTGCGCAGGAACAGCTGCGCAGGAACAGCTGCGCAGGAACAGCTGCGCAGGAACAGGTGCGCAGGAACAGGTGCGCAGGAACAGGTGCGCAGGAACAGGTGCGCAGAAACAGCTGCGCAGAAACAGCTGCGCAGAAACAGCTGCGCAGAAACAGCTGCGCAGAAACAGCTGCGCAGAAACAGCTGCGCAGAAACAGCTGCGCAGAAACAGCTGCGCAGAAACAGCTCCGCAGAAACAGCTGCGCAGAGACAGCTGCGCAGAGACAGCTGCGCAGAGACATCTGCGCAGTTACAGCTGCGCAGAAACAGCTGCGCAGAAACAGCTGCGCAGAAACAGCTGCGCAGAAACAGCTGCGCAGAAACAGCTGTGCAGAAACAGCTGCGCAGAAACAGCTGCGCAGAAACAGCTGCGCAGAAACAGCTGCGCAGAAACAGATGCGAAGAAACAGCTGCGCAGAAACAGCTGCGCAGAAACAGCGGCGCAGAAACAGCGGCGCAGAAACAGCTGCGCAGGAACAGCTGCGCAGGAACAGCTGCGCAGAAACAGCTGCGCAGAAACAGCTGCGCAGGAACAGCTGCGCAGAAACAGCTGCGCAGAAACAGCTGCGCAGAAACAGCTGCGCAGGAACAGCTGCGCAGGAACAGCTGCGCAGAAACAGCTGCGCAGAAACAGCTGCGCAGAAACAGCTGCGCAGAAACAGCTGCGCAGAAACAGCTGCGCAGGAACAGCTACGCAGAAACAGCTGCGCAGAAACAGCTGCGCAGAAACAGCTGCGCAGAAACAGCTGCGCAGAAACAGCTGCGCAGAAACAGCTGCGCAGAAACAGCTGCGCAGAAACAGCTGCGCAGAAACAGCTGCGCAGAGACAGCTGCGCAGAAACAGCTGCGAAGAAACAGGTTCGCAGAAACAGCTGCGCAGAAACAGCTGCGCAGAAAAAGCTGCGCAGAAACAGCTGCGCAGAAACAGCTGCGCAGAAACAGCTGCGCAGAAACAGCTGCGCAGAAACAGCTGCGCAGAAACAGCTGCGCAGAAACAGCGGCGCAGAAACAGCGGCGCAGAAACACTCTATAGCCTCCGGTTACAGGAGCGTACCTCCATGTTCAATGTTTTTTGGGCAGTTGAACATGTAAAGTTGAATCCCGTACGCGCGTGGTAGGATCTCTAGACCACGCGCGCGTACGGAGTTCGTCACCCATGCTGTTGCAGTGAAGTCTCATCAGAAAATCAGAAACAGCTGCGCGGAGACGGCTGCGCAGAAGCGGCTGCGCGGAAGCGGCTGCGCGGAAACGGCTGCGCGGAAACGGCTGCGCGGAAACGGCTGCGCGGAAACGGCTGCGCGAGAACAGCTGCGCGAGAATAGGTGCGCGGGAACAGCTGCGCAGGAACAGCTGCGCAGGAACAGCTGCGCAGGAACAGCTGCGCAAAAACAGGTGCGCAGGAACAGCTGCGCAGGAACAGCTGCGCAGGAACAGCTGCGCAGAAACAGCTGCGCAGGAACAGCTGCGCAGAAACAGCTGCGCAGAAACAGCTGCGCAGAAACAGCTTCGCAGAAACAGCTGCGCAGGAACAGCTGCGCAGAAACAGCTGCGCAGAAACAGCTGCGCAGGAACAGCTGCGCAGAAAAAGCTGCGCAGAAACAGCTGCGCAGAAACAGCTGCGCAGGAACAGCTGCGCAGAAACAGCTGCGCAGAAACAGCTGCGCAGGAACAGCTGCACAGAAACAGCTGCGCAGAAGCAGCTGCGCAGAAGCAGCTGCGCAGAAGCAGCTGCGCAGAAGCAGCTGCGCAGAAGCAGCTGCGCAGAAACAGCTGCGCAGAAACAGCTGCGCAGATACAGCTGCGCAGATACAGCTGCGCTGAAACAGCTGCGCAGAAACAGCTGCGCAGAAACAGCTGCGCAGAAACAGCTGCGCAGGAACAGCTGCGCAGGAACAGCTGCGCAGGAACAGCTGCGCAGGAACAGCTGCGCAGGAACAGCTGCGCAGGAACAGCTGCGCAGGAACAGCTGCGCAGGAACAGCTGCGCAGGAACAGCTGCGCAGAAACAGCTGCGCAGAAACAGCTGCGCAGAAACAGCTGTGCAGGAACAGCTGCGCAGGAACAGCTGCGCAGGAACAGCTGCGCAGGAACAGCTGCGCAGGAACAGCTGCGCAGGAACAGCTGCGCAGGTACAGCTGCGCAGGAACAGCTGCGCAGGAACAGCTGCGCAGGAACAGCTGCGCAGGAACAGCTGCGCAGGAACAGCTGCGCAGGTACAGCTGCGCAGGAACAGTTGCGCAGGAACAGCTGCGCAGGAACAGCTGCGCAGAAACAGCTGCGCAGGAACAGCTGCGCAGAAACAGCTGCGCAGAAACAGCTGCGCAGGAACAGCTGCGCAGGAACAGCTGCGCAGGAACAGCTGCGCAGGAACAGCTGCGCAGGAACAGCTGCGCAGGAACAGCTGCGCAGAAACAGCTGCGCAGGAACAGCTGCGCAGAAACAGCTGCGCAGGAACAGCTGCGCAGAAACAGCTGCGCAGGAACAGCTGCGCAGAAACAACTGCGCAGAAACAGCTGCGCAGGAACAGCTGCGCTGAAACAGCTGCGCAGAAACAGCTGCGCAGAAACAGCTGCGCAGGAACAGCTGCGCAGGAACAGCTGCGCAGGAACAGCTGCGCAGGAACAGCTGCGCAGGAACAGCTGCGCAGGAACAGCTGCGCAGAAACAGCTGCGCAGGAACAGCTGCGCAGGAACAGCTGCGCAGGAACAGCTGCGCAGGAACAGCTGCGCAGAAACTGCTGCGCAGAAACTGCTGCGCAGAAACTGCTGCGCAGAAACAGCTGCGCAGAAACAGCTGCGCAGGAACAGCTGCGCAGGAACAGCTGCGCAGGAACAGCTGCGCAGGAACAGCTGCGCAGGAACAGCTGCGCAGGAACAGCTGCGCAGAAACAGCTGCGCAGGAACAGCTGCGCAGAAACAGCTGCGCAGGAACAGCTGTGCAGAAACAACTGCGCAGAAACAACTGCGCAGAAACAGCTGCGCAGAAACAGCTGCGCAGAAACAGCTTCGCAGAAACAGCTGCGCAGAAACAGCGGCGCAGAAACAGCTGCGCAGGAACAGCTGCGCAGGAACAGCTGCGCAGAAACAGCTGCGCAGAAACAGCTGCGCAGGAACAGCTGCGCAGAAACAGCTGCGCAGAAACAGCTGCGCAGGAACAGCTGCGCAGAAACAGCTGCGCAGAAACAGCTGCGCAGAAACAGCTGCGCAGAAACAGCTGCGCAGAAACAGCTGCGCAGGAACAGCTGCGCAGAAACAGCTGCGCAGGAGCAGCTGCGCAGGAACAGCTGCGCAGGAACAGCTGCGCAGGAACAGCTGCGCAGGAACAGCTGCGCAGGAACAGCTGCGCAGGAACAGCTGCGCAGGAACAGGTGCGCAGGAACAGGTGCGGAGGAACAGGTGCGCAGGAACAGCTGCGCAGGAACAGGTGCGCAGGAGCAGGTGCGCAGGAACAGCTGCGCAGGAACAGCTGCGCAGGAACAGCTGCGCAGGAACAGGTGCGCAGGAACAGGTGCGCAGGAACAGGTGCGCAGGAACAGCTGCGCAGAAACAGCTACGCAGAAACAGCTGCGCAGAAACAGCTGCGCAGAAACAGCTGCGCAGAAACAGCTGCGCAGAAACAGCTGCGCAGAAACAGCTGCGCAGAAACAGCTGCGCAGAAACAGCTGCGCAGAAACAGCTCCGCAGAAACAGCTGCGCAGAGACAGCTGCGCAGAGACAGCTGCGCAGAGACATCTGCGCAGTTACAGCTGCGCAGAAACAGCTGCGCAGAAACAGCTGCGCAGAAACAGCTGCGCAGAAACAGCTGCGCAGAAACAGCTGCGCAGAAACAGCTGCGCAGAAACAGCTGCGCAGAAACAGCTGCGCAGGAACAGATGCGAAGAAACAGCTGCGCAGAAACAGCTGTGCAGAAACAGCTGCGCAGAAACAGCGGCGCAGAAACAGCGGCGCAGAAACAGCTGCGCAGGAACAGCTGCGCAGGAACAGCTGCGCAGAAACAGCTGCGCAGAAACAGCTGCGCAGGAACAACTGCGCAGAAACAGCTGCGCAGAAACAGCTGCGCAGAAACAGCTACGCAGGAACAGCTGCGCAGGAACAGCTGCGCAGGAACAGCTGCGCAGAAACAGCTGCGCAGAAACAGCTGCGCAGAAACAGCTGCGCAGAAACAGCTTCGCAGAAACAGCTGCGCAGGAACAGCTACGCAGAAACAGCTGCGCAGAAACAGCTGCGCAGAAACAGCTGCGCAGAAACAGCTGCGCAGAAACAGCTGCGCAGAAACAGCTGCGCAGAAATAGCTGCGCAGAGACAGCTGCGCAGAGACAGCTGCGCAGAGACAGCTGCGAAGAAACAGCTGCGCAGAAACAGCTGCGCAGAAACAGCTGCGCAGAAAAAGCTGCGCAGAAACAGCTGCGCAGAAACAGCTGCGCAGAAACAGCTGCGCAGAAACAGCTGCGCAGAAACAGCTGCGCAGAAACAGCTGCGCAGAAACAGCGGCGCAGAAACAGCGGCGCAGAAACACTCTATAGCCTCCGGTTACAGGAGCGTACCTCCATGTTCAATGTTTTTTGGGCAGTTGAACATGTAAAGTTGAATCCCGTACGCGCGTGGTAGGATCTCTAGACCACGCGCGCGTACGGAGTTCGTCACCCATGCTGTTGCAGTGAAGTCTCATCAGAAAATCAGAAACAGCTGCGCGGAGACGGCTGCGCAGAAGCGGCTGCGCGGAAGCGGCTGCGCGGAAACGGCTGCGCGGAAACGGCTGCGCGGAAACGGCTGCGCGAGAACAGCTGCGCGAGAACAGGTGCGCGGGAACAGCTGCGCGGGAACAGCTGCGCAGGAACAGCTGCGCAGGAACAGCTGCGCAGGAACAGCTGCGCAGGAACAGGTGCGCAAAAACAGGTGCGCAGGAACAGGTGCGCAGGAACAGCTGCGCAGGAACAGCTGCACAGGAACAGCTGCGCAGGAACAGCTGCGCAGGAACAGCTGCACAGAAACAGCTGCGCAGGAACAGCTGCGCAGGAACAGCTGCGCAGAAACAGCTGCGCAGAAACAGCTGCGCAGAAACAGCTGCGCAGAAACAGCTGCGCAGAAACAGCTTCGCAGAAACAGCTGCGCTGGAACAGCTGCGCAGAAACGGCTGCGCAGAAACGGCTGCGCAGAAACGGCTGCGCAGAAACGGCTGCGCAGAAACGGCTGCGCAGAAACGGCTGCGCAGAAAAGGCTGCGCAGAAACGGCTGCGCAGAAACAGCTGCGCAGAAACGGCTGCGCAGAAGCAGCTGCGCAGAAACAGCTGCGCAGAAGCAGCTGCGCAGAAGCAGCTGCGCAGAAGCAGCTGCGCAGAAGCAGCTGCGCAGAAGCAGCTGCGCAGAAGCAGCTGCGCAGAAGCAGCTGCGCAGAAGCAGCTGCGCAGAAGCAGCTGCGCAGAAACAGCTGCGCAGAAACAGCTGCGCGGATACAGCTGCGCAGATACAGCTGCGCAGAAACAGCTGCGCAGAAACAGCTGCGCAGAAACAGCTGCGCAGAAACAGCTGCGCAGGAACAGCTGCGCAGGAACAGCTGCGCAGGAACAGCTGCGCAGGAACAGCTGCGCAGGAACAGCTGCGCAGGAACAGCTGCGCAGGAACAGCTGCGCAGGAACAGCTGCGCAGGAACAGCTGCGCAGGAACAGCTGCGCAGGTACAGCTGCGCAGGAACAGCTGCGCAGAAACAGCTGCGCAGGAACAGCTGCGCAGGAACAGCTGCGCAGGAACAGCTGCGCAGGAACAGCTGCGCAGGTACAGCTGCGCAGGAACAGCTGCGCAGGAACAGCTGCGCAGGAACAGCTGCGCAGGAACAGCTGCGCAGAAAAAGCTGCGCAGGAACAGCTGCGCAGAAACAGCTGCGCAGGAACAGCTGCGCAGAAACAGCTGCGCAGGAACAGCAGCGCAGGAACAGCTGCGCAGGAACAGCTGCGCAGGAACAGCTGCGCAGAAACAGCTGCGCAGAAACAGCTGCGCAGGAACAGCTGCGCAGAAACAGCTGCGCAGAAACAGCTGCGCAGGAACAGCTGCGCAGGAACAGCTGCGCAGGAACAGCTGCGCAGGAACAGCTGCGCAGAAACAGCTGCGCAGGAACAGCTGCGCAGAAACAGCTGCGCAGAAACAGCTGCGCAGAAACAGCTGCACAGAAACAGCTTCGCAGAAACAGCTGCGCAGGAACAGCTGCGCAGAAACAGCTGCGCAGAAACAGCTGCGCAGGAACAGCTGCGCAGAAAAAGCTGCGCAGAAACAGCTGCGCAGAAACAGCTGCGCAGGAACAGCTGCGCAGAAACAGCTGCGCAGAAACAGCTGCGCAGGAACAGCTGCGCAGAAACAGCTGCGCAGAAACAGCTGCGCAGAAACAGCTGCGCAGAAACAGCTGCGCAGAAACAGCTGCGCAGGAACAGCTGCGCAGAAACAGCTGCGCAGGAGCAGCTGCGCAGGAACAGCTGCGCAGGAACAGCTGCGTAGGAACAGCTGCGCAGGAACAGCTGCGCAGGAACAGGTGCGCAGGAACAGCTGCGCAGGAACAGGTGCGGAGGAACAGGTGCGCAGGAACAGCTGCGCAGGAACAGGTGCGCAGGAGCAGGTGCGCAGGAACAGCTGCGCAGGAACAGCTGCGCAGGAACAGCTGCGCAGGAACAGGTGCGCAGGAACAGGTGCGCAGGAACAGCTGCGCAGAAACAGCTGCGCAGAAACAGCTGCGCAGAAACAGCTGCGCAGGAACAGCTGCGCAGAAACAGCTGCGCAGAAACAGCTGCGCAGAAACAGCTGCGCAGAAACAGCTGCGCAGAAACAGCTGCGCAGAAACAGCTGCGCAGAAACAGCTGCGCAGAGACAGCTGCGCAGAGACAGCTGCACAGAGACAGCTGCGCAGAAACAGCTGCGCAGATACAGCTGCGCAGAAACAGCTGCGCAGAAACAGCTGCGCAGAAGCAGCTGCGCAGAAACAGCTGCGCAGAAACAGCTGCGCAGAAACAGCTGCGCAGAAACAGCTGCGCAGAAACAGATGCGCAGAAACAGCTGCGCAGAAACAGCTGCACAGAAACAGCTGCGCAGAAACAGCTGCGCAGAAACAGCTGCGCAGAAACAGCTGCGCAGAAACAGCTGCGCAGAAACATCTGCGCAGAAACAGCTGCGCAGAAACAGATGCGCAGAAACAGCTGCGCAGAAACAGCTGCGCAGAAACAGCGGCGCAGAAACAGCGGCGCAGAAACACTCTATAGCCTCCGGTTACAGGAGCGTACCTCCATGTTCAATGATTTTTGGGCAGTTGAACATGTAAAGTTGAATCCCGTACGCGCGTGGTAGGATCTCTAGACCACGCGCGCGTACGGAGTTCGTCACCCATGCTGTTGCAGTGAAGTCTCTTCAGAAAATCAGAAACAGCTGCGCGGAGACGGCTGCGCAGAAGCGGCTGCGCGGAAGCGGCTGCGCGGAAGCGGCTGCCCGGAAGCGGCTGCGCGGAAACGGCTGCGCGGAAACGGCTGCGCGGAAACGGCTGCGCGGAAACGGCTGCGCGGAAACGGCCGCGCGGGAACAGGTGCGGGGGAACAGGTGCGCAGGAACAGCTGCGCAGGAACAGCTGCGCAGGAACAGCTGCGCAGGAACAGGTGCGCAGGAGCAGGTGCGCAAAAACAGGTGCGCAAAAACAGGTGCGCAGGAATAGGTGCGCAGGAACAGGTGCGCAGGAACAGCTGCGCAGGAACAGCTGCGCAGGAACAGCTGCGCAGGAACAGCTGCGCAGGAACAGCTGCGCAGGAACAGCTGCGCAGGAACAGGTGCGCAGGAACAGCTGCGCAGGAACAGCTGCGCAGGAACAGCTGCGCAGGAACAGCTGCGCAAAAACAGCTGCGCAGAAACAGCAGCGCAGAAACAGCTGCGCAGAAACAGCCGCGCAGAAACAGCCTCGCAGAAACAGCCGCGCAGAAACAGCCGCGCAGCAACAGCCGCGCAGCAACAGCCGCGCAGGAACAGCCGCGCAGGAACAGCCGCGCAGGAACAGCCGCGCAGGAACAGCCGCGCAGGAACAGCTGCGCAGGAACAGCTGCGCAGAAACAGCTGCGCGGAAACAGCTGCGCAGGAACAGCTGCGCAGGAACAGCTGCGCAGGATCAGCTGCGCAGAAACAGCTGCGCAGAAACAGCTGCGCAGGAACAGCTGCGCAGGAACAGCTGCGCAGAAACAGCTGCGCAGAAACAGCTGCGCAGAAACAGCTGCGCAGAAACAGCTGCGCAGGAACAGCTGCGCAGAAACAGCTGCGCAGAAACAGCTGCGCAGAAACAGCTGCGCAGGAACAGCTGCGCAGAAACAGCTGTGCAGAAACAGCTGCGCAGAAACAGCTGCGCAGAAACAGCTTCGCAGAAACAGCTGCGCAGAAACAGCTGCGCAGAAACAGCTGCGCAGAAACAGCTGCGCAGGAACAGCTGCGCAGAAACAGCTGCGCAGAAACAGCTGCGCAGAAACAGCTGCGCAGGAACAGCTGCGCAGAAACAGCTGCGCAGAAACAGCTGCGCAGGAACAGCTGCGCAGAAACGGCTGCGCAGAAACAGCTGCGCAGAAACAGCTGCGCAGAAACAGCTTCGCAGAAACAGCTGCGCAGGAACAGCTGCGCAGAAACAGCTGCGCAGAAGCAGCTGCGCAGAAACAGCTGCGCAGAAACAGCTGCGCAGAAACAGCTGCGCAGAAACAGCTGCGCAGAAACAGCTGCGCAGGAACAGCTGCGCAGAAACAGCTGCGCAGGAGCTGCTGCGCAGGAACAGCTGTGCAGGAGCAGCTGCGCAGGAACAGCTGCGCAGGAACAGCTGCGCAGGAACAGCTGCGCAGGAACAGCTGCGCAGGAACAGCTGCGCAGGAACAGCTGCGCAGGAACAGGTGCGCAGGAACAGGTGCGCAGGAACAGCTGCGCAGGAACAGCTGCGCAGGAACAGGTGCGCACGAACAGCTGCGCAGGAACAGGTGCGCAGGAACAGGTGCGCAGGAACAGGTGCGCAGGAACAGCTGCGCAGGAACAGGTGCGCAGGAACAGCTGCGCAGGAACAGCTGCGCAGGGACAGCTGCGCAGGAACAGGTGCGCAGGAACAGGTGCGCAGGAACAGCTGCGCAGTAACAGCTGCGCAGAAACAGCTGCGCAGAAACAGCCGCGCAGAAACAGCTGCGCAGAAACAGCTGCGCAGAAACAGCTGCGCAGAAACAGCTGCGCAGAAACAGCTGCGCAGAAACAGCTGCGCAGAAACAGCTGCGCAGAGACAGCTGCGCAGAGACAGCTGCGCAGAGACAGCTGCGCAGAGACAGCTGCGCAGAAACAGCTGCGCAGAAACAGCTGCGCAGAAACAGCTGCGCAGAAACAGCTGCGCAGAAACAGCTGCGCAGAAACAGCTGCGCAGAAACAGCTGCGCAGAAACAGCGGCGCAGAAACACTCTATAGCCTCCGGTTACAGGAGCGTACCTCCATGTTCAATGTTTTTTGGGCAGTTGAACATGTAAAGTTGAATCCCGTACGCGCGTGGTAGGATCTCTAGACCACGCGCGCGTACGGAGTTCGTCACCCATGCTGTTGCAGTGAAGTCTCATCAGAAAATCAGAAACAGCTGCGCGGAGACGGCTGCGCAGAAGCGGCTGCGCGGAAGCGGCTGCGCGGAAACGGCTGCGCGGAAACGGCTGCGCGGAAACGGCTACGCGGAAACGGCTGCGCGGGAACGGCTGCGCGGGAACGGCTGCGCGGGAACAGGTGCGCGGGAACAGGTGCGCGGGAACAGGTGCGCGGGAACAGCTGCGCAGGAACAGCTGCGCAGGAACAGGTGCGCAGGAACAGGTGCGCAGGAACAGGTGCGCAGGTACAGGTGCGCAGGAACAGGTTCGCAGGAACAGGTGCGCAGGAACAGCTGCGCAGGAACAGCTACGCAGGAACAGGTGCGCAGGAACAGCTGCGCAGGAACAGCTGCGCAGGAACAGCTGCGCAGGAACAGCTGCGCAGGAACAGCTGCGCAGAAACAGCTGCGCAGAAACAGCTGCGCAGAAACAGCCGCGCAGAAACAGTCTCGCAGAAACAGCCTCGCAGAAACAGCCGCGCAGAATCAGCCGCGCAGAAACAGCCGCGCAGGAACAGCCGCGCAGGAACAGCCGCGCAGGAACAGCTGCAAAGGAACAGCTGCGCAGGAACAGCTGCGCAGGAACAGCTGCGCAGGAACAGCTGCGCAGGAACAGCTGCGCAGGAACAGCTGCGCAGGAACAGCTGCGCAGAAACAGCGGCGCAGAAACAGCGGCGCAGAAACACTCTATAGCCTCCGGTTACAGGAGCGTACCTCCATGTTCAATGTTTTTTGGGCAGTTGAACATGTAAAGTTGAATCCCGTACGCGCGTGGTAGGATCTCTAGACCACGCGCGCGTACGGAGTTCGTCACCCATGCTGTTGCAGTGCAGTCTCATCAGAAAATCAGAAACAGCTGCGCAGAAGCGGCTGCGCAGGAACAGCTGCGCAGAAGCGGCTGCGCAGAAGCGGCTGCGCAGAAGCGGCTGCGCAGAAGCGGCTGCGCAGAAGCGGCTGCGCAGAAACGGCTGCGCAGAAGCGGCTGCGCAGAAGCGGCTGCGCAGAAGCGGCTGCGCACAAGCGGCTGCGCACAAGCGGCTGCGCACAAGCGGCTGCGCAGAAGCGGCTGCGCAGAAGCGGCTGCGCAGAAGCGGCTGCGCAGAAGCGGCTGCGCAGAAGCGGCTGCGCGGAAGCGGCTGCGCGGAAGCGGCTGCGCGGAAGCGGCTGCGCAGAAGCGGCTGCGCAGAAGCGGCTGCGCAGAAGCGGCTGCGCAGAAGCGGCTGCGCAGAAGCGGCTGCGCAGAAGCGGCTGCGCAGAAGCGGCTGCGCAGAAACGGCTGCGCAGAAACGGCTGCGCAGAAACGGCTGCGCAGAAACGGCTGCGCAGAAACGGCTGCGCAGAAACGGCTGCGCAGAAACGGCTGCGCAGAAACGGCTGCGCAGAAACGGCTGCGCAGAAGCGGCTGCGCAGAAGCAGCTGCGCAGAAGCAGCTGCGCAGAAGCAGCTGCGCAGAAGCAGCTGCGCAGAAGCAGCTGCGCAGAAGCAGCTGCGCAGAAGCAGCTGCGCAGAAGCAGCTGCGCAGAAGCAGCTGCGCAGAAACAGCTGCGCAGGAACAGCTGCGCAGGAACAGCTGCGCAGGAACAGCTGCGCAGGAACAGCTGCGCAGGAACAGCTGCGCAGGAACAGCTGCGCAGGAACAGCTGCGCAGGAACAGCTGCGCAGGAACAGCTGCGCAGGAACAGCTGCGCAGGAACAGCTGCGCTGGAACAGCTGCGCTGGAACAGCTGCGCAGGAACAGCTGCGCAGGAACAGCTGCGCAGGAACAGCTGCGCAGAAACAGCTGCGCAGAAACAGCTGCGCAGGAACAGCTGCGCAGGAACAGCTGCGCAGGAACAGCTGCGCAGAAACTGCTGCGCAGAAACTGCTGCGCAGAAACAGCTGCGCAGAAACAGCTGCGCAGGAACAGCTGCGCAGGAACAGCTGCGCAGGAACAGCTGCGCAGGAACAGCTGCGCAGGAACAGCTGCGCAGGAACAGCTGCGCAGAAACAGCTGCGCAGGAACAGCTGCGCAGAAACAGCTGCGCAGGAACAGCTGCGCAGAAACAGCTGCGCAGGAACAGCTGCGCAGAAACAACTGCGCAGAAACAACTGCGCAGAAACAGCTGCGCAGGAACAGCTGCGCAGAAACAGCTGCGCAGAAACAGCTGCGCAGAAACAGCTTCGCAGAAACAGCTGCGCAGAAACAGCTGCGCAGGAACAGCTGCGCAGGAACAGTTTCGCAGAAACAGCTGCGCAGAAACAGCTGCGCAGGAACAGCTGCGCAGGAACAGCTGCGCAGGAACAGCTGCGCAGGAACAGCTGCGCAGAAACAGCTGCGCAGAAACAGCTGCGCAGAAACAGCTGCGCAGAAACAGCTGCGCAGAAACAGCTGCGCAGAAACAGCTGCGCAGAAACAGCTGCGCAGAAACAGCTGCGCAGGAACAGCTGCGCAGAAACAGCTGCGCAGGAACAGCTGCGCAGGAACAGCTGCGCAGGAACAGCTGCGCAGGAACAGGTGCGCAGGAACAGGTGCGCAGGAACAGGTGCGGAGGAACAGGTGCGCAGGAACAGCTGCGCAGGAACAGGTGCGCAGGAACAGCTGCGCAGGAACAGCTGCGCAGGAACAGCTGCGCAGGAACAGCTGCGCAGAAACTGCTGCGCAGAAACTGCTGCGCAGAAACTGCTGCGCAGAAACAGCTGCGCAGGAACAGCTGCGCAGGAACAGCTGCGCAGAAACTGCTGCGCAGAAACTGCTGCGCAGAAACTGCTGCGCAGAAACTGCTGCGCAGAAACAGCTGCGCAGGAACAGCTGCGCAGGAACAGCTGCGCAGGAACAGCTGCGCAGGAACAGCTGCGCAGAAACAGCTGCGCAGAAACAGCTGCGCAGGAACAGCTGCGCAGGAACAGCTGCGCAGGAACAGCTGCGCAGGAACAGCTGCGCAGAAACTGCTGCGCAGAAACTGCTGCGCAGAAACAGCTGCGCAGAAACAGCTGCGCAGGAACAGCTGCGCAGGAACAGCTGCGCAGGAACAGCTGCGCAGGAACAGCTGCGCAGGAACAGCTGCGCAGGAACAGCTGCGCAGGAACAGCTGCGCAGAAACAGCTGCGCAGGAACAGCTGCGCAGAAACAGCTGCGCAGGAACAGCTGCGCAGGAACGGCTGCGCAGAAACGGCTGCGCAGAAACGGCTGCGCAGAAACGGCAGCGCAGAAACGGCTGCGCAGAAACGGCTGCGCAGAAACGGCTGCGCAGAAGCAGCTGCGCAGAAGCAGCTGCGCAGAAGCAGCTGCGCAGAAGCAGCTGCGCAGAAGCAGCTGCGCAGAAGCAGCTGCGCAGAAGCAGCTGCGCAGAAGCAGCTGCGCAGAAGCAGCTGCGCAGAAGCAGCTGCGCAGAAGCAGCTGCGCAGAAACAGCTGCGCAGAAACAGCTGCGCAGGAACAGCTGCGCAGGAACAGCTGCGCAGGAACAGCTGCGCAGGAACAGCTGCGCAGGAACAGCTGCGCAGGAACAGCTGCGCAGGAACAGCTGCGCAGGAACAGCTGCGCAGGAACAGCTGCGCAGGAACAGGTGCGCAGGAACAGCTGCGCAGGAACAGCTGCGCAGGAACAGCTGCGCAGGAACAGCTGCGCAGGAACAGCTGCGCAGAAACAGCTGCGCAGAAACAGCAGCGCAGAAACAGCCGCGCAGAAACAGCCGCGCAGAAACAGCCTCGCAGAAACAGCCGCGCAGAAACAGCCGCGCAGCAACAGCCGCGCAGCAACAGCCGCGCAGGAACAGCCGCGCAGGAACAGCCGCGCAGGAACAGCCGCGCAGGAACAGCCGCGCAGGAACAGCCGCGCAGGAACAGCTGCGCAGAAACAGCTGCGCAGAAACAGCTGCGCAGGAACAGCTGCGCAGGAACAGCTGCGCAGGATCAGCTGCGCAGAAACAGCTGCGCAGAAACAGCTGCGCAGGAACAGCTGCGCAGGAACAGCTGCGCAGAAACAGCTGCGCAGAAACAGCTGCGCAGAAACAGCTGCGCAGAAACAGCTGCGCAGGAACAGCTGCGCAGAAACAGCTGCGCAGAAACAGCTGCGCAGAAACAGCTGCGCAGGAACAGCTGCGCAGAAACAGCTGCGCAGAAACAGCTGCGCAGAAACAGCTGCGCAGAAACAGCTTCGCAGAAACAGCTGCGCAGAAACAGCTGCGCAGAAACAGCTGCGCAGAAACAGCTGCGCAGGAACAGCTGCGCAGAAACAGCTGCGCAGAAACAGCTGCGCAGAAACAGCTGCGCAGGAACAGCTGCGCAGAAACAGCTGCGCAGAAACAGCTGCGCAGGAACAGCTGCGCAGAAACGGCTGCGCAGAAACAGCTGCGCAGAAACAGCTGCGCAGAAACAGCTTCGCAGAAACAGCTGCGCAGGAACAGCTGCGCAGAAACAGCTGCGCAGAAGCAGCTGCGCAGAAACAGCTGCGCAGAAACAGCTGCGCAGAAACAGCTGCGCAGAAACAGCTGCGCAGAAACAGCTGCGCAGGAACAGCTGCGCAGAAACAGCTGCGCAGGAGCTGCTGCGCAGGAACAGCTGTGCAGGAGCAGCTGCGCAGGAACAGCTGCGCAGGAACAGCTGCGCAGGAACAGCTGCGCAGGAACAGCTGCGCAGGAACAGCTGCGCAGGAACAGCTGCGCAGGAACAGGTGCGCAGGAACAGGTGCGCAGGAACAGCTGCGCAGGAACAGCTGCGCAGGAACAGGTGCGCACGAACAGCTGCGCAGGAACAGGTGCGCAGGAACAGGTGCGCAGGAACAGGTGCGCAGGAACAGCTGCGCAGGAACAGGTGCGCAGGAACAGCTGCGCAGGAACAGCTGCGCAGGGACAGCTGCGCAGGAACAGGTGCGCAGGAACAGGTGCGCAGGAACAGCTGCGCAGTAACAGCTGCGCAGAAACAGCTGCGCAGAAACAGCCGCGCAGAAACAGCTGCGCAGAAACAGCTGCGCAGAAACAGCTGCGCAGAAACAGCTGCGCAGAAACAGCTGCGCAGAGACAGCTGCGCAGAGACAGCTGCGCAGAGACAGCTGCGCAGAGACAGCTGCGCAGAGACAGCTGCGCAGAAACAGCTGCGCAGAAACAGCTGCGCAGAAACAGCTGCGCAGAAACAGCTGCGCAGAAACAGCTGCGCAGAAACAGCTGCGCAGAAACAGCTGCGCAGAAACAGCTGCGCAGAAACAGCGGCGCAGAAACACTCTATAGCCTCCGGTTACAGGAGCGTACCTCCATGTTCAATGTTTTTTGGGCAGTTGAACATGTAAAGTTGAATCCCGTACGCGCGTGGTAGGATCTCTAGACCACGCGCGCGTACGGAGTTCGTCACCCATGCTGTTGCAGTGAAGTCTCATCAGAAAATCAGAAACAGCTGCGCGGAGACGGCTGTGCAGAAGCGGCTGCGCGGAAGCGGCTGCGCGGAAACGGCTGCGCGGAAACGGCTGCGCGGAAACGGCTGCGCGGAAACGGCTGCGCGGGAACGGCTGCGCGGGAACGGCTGCGCGGGAACAGGTGCGCGGGAACAGGTGCGCGGGAACAGGTGCGCGGGAACAGCTGCGCAGGAACAGCTGCGCAGGAACAGGTGCGCAGGAACAGGTGCGCAGGAACAGGTGCGCAGGTACAGGTGCGCAGGAACAGGTTCGCAGGAACAGGTGCGCAGGAACAGCTGCGCAGGAACAGCTGCGCAGGAACAGGTGCGCAGGAACAGCTGCGCAGGAACAGCTGCGCAGGAACAGCTGCGCAGGAACAGCTGCGCAGGAACAGCTGCGCAGAAACAGCTGCGCAGAAACAGCTGCGCAGAAACAGCCGCGCAGAAACAGCCTCGCAGAAACATCCTCGCAGAAACAGCCGCGCAGAATCAGCCGCGCAGAAACAGGCCGCGCAGGAACAGCCGCGCAGGAACAGCCGCGCAGGAACAGCTGCACAGGAACAGCTGCGCAGGAACAGCTGCGCAGGAACAGCTGCGCAGGAACAGCTGCGCAGGAACAGCTGCGCAGGAACAGCTGCGCAGGAACAGCTGCGCAGAAACAGCGGCGCAGAAACACTCTATAGCCTCCGGTTACAGGAGCGTACCTCCATGTTCAATGTTTTTTGGGCAGTTGAACATGTAAAGTTGAATCCCGTACGCGCGTGGTAGGATCTCTAGACCACGCGCGCGTACGGAGTTCGTCACCCATGCTGTTGCAGTGCAGTCTCATCAGAAAATCAGAAACAGCTGCGCAGAAGCGGCTGCGCAGGAACAGCTGCGCAGAAGCGGCTGCGCAGAAGCGGCTGCGCAGAAGCGGCTGCGCAGAAGCGGCTGCGCAGAAGCGGCTGCGCAGAAGCGGCTGCGCAGAAGCGGCTGCGCAGAAGCGGCTGCGCAGAAGCGGCTGCGCAGAAGCGGCTGCGCAGAAGCGGCTGCGCACAAGCGGCTGCGCACAAGCGGCTGCGCAGAAGCGGCTGCGCAGAAGCGGCTGCGCAGAAGCGGCTGCGCAGAAGCGGCTGCGCAGAAGCGGCTGCGCAGAAGCGGCTGCGCAGAAGCGGCTGCGCAGAAGCGGCTGCGCAGAAGCGGCTGCGCAGAAGCGGCTGCGCAGAAGCGGCTGCGCAGAAGCGCCTGCGCAGAAGCGGCTGCGCAGAAGCGGCTGCGCAGAAGCGGCTGCGCAGAAACGGCTGCGCAGAAACGGCTGCGCAGAAACGGCTGCGCAGAAACGGCTGCGCAGCAGCGGCTGCGCAGAAGCGGCTGCGCAGAAGCGGCTGCGCAGAAGCGGCTGCGCAGAAGCGGCTGCGCAGAAGCGGCTGCGCAGAAGCGGCTGCGCAGAAACGGCTGCGCAGATGCAGCTGCGCAGAAACAGCTGCGCAGAAACAGCTGCGCAGAAACAGCTGCGCAGAAACAGCTGCGCAGAAGCGGCTGCGCAGAAGCGGCTGCGCAGAAGCGGCTGCGCAGAAGCGGCTGCGCAGAAGCGGCTGCGCAGATGCAGCTGCGCAGAAACAGCTGCGCAGAAACAGCTGCGCAGAAACAGCTGCGCAGAAACAACTGCGCAGAAGCGGCTGCGCAGAAGCGGCTGCGCAGAAGCGGCTGCGCAGAAGCGGCTGCGCGGAAGCGGCTGCGCGGAAGCGGCTGCGCGGAAGCGGCTGCGCGGAAGCGGCTGCGCGGAAACGGCTGCGCGGAAACGGCTGCGCGGAAACGGCTGCGCGGAAGCGGCTGCGCGGAAGCGGCTGCGCGGAAGCGGCTGCGCGGAAGCGGCTGCGCGGAAGCGGCTGCGCAGAAGCGGCTGCGCAGAAGCGGCTGCGCAGAAGCGGCTGCGCAGAAGCGGCTGCGCAGAAGCGGCTGCGCAGAAGCGGCTGCGCAGAAACGGCTGCGCAGAAACGGCTGCGCAGAAACGGCTGCGCAGAAACGGCTGCGCAGAAACGGCTGCGCAGAAACGGCTGCGCAGAAACGGCTGCGCAGAAACGGCTGCGCAGAAGCGGCTGCGCAGAAGCAGCTGCGCAGAAGCAGCTGCGCAGAAGCAGCTGCGCAGAAGCAGCTGCGCAGAAGCAGCTGCGCAGAAGCAGCTGCGCAGAAGCAGCTGCGCAGAAGCAGCTGCGCAGGAACAGCTGCGCAGGAACAGCTGCGCAGGAACAGCTGCGCAGGAACAGCTGCGCAGGAACAGCTGCGCAGGAACAGCTGCGCAGGAACAGCTGCGCAGGAACAGCTGCGCAGGAACAGCTGCGCAGGAACAGCTGCGCAGGAACAGCTGCGCAGGAACAGCTGCGCAGGAACAGCTGCGCAGAAACAGCTGCGCTGGAACAGCTGCGCAGGAACAGCTGCGCAGGAACAGCTGCGCAGGAACAGCTGCGCAGGAACAGCTGCGCAGAAACAGCTGCGCAGAAACAGCTGCGCAGGAACAGCTGCGCAGGAACAGCTGCGCAGGAACAGCTGCGCAGGAACAGCTGCGCAGAAACTGCTGCGCAGAAACTGCTGCGCAGAAACTGCTGCGCAGAAACAGCTGCGCAGAAACTGCTGCGCAGAAACAGCTGCGCAGGAACAGCTGCGCAGGAACAGCTGCGCAGGAACAGCTGCGCAGGAACAGCTGCGCAGGAACAGCTGCGCAGAAACAACTGCGCAGAAACAGCTGCGCAGGAACAGCTGCGCAGAAACAGCTGCGCAGAAACAGCTGCGCAGAAACAGCTTCGCAGAAACAGCTGCGCAGAAACAGCTGCGCAGAAACAACTGCGCAGAAACAGCTGCGCAGGAACAGCTGCGCAGAAACAGCTGCGCAGAAACAGCTGCGCAGAAACAGCTGCGCAGGAACAGCTGCGCAGGAACAGCTGCGCAGAAACAGCTGCGCAGGAACAGCTGCGCAGAAACAGCTGCGCAGAAACAGCTGCGCAGAAACAGCTGCGCAGAAACAGCTGCGCAGAAACAGCTGCGCAGAAACAGCTGCGCAGAAACAGCTGCGCAGAAACAGCTGCGCAGGAACAGCTGCGCAGAAACAGCTGCGCAGGAACAGCTGCGCAGGAACGGCTGCGCAGAAACGGCTGCGCAGAAACGGCTGCGCAGAAACGGCAGCGCAGAAACGGCTGCGCAGAAACGGCTGCGCAGAAACGGCTGCGCAGAAGCAGCTGCGCAGAAGCAGCTGCGCAGAAGCAGCTGCGCAGAAGCAGCTGCGCAGAAGCAGCTGCGCAGAAGCAGCTGCGCAGAAGCAGCTGCGCGGAAGCAGCTGCGCGGAAGCAGCTGCGCGGAAGCAGCTGCGCAGAAGCAGCTGCGCAGAAACAGCTGCGCAGAAACAGCTGCGCAGGAACAGCTGCGCAGGAACAGCTGCGCAGGAACAGCTGCGCAGGAACAGCTGCGCAGGAACAGCTGCGCAGGAACAGCTGCGCAGGAACAGCTGCGCAGGAACAGCTGCGCAGGAACAGCTGCGCAGGAACAGCTGCGCAGAAACAGCTGCGCAGGAACAGCTGCGCAGAAACAGCTGCGCTGGAACAGCTGCGCAGGAACAGCTGCGCAGGAACAGCTGCGCAGGAACAGCTGCGCAGGAACAGCTGCGCAGAAACAGCTGCGCAGAAACAGCTGCGCAGGAACAGCTGCGCAGGAACAGCTGCACAGGAACAGCTGCGCAGGAACAGCTGCGCAGAAACTGCTGCGCAGAAACAGCTGCGCAGAAACAGCTGCGCAGAAACAGCTGCGCAGGAACAGCTGCGCAGGAACAGCTGCGCAGGAACAGCTGCGCAGGAACAGCTGCGCAGAAACTGCTGCGCAGAAACTGCTGCGCAGAAACAGCTGCGCAGAAACAGCTGCGCAGGAACAGCTGCGCAGGAACAGCTGCGCAGGAACAGCTGCGCAGGAACAGCTGCGCAGGAACAGCTGCGCAGAAACAGCTGCGCAGGAACAGCTGCGCAGAAACAGCTGCGCAGGAACAGCTGCGCAGAAACAGCTGCGCAGGAACAGCTGCGCAGAAACAACTGCGCAGAAACAACTGCGCAGAAACAGCTGCGCAGGAACAGCTGCGCAGAAACAGCTGCGCAGAAACAGCTTCGCAGAAACAGCTTCGCAGAAACAGCTGCGCAGAAACAGCTGCGCAGGAACAGCTGCGCAGGAACAGCTGCGCAGAAACAGCTGCGCAGAAACAGCTGCGCAGGAACAGCTGCGCAGGAACAGCTGCGCAGAAACAGCTCCGCAGGAACAGCTGCGCAGAAACAGCTGCGCAGAAACAGCTGCGCAGAAACAGCTGCGCAGAAACAGCTGCGCAGAAACAGCTGCGCAGAAACAGCTGCGCAGAAACAGCTGCGCAGAAACAGCTGCGCAGGAACAGCTGCGCAGAAACAGCTGCGCAGGAACAGCTGCGCAGGAACAGCTGCGCAGGAACAGCTGCGCAGGAACAGGTGCGCAGGAACAGGTGCGCAGGAACAGGTGCGGAGGAACAGGTGCGCAGGAACAGCTGCGCAGGAACAGGTGCGCAGGAACAGCTGCGCAGGAACAGCTGCGCAGGAACAGCTGCGCAGGAACAGCTGCGCAGAAACTGCTGCGCAGAAACTGCTGCGCAGAAACTGCTGCGCAGAAACAGCTGCGCAGGAACAGCTGCGCAGGAACAGCTGCGCAGAAACTGCTGCGCAGAAACTGCTGCGCAGAAACTGCTGCGCAGAAACTGCTGCGCAGAAACAGCTGCGCAGAAACAGCTGCGCAGGAACAGCTGCGCAGGAACAGCTGCGCAGGAACAGCTGCGCAGGAACAGCTGCGCAGGAACAGCTGCGCAGAAACAGCTGCGCAGGAACAGCTGCGCAGAAACAGCTGCGCAGGAACAGCTGCGCAGAAACAGCTGCGCAGGAACAGCTGCGCAGGAACAGCTGCGCAGGAACAGCTGCGCAGGAACAGGTGCGCAGGAACAGGTGCGCAGGAACAGGTGCGGAGGAACAGGTGCGCAGGAACAGCTGCGCAGGAACAGGTGCGCAGGAACAGCTGCGCAGGAACAGCTGCGCAGGAACAGCTGCGCAGGAACAGCTGCGCAGAAACTGCTGCGCAGAAACTGCTGCGCAGAAACAGCTGCGCAGGAACAGCTGCGCAGGAACAGCTGCGCAGGAACAGCTGCGCAGGAACAGCTGCGCAGGAACAGCTGCGCAGAAACTGCTGCGCAGAAACTGCTGCGCAGAAACAGCTGCGCAGAAACAGCTGCGCAGGAACAGCTGCGCAGGAACAGCTGCGCAGGAACAGCTGCGCAGGAACAGCTGCGCAGGAACAGCTGCGCAGAAACAGCTGCGCAGGAACAGCTGCGCAGAAACAGCTGCGCAGGAACAGCTGCGCAGAAACAGCTGCGCAGGAACAGCTGCGCAGAAACAACTGCGCAGAAACAACTGCGCAGAAACAGCTGCGCAGGAACAGCTGCGCAGAAACAGCTGCGCAGAAACAGCTTCGCAGAAACAGCTTCGCAGAAACAGCTGCGCAGAAACAGCTGCGCAGGAACAGCTGCGCAGGAACAGCTGCGCAGAAACAGCTGCGCAGAAACAGCTGCGCAGGAACAGCTGCGCAGGAACAGCTGCGCAGAAACAGCTGCGCAGGAACAGCTGCGCAGAAACAGCTGCGCAGAAACAGCTGCGCAGAAACAGCTGCGCAGAAACAGCTGCGCAGAAACAGCTGCGCAGAAACAGCTGCGCAGAAACAGCTGCGCAGAAACAGCTGCGCAGGAACAGCTGCGCAGAAACAGCTGCGCAGGAACAGCTGCGCAGGAACAGCTGCGCAGGAACAGCTGCGCAGGAACAGGTGCGCAGGAACAGGTGCGCAGGAACAGGTGCGGAGGAACAGGTGCGCAGGAACAGCTGCGCAGGAACAGGTGCGCAGGAACAGCTGCGCAGGAACAGCTGCGCAGGAACAGCTGCGCAGGAACAGCTGCGCAGAAACTGCTGCGCAGAAACTGCTGCGCAGAAACTGCTGCGCAGAAACAGCTGCGCAGGAACAGCTGCGCAGGAACAGCTGCGCAGAAACTGCTGCGCAGAAACTGCTGCGCAGAAACTGCTGCGCAGAAACTGCTGCGCAGAAACAGCTGCGCAGGAACAGCTGCGCAGGAACAGCTGCGCAGGAACAGCTGCGCAGGAACAGCTGCGCAGAAACAGCTGCGCAGAAACAGCTGCGCAGGAACAGCTGCGCAGGAACAGCTGCGCAGGAACAGCTGCGCAGGAACAGCTGCGCAGAAACTGCTGCGCAGAAACTGCTGCGCAGAAACTGCTGCGCAGAAACTGCTGCGCAGAAACAGCTGCGCAGAAACAGCTGCGCAGGAACAGCTGCGCAGGAACAGCTGCGCAGGAACAGCTGCGCAGGAACAGCTGCGCAGGAACAGCTGCGCAGGAACAGCTGCGCAGGAACAGCTGCGCAGAAACAGCTGCGCAGAAACAGCTGCGCAGGAACAGCTGCGCAGAAACAGCTGCGCAGGAACGGCTGCGCAGGAACGGCTGCGCAGAAACGGCTGCGCAGAAACGGCTGCGCAGAAACGGCAGCGCAGAAACGGCTGCGCAGAAACGGCTGCGCAGAAACGGCTGCGCAGAAGCAGCTGCGCAGAAGCAGCTGCGCAGAAGCAGCTGCGCAGAAGCAGCTGCGCAGAAGCAGCTGCGCAGAAGCAGCTGCGCAGAAGCAGCTGCGCAGAAGCAGCTGCGCAGAAGCAGCTGCGCAGAAACAGCTGCGCAGAAACAGCTGCGCAGGAACAGCTGCGCAGGAACAGCTGCGCAGGAACAGCTGCGCAGGAACAGCTGCGCAGGAACAGCTGCGCAGGAACAGCTGCGCAGGAACAGCTGCGCAGGAACAGCTGCGCAGAAACAGCTGCGCAGGAACAGCTGCGCAGAAACAGCTGCGCTGGAACAGCTGCGCAGGAACAGCTGCGCAGGAACAGCTGCGCAGGAACAGCTGCGCAGAAACAGCTGCGCAGAAACAGCTGCGCAGAAACAGCTGCGCAGGAACAGCTGCGCAGGAACAGCTGCGCAGGAACAGCTGCGCAGGAACAGCTGCGCAGAAACTGCTGCGCAGAAACTGCTGCGCAGAAACAGCTGCGCAGAAACAGCTGCGCAGGAACAGCTGCGCAGGAACAGCTGCGCAGGAACAGCTGCGCAGGAACAGCTGCGCAGAAACAGCTGCGCAGGAACAGCTGCGCAGAAACAGCTGCGCAGGAACAGCTGCGCAGAAACAGCTGCGCAGGAACAGCTGCGCAGAAACAACTGCGCAGAAACAACTGCGCAGAAACAGCTGCGCAGGAACAGCTGCGCAGAAACAGCTGCGCAGAAACAGCTGCGCAGAAACAGCTTCGCAGAAACAGCTGCGCAGAAACAGCTGCGCAGGAACAGCTGCGCAGGAACAGCTGCGCAGGAACAGCTGCGCAGAAACAGCTGCGCAGAAACAGCTGCGCAGGAACAGCTGCGCAGGAACAGCTGCGCAGAAACAGCTGCGCAGGAACAGCTGCGCAGAAACAGCTGCGCAGAAACAGCTGCGCAGAAACAGCTGCGCAGAAACAGCTGCGCAGAAACAGCTGCGCAGAAACAGCTGCGCAGAAACAGCTGCGCAGGAACAGCTGCGCAGAAACAGCTGCGCAGGAACAGCTGCGCAGGAACAGCTGCGCAGGAACAGCTGCGCAGGAACAGGTGCGCAGGAACAGGTGCGCAGGAACAGGTGCGGAGGAACAGGTGCGCAGGAACAGCTGCGCAGGAACAGGTGCGCAGGAACAGCTGCGCAGGAACAGCTGCGCAGGAACAGCTGCGCAGGAACAGCTGCGCAGAAACTGCTGCGCAGAAACTGCTGCGCAGAAACTGCTGCGCAGAAACAGCAGCGCAGGAACAGCTGCGCAGGAACAGCTGCGCAGAAACTGCTGCGCAGGAACAGCTGCGCAGGAACAGCTGCGCAGGAACAGCTGCGCAGAAACAGCGGCGCAGAAACACTCTATAGCCTCCGGTTACAGGAGCGTACCTCCATGTTCAATGTTTTTTGGGCAGTTGAACATGTAAAGTTGAATCCCGTACGCGCGTGGTAGGATCTCTAGACCACGCGCGCGTACGGAGTTCGTCACCCATGCTGTTGCAGTGCAGTCTCATCAGAAAATCAGAAACAGCTGCGCAGAAGCGGCTGCGCAGGAACAGCTGCGCAGAAGCGGCTGCGCAGAAGCGGCTGCGCAGAAGCGGCTGCGCAGAAGCGGCTGCGCAGAAACGGCTGCGCAGAAGCGGCTGCGCAGAAGCGGCTGCGCACAAGCGGCTGCGCACAAGCGGCTGCGCAGAAGCGGCTGCGCAGAAGCGGCTGCGCAGAAGCGGCTGCGCAGAAGCGGCTGCGCAGAAGCGGCTGCGCAGAAGCGGCTGCGCAGAAGCGGCTGCGCAGAAGCGGCTGCGCAGAAGCGGCTGCGCAGAAGCGGCTGCGCAGAAGCGGCTGCGCAGAAGCGGCTGCGCAGAAGCGCCTGCGCAGAAGCGGCTGCGCAGAAGCGGCTGCGCAGAAGCGGCTGCGCAGAAACGGCTGCGCAGAAACGGCTGCGCAGAAACGGCTGCGCAGAAACGGCTGCGCAGAATCGGCTGCGCAGCAGCGGCTGCGCAGAAGCGGCTGCGCAGAAGCGGCTGCGCAGAAGCGGCTGCGCAGAAGCGGCTGCGCAGAAGCGGCTGCGCAGAAGCGGCTGCGCAGAAACAGCTGTGCAGATGCAGCTGCGCAGAAACAGCTGCGCAGAAACAGCTGCGCAGAAACAGCTGCGCAGAAACAGCTGCGCAGAAGCGGCTGCGCAGAAGCGGCTGCGCAGAAGCGGCTGCGCAGAAGCGGCTGCGCAGAAGCGGCTGCGCAGATGCAGCTGCGCAGAAACAGCTGCGCAGAAACAGCTGCGCAGAAACAGCTGCGCAGAAACAACTGCGCAGAAGCGGCTGCGCAGAAGCGGCTGCGCAGAAGCGGCTGCGCTGAAGCGGCTGCGCAGAAGCGGCTGCGCAGAAGCGGCTGCGCGGTAGCGGCTGCGCGGAAGCGGCTGCGCGGAAGCGGCTGCGCGGAAACGGCTGCGCGGAAACGGCTGCGCGGAAACGGCTGCGCGGAAGCGGCTGCGCGGAAGCGGCTGCGCGGAAGCGGCTGCGCGGAAGCGGCTGCGCGGAAGCGGCTGCGCGGAAGCGGCTGCGCGGAAGCGGCTGCGCGGAAGCGGCTGCGCGGAAGCGGCTGCGCGGAAGCGGCTGCGCGGAAGCGGCTGCGCAGAAGCGGCTGCGCAGAAGCGGCTGCGCAGAAGCGGCTGCGCAGAAGCGGCTGCGCAGAAGCGGCTGCGCAGAAACGGCTGCGCAGAAACGGCTGCGCAGAAACGGCTGCGCAGAAACGGCTGCGCAGAAACGGCTGCGCAGAAACGGCTGCGCAGAAACGGCTGCGCAGAAACGGCTGCGCAGAAGCGGCTGCGCAGAAGCGGCTGCGCAGAAGCGGCTGCGCAGAAGCAGCTGCGCAGAAGCAGCTGCGCAGAAGCAGCTGCGCAGAAGCAGCTGCGCAGAAGCAGCTGCGCAGAAGCAGCTGCGCAGAAGCAGCTGCGCAGAAACAGCTGCGCAGGAACAGCTGCGCAGGAACAGCTGCGCAGGAACAGCTGCGCAGGAACAGCTGCGCAGGAACAGCTGCGCAGGAACAGCTGCGCAGGAACAGCTGCGCAGGAACAGCTGCGCAGGAACAGCTGCGCAGGAACAGCTGCGCAGGAACAGCTGCGCAGGAACAGCTGCGCAGAAACAGCTGCGCTGGAACAGCTGCGCAGGAACAGCTGCGCAGGAACAGCTGCGCAGGAACAGCTGCGCAGAAACAGCTGCGCAGGAACAGCTGCGCAGGAACAGCTGCGCAGGAACAGCTGCGCAGGAACAGCTGCGCAGGAACAGCTGCGCAGAAACTGCTGCGCAGAAACTGCTGCGCAGAAACTGCTGCGCAGAAACAGCTGCGCAGGAACAGCTGCGCAGGAACAGCTGCGCAGGAACAGCTGCGCAGGAACAGCTGCGCAGGAACAGCTGCGCAGAAACAGCTGCGCAGGAACAGCTGCGCAGAAACAGCTGCGCAGAAACAGCTGCGCAGAAACAGCTTCGCAGAAACAGCTGCGCAGAAACAACTGCGCAGAAACAGCTGCGCAGGAACAGCTGCGCAGAAACAGCTGCGCAGAAACAGCTGCGCAGCAACAGCTGCGCAGGAACAGCTGCGCAGAAACAGCTGCGCAGGAACAGCTGCGCAGAAACAGCTGCGCAGAAACAGCTGCGCAGAAACAGCTGCGCAGAAACAGCTGCGCAGAAACAGCTGCGCAGAAACAGCTGCGCAGAAACAGCTGCGCAGAAACAGCTGCGCAGGAACAGCTGCGCAGAAACAGCTGCGCAGGAACGGCTGCGCAGGAACGGCTGCGCAGAAACGGCTGCGCAGAAACGGCTGCGCAGAAACGGCAGCGCAGAAACGGCTGCGCAGAAACGGCTGCGCAGAAACGGCTGCGCAGAAGCAGCTGCGCAGAAGCAGCTGCGCAGAAGCAGCTGCGCAGAAGCAGCTGCGCAGAAGCAGCTGCGCGGAAGCAGCTGCGCGGAAGCAGCTGCGCGGAAGCAGCTGCGCAGAAGCAGCTGCGCAGAAGCAGCTGCGCAGAAACAGCTGCGCAGAAACAGCTGCGCAGGAACAGCTGCGCAGGAACAGCTGCGCAGGAACAGCTGCGCAGGAACAGCTGCGCAGGAACAGCTGCGCAGGAACAGCTGCGCAGGAACAGCTGCGCAGGAACAGCTGCGCAGGAACAGCTGCGCAGGAACAGCTGCGCAGGAACAGCTGCGCAGGAACAGCTGCGCAGGAACAGCTGCGCAGAAACAGCTGCGCTGGAACAGCTGCGCAGGAACAGCTGCGCAGGAACAGCTGCGCAGGAACAGCTGCGCAGGAACAGCTGCGCAGAAACAGCTGCGCAGAAACAGCTGCGCAGGAACAGCTGCGCAGGAACAGCTGCGCAGGAACAGCTGCGCAGGAACAGCTGCGCAGAAACTGCTGCGCAGAAACTGCTGCGCAGAAACAGCTGCGCAGAAACAGCTGCACAGGAACAGCTGCGCAGGAACAGCTGCGCAGGAACAGCTGCGCAGGAACAGCTGCGCAGGAACAGCTGCGCAGAAACAGCTGCGCAGGAACAGCTGCGCAGAAACAGCTGCGCAGGAACAGCTGCGCAGAAACAGCTGCGCAGGAACAGCTGCGCAGAAACAACTGCGCAGAAACAACTGCGCAGAAACAGCTGCGCAGGAACAGCTGCGCAGAAACAGCTGCGCAGAAACAGCTGCGCAGAAACAGCTTCGCAGAAACAGCTGCGCAGAAACAGCTGCGCAGGAACAGCTGCGCAGGAACAGCTGCGCAGAAACAGCTGCGCAGAAACAGCTGCGCAGGAACAGCTGCGCAGGAACAGCTGCGCAGAAACAGCTGCGCAGGAACAGCTGCGCAGGAACAGCTGCGCAGGAACAGGTGCGCAGGAACAGGTGCGCAGGAACAGGTGCGCAGGAACAGGTGCGGAGGAACAGGTGCGCAGGAACAGCTGCGCAGGAACAGGTGCGCAGGAACAGCTGCGCAGGAACAGCTGCGCAGGAACAGCTGCGCAGGAACAGCTGCGCAGAAACTGCTGCGCAGAAACTGCTGCGCAGAAACTGCTGCGCAGAAACAGCTGCGCAGGAACAGCTGCGCAGGAACAGCTGCGCAGAAACTGCTGCGCAGGAACAGCTGCGCAGGAACAGCTGCGCAGGAACAGCTGCGCAGAAACAGCGGCGCAGAAACACTCTATAGCCTCCGGTTACAGGAGCGTACCTCCATGTTCAATGTTTTTTGGGCAGTTGAACATGTAAAGTTGAATCCCGTACGCGCGTGGTAGGATCTCTAGACCACGCGCGCGTACGGAGTTCGTCACCCATGCTGTTGCAGTGCAGTCTCATCAGAAAATCAGAAACAGCTGCGCAGAAGCGGCTGCGCAGGAACAGCTGCGCAGAAGCGGCTGCGCAGAAGCGGCTGCGCAGAAGCGGCTGCGCAGAAACGGCTGCGCAGAAGCGGCTGCGCAGAAGCGGCTGCGCACAAGCGGCTGCGCACAAGCGGCTGCGCAGAAGCGGCTGCGCAGAAGCGGCTGCGCAGAAGCGGCTGCGCAGAAGCGGCTGCGCAGAAGCGGCTGCGCAGAAGCGGCTGCGCAGAAGCGGCTGCGCAGAAGCGGCTGCGCAGAAGCGGCTGCGCAGAAGCGGCTGCGCAGAACCGGCTGCGCAGAAGCGGCTGCGCAGAAGCGCCTGCGCAGAAGCGGCTGCGCAGAAGCGGCTGCGCAGAAGCGGCTGCGCAGAAACGGCTGCGCAGAAACGGCTGCGCAGAAACGGCTGCGCAGAAACGGCTGCGCAGAATCGGCTGCGCAGCAGCGGCTGCGCAGAAGCGGCTGCGCAGAAGCGGCTGCGCAGAAGCGGCTGCGCAGAAGCGGCTGCGCAGAAGCGGCTGCGCAGAAGCGGCTGCACAGAAACAGCTGTGCAGATGCAGCTGCGCAGAAACAGCTGCGCAGAAACAGCTGCGCAGAAACAGCTGCGCAGAAGCGGCTGCGCAGAAGCGGCTGCGCAGAAGCGGCTGCGCAGAAGCGGCTGCGCAGAAGCGGCTGCGCAGATGCAGCTGCGCAGAAACAGCTGCGCAGAAACAGCTGCGCAGAAACAGCTGCGCAGAAACAACTGCGCAGAAGCGGCTGCGCAGAAGCGGCTGCGCAGAAGCGGCTGCGCTGAAGCGGCTGCGCAGAAGCGGCTGCGCAGAAGCGGCTGCGCGGTAGCGGCTGCGCGGAAGCGGCTGCGCGGAAGCGGCTGCGCGGAAACGGCTGCGCGGAAACGGCTGCGCGGAAACGGCTGCGCGGAAGCGGCTGCGCGGAAGCGGCTGCGCGGAAGCGGCTGCGCGGAAGCGGCTGCGCGGAAGCGGCTGCGCGGAAGCGGCTGCGCGGAAGCGGCTGCGCGGAAGCGGCTGCGCGGAAGCGGCTGCGCGGAAGCGGCTGCGCGGAAGCGGCTGCGCGGAAGCGGCTGCGCAGAAGCGGCTGCGCAGAAGCGGCTGCGCAGAAGCGGCTGCGCAGAAGCGGCTGCGCAGAAACGGCTGCGCAGAAACGGCTGCGCAGAAACGGCTGCGCAGAAACGGCTGCGCAGAAACGGCTGCGCAGAAACGGCTGCGCAGAAACGGCTGCGCAGAAACGGCTGCGCAGAAACGGCTGCGCAGAAGCGGCTGCGCAGAAGCGGCTGCGCAGAAGCGGCTGCGCAGAAGCGGCTGCGCAGAAGCAGCTGCGCAGAAGCAGCTGCGCAGAAGCAGCTGCGCAGAAGCAGCTGCGCAGAAGCAGCTGCGCAGAAGCAGCTGCGCAGAAGCAGCTGCGCAGAAACAGCTGCGCAGGAACAGCTGCGCAGGAACAGCTGCGCAGGAACAGCTGCGCAGGAACAGCTGCGCAGGAACAGCTGCGCAGGAACAGCTGCGCAGGAACAGCTGCGCAGGAACAGCTGCGCAGGAACAGCTGCGCAGGAACAGCTGCGCAGGAACAGCTGCGCAGGAACAGCTGCGCAGGAACAGCTGCGCAGGAACAGCTGCGCTGGAACAGCTGCGCAGGAACAGCTGCGCAGGAACAGCTGCGCAGGAACAGCTGCGCAGAAACAGCTGCGCAGGAACAGCTGCGCAGGAACAGCTGCGCAGGAACAGCTGCGCAGGAACAGCTGCGCAGGAACAGCTGCGCAGAAACTGCTGCGCAGAAACTGCTGCGCAGAAACTGCTGCGCAGGAACAGCTGCGCAGGAACAGCTGCGCAGGAACAGCTGCGCAGGAACAGCTGCGCAGGAACAACTGCGCAGAAACAGCTGCGCAGGAACAGCTGCGCAGAAACAGCTGCGCAGAAACAGCTGCGCAGAAACAGCTTCGCAGAAACAGCTGCGCAGAAACAACTGCGCAGAAACAGCTGCGCAGGAACAGCTGCGCAGAAACAGCTGCGCAGAAACAGCTGCGCAGCAACAGCTGCGCAGGAACAGCTGCGCAGAAACAGCTGCGCAGGAACAGCTGCGCAGAAACAGCTGCGCAGAAACAGCTGCGCAGAAACAGCTGCGCAGAAACAGCTGCGCAGAAACAGCTGCGCAGAAACAGCTGCGCAGAAACAGCTGCGCAGAAACAGCTGCGCAGGAACAGCTGCGCAGAAACAGCTGCGCAGGAACAGCTGCGCAGGAACGGCTGCGCAGAAACGGCTGCGCAGAAACGGCTGCGCAGAAACGGCAGCGCAGAAACGGCTGCGCAGAAACGGCTGCGCAGAAACGGCTGCGCAGAAGCAGCTGCGCAGAAGCAGCTGCGCAGAAGCAGCTGCGCAGAAGCAGCTGCGCGGAAGCAGCTGCGCGGAAGCAGCTGCGCGGAAGCAGCTGCGCGGAAGCAGCTGCGCAGAAGCAGCTGCGCAGAAGCAGCTGCGCAGAAACAGCTGCGCAGAAACAGCTGCGCAGGAACAGCTGCGCAGGAACAGCTGCGCAGGAACAGCTGCGCAGGAACAGCTGCGCAGGAACAGCTGCGCAGGAACAGCTGCGCAGGAACAGCTGCGCAGGAACAGCTGCGCAGGAACAGCTGCGCAGGAACAGCTGCGCAGGAACAGCTGCGCAGGAACAGCTGCACAGGAACAGCTGCGCAGAAACAGCTGCGCTGGAACAGCTGCGCAGGAACAGCTGCGCAGGAACAGCTGCGCAGGAACAGCTGCGCAGGAACAGCTGCGCAGAAACAGCTGCGCAGAAACAGCTGCGCAGGAACAGCTGCGCAGGAACAGCTGCGCAGGAACAGCTGCGCAGGAACAGCTGCGCAGAAACTGCTGCGCAGAAACTGCTGCGCAGAAACAGCTGCGCAGAAACAGCTGCACAGGAACAGCTGCGCAGGAACAGCTGCGCAGGAACAGCTGCGCAGGAACAGCTGCGCAGGAACAGCTGCGCAGAAACAGCTGCGCAGGAACAGCTGCGCAGAAACAGCTGCGCAGGAACAGCTGCGCAGAAACAGCTGCGCAGGAACAGCTGCGCAGAAACAACTGCGCAGAAACAACTGCGCAGAAACAGCTGCGCAGGAACAGCTGCGCAGAAACAGCTGCGCAGAAACAGCTGCGCAGAAACAGCTTCGCAGAAACAGCTGCGCAGAAACAGCTGCGCAGGAACAGCTGCGCAGGAACAGCTGCGCAGAAACAGCTGCGCAGAAACAGCTGCGCAGGAACAGCTGCGCAGGAACAGCTGCGCAGAAACAGCTGCGCAGGAACAGCTGCGCAGAAACAGCTGCGCAGAAACAGCTGCGCAGAAACAGCTGCGCAGAAACAGCTGCGCAGAAACAGCTGCGCAGAAACAGCTGCGCAGAAACAGCTGCGCAGAAACAGCTGCGCAGAAACAGCTGCGCAGGAACAGCTGCGCAGAAACAGCTGCGCAGGAACAGCTGCGCAGGAACAGCTGCGCAGGAACAGGTGCGCAGGAACAGGTGCGCAGGAACAGGTGCGGAGGAACAGGTGCGCAGGAACAGCTGCGCAGGAACAGGTGCGCAGGAACAGCTGCGCAGGAACAGCTGCGCAGGAACAGCTGCGCAGGAACAGCTGCGCAGAAACTGCTGCGCAGAAACTGCTGCGCAGAAACTGCTGCGCAGAAACAGCTGCGCAGGAACAGCTGCGCAGGAACAGCTGCGCAGAAACTGCTGCGCAGAAACTGCTGCGCAGAAACTGCTGCGCAGAAACTGCTGCGCAGAAACAGCTGCGCAGGAACAGCTGCGCAGGAACAGCTGCGCAGGAACAGCTGCGCAGAAACAGCTGCGCAGAAACAGCTGCGCAGGAACAGCTGCGCAGGAACAGCTGCGCAGGAACAGCTGCGCAGGAACAGCTGCGCAGAAACTGCTGCGCAGAAACTGCTGCGCAGAAACTGCTGCGCAGAAACAGCTGCGCAGAAACAGCTGCGCAGGAACAGCTGCGCAGGAACAGCTGCGCAGGAACAGCTGCGCAGGAACAGCTGCGCAGGAACAGCTGCGCAGGAACAGCTGCGCAGGAACAGCTGCGCAGAAACAGCTGCGCAGAAACAGCTGCGCAGGAACAGCTGCGCAGAAACAGCTGCGCAGGAACGGCTGCGCAGGAACGGCTGCGCAGAAACGGCTGCGCAGAAACGGCTGCGCAGAAACGGCAGCGCAGAAACGGCTGCGCAGAAACGGCTGCGCAGAAACGGCTGCGCAGAAGCAGCTGCGCAGAAGCAGCTGCGCAGAAGCAGCTGCGCAGAAGCAGCTGCGCAGAAGCAGCTGCGCAGAAGCAGCTGCGCAGAAGCAGCTGCGCAGAAGCAGCTGCGCAGAAGCAGCTGCGCAGAAGCAGCTGCGCAGAAGCAGCTGCGCAGAAGCAGCTGCGCAGAAGCAGCTGCGCAGAAACAGCTGCGCAGGAACAGCTGCGCAGGAACAGCTGCGCAGGAACAGCTGCGCAGGAACAGCTGCGCAGGAACAGCTGCGCAGGAACAGCTGCGCAGGAACAGCTGCGCAGGAACAGGTGCGCAGGAACAGCTGCGCAGGAACAGCTGCGCAGGAACAGCTGCGCAGGAACAGCTGCGCAGGAACAGCTGCGCAGGAACAGCTGCGCAGAAACAGCAGCGCAGAAACAGCCGCGCAGAAACAGCCGCGCAGAAACAGCCTCGCAGAAACAGCCGCGCAGAAACAGCCGCGCAGCAACAGCCGCGCAGCAACAGCTGCGCAGCAACAGCCGCGCAGGAACAGCCGCGCAGGAACAGCCGCGCAGGAACAGCCGCGCAGGAACAGCCGCGCAGGAACAGCCGCGCAGGAACAGCTGCGCAGGAACAGCTGCGCAGAAACAGCTGCGCAGAAACAGCTGCGCAGGAACAGCTGCGCAGGAACAGCTGCGCAGGATCAGCTGCGCAGAAACAGCTGCGCAGAAACAGCTGCGCAGGAACAGCTGCGCAGGAACAGCTGCGCAGAAACAGCTGCGCAGAAACAGCTGCGCAGAAACAGCTGCGCAGAAACAGCTGCGCAGAAACAGCTGCGCAGGAACAGCTGCGCAGAAACAGCTGCGCAGAAACAGCTGCGCAGAAACAGCTGCGCAGAAACAGCTTCGCAGAAACAGCTGCGCAGAAACAGCTGCGCAGAAACAGCTGCGCAGAAACAGCTGCGCAGGAACAGCTGCGCAGAAACAGCTGCGCAGAAACAGCTGCGCAGAAACAGCTGCGCAGGAACAGCTGCGCAGAAACAGCTGCGCAGAAACAGCTGCGCAGGAACAGCTGCGCAGAAACGGCTGCGCAGAAACAGCTGCGCAGAAACAGCTGCGCAGAAACAGCTTCGCAGAAACAGCTGCGCAGGAACAGCTGCGCAGAAACAGCTGCGCAGAAGCAGCTGCGCAGAAACAGCTGCGCAGAAACAGCTGCGCAGAAACAGCTGCGCAGAAACAGCTGCGCAGAAACAGCTGCGCAGGAACAGCTGCGCAGAAACAGCTGCGCAGGAGCTGCTGCGCAGGAACAGCTGTGCAGGAGCAGCTGCGCAGGAACAGCTGCGCAGGAACAGCTGCGCAGGAACAGCTGCGCAGGAACAGCTGCGCAGGAACAGCTGCGCAGGAACAGCTGCGCAGGAACAGCTGCGCAGGAACAGGTGCGCAGGAACAGGTGCGCAGGAACAGCTGCGCAGGAACAGCTGCGCAGGAACAGGTGCGCACGAACAGCTGCGCAGGAACAGGTGCGCAGGAACAGGTGCGCAGGAACAGGTGCGCAGGAACAGCTGCGCAGGAACAGGTGCGCAGGAACAGCTGCGCAGGAACAGCTGCGCAGGGACAGCTGCGCAGGAACAGGTGCGCAGGAACAGGTGCGCAGGAACAGCTGCGCAGTAACAGCTGCGCAGAAACAGCTGCGCAGAAACAGCCGCGCAGAAACAGCTGCGCAGAAACAGCTGCGCAGAAACAGCTGCGCAGAAACAGCTGCGCAGAAACAGCTGCGCAGAAACAGCTGCGCAGAAACAGCTGCGCAGAGACAGCTGCGCAGAGACAGCTGCGCAGAGACAGCTGCGCAGAGACAGCTGCGCAGAAACAGCTGCGCAGAAACAGCTGCGCAGAAACAGCTGCGCAGAAACAGCTGCGCAGAAACAGCTGCGCAGAAACAGCTGCGCAGAAACAGCTGCGCAGAAACAGCTGCGCAGAAACAGCGGCGCAGAAACACTCTATAGCCTCCGGTTACAGGAGCGTACCTCCATGTTCAATGTTTTTTGGGCAGTTGAACATGTAAAGTTGAATCCCGTACGCGCGTGGTAGGATCTCTAGACCACGCGCGCGTACGGAGTTCGTCACCCATGCTGTTGCAGTGAAGTCTCATCAGAAAATCAGAAACAGCTGCGCGGAGACGGCTGCGCAGAAGCGGCTGCGCGGAAGCGGCTGCGCGGAAACGGCTGCGCGGAAACGGCTGCGCGGAAACGGCTGCGCGGAAACGGCTGCGCGGGAACGGCTGCGCGGGAACGGCTGCGCGGGAACAGGTGCGCGGGAACAGGTGCGCGGGAACAGGTGCGCGGGAACAGCTGCGCAGGAACAGCTGCGCAGGAACAGGTGCGCAGGAACAGGTGCGCAGGAACAGGTGCGCAGGTACAGGTGCGCAGGAACAGGTTCGCAGGAACAGGTGCGCAGGAACAGCTGCGCAGGAACAGCTGCGCAGGAACAGGTGCGCAGGAACAGCTGCGCAGGAACAGCTGCGCAGGAACAGCTGCGCAGGAACAGCTGCGCAGGAACAGCTGCGCAGAAACAGCTGCGCAGAAACAGCTGCGCAGAAACAGCCGCGCAGAAACAGCCTCGCAGAAACATCCTCGCAGAAACAGCCGCGCAGAATCAGCCGCGCAGAAACAGCCGCGCAGGAACAGCCGCGCAGGAACAGCCGCGCAGGAACAGCTGCACAGGAACAGCTGCGCAGGAACAGCTGCGCAGGAACAGCTGCGCAGGAACAGCTGCGCAGGAACAGCTGCGCAGGAACAGCTGCGCAGGAACAGCTGCGCAGAAACAGCGGCGCAGAAACACTCTATAGCCTCCGGTTACAGGAGCGTACCTCCATGTTCAATGTTTTTTGGGCAGTTGAACATGTAAAGTTGAATCCCGTACGCGCGTGGTAGGATCTCTAGACCACGCGCGCGTACGGAGTTCGTCACCCATGCTGTTGCAGTGCAGTCTCATCAGAAAATCAGAAACAGCTGCGCAGAAGCGGCTGCGCAGGAACAGCTGCGCAGAAGCGGCTGCGCAGAAGCGGCTGCGCAGAAGCGGCTGCGCAGAAGCGGCTGCGCAGAAGCGGCTGCGCAGAAGCGGCTGCGCAGAAACGGCTGCGCAGAAGCGGCTGCGCAGAAGCGGCTGCGCAGAAGCGGCTGCGCAGAAGCGGCTGCGCACAAGCGGCTGCGCACAAGCGGCTGCGCACAAGCGGCTGCGCAGAAGCGGCTGCGCAGAAGCGGCTGCGCAGAAGCGGCTGCGCAGAAGCGGCTGCGCAGAAGCGGCTGCGCAGAAGCGGCTGCGCAGAAGCGGCTGCGCAGAAGCGGCTGCGCAGAAGCGCCTGCGCAGAAGCGGCTGCGCAGAAGCGGCTGCGCAGAAGCGGCTGCGCAGAAACGGCTGCGCAGAAACGGCTGCGCAGAAACGGCTGCGCAGAAACGGCTGCGCAGAAACGGCTGCGCAGCAGCGGCTGCGCAGAAGCGGCTGCGCAGAAGCGGCTGCGCAGAAGCGGCTGCGCAGAAGCGGCTGCGCAGAAGCGGCTGCGCAGAAGCGGCTGCGCAGAAACGGCTGCGCAGATGCAGCTGCGCAGAAACAGCTGCGCAGAAACAGCTGCGCAGAAACAGCTGCGCAGAAACAGCTGCGCAGAAGCGGCTGCGCAGAAGCGGCTGCGCAGAAGCGGCTGCGCAGAAGCGGCTGCGCTGAAGCGGCTGCGCAGATGCAGCTGCGCAGAAACAGCTGCGCAGAAACAGCTGCGCAGAAACAGCTGCGCAGAAACAACTGCGCAGAAGCGGCTGCGCAGAAGCGGCTGCGCAGAAGCGGCTGCGCAGAAGCGGCTGCGCAGAAGCGGCTGCGCAGAAGCGGCTGCGCGGAAGCGGCTGCGCGGAAGCGGCTGCGCGGAAACGGCTGCGCGGAAACGGCTGCGCGGAAACGGCTGCGCGGAAGCGGCTGCGCGGAAGCGGCTGCGCGGAAGCGGCTGCGCGGAAGCGGCTGCGCGGAAGCGGCTGCGCAGAAGCGGCTGCGCAGAAGCGGCTGCGCAGAAGCGGCTGCGCAGAAGCGGCTGCGCAGAAGCGGCTGCGCAGAAGCGGCTGCGCAGAAACGGCTGCGCAGAAACGGCTGCGCAGAAACGGCTGCGCAGAAACTGCTGCGCAGAAACAGCTGCGCAGGAACAGCTGCGCAGGAACAGCTGCGCAGGAACAGCTGCGCAGGAACAGCTGCGCAGAAACAGCTGCGCAGAAACAGCTGCGCAGGAACAGCTGCGCAGGAACAGCTGCGCAGGAACAGCTGCGCAGGAACAGCTGCGCAGAAACTGCTGCGCAGAAACTGCTGCGCAGAAACAGCTGCGCAGGAACAGCTGCGCAGGAACAGCTGCGCAGGAACAGCTGCGCAGGAACAGCTGCGCAGGAACAGCTGCGCAGGAACAGCTGCGCAGGAACAGCTGCGCAGGAACAGCTGCGCAGGAACAGCTGCGCAGAAACAGCTGCGCAGGAACAGCTGCGCAGAAACGGCTGCGCAGGAACGGCTGCGCAGGAACGGCTGCGCAGAAACGGCTGCGCAGAAACGGCTGCGCAGAAACGGCAGCGCAGAAACGGCTGCGCAGAAACGGCTGCGCAGAAACGGCTGCGCAGAAGCAGCTGCGCAGAAGCAGCTGCGCAGAAGCAGCTGCGCAGAAGCAGCTGCGCAGAAGCAGCTGCGCAGAAGCAGCTGCGCAGAAGCAGCTGCGCAGAAGCAGCTGCGCAGAAGCAGCTGCGCAGAAACAGCTGCGCAGAAACAGCTGCGCAGGAACAGCTGCGCAGGAACAGCTGCGCAGGAACAGCTGCGCAGGAACAGCTGCGCAGGAACAGCTGCGCAGGAACAGCTGCGCAGGAACAGCTGCGCAGGAACAGCTGCGCAGGAACAGCTGCGCAGAAACAGCTGCGCAGGAACAGCTGCGCAGAAACAGCTGCGCTGGAACAGCTGCGCAGGAACAGCTGCGCAGGAACAGCTGCGCAGGAACAGCTGCGCAGAAACAGCTGCGCAGAAACAGCTGCGCAGAAACAGCTGCGCAGGAACAGCTGCGCAGGAACAGCTGCGCAGGAACAGCTGCGCAGGAACAGCTGCGCAGAAACTGCTGCGCAGAAACTGCTGCGCAGAAACTGCTGCGCAGAAACAGCTGCGCAGAAACAGCTGCGCAGGAACAGCTGCGCAGGAACAGCTGCGCAGGAACAGCTGCGCAGGAACAGCTGCGCAGAAACAGCTGCGCAGAAACAGCTGCGCAGAAACAGCTGCGCAGGAACAGCTGCGCAGAAACAGCTGCGCAGGAACAGCTGCGCAGAAACAACTGCGCAGAAACAACTGCGCAGAAACAGCTGCGCAGGAACAGCTGCGCAGAAACAGCTGCGCAGAAACAGCTGCGCAGAAACAGCTTCGCAGAAACAGCTGCGCAGAAACAGCTGCGCAGGAACAGCTGCGCAGGAACAGCTGCGCAGGAACAGCTGCGCAGAAACAGCTGCGCAGAAACAGCTGCGCAGGAACAGCTGCGCAGGAACAGCTGCGCAGAAACAGCTGCGCAGGAACAGCTGCGCAGAAACAGCTGCGCAGAAACAGCTGCGCAGAAACAGCTGCGCAGAAACAGCTGCGCAGAAACAGCTGCGCAGAAACAGCTGCGCAGAAACAGCTGCGCAGGAACAGCTGCGCAGAAACAGCTGCGCAGGAACAGCTGCGCAGGAACAGCTGCGCAGGAACAGCTGCGCAGGAACAGGTGCGCAGGAACAGGTGCGCAGGAACAGGTGCGGAGGAACAGGTGCGCAGGAACAGCTGCGCAGGAACAGGTGCGCAGGAACAGCTGCGCAGGAACAGCTGCGCAGGAACAGCTGCGCAGGAACAGCTGCGCAGAAACTGCTGCGCAGAAACTGCTGCGCAGAAACTGCTGCGCAGAAACAGCTGCGCAGGAACAGCTGCGCAGGAACAGCTGCGCAGAAACTGCTGCGCAGAAACTGCTGCGCAGAAACTGCTGCGCAGAAACTGCTGCGCAGAAACAGCTGCGCAGGAACAGCTGCGCAGGAACAGCTGCGCAGGAACAGCTGCGCAGGAACAGCTGCGCAGGAACAGCTGCGCAGAAACAGCTGCGCAGAAACAGCTGCGCAGGAACAGCTGCGCAGGAACAGCTGCGCAGGAACAGCTGCGCAGGAACAGCTGCGCAGAAACTGCTGCGCAGAAACTGCTGCGCAGAAACTGCTGCGCAGAAACAGCTGCGCAGAAACAGCTGCGCAGGAACAGCTGCGCAGGAACAGCTGCGCAGGAACAGCTGCGCAGGAACAGCTGCGCAGGAACAGCTGCGCAGGAACAGCTGCGCAGGAACAGCTGCGCAGGAACAGCTGCGCAGAAACAGCTGCGCAGGAACAGCTGCGCAGAAACATCTGCGCAGGAACAGCTGCGCAGAAACAACTGCGCAGAAACAACTGCGCAGAAATAGCTGCGCAGAAACAGCTGCGCAGAAACAGCTTCGCAGAAACAGCTGCGCAGAAACAGCTGCGCAGAAACAGCTGCGCAGGAACAGCTGCGCAGGAACAGCTGCGCAGAAACAGCTGCGCAGAAACAGCTGCGCAGGAACAGCTGCGCAGAAACAGCTGCGCAGAAACAGCTGCGCAGGAACAGCTGCGCAGAAACAGCTGCGCAGAAACAGCTGCGCAGAAACAGCTGCGCAGAAACAGCTGCGCAGAAACAGCTGCGCAGAAACAGCTGCGCAGAAACAGCTGCGCAGGAACAGCTGCGCAGAAACAGCTGCGCAGGAGCAGCTGCGCAGGAACAGCTGCGCAGGAACAGCTGCGCAGGAACAGCTGCGCAGGAACAGCTGCGCAGGAACAGGTGCGCAGGAACAGGTGCGCAGGAACAGGTGCGGAGGAACAGGTGCGCAGGAACAGCTGCGCAGGAACAGGTGCGCAGGAGCAGGTGCGCAGGAACAGCTGCGCAGGAACAGCTGCGCAGGAACAGCTGCGCAGGAACAGGTGCGCAGGAACAGGTGCGCAGGAACAGGTGCGCAGGAACAGCTGCGCAGAAACAGCTGCGCAGAAACAGCTGCGCAGAAACAGCTGCGCAGAAACAGCTGCGCAGAAACAGCTGCGCAGAAACAGCTGCGCAGAAACAGCTGCGCAGAAACAGCTGCGCAGAAACAGCTCCGCAGAGACAGCTGCGCAGAGACAGCTGCGCAGAGACAGCTGCGCAGAGACATCTGCGCAGTTACAGCTGCGCAGAAACAGCTGCGCAGAAACAGCTGCGCAGAAACAGCTGCGCAGAAACAGCTGCGCAGAAACAGCTGCGCAGAAACAGCTGCGCAGAAACAGCTGCGCAGAAACAGCTGCGCAGAAATAGCTGCGCAGAAACAGATGCGAAGAAACAGCTGCGCAGAAACAGCTGCGCAGAAACAGCTGCGCAGAAACAGCGGCGCAGAAACAGCGGCGCAGAAACAGCTGCGCAGGAACAGCTGCGCAGGAACAGCTGCGCAGAAACAGCTGCGCAGAAACAGCTGCGCAGGAACAGCTGCGCAGAAACAGCTGCGCAGAAACAGCTGCGCAGAAACAGCTGCGCAGAAACAGCTATGCAGGAACAGCTGCGCAGGAACAGCTGCGCAGAAACAGCTGCGCAGAAACAGCTGCGCAGAAACAGCTGCGCAGAAACAGCTTCGCAGAAACAGCTGCGCAGGAACAGCTACGCAGAAACAGCTGCGCAGAAACAGCTGCGCAGAAACAGCTGCGCAGAAACAGCTGCGCAGAAACAGCTGCGCAGAAACAGCTGCGCAGAAACAGCTGCGCAGAAACAGCTGCGCAGAGACAGCTGCGCAGAGACAGCTGCGCAGAAACAGCTGCGAAGAAACAGCTGCGCAGAAACAGCTGCGCAGAAACAGCTGCGCAGAAAAAGCTGCGCAGAAACAGCTGCGCAGAAACAGCTGCGCAGAAACAGCTGCGCAGAAACAGCTGCGCAGAAACAGCTGCGCAGAAACAGCTGCGCAGAAACAGCGGCGCAGAAACAGCGGCGCAGAAACACTCTATAGCCTCCGGTTACAGGAGCGTACCTCCATGTTCAATGTTTTTTGGGCAGTTGAACATGTAAAGTTGAATCCCGTACGCGCGTGGTAGGATCTCTAGGCCACGCGCGCGTACGGAGTTCGTCACCCATGCTGTTGCAGTGAGTCTCATCAGAAAATCAGAAACAGCTGCGCGGAGACGGCTGCGCAGAAGCGGCTGCGCGGAAGCGGCTGCGCGGAAGCGGCTGCGCGGAAACGGCTGCGCGGAAACGGCTGCGCGGAAACGGCTGCGCGGAAACGGCTGCGCGAGAACAGCTGCGCGAGAACAGGTGCGCGGGAACAGCTGCGCGGGAACAGCTGCGCAGGAACAGCTGCGCAGGAACAGCTGCGCAGGAACAGCTGCGCAGGAACAGGTGCGCAAAAACAGGTGCGCAGGAACAGGTGCGCAGGAACAGCTGCGCAGGAACAGCTGCGCAGAAACAGCTGCGCAGAAACAGCTGCGCAGAAACAGCTTCGCAGAAACGGCTGCGCTGGAACGGCTGCGCAGAAACGGCTGCGCAGAAACGGCTGCGCAGAAACGGCTGCGCAGAAACGGCTGCGCAGAAACGGCTGCGCAGAAACGGCTGCGCAGAAAAGGCTGCGCAGAAACGGCTGCGCAGAAACAGCTGCGCAGAAACAGCTGCGCAGAAGCAGCTGCGCAGAAGCAGCTGCGCAGAAGCAGCTGCGCAGAAGCAGCTGCGCAGAGGCAGCTGCGCAGAAGCAGCTGCGCAGAAGCAGCTGCGCAGAAGCAGCTGCGCAGAAGCAGCTGCGCAGAAGCAGCTGCGCAGAAGCAGCTGCGCAGAAGCAGCTGCGCAGAAGCAGCTGCGCAGAGGCAGCTGCGCAGAAGCAGCTGCGCAGAAGCAGCTGCGCAGAAGCAGCTGCGCAGAAGCAGCTGCGCAGAAGCAGCTGTGCAGAAGCAGCTGCGCAGAAACAGCTGCGCAGAAACAGCTGCGCAGATACAGCTGCGCAGATACAGCTGCGCAGAAACAGCTGCGCAGAAACAGCTGCGCAGAAACAGCTGCGCAGAAACAGCTGCGCAGGAACAGCTGCGCAGGAACAGCTGCGCAGGAACAGCTGCGCAGGAACAGCTGCGCAGGAACAGCTGCGCAGGAACAGCTGCGCAGGAACAGCTGCGCAGGAACAGCTGCGCAGGAACAGCTGCGCAGGAACAGCTGCGCAGGTACAGCTGCGCAGGAACAGCTGCGCAGGAACAGCTGCGCAGAAACAGCTGCGCAGGAACAGCTGCGCAGGAACAGCTGCGCAGGAACAGCTGCGCAGGAACAGCTGCGCAGGTACAACTGCGCAGGAACAGCTGCGCAGGAACAGCTGCGCAGAAACAGCTGCGCAGAAACAGCTGCGCAGAAACAGCTGCGCAGAAACAGCTGCGCAGAAACAGCTGCGCAGGAACAGCTGCGCAGAAACAGCTGCGCAGGAACAGCTGCGCAGGAACAGCTGCGCAGGAACAGCTGCGCAGGAACAGGTGCGCAGGAACAGGTGCGCAGGAACAGGTGCGGAGGAACAGGTGCGCAGGAACAGCTGCGCAGGAACAGGTGCGCAGGAACAGCTGCGCAGGAACAGCTGCGCAGGAACAGCTGCGCAGGAACAGCTGCGCAGAAACTGCTGCGCAGAAACTGCTGCGCAGAAACTGCTGCGCAGAAACAGCTGCGCAGGAACAGCTGCGCAGGAACAGCTGCGCAGAAACTGCTGCGCAGAAACTGCTGCGCAGAAACTGCTGCGCAGAAACAGCTGCGCAGGAACAGCTGCGCAGGAACAGCTGCGCAGGAACAGCTGCACAGAAACAGCTGCGCAGGAACAGCTGCGCAGGAACAGCTGCGCAGGAACAGCTGCGCAGGAACAGCTGCGCAGAAACAGCTGCGCAGGAACAGCTGCGCAGAAACAGCTGCGCAGAAACTGCTGCGCAGAAACTGCTGCGCAGAAACAGCTGCGCAGAAACAGCTGCGCAGAAACAGCTGCGCAGGAACAGCTGCGCAGAAACAGCTGCGCAGGAACAGCTGCGCAGGAACAGCTGCGCAGGAACAGCTGCGCAGGAACAGGTGCGCAGGAACAGGTGCGCAGGAACAGGTGCGGAGGAACAGGTGCGCAGGAACAGCTGCGCAGGAACAGGTGCGCAGGAACAGCTGCGCAGGAACAGCTGCGCAGGAACAGCTGCGCAGGAACAGCTGCGCAGAAACTGCTGCGCAGAAACTGCTGCGCAGAAACTGCTGCGCAGAAACAGCTGCGCAGAAACAGCTGCGCAGGAACAGCTGCGCAGAAACTGCTGCGCAGAAACTGCTGCGCAGAAACTGCTGCGCAGAAACTGCTGCGCAGAAACAGCTGCGCAGGAACAGCTGCGCAGGAACAGCTGCGCAGGAACAGCTGCGCAGGAACAGCTGCGCAGGAACAGTTGCGCAGGAGCAGCTGCGCAGGAACAGCTGCGCAGGAACAGCTGCGCAGAAACAGCTGCGCAGGAACAGCTGCGCAGAAACAGCTGCGCAGAAACAGCTGCGCAGGAACAGCTGCGCAGGAACAGCTGCGCAGGAACAGCTGCGCAGGAACAGCTGCGCAGAAACAGCTGCGCAGAAACAGCTGCGCAGAAACAGCTGCGCAGGAACAGCTGCGCAGGAACAGCTGCGCAGGAACAGCTGCGCAGAAACTGCTGCGCAGAAACTGCTGCGCAGAAACAGCTGCGCAGAAACAGCTGCGCAGGAACAGCTGCGCAGAAACAGCTGCGCAGAAACAGCTGCGCAGAAACAGCTTCGCAGAAACAGCTGCGCAGAAACAGCTGCGCAGAAACAGCTGCGCAGGAACAGCTGCGCAGAAACAGCTGCGCAGAAACAGCTGCGCAGGAACAGCTGCGCAGGAACAGCTGCGCAGGAACAGCTGCGCAGGAACAGCTGCGCAGAAACAGCTGCGCAGGAACAGCTGCGCAGGAACAGCTGCGCAGGAACAGCTGCGCAGGAACAGCTGCGCAGAAACAGCTGCGCAGAAACAGCTGCGCAGAAACAGCTGCGCAGGAACAGCTGCGCAGGAACAGCTGCGCAGGAACAGCTGCGCAGGAACAGCTGCGCAGGAACAGCTGCGCAGGAACAGCTGCGCAGGAACAGCTGCGCAGGTACAGCTGCGCAGGAACAGCTGCGCAGGAACAGCTGCGCAGGAACAGCTGCGCAGGAACAGCTGCGCAGGTACAGCTGCGCAGGAACAGTTGCGCAGGAGCAGCTGCGCAGGAACAGCTGCGCAGGAACAGCTGCGCAGGAACAGCTGCGCAGGAACAGCTGCGCAGGAACAGCTGCGCAGGAGCAGCTGTGCAGGAACAGCTGCGCAGGAACAGCTGCGCAGGAACAGCTGCGCAGAAACAGCTGCGCAGAAACAGCTGCGCGGAAACAGCTGCGCGGGAACAGCTGCGCAGGAACAGCTGCGCAGGAACAGCTGCGCAGGAACAGCTGCGCAGGAACAGCTGCGCAGAAACTGCTGCGCAGAAACTGCTGCGCAGAAACAGCTGCGCAGGAACAGCTGCGCAGGAACAGCTGCGCAGGAACAGCTGCGCAGGAACAGCTGCGCAGGAACAGCTGCGCAGGAACAGCTGCGCAGGAACAGCTGCGCTGGAACAGCTGCGCAGAAACAGCTGCGCAGGAACAGCTGCGCAGAAACAGCTGCGCAGGAACAGCTGCGCAGAAACAACTGCGCAGAAACAACTGCGCAGAAACAGCTGCGCAGAAACAGCTGCGCAGAAACAGCTGCGCAGAAACAGCTTCGCAGAAACAGCTGCGCAGAAACAGCTGCGCAGGAACAGCTGCGCAGAAACAGCTGCGCAGAAACAGCTGCGCAGAAACAGCTGCGCAGAAACAGCTGCGCAGAAACAGCTGCGCAGAAACAGCTGCGCAGAAACAGCTGCGCAGAAACAGCTGCGCAGAAACAGCTGCGCAGAAACAGCTGCGCAGGAACAGCTGCGCAGAAACAGCTGCGCAGGAACAGCTGCGCAGGAACAGCTGCGCAGGAACAGCTGCGCAGGAACAGGTGCGCAGGAACAGGTGCGCAGGAACAGGTGCGGAGGAACAGGTGCGCAGGAACAGCTGCGCAGGAACAGGTGCGCAGGAACAGCTGCGCAGGAACAGCTGTGCAGGAACAGCTGCGCAGGAACAGCTGCGCAGAAACTGCTGCGCAGAAACTGCTGCGCAGAAACAGCTGCGCAGGAACAGCTGCGCAGGAACAGCTGCGCAGAAACTGCTGCGCAGAAACTGCTGCGCAGAAACTGCTGCGCAGAAACTGCTGCGCAGAAACAGCTGCGCAGGAACAGCTGCGCAGGAACAGCTGCGCAGGAACAGCTGCGCAGGAACAGCTGCGCAGGAACAGCTGCGCAGAAACAGCTGCGCAGAAACAGCTGCGCAGGAACAGCTGCGCAGGAACAGCTGCGCAGGAACAGCTGCGAAGGAACAGCTGCGCAGAAACTGCTGCGCAGAAACTGCTGCGCAGAAACTGCTGCGCAGAAACAGCTGCGCAGAAACAGCTGCGCAGGAACAGCTGCGCAGGAACAGCTGCGCAGGAACAGCTGCGCAGGAACAGCTGCGCAGGAACAGCTGCGCAGGAACAGCTGCGCAGGAACAGCTGCGCAGGAACAGCTGCGCAGAAACAGCTGCGCAGGAACAGCTGCGCAGAAACATCTGCGCAGGAACAGCTGCGCAGAAACAACTGCGCAGAAACAACTGCGCAGAAACAGCTGCGCAGAAACAGCTGCGCAGAAACAGCTTCGCAGAAACAGCTGCGCAGAAACAGCTGCGCAGAAACAGCTGCGCAGGAACAGCTGCGCAGGAACAGCTGCGCAGAAACAGCTGCGCAGAAACAGCTGCGCAGGAACAGCTGCGCAGAAACAGCTGCGCAGAAACAGCTGCGCAGGAACAGCTGCGCAGAAACAGCTGCGCAGAAACAGCTGCGCAGAAACAGCTGCGCAGAAACAGCTGCGCAGAAACAGCTGCGCAGAAACAGCTGCGCAGAAACAGCTGCGCAGGAACAGCTGCGCAGAAACAGCTGCGCAGGAGCAGCTGCGCAGGAACAGCTGCGCAGGAACAGCTGCGCAGGAACAGCTGCGCAGGAACAGCTGCGCAGGAACAGGTGCGCAGGAACAGGTGCGCAGGAACAGGTGCGGAGGAACAGGTGCGCAGGAACAGCTGCGCAGGAACAGGTGCGCAGGAGCAGGTGCGCAGGAACAGCTGCGCAGGAACAGCTGCGCAGGAACAGCTGCGCAGGAACAGGTGCGCAGGAACAGGTGCTCAGGAACAGGTGCGCAGGAACAGCTGCGCAGAAACAGCTGCGCAGAAACAGCTGCGCAGAAACAGCTGCGCAGAAACAGCTGCGCAGAAACAGCTGCGCAGAAACAGCTGCGCAGAAACAGCTGCGCAGAAACAGCTGCGCAGAAACAGCTCCGCAGAGACAGCTGCGCAGAGACAGCTGCGCAGAGACAGCTGCGCAGAGACATCTGCGCAGTTACAGCTGCGCAGAAACAGCTGCGCAGAAACAGCTGCGCAGAAACAGCTGCGCAGAAACAGCTGCGCAGAAACAGCTGCGCAGAAACAGCTGCGCAGAAACAGCTGCGCAGAAACAGCTGCGCAGAAATAGCTGCGCAGAAACAGATGCGAAGAAACAGCTGCGCAGAAACAGCTGCGCAGAAACAGCTGCGCAGAAACAGCGGCGCAGAAACAGCGGCGCAGAAACAGCTGCGCAGGAACAGCTGCGCAGGAACAGCTGCGCAGAAACAGCTGCGCAGAAACAGCTGCGCAGGAACAGCTGCGCAGAAACAGCTGCGCAGAAACAGCTGCGCAGGAACAGGTGCGGAGGAACAGGTGCGCAGGAACAGCTGCGCAGGAACAGGTGCGCAGGAACAGCTGCGCAGGAACAGCTGCGCAGGAACAGCTGCGCAGGAACAGCTGCGCAGAAACTGCTGCGCAGAAACTGCTGCGCAGAAACTGCTGCGCAGAAACAGCTGCGCAGGAACAGCTGCGCAGGAACAGCTGCGCAGAAACTGCTGCGCAGGAACAGCTGCGCAGGAACAGCTGCGCAGGAACAGCTGCGCAGAAACAGCGGCGCAGAAACACTCTATAGCCTCCGGTTACAGGAGCGTACCTCCATGTTCAATGTTTTTTGGGCAGTTGAACATGTAAAGTTGAATCCCGTACGCGCGTGGTAGGATCTCTAGACCACGCGCGCGTACGGAGTTCGTCACCCATGCTGTTGCAGTGCAGTCTCATCAGAAAATCAGAAACAGCTGCGCAGAAGCGGCTGCGCAGGAACAGCTGCGCAGAAGCGGCTGCGCAGAAGCGGCTGCGCAGAAGCGGCTGCGCAGAAGCGGCTGCGCAGAAACGGCTGCGCAGAAGCGGCTGCGCAGAAGCGGCTGCGCACAAGCGGCTGCGCACAAGCGGCTGCGCAGAAGCGGCTGCGCAGAAGCGGCTGCGCAGAAGCGCCTGCGCAGAAGCGGCTGCGCAGAAGCGGCTGCGCAGAAGCGGCTGCGCAGAAGCGGCTGCGCAGAAGCGGCTGCGCAGAAGCGGCTGCGCAGAAGCGGCTGCGCAGAAGCGGCTGCGCAGAAGCGGCTGCGCAGAAGCGCCTGCGCAGAAGCGGCTGCGCAGAAGCGGCTGCGCAGAAGCGGCTGCGCAGAAACGGCTGCGCAGAAACGGCTGCGCAGAAACGGCTGCGCAGAAACGGCTGCGCAGAATCGGCTGCGCAGCAGCGGCTGCGCAGAAGCGGCTGCGCAGAAGCGGCTGCGCAGAAGCGGCTGCGCAGAAGCGGCTGCGCAGAAGCGGCTGCGCAGAAGCGGCTGCGCAGAAACAGCTGTGCAGATGCAGCTGCGCAGAAACAGCTGCGCAGAAACAGCTGCGCAGAAACAGCTGCGCAGAAACAGCTGCGCAGAAGCGGCTGCGCAGAAGCGGCTGCGCAGAAGCGGCTGCGCAGAAGCGGCTGCGCAGAAGCGGCTGCGCAGATGCAGCTGCGCAGAAACAGCTGCGCAGAAACAGCTGCGCAGAAACAGCTGCGCAGAAACAACTGCGCAGAAGCGGCTGCGCAGAAGCGGCTGCGCAGAAGCGGCTGCGCTGAAGCGGCTGCGCAGAAGCGGCTGCGCAGAAGCGGCTGCGCGGTAGCGGCTGCGCGGAAGCGGCTGCGCGGAAGCGGCTGCGCGGAAACGGCTGCGCGGAAACGGCTGCGCGGAAACGGCTGCGCGGAAGCGGCTGCGCGGAAGCGGCTGCGCGGAAGCGGCTGCGCGGAAGCGGCTGCGCGGAAGCGGCTGCGCGGAAGCGGCTGCGCAGAAGCGGCTGCGCAGAAGCGGCTGCGCAGAAGCGGCTGCGCAGAAGCGGCTGCGCAGAAGCGGCTGCGCAGAAACGGCTGCGCAGAAACGGCTGCGCAGAAACGGCTGCGCAGAAACGGCTGCGCAGAAACGGCTGCGCAGAAACGGCTGCGCAGAAACGGCTGCGCAGAAGCGGCTGCGCAGAAGCGGCTGCGCAGAAGCGGCTGCGCAGAAGCGGCTGCGCAGAAGCAGCTGCGCAGAAGCAGCTGCGCAGAAGCAGCTGCGCAGAAGCAGCTGCGCAGAAGCAGCTGCGCAGAAGCAGCTGCGCAGAAGCAGCTGCGCAGAAACAGCTGCGCAGGAACAGCTGCGCAGGAACAGCTGCGCAGGAACAGCTGCGCAGGAACAGCTGCGCAGGAACAGCTGCGCAGGAACAGCTGCGCAGGAACAGCTGCGCAGGAACAGCTGCGCAGGAACAGCTGCGCAGGAACAGCTGCGCAGGAACAGCTGCGCAGAAACAGCTGCGCTGGAACAGCTGCGCAGGAACAGCTGCGCAGGAACAGCTGCGCAGGAACAGCTGCGCAGAAACAGCTGCGCAGAAACAGCTGCGCAGGAACAGCTGCGCAGGAACAGCTGCGCAGGAACAGCTGCGCAGGAACAGCTGCGCAGAAACTGCTGCGCAGAAACTGCTGCGCAGAAACTGCTGCGCAGAAACAGCTGCGCAGGAACAGCTGCGCAGGAACAGCTGCGCAGGAACAGCTGCGCAGGAACAGCTGCGCAGAAACAACTGCGCAGAAATAGCTGCGCAGGAACAGCTGCGCAGAAACAGCTGCGCAGAAACAGCTGCGCAGAAACAGCTTCGCAGAAACAGCTGCGCAGAAACAGCTGCGCAGAAACAACTGCGCAGAAACAGCTGCGCAGGAACAGCTGCGCAGAAACAGCTGCGCAGAAACAGCTGCGCAGAAACAGCTGCGCAGGAACAGCTGCGCAGAAACAGCTGCGCAGGAACAGCTGCGCAGAAACAGCTGCGCAGAAACAGCTGCGCAGAAACAGCTGCGCAGAAACAGCTGCGCAGAAACAGCTGCGCAGAAACAGCTGCGCAGAAACAGCTGCGCAGAAACAGCTGCGCAGGAACAGCTGCGCAGAAACAGCTGCGCAGGAACAGCTGCGCAGGAACGGCTGCGCAGAAACGGCTGCGCAGAAACGGCTGCGCAGAAACGGCAGCGCAGAAACGGCTGCGCAGAAACGGCTGCGCAGAAGCAGCTGCGCAGAAGCAGCTGCGCAGAAGCAGCTGCGCAGAAGCAGCTGCGCAGAAGCAGCTGCGCAGAAGCAGCTGCGCGGAAGCAGCTGCGCGGAAGCAGCTGCGCGGAAGCAGCTGCGCAGAAGCAGCTGCGCAGAAGCAGCTGCGCAGAAACAGCTGCGCAGAAACAGCTGCGCAGGAACAGCTGCGCAGGAACAGCTGCGCAGGAACAGCTGCGCAGGAACAGCTGCGCAGGAACAGCTGCGCAGGAACAGCTGCGCAGGAACAGCTGCGCAGGAACAGCTGCGCAGGAACAGCTGCGCAGGAACAGCTGCGCAGGAACAGCTGCGCAGGAACAGCTGCGCAGGAACAGCTGCGCAGAAACAGCTGCGCAGGAACAGCTGCGCAGAAACAGCTGCGCTGGAACAGCTGCGCAGGAACAGCTGCGCAGGAACAGCTGCGCAGGAACAGCTGCGCAGGAACAGCTGCGCAGAAACAGCTGCGCAGAAACAGCTGCGCAGGAACAGCTGCGCAGGAACAGCTGCGCAGGAACAGCTGCGCAGGAACAGCTGCGCAGAAACTGCTGCGCAGAAACTGCTGCGCAGAAACAGCTGCGCAGAAACAGCTGCACAGGAACAGCTGCGCAGGAACAGCTGCGCAGGAACAGCTGCGCAGGAACAGCTGCGCAGGAACAGCTGCGCAGAAACAGCTGCGCAGGAACAGCTGCGCAGAAACAGCTGCGCAGGAACAGCTGCGCAGAAACAGCTGCGCAGGAACAGCTGCGCAGAAACAACTGCGCAGAAACAACTGCGCAGAAACAGCTGCGCAGGAACAGCTGCGCAGAAACAGCTGCGCAGAAACAGCTGCGCAGAAACAGCTTCGCAGAAACAGCTGCGCAGAAACAGCTGCGCAGGAACAGCTGCGCAGGAACAGCTGCGCAGAAACAGCTGCGCAGAAACAGCTGCGCAGGAACAGCTGCGCAGGAACAGCTGCGCAGAAACAGCTGCGCAGGAACAGCTGCGCAGAAACAGCTGCGCAGAAACAGCTGCGCAGAAACAGCTGCGCAGAAACAGCTGCGCAGAAACAGCTGCGCAGAAACAGCTGCGCAGAAACAGCTGCGCAGAAACAGCTGCGCAGAAACAGCTGCGCAGGAACAGCTGCGCAGAAACAGCTGCGCAGGAACAGCTGCGCAGGAACAGCTGCGCAGGAACAGGTGCGCAGGAACAGGTGCGCAGGAACAGGTGCGGAGGAACAGGTGCGCAGGAACAGCTGCGCAGGAACAGGTGCGCAGGAACAGCTGCGCAGGAACAGCTGCGCAGGAACAGCTGCGCAGGAACAGCTGCGCAGAAACTGCTGCGCAGAAACTGCTGCGCAGAAACTGCTGCGCAGAAACAGCTGCGCAGGAACAGCTGCGCAGGAACAGCTGCGCAGAAACTGCTGCGCAGAAACTGCTGCGCAGAAACTGCTGCGCAGAAACAGCTGCGCAGGAACAGCTGCGCAGGAACAGCTGCGCAGGAACAGCTGCGCAGGAACAGCTGCGCAGAAACAGCTGCGCAGAAACAGCTGCGCAGGAACAGCTGCGCAGGAACAGCTGCGCAGGAACAGCTGCGCAGAAACTGCTGCGCAGAAACTGCTGCGCAGAAACTGCTGCGCAGAAACAGCTGCGCAGAAACAGCTGCGCAGGAACAGCTGCGCAGGAACAGCTGCGCAGGAACAGCTGCGCAGGAACAGCTGCGCAGGAACAGCTGCGCAGGAACAGCTGCGCAGGAACAGCTGCGCAGAAACAGCTGCGCAGAAACAGCTGCGCAGGAACAGCTGCGCAGAAACGGCTGCGCAGGAACGGCTGCGCAGGAACGGCTGCGCAGAAACGGCTGCGCAGAAACGGCTGCGCAGAAACGGCAGCGCAGAAACGGCTGCGCAGAAACGGCTGCGCAGAAACGGCTGCGCAGAAGCAGCTGCGCAGAAGCAGCTGCGCAGAAGCAGCTGCGCAGAAGCAGCTGCGCAGAAGCAGCTGCGCAGAAGCAGCTGCGCAGAAGCAGCTGCGCAGAAGCAGCTGCGCAGAAGCAGCTGCGCAGAAGCAGCTGCGCAGAAGCAGCTGCGCAGAAGCAGCTGCGCAGAAGCAGCTGCGCAGAAACAGCTGCGCAGAAACAGCTGCGCAGGAACAGCTGCGCAGGAACAGCTGCGCAGGAACAGCTGCGCAGGAACAGCTGCGCAGGAACAGCTGCGCAGGAACAGCTGCGCAGGAACAGCTGCGCAGGAACAGGTGCGCAGGAACAGCTGCGCAGGAACAGCTGCGCAGGAACAGCTGCGCAGGAACAGCTGCGCAGGAACAGCTGCGCAGGAACAGCAGCGCAGAAACAGCCGCGCAGAAACAGCCGCGCAGAAACAGCCTCGCAGAAACAGCCGCGCAGAAACAGCCGCGCAGCAACAGCCGCGCAGCAACAGCCGCGCAGCAACAGCCGCGCAGGAACAGCCGCGCAGGAACAGCCGCGCAGGAACAGCCGCGCAGGAACAGCCGCGCAGGAACAGCTGCGCAGGAACAGCTGCGCAGAAACAGCTGCGCAGAAACAGCTGCGCAGGAACAGCTGCGCAGGAACAGCTGCGCAGAAACAGCTGCGCAGAAACAGCTGCGCAGGAACAGCTGCGCAGGAACAGCTGCGCAGAAACAGCTGCGCAGAAACAGCTGCGCAGAAACAGCTGCGCAGAAACAGCTGCGCAGAAACAGCTGCGCAGAAACAGCTGCGCAGGAACAGCTGCGCAGAAACAGCTGCGCAGAAACAGCTGCGCAGAAACAGCTGCGCAGAAACAGCTTCGCAGAAACAGCTGCGCAGAAACAGCTGCGCAGAAACAGCTGCGCAGAAACAGCTGCGCAGGAACAGCTGCGCAGAAACAGCTGCGCAGAAACAGCTGCGCAGAAACAGCTGCGCAGGAACAGCTGCGCAGAAACAGCTGCGCAGAAACAGCTGCGCAGGAACAGCTGCGCAGAAACGGCTGCGCAGAAACAGCTGCGCAGAAACAGCTGCGCAGAAACAGCTTCGCAGAAACAGCTGCGCAGGAACAGCTGCGCAGAAACAGCTGCGCAGAAGCAGCTGCGCAGAAACAGCTGCGCAGAAACAGCTGCGCAGAAACAGCTGCGCAGAAACAGCTGCGCAGAAACAGCTGCGCAGGAACAGCTGCGCAGAAACAGCTGCGCAGGAGCTGCTGCGCAGGAACAGCTGTGCAGGAGCAGCTGCGCAGGAACAGCTGCGCAGGAACAGCTGCGCAGGAACAGCTGCGCAGGAACAGCTGCGCAGGAACAGCTGCGCAGGAACAGCTGCGCAGGAACAGGTGCGCAGGAACAGGTGCGCAGGAACAGCTGCGCAGGAACAGCTGCGCAGGAACAGGTGCGCACGAACAGCTGCGCAGGAACAGGTGCGCAGGAACAGGTGCGCAGGAACAGGTGCGCAGGAACAGCTGCGCAGGAACAGGTGCGCAGGAACAGCTGCGCAGGAACAGCTGCGCAGGGACAGCTGCGCAGGAACAGGTGCGCAGGAACAGGTGCGCAGGAACAGCTGCGCAGTAACAGCTGCGCAGAAACAGCCGCGCAGAAACAGCCGCGCAGAAACAGCTGCGCAGAAACAGCTGCGCAGAAACAGCTGCGCAGAAACAGCTGCGCAGAAACAGCTGCGCAGAAACAGCTGCGCAGAGACAGCTGCGCAGAGACAGCTGCGCAGAGACAGCTGCGCAGAGACAGCTGCGCAGAAACAGCTGCGCAGAAACAGCTGCGCAGAAACAGCTGCGCAGAAACAGCTGCGCAGAAACAGTTGCGCAGAAACAGCTGCGCAGAAACAGCTGCGCAGAAACAGCTGCGCAGAAACAGCGGCGCAGAAACACTCTATAGCCTCCGGTTACAGGAGCGTACCTCCATGTTCAATGTTTTTTGGGCAGTTGAACATGTAAAGTTGAATCCCGTACGCGCGTGGTTGGATCTCTAGACCACGCGCGCGTACGGAGTTCGTCACCCATGCTGTTGCAGTGAAGTCTCATCAGAAAATCAGAAACAGCTGCGCGGAGACGGCTGCGCAGAAGCGGCTGCGCGGAAGCGGCTGCGCGGAAACGGCTGCGCGGAAACGGCTGCGCGGAAACGGCTGCGCGGAAACGGCTGCGCGGGAACGGCTGCGCGGGAACGGCTGCGCGGGAACAGGTGCGCGGGAACAGGTGCGCGGGAACAGGTGCGCGGGAACAGCTGCGCAGGAACAGCTGCGCAGGAACAGGTGCGCAGGAACAGGTGCGCAGGAACAGGTGCGCAGGTACAGGTGCGCAGGAACAGGTTCGCAGGAACAGGTGCGCAGGAACAGCTGCGCAGGAACAGCTGCGCAGGAACAGGTGCGCAGGAACAGCTGCGCAGGAACAGCTGCGCAGGAACAGCTGCGCAGGAACAGCTGCGCAGGAACAGCTGCGCAGAAACAGCTGCGCAGAAACAGCTGCGCAGAAACAGCCGCGCAGAAACAGCCTCGCAGAAACATCCTCGCAGAAACAGCCGCGCAGAATCAGCCGCGCAGAAACAGCCGCGCAGGAACAGCCGCGCAGGAACAGCCGCGCAGGAACAGCTGCACAGGAACAGCTGCGCAGGAACAGCTGCGCAGGAACAGCTGCGCAGGAACAGCTGCGCAGGAACAGCTGCGCAGGAACAGCTGCGCAGGAACAGCTGCGCAGAAACAGCGGCGCAGAAACACTCTATAGCCTCCGGTTACAGGAGCGTACCTCCATGTTCAATGTTTTTTGGGCAGTTGAACATGTAAAGTTGAATCCCGTACGCGCGTGGTAGGATCTCTAGACCACGCGCGCGTACGGAGTTCGTCACCCATGCTGTTGCAGTGCAGTCTCATCAGAAAATCAGAAACAGCTGCGCAGAAGCGGCTGCGCAGGAACAGCTGCGCAGAAGCGGCTGCGCAGAAGCGGCTGCGCAGAAGCGGCTGCGCAGAAGCGGCTGCGCAGAAGCGGCTGCGCAGAAACGGCTGCGCAGAAGCGGCTGCGCAGAAGCGGCTGCGCAGAAGCGGCTGCGCAGAAGCGGCTGCGCACAAGCGGCTGCGCACAAGCGGCTGCGCACAAGCGGCTGCGCAGAAGCGGCTGCGCAGAAGCGGCTGCGCAGAAGCGGCTGCGCAGAAGCGGCTGCGCAGAAGCGGCTGCGCAGAAGCGGCTGCGCAGAAGCGGCTGCGCAGAAGCGGCTGCGCAGAAGCGGCTGCGCAGAAGCGGCTGCGCAGAAGCGCCTGCGCAGAAGCGGCTGCGCAGAAGCGGCTGCGCAGAAGCGGCTGCGCAGAAACGGCTGCGCAGAAACGGCTGCGCAGAAACGGCTGCGCAGAAACGGCTGCGCAGAAACGGCTGCGCAGCAGCGGCTGCGCAGAAGCGGCTGCGCAGAAGCGGCTGCGCAGAAGCGGCTGCGCAGAAGCGGCTGCGCAGAAGCGGCTGCGCAGAAGCGGCTGCGCAGAAGCGGCTGCGCAGAAACGGCTGCGCAGATGCAGCTGCGCAGAAACAGCTGCGCAGAAACAGCTGCGCAGAAACAGCTGCGCAGAAGCGGCTGCGCAGAAGCGGCTGCGCAGAAGCGGCTGCGCAGAAGCGGCTGCGCTGAAGCGGCTGCGCAGATGCAGCTGCGCAGAAACAGCTGCGCAGAAACAGCTGCGCAGAAACAGCTGCGCAGAAACAACTGCGCAGAAGCGGCTGCGCAGAAGCGGCTGCGCAGAAGCGGCTGCGCAGAAGCGGCTGCGCAGAAGCGGCTGCGCAGAAGCGGCTGCGCGGAAGCGGCTGCGCGGAAGCGGCTGCGCGGAAACGGCTGCGCGGAAACGGCTGCGCGGAAACGGCTGCGCGGAAGCGGCTGCGCGGAAGCGGCTGCGCGGAAGCGGCTGCGCGGAAGCGGCTGCGCGGAAGCGGCTGCGCAGAAGCGGCTGCGCAGAAGCGGCTGCGCAGAAGCGGCTGCGCAGAAGCGGCTGCGCAGAAGCGGCTGCGCAGAAGCGGCTGCGCAGAAGCGGCTGCGCAGAAACGGCTGCGCAGAAACGGCTGCGCAGAAACTGCTGCGCAGAAACTGCTGCGCAGAAACAGCTGCGCAGGAACAGCTGCGCAGGAACAGCTGCGCAGGAACAGCTGCGCAGGAACAGCTGCGCAGAAACAGCTGCGCAGAAACAGCTGCGCAGGAACAGCTGCGCAGGAACAGCTGCGCAGGAACAGCTGCGCAGGAACAGCTGCGCAGAAACTGCTGCGCAGAAACTGCTGCGCAGAAACAGCTGCGCAGAAACAGCTGCGCAGGAACAGCTGCGCAGGAACAGCTGCGCAGGAACAGCTGCGCAGGAACAGCTGCGCAGGAACAGCTGCGCAGGAACAGCTGCGCAGGAACAGCTGCGCAGGAACAGCTGCGCAGCAACAGCTGCGCAGAAACAGCTGCGCAGGAACAGCTGCGCAGAAACAGCTGCGCAGGAACAGCTGCGCAGGAACGGCTGCGCAGAAACGGCTGCGCAGAAACGGCTGCGCAGAAACGGCAGCGCAGAAACGGCTGCGCAGAAACGGCTGCGCAGAAACGGCTGCGCAGAAGCAGCTGCGCAGAAGCAGCTGCGCAGAAGCAGCTGCGCAGAAGCAGCTGCGCAGAAGCAGCTGCGCAGAAGCAGCTGCGCAGAAGCAGCTGCGCAGAAGCAGCTGCGCAGAAGCAGCTGCGCAGAAACAGCTGCGCAGAAACAGCTGCGCAGGAACAGCTGCGCAGGAACAGCTGCGCAGGAACAGCTGCGCAGGAACAGCTGCGCAGGAACAGCTGCGCAGGAACAGCTGCGCAGGAACAGCTGCGCAGGAACAGCTGCGCAGGAACAGCTGCGCAGGAACAGCTGCGCAGAAACAGCTGCGCAGGAACAGCTGCGCAGAAACAGCTGCGCTGGAACAGCTGCGCAGGAACAGCTGCGCAGGAACAGCTGCGCAGGAACAGCTGCGCAGAAACAGCTGCGCAGAAACAGCTGCGCAGAAACAGCTGCGCAGGAACAGCTGCGCAGGAACAGCTGCGCAGGAACAGCTGCGCAGGAACAGCTGCGCAGAAACTGCTGCGCAGAAACTGCTGCGCAGAAACAGCTGCGCAGAAACAGCTGCGCAGGAACAGCTGCGCAGGAACAGCTGCGCAGGAACAGCTGCGCAGGAACAGCTGCGCAGAAACAGCTGCGCAGAAACAGCTGCGCAGAAACAGCTGCGCAGGAACAGCTGCGCAGAAACAGCTGCGCAGGAACAGCTGCGCAGAAACAACTGCGCAGAAACAACTGCGCAGAAACAGCTGCGCAGGAACAGCTGCGCAGAAACAGCTGCGCAGAAACAGCTGCGCAGAAACAGCTTCGCAGAAACAGCTGCGCAGAAACAGCTGCGCAGGAACAGCTGCGCAGGAACAGCTGCGCAGGAACAGCTGCGCAGAAACAGCTGCGCAGAAACAGCTGCGCAGGAACAGCTGCGCAGGAACAGCTGCGCAGAAACAGCTGTGCAGGAACAGCTGCGCAGAAACAGCTGCGCAGAAACAGCTGCGCAGAAACAGCTGCGCAGAAACAGCTGCGCAGAAACAGCTGCGCAGAAACAGCTGCGCAGAAACAGCTGCGCAGGAACAGCTGCGCAGAAACAGCTGCGCAGGAACAGCTGCGCAGGAACAGCTGCGCAGGAACAGCTGCGCAGGAACAGGTGCGCAGGAACAGGTGCGCAGGAACAGGTGCGGAGGAACAGGTGCGCAGGAACAGCTGCGCAGGAACAGGTGCGCAGGAACAGCTGCGCAGGAACAGCTGCGCAGGAACAGCTGCGCAGGAACAGCTGCGCAGAAACTGCTGCGCAGAAACTGCTGCGCAGAAACTGCTGCGCAGAAACAGCTGCGCAGGAACAGCTGCGCAGGAACAGCTGCGCAGAAACTGCTGCGCAGAAACTGCTGCGCAGAAACTGCTGCGCAGAAACTGCTGCGCAGAAACAGCTGCGCAGAAACAGCTGCGCAGGAACAGCTGCGCAGGAACAGCTGCGCAGGAACAGCTGCGCAGGAACAGCTGCGCAGAAACAGCTGCGCAGAAACAGCTGCGCAGGAACAGCTGCGCAGGAACAGCTGCGCAGGAACAGCTGCGCAGGAACAGCTGCGCAGAAACTGCTGCGCAGAAACTGCTGCGCAGAAACTGCTGCGCAGAAACAGCTGCGCAGAAACAGCTGCGCAGGAACAGCTGCGCAGGAACAGCTGCGCAGGAACAGCTGCGCAGGAACAGCTGCGCAGGAACAGCTGCGCAGGAACAGCTGCGCAGGAACAGCTGCGCAGGAACAGCTGCGCAGAAACAGCTGCGCAGGAACAGCTGCGCAGAAACATCTGCGCAGGAACAGCTGCGCAGAAACAACTGCGCAGAAACAACTGCGCAGAAACAGCTGCGCAGAAACAGCTGCGCAGAAACAGCTTCGCAGAAACAGCTGCGCAGAAACAGCTGCGCAGAAACAGCTGCGCAGGAACAGCTGCGCAGGAACAGCTGCGCAGAAACAGCTGCGCAGAAACAGCTGCGCAGGAACAGCTGCGCAGAAACAGCTGCGCAGAAACAGCTGCGCAGGAACAGCTGCGCAGAAACAGCTGCGCAGAAACAGCTGCGCAGAAACAGCTGCGCAGAAACAGCTGCGCAGAAACAGCTGCGCAGAAACAGCTGCGCAGAAACAGCTGCGCAGGAACAGCTGCGCAGAAACAGCTGCGCAGGAGCAGCTGCGCAGGAACAGCTGCGCAGGAACAGCTGCGCAGGAACAGCTGCGCAGGAACAGCTGCGCAGGAACAGGTGCGCAGGAACAGGTGCGCAGGAACAGGTGCGGAGGAACAGGTGCGCAGGAACAGCTGCGCAGGAACAGGTGCGCAGGAGCAGGTGCGCAGGAACAGCTGCGCAGGAACAGCTGCGCAGGAACAGCTGCGCAGGAACAGGTGCGCAGGAACAGGTGCGCAGGAACAGGTGCGCAGGAACAGCTGCGCAGAAACAGCTGCGCAGAAACAGCTGCGCAGAAACAGCTGCGCAGAAACAGCTGCGCAGAAACAGCTGCGCAGAAACAGCTGCGCAGAAACAGCTGCGCAGAAACAGCTGCGCAGAAACAGCTCCGCAGAGACAGCTGCGCAGAGACAGCTGCGCAGAGACAGCTGCGCAGAGACATCTGCGCAGTTACAGCTGCGCAGAAACAGCTGCGCAGAAACAGCTGCGCAGAAACAGCTGCGCAGAAACAGCTGCGCAGAAACAGCTGCGCAGAAACAGCTGCGCAGAAACAGCTGCGCAGAAATAGCTGCGCAGAAACAGATGCGAAGAAACAGCTGCGCAGAAACAGCTGCGCAGAAACAGCTGCGCAGAAACAGCGGCGCAGAAACAGCGGCGCAGAAACAGCTGCGCAGGAACAGCTGCGCAGGAACAGCTGCGCAGAAACAGCTGCGCAGAAACAGCTGCGCAGGAACAGCTGCGCAGAAACAGCTGCGCAGAAACAGCTGCGCAGAAACAGCTGCGCAGAAACAGCTACGCAGGAACAGCTGCGCAGGAACAGCTGCGCAGAAACAGCTGCGCAGAAACAGCTGCGCAGAAACAGCTGCGCAGAAACAGCTTCGCAGAAACAGCTGCGCAGGAACAGCTACGCAGAAACAGCTGCGCAGAAACAGCTGCGCAGAAACAGCTGCGCAGAAACAGCTGCGCAGAAACAGCTGCGCAGAAACAGCTGCGCAGAAACAGCTGCGCAGAGACAGCTGCGCAGAGACAGCTGCGCAGAAACAGCTGCGAAGAAACAGCTGCGCAGAAACAGCTGCGCAGAAACAGCTGCGCAGAAAAAGCTGCGCAGAAACAGCTGCGCAGAAACAGCTGCGCAGAAACAGCTGCGCAGAAACAGCTGCGCAGAAACAGCTGCGCAGAAACAGCTGCGCAGAAACAGCGGCGCAGAAACAGCGGCGCAGAAACACTCTATAGCCTCCGGTTACAGGAGCGTACCTCCATGTTCAATGTTTTTTGGGCAGTTGAACATGTAAAGTTGAATCCCGTACGCGCGTGGTAGGATCTCTAGGCCACGCGCGCGTACGGAGTTCGTCACCCATGCTGTTGCAGTGAGTCTCATCAGAAAATCAGAAACAGCTGCGCGGAGACGGCTGCGCAGAAGCGGCTGCGCGGAAGCGGCTGCGCGGAAGCGGCTGCGCGGAAACGGCTGCGCGGAAACGGCTGCGCGGAAACGGCTGCGCGGAAACGGCTGCGCGAGAACAGCTGCGCGAGAACAGGTGCGCGGGAACAGCTGCGCGGGAACAGCTGCGCAGGAACAGCTGCGCAGGAACAGCTGCGCAGGAACAGCTGCGCAGGAACAGGTGCGCAAAAACAGGTGCGCAGGAACAGGTGCGCAGGAACAGCTGCGCAGGAACAGCTGCGCAGAAACAGCTGCGCAGAAACAGCTGCGCAGAAACAGCTTCGCAGAAACAGCTGCGCTGGAACGGCTGCGCAGAAACGGCTGCGCAGAAACGGCTGCGCAGAAACGGCTGCGCAGAAACGGCTGCGCAGAAACGGCTGCGCAGAAACGGCTGCGCAGAAACGGCTGCGCAGAAAAGGCTGCGCAGAAACGGCTGCGCAGAAACAGCTGCGCAGAAACAGCTGCGCAGAAGCAGCTGCGCAGAAGCAGCTGCGCAGAAGCAGCTGCGCAGAAGCAGCTGCGCAGAGGCAGCTGCGCAGAAGCAGCTGCGCAGAAGCAGCTGCGCAGAAGCAGCTGCGCAGAAGCAGCTGCGCAGAAGCAGCTGCGCAGAAGCAGCTGCGCAGAAGCAGCTGCGCAGAAGCAGCTGCGCAGAGGCAGCTGCGCAGAAGCAGCTGCGCAGAAGCAGCTGCGCAGAAGCAGCTGCGCAGAAGCAGCTGCGCAGAAGCAGCTGCGCAGAAGCAGCTGCGCAGAAACAGCTGCGCAGAAACAGCTGCGCAGATACAGCTGCGCAGATACAGCTGCGCAGAAACAGCTGCGCAGAAACAGCTGCGCAGAAACAGCTGCGCAGAAACAGCTGCGCAGGAACAGCTGCGCAGGAACAGCTGCGCAGGAACAGCTGCGCAGGAACAGCTGCGCAGGAACAGCTGCGCAGGAACAGCTGCGCAGGAACAGCTGCGCAGGAACAGCTGCGCAGGAACAGCTGCGCAGGAACAGCTGCGCAGGTACAGCTGCGCAGGAACAGCTGCGCAGGAACAGCTGCGCAGAAACAGCTGCGCAGGAACAGCTGCGCAGGAACAGCTGCGCAGGAACAGCTGCGCAGGAACAGCTGCGCAGGTACAACTGCGCAGGAACAGCTGCGCAGGAACAGCTGCGCAGAAACAGCTGCGCAGAAACAGCTGCGCAGAAACAGCTGCGCAGAAACAGCTGCGCAGAAACAGCTGCGCAGGAACAGCTGCGCAGAAACAGCTGCGCAGGAACAGCTGCGCAGGAACAGCTGCGCAGGAACAGCTGCGCAGGAACAGGTGCGCAGGAACAGGTGCGCAGGAACAGGTGCGGAGGAACAGGTGCGCAGGAACAGCTGCGCAGGAACAGGTGCGCAGGAACAGCTGCGCAGGAACAGCTGCGCAGGAACAGCTGCGCAGGAACAGCTGCGCAGAAACTGCTGCGCAGAAACTGCTGCGCAGAAACTGCTGCGCAGAAACAGCTGCGCAGGAACAGCTGCGCAGGAACAGCTGCGCAGAAACTGCTGCGCAGAAACTGCTGCGCAGAAACTGCTGCGCAGAAACTGCTGCGCAGAAACAGCTGCGCAGGAACAGCTGCGCAGGAACAGCTGCGCAGGAACAGCTGCGCAGAAACAGCTGCGCAGGAACAGCTGCGCAGGAACAGCTGCGCAGGAACAGCTGCGCAGGAACAGCTGCGCAGAAACAGCTGCGCAGGAACAGCTGCGCAGAAACAGCTGCGCAGAAACTGCTGCGCAGAAACTGCTGCGCAGAAACAGCTGCGCAGAAACAGCTGCGCAGAAACAGCTGCGCAGGAACAGCTGCGCAGAAACAGCTGCGCAGGAACAGCTGCGCAGGAACAGCTGCGCAGGAACAGCTGCGCAGGAACAGGTGCGCAGGAACAGGTGCGCAGGAACAGGTGCGGAGGAACAGGTGCGCAGGAACAGCTGCGCAGGAACAGGTGCGCAGGAACAGCTGCGCAGGAACAGCTGCGCAGGAACAGCTGCGCAGGAACAGCTGCGCAGAAACTGCTGCGCAGAAACTGCTGCGCAGAAACTGCTGCGCAGAAACAGCTGCGCAGAAACAGCTGCGCGGGAACAGCTGCGCAGAAACTGCTGCGCAGAAACTGCTGCGCAGAAACTGCTGCGCAGAAACTGCTGCGCAGAAACAGCTGCGCAGGAACAGCTGCGCAGGAACAGCTGCGCAGGAACAGCTGCGCAGGAACAGCTGCGCAGGAACAGTTGCGCAGGAGCAGCTGCGCAGGAACAGCTGCGCAGGAACAGCTGCGCAGAAACAGCTGCGCAGGAACAGCTGCGCAGAAACAGCTGCGCAGAAACAGCTGCGCAGGAACAGCTGCGCAGGAACAGCTGCGCAGGAACAGCTGCGCAGGAACAGCTGCGCAGAAACAGCTGCGCAGAAACAGCTGCGCAGAAACAGCTGCGCAGGAACAGCTGCGCAGGAACAGCTGCGCAGGAACAGCTGCGCAGAAACTGCTGCGCAGAAACTGCTGCGCAGAAACAGCTGCGCAGAAACAGCTGCGCAGGAACAGCTGCGCAGAAACAGCTGCGCAGAAACAGCTGCGCAGAAACAGCTTCGCAGAAACAGCTGCGCAGAAACAGCTGCGCAGAAACAGCTGCGCAGGAACAGCTGCGCAGAAACAGCTGCGCAGAAACAGCTGCGCAGGAACAGCTGCGCAGGAACAGCTGCGCAGGAACAGCTGCGCAGAAACAGCTGCGCAGGAACAGCTGCGCAGAAACAGCTGCGCAGGAACAGCTGCGCAGGAACAGCTGCGCAGGAACAGCTGCGCAGGAACAGCTGCGCAGCAACAGCTGCGCAGAAACAGCTGCGCAGAAACAGCTGCGCAGAAACAGCTGCGCAGGAACAGCTGCGCAGGAACAGCTGCGCAGGAACAGCTGCGCAGGAACAGCTGCGCAGGAACAGCTGCGCAGGAACAGCTGCGCAGGAACAGCTGCGCAGGTACAGCTGCGCAGGAACAGCTGCGCAGGAACAGCTGCGCAGGAACAGCTGCGCAGGAACAGCTGCGCAGGTACAGCTGCGCAGGAACAGTTGCGCAGGAGCAGCTGCGCAGGAACAGCTGCGCAGGAACAGCTGCGCAGAAACAGCTGCGCAGGAACAGCTGCGCAGAAACAGCTGCGCAGAAACAGCTGCGCAGGAACAGCTGCGCAGGAACAGCTGCGCAGGAGCAGCTGTGCAGGAACAGCTGCGCAGGAACAGCTGCGCAGGAACAGCTGCGCAGAAACAGCTGCGCAGAAACAGCTGCGCAGAAACAGCTGCGCGGGAACAGCTGCGCAGGAGCAGCTGCGCAGGAACAGCTGCGCAGGAACAGCTGCGCAGGAACAGCTGCGCAGAAACTGCTGCGCAGAAACTGCTGCGCAGAAACAGCTGCGCAGGAACAGCTGCGCAGGAACAGCTGCGCAGGAACAGCTGCGCAGGAACAGCTGCGCAGGAACAGCTGCGCAGGAACAGCTGCGCAGGAACAGCTGCGCTGGAACAGCTGCGCAGAAACAGCTGCGCAGGAACAGCTGCGCAGAAACAGCTGCGCAGGAACAGCTGCGCAGAAACAACTGCGCAGAAACAACTGCGCAGAAACAGCTGCGCAGAAACAGCTGCGCAGAAACAGCTGCGCAGAAACAGCTTCGCAGAAACAGCTGCGCAGAAACAGCTGCGCAGAAACAGCTGCGCAGGAACAGCTGCGCAGAAACAGCTGCGCAGAAACAGCTGCGCAGAAACAGCTGCGCAGAAACAGCTGCGCAGAAACAGCTGCGCAGAAACAGCTGCGCAGAAACAGCTGCGCAGAAACAGCTGCGCAGAAACAGCTGCGCAGAAACAGCTGCGCAGGAACAGCTGCGCAGAAACAGCTGCGCAGGAACAGCTGCGCAGGAACAGCTGCGCAGGAACAGCTGCGCAGGAACAGGTGCGCAGGAACAGGTGCGCAGGAACAGGTGCGGAGGAACAGGTGCGCAGGAACAGCTGCGCAGGAACAGGTGCGCAGGAACAGCTGCGCAGGAACAGCTGCGCAGGAACAGCTGCGCAGGAACAGCTGCGCAGAAACTGCTGCGCAGAAACTGCTGCGCAGAAACTGCTGCGCAGAAACAGCTGCGCAGGAACAGCTGCGCAGGAACAGCTGCGCAGAAACTGCTGCGCAGAAACTGCTGCGCAGAAACTGCTGCGCAGAAACTGCTGCGCAGAAACAGCTGCGCAGGAACAGCTGCGCAGGAACAGCTGCGCAGGAACAGCTGCGCAGGAACAGCTGCGCAGGAACAGCTGCGCAGAAACAGCTGCGCAGAAACAGCTGCGCAGGAACAGCTGCGCAGGAACAGCTGCGCAGGAACAGGTGCGCAGGAACAGGTGCGCAGGAACAGGTGCGCAGGAACAGGTGCGCAGGAACAGCTGCGCAGAAACAGCTGCGCAGAAACAGCTGCGCAGAAACAGCTGCGCAGAAACAGCTGCGCAGAAACAGCTGCGCAGAAACAGCTGCGCAGAAACAGCTGCGCAGAAACAGCTGCGCAGAAACAGCTCCGCAGAGACAGCTGCGCAGAGACAGCTGCGCAGAGACAGCTGCGCAGAGACATCTGCGCAGTTACAGCTGCGCAGAAACAGCTGCGCAGAAACAGCTGCGCAGAAACAGCTGCGCAGAAACAGCTGCGCAGAAACAGCTGCGCAGAAACAGCTGCGCAGAAACAGCTGCGCAGAAACAGCTGTGCAGAAATAGCTGCGCAGAAACAGATGCGAAGAAACAGCTGCGCAGAAACAGCTGCGCAGAAACAGCTGCGCAGAAACAGCGGCGCAGAAACAGCGGCGCAGAAACAGCTGCGCAGGAACAGCTGCGCAGGAACAGCTGCGCAGAAACAGCTGCGCAGAAACAGCTGCGCAGGAACAGCTGCGCAGAAACAGCTGCGCAGAAACAGCTGCGCAGAAACAGCTGCGCAGAAACAGCTACGCAGGAACAGCTGCGCAGGAACAGCTGCGCAGAAACAGCTGCGCAGAAACAGCTGCGCAGAAACAGCTGCGCAGAAACAGCTTCGCAGAAACAGCTGCGCAGGAACAGCTACGCAGAAACAGCTGCGCAGAAACAGCTGCGCAGAAACAGCTGCGCAGAAACAGCTGCGCAGAAACAGCTGCGCAGAAACAGCTGCGCAGAAACAGCTGCGCAGAAACAGCTGCGCAGAGACAGCTGCGCAGAGACAGCTGCGCAGAAACAGCTGCGAAGAAACAGCTGCGCAGAAACAGCTGCGCAGAAACAGCTGCGCAGAAAAAGCTGCGCAGAAACAGCTGCGCAGAAACAGCTGCGCAGAAACAGCTGCGCAGAAACAGCTGCGCAGAAACAGCTGCGCAGAAACAGCTGCGCAGAAACAGCGGCGCAGAAACAGCGGCGCAGAAACACTCTATAGCCTCCGGTTACAGGAGCGTACCTCCATGTTCAATGTTTTTTGGGCAGTTGAACATGTAAAGTTGAATCCCGTTCGCGCGTGGTAGGATCTCTAGGCCACGCGCGCGTACGGAGTTCGTCACCCATGCTGTTGCAGTGAGTCTCATCAGAAAATCAGAAACAGCTGCGCGGAGACGGCTGCGCAGAAGCGGCTGCGCGGAAGCGGCTGCGCGGAAACGGCTGCGCGGAAACGGCTGCGCGGAAACGGCTGCGCGGAAACGGCTGCGCGAGAACAGCTGCGCGAGAACAGGTGCGCGGGAACAGCTGCGCGGGAACAGCTGCGCAGGAACAGCTGCGCAGGAACAGCTGCGCAGGAACAGCTGCGCAGGAACAGGTGCGCAAAAACAGGTGCGCAGGAACAGGTGCGCAGGAACAGCTGCGCAGGAACAGCTGCGCAGAAACAGCTGCGCAGAAACAGCTGCGCAGAAACAGCTTCGCAGAAACAGCTGCGCTGGAACGGCTGCGCAGAAACGGCTGCGCAGAAACGGCTGCGCAGAAACGGCTGCGCAGAAACGGCTGCGCAGAAACGGCTGCGCAGAAACGGCTGCGCAGAAAAGGCTGCGCAGAAACGGCTGCGCAGAAACAGCTGCGCAGAAACAGCTGCGCAGAAGCAGCTGCGCAGAAGCAGCTGCGCAGAAGCAGCTGCGCAGAAGCAGCTGCGCAGAGGCAGCTGCGCAGAAGCAGCTGCGCAGAAGCAGCTGCGCAGAAGCAGCTGCGCAGAAGCAGCTGCGCAGAAGCAGCTGCGCAGAAGCAGCTGCGCAGAAGCAGCTGCGCAGAAGCAGCTGCGCAGAAGCAGCTGCGCAGAAGCAGCTGCGCAGAAGCAGCTGCGCAGAAGCAGCTGCGCAGAAGCAGCTGCGCAGAAGCAGCTGCGCAGAAACAGCTGCGCAGAAACAGCTGCGCAGAAACAGCTGCGCAGATACAGCTGCGCAGAAACAGCTGCGCAGAAACAGCTGCGCAGAAACAGCTGCGCAGAAACAGCTGCGCAGGAACAGCTGCGCAGGAACAGCTGCGCAGGAACAGCTGCGCAGGAACAGCTGCGCAGGAACAGCTGCGCAGGAACAGCTGCGCAGGAACAGCTGCGCAGGAACAGCTGCGCAGGAACAGCTGCGCAGGTACAGCTGCGCAGGAACAGCTGCGCAGGAACAGCTGCGCAGAAACAGCTGCGCAGGAACAGCTGCGCAGGAACAGCTGCGCAGGAACAGCTGCGCAGGAACAGCTGCGCAGGTACAGCTGCGCAGGAACAGCTGCGCAGGAACAGCTGCGCAGAAACAGCTGCGCAGAAACAGCTGCGCAGAAACAGCTGCGCAGAAACAGCTGCGCAGAAACAGCTGCGCAGGAACAGCTGCGCAGAAACAGCTGCGCAGGAACAGCTGCGCAGGAACAGCTGCGCAGGAACAGCTGCGCAGGAACAGGTGCGCAGGAACAGGTGCGCAGGAACAGGTGCGGAGGAACAGGTGCGCAGGAACAGCTGCGCAGGAACAGGTGCGCAGGAACAGCTGCGCAGGAACAGCTGCGCAGGAACAGCTGCGCAGGAACAGCTGCGCAGAAACTGCTGCGCAGAAACTGCTGCGCAGAAACTGCTGCGCAGAAACAGCTGCGCAGGAACAGCTGCGCAGGAACAGCTGCGCAGAAACTGCTGCGCAGAAACTGCTGCGCAGAAACTGCTGCGCAGAAACAGCTGCGCAGGAACAGCTGCGCAGGAACAGCTGCGCAGAAACAGCTGCGCAGGAACAGCTGCGCAGGAACAGCTGCGCAGGAACAGCTGCGCAGGAACAGCTGCGCAGAAACAGCTGCGCAGGAACAGCTGCGCAGAAACAGCTGCGCAGAAACTGCTGCGCAGAAACTGCTGCGCAGAAACAGCTGCGCAGAAACAGCTGCGCAGAAACAGCTGCGCAGGAACAGCTGCGCAGAAACAGCTGCGCAGGAACAGCTGCGCAGGAACAGCTGCGCAGGAACAGCTGCGCAGGAACAGGTGCGCAGGAACAGGTGCGCAGGAACAGGTGCGGAGGAACAGGTGCGCAGGAACAGCTGCGCAGGAACAGGTGCGCAGGAACAGCTGCGCAGGAACAGCTGCGCAGGAACAGCTGCGCAGGAACAGCTGCGCAGAAACTGCTGCGCAGAAACTGCTGCGCAGAAACTGCTGCGCAGAAACAGCTGCGCAGAAACAGCTGCGCAGGAACAGCTGCGCAGAAACTGCTGCGCAGAAACTGCTGCGCAGAAACTGCTGCGCAGAAACAGCTGCGCAGGAACAGCTGCGCAGGAACAGCTGCGCAGGAACAGCTGCGCAGGAACAGCTGCGCAGGAACAGTTGCGCAGGAGCAGCTGCGCAGGAACAGCTGCGCAGGAACAGCTGCGCAGAAACAGCTGCGCAGGAACAGCTGCGCAGAAACAGCTGCGCAGAAACAGCTGCGCAGGAACAGCTGCGCAGGAACAGCTGCGCAGGAACAGCTGCGCAGGAACAGCTGCGCAGAAACAGCTGCGCAGAAACAGCTGCGCAGAAACAGCTGCGCAGGAACAGCTGCGCAGGAACAGCTGCGCAGGAACAGCTGCGCAGGAACAGCTGCGCAGAAACTGCTGCGCAGAAACTGCTGCGCAGAAACAGCTGCGCAGAAACAGCTGCGCAGGAACAGCTGCGCAGAAACAGCTGCGCAGAAACAGCTTCGCAGAAACAGCTGCGCAGAAACAGCTGCGCAGAAACAGCTGCGCAGGAACAGCTGCGCAGAAACAGCTGCGCAGAAACAGCTGCGCAGGAACAGCTGCGCAGGAACAGCTGCGCAGGAACAGCTGCGCAGAAACAGCTGCGCAGGAACAGCTGCGCAGAAACAGCTGCGCAGGAACAGCTGCGCAGGAACAGCTGCGCAGGAACAGCTGCGCAGGAACAGCTGCGCAGAAACAGCTGCGCAGAAACAGCTGCGCAGAAACAGCTGCGCAGAAACAGCTGCGCAGGAACAGCTGCGCAGGAACAGCTGCGCAGGAACAGCTGCGCAGGAACAGCTGCGCAGGAACAGCTGCGCAGGAACAGCTGCGCAGGAACAGCTGCGCAGGTACAGCTGCGCAGGAACAGCTGCGCAGGAACAGCTGCGCAGGAACAGCTGCGCAGGAACAGCTGCGCAGGTACAGCTGCGCAGGAACAGTTGCGCAGGAGCAGCTGCGCAGGAACAGCTGCGCAGGAACAGCTGCGCAGAAACAGCTGCGCAGGAACAGCTGCGCAGAAACAGCTGCGCAGAAACAGCTGCGCAGGAACAGCTGCGCAGGAACAGCTGCGCAGGAGCAGCTGTGCAGGAACAGCTGCGCAGGAACAGCTGCGCAGGAACAGCTGCGCAGAAACAGCTGCGCAGAAACAGCTGCGCAGAAACAGCTGCGCGGGAACAGCTGCGCAGGAACAGCTGCGCAGGAACAGCTGCGCAGGAACAGCTGCGCAGGAACAGCTGCGCAGAAACTGCTGCGCAGAAACTGCTGCGCAGAAACAGCTGCGCAGGAACAGCTGCGCAGGAACAGCTGCGCAGGAACAGCTGCGCAGGAACAGCTGCGCAGGAACAGCTGCGCAGGAACAGCTGCGCTGGAACAGCTGCGCAGAAACAGCTGCGCAGGAACAGCTGCGCAGAAACAGCTGCGCAGGAACAGCTGCGCAGAAACAACTGCGCAGAAACAACTGCGCAGAAACAGCTGCGCAGAAACAGCTGCGCAGAAACAGCTGCGCAGAAACAGCTTCGCAGAAACAGCTGCGCAGAAACAGCTGCGCAGAAACAGCTGCGCAGGAACAGCTGCGCAGAAACAGCTGCGCAGAAACAGCTGCGCAGAAACAGCTGCGCAGAAACAGCTGCGCAGAAACAGCTGCGCAGAAACAGCTGCGCAGAAACAGCTGCGCAGGAACAGCTGCGCAGAAACAGCTGCGCAGGAGCAGCTGCGCATGAACAGCTGCGCAGGAACAGCTGCGCAGGAACAGCTGCGCAGGAACAGCTGCGCAGGAACAGGTGCGCAGGAACAGGTGCGCAGGAACAGGTGCGGAGGAACAGGTGCGCAGGAACAGCTGCGCAGGAACAGGTGCGCAGGAGCAGGTGCGCAGGAACAGCTGCGCAGGAACAGCTGCGCAGGAACAGCTGCGCAGGAACAGCTGCGCAGGAACAGGTGCGCAGGAACAGGTGCGCAGGAACATTTGCGCAGGAACAGGTGCGCAGAAACAGCTGCGCAGAAACAGCTGCGCAGAAACAGCTGCGCAGAAACAGCTGCGCAGAAACAGCTGCGCAGAAACAGCTGCGCAGAAACAGCTGCGCAGAAACAGCTGCGCAGAAACAGCTCCGCAGAAACAGCTGCGCAGAGACAGCTGCGCAGAGACAGCTGCGCAGAGACATCTGCGCAGTTACAGCTGTGCATAAACAGCTGCGCAGAAACAGCTGCGCAGAAACAGCTGCGCAGAAACAGCTGCGCAGAAACAGCTGCGCAGAAACAGCTGCGCAGAAACAGCTGCGCAGAAACAGCTGCGCAGAAACAGCTGCGCAGAAACAGCTGCGCAGAAACAGATGCGAAGAAACAGCTGCGCAGAAACAGCGGCGCAGAAACAGCGGCGCAGAAACAGCGGCGCAGAAACAGCTGCGCAGGAACAGCTGCGCAGGAACAGCTGCGCAGAAACAGCTGCGCAGAAACAGCTGCGCAGGAACAGCTGCGCAGAAACAGCTGCGCAGAAACAGCTGCACAGAAACAGCTGCGCAGGAACAGCTGCGCAGGAACAGCTGCGCAGAAACAGCTGCGCAGAAACAGCTGCGCAGAAACAGCTGCGCAGAAACAGCTGCGCAGAAACAGCTGCGCAGGAACAGCTGCGCAGAAACAGCTGCGCAGAAACAGCTGCGCAGAAACAGCTGCGCAGAAACAGCTGCGCAGAAACAGCTGCGCAGAAACAGCTGCGCAGAAACAGCTGCGCAGAGACAGCTGCGCAGAAACAGCTGCGAAGAAACAGGTTCGCAGAAACAGCTGCGCAGAAACAGCTGCGCAGAAAAAGCTGCGCAGAAACAGCTGCGCAGAAACAGCTGCGCAGAAACAGCTGCGCAGAAACGGCTGCGCAGGAACGGCTGCGCAGGAACGGCTGCGCAGGAACGGCTGCGCAGAAACGGCTGCGCAGAAACGGCTGCGCAGAAACGGCAGCGCAGAAACGGCTGCGCAGAAACGGCTGCGCAGAAACGGCTGCGCAGAAGCAGCTGCGCAGAAGCAGCTGCGCAGAAGCAGCTGCGCAGAAGCAGCTGCGCAGAAGCAGCTGCGCAGAAGCAGCTGCGCAGAAGCAGCTGCGCAGAAGCAGCTGCGCAGAAGCAGCTGCGCAGAAACAGCTGCGCAGGAACAGCTGCGCAGGAACAGCTGCGCAGGAACAGCTGCGCAGGAACAGCTGCGCAGGAACAGCTGCGCAGGAACAGCTGCGCAGGAACAGCTGCGCAGGAACAGCTGCGCAGGAACAGCTGCGCAGGAACAGCTGCGCAGAAACAGCTGCGCAGGAACAGCTGCGCAGAAACAGCTGCGCTGGAACAGCTGCGCAGGAACAGCTGCGCAGGAACAGCTGCGCAGGAACAGCTGCGCAGAAACAGCTGCGCAGAAACAGCTGCGCAGAAACAGCTGCGCAGGAACAGCTGCGCAGGAACAGCTGCGCAGGAACAGCTGCGCAGGAACAGCTGCGCAGAAACTGCTGCGCAGAAACTGCTGCGCAGAAACAGCTGCGCAGAAACAGCTGCGCAGGAACAGCTGCGCAGGAACAGCTGCGCAGGAACAGCTGCGCAGGAACAGCTGCGCAGAAACAGCTGCGCAGAAACAGCTGCGCAGAAACAGCTGCGCAGGAACAGCTGCGCAGAAACAGCTGCGCAGGAACAGCTGCGCAGAAACAACTGCGCAGAAACAACTGCGCAGAAACAGCTGCGCAGGAACAGCTGCGCAGAAACAGCTGCGCAGAAACAGCTGCGCAGAAACAGCTTCGCAGAAACAGCTGCGCAGAAACAGCTGCGCAGGAACAGCTGCGCAGGAACAGCTGCGCAGGAACAGCTGCGCAGAAACAGCTGCGCAGAAACAGCTGCGCAGGAACAGCTGCGCAGGAACAGCTGCGCAGAAACAGCTGTGCAGGAACAGCTGCGCAGAAACAGCTGCGCAGAAACAGCTGCGCAGAAACAGCTGCGCAGAAACAGCTGCGCAGAAACAGCTGCGCAGAAACAGCTGCGCAGAAACAGCTGCGCAGGAACAGCTGCGCAGAAACAGCTGCGCAGGAACAGCTGCGCAGGAACAGCTGCGCAGGAACAGCTGCGCAGGAACAGGTGCGCAGGAACAGGTGCGCAGGAACAGGTGCGGAGGAACAGGTGCGCAGGAACAGCTGCGCAGGAACAGGTGCGCAGGAACAGCTGCGCAGGAACAGCTGCGCAGGAACAGCTGCGCAGGAACAGCTGCGCAGAAACTGCTGCGCAGAAACTGCTGCGCAGAAACTGCTGCGCAGAAACAGCTGCGCAGGAACAGCTGCGCAGGAACAGCTGCGCAGAAACTGCTGCGCAGAAACTGCTGCGCAGAAACTGCTGCGCAGAAACTGCTGCGCAGAAACAGCTGCGCAGGAACAGCTGCGCAGGAACAGCTGCGCAGGAACAGCTGCGCAGGAACAGCTGCGCAGGAACAGCTGCGCAGAAACAGCTGCGCAGAAACAGCTGCGCAGGAACAGCTGCGCAGGAACAGCTGCGCAGGAACAGCTGCGCAGGAACAGCTGCGCAGAAACTGCTGCGCAGAAACTGCTGCGCAGAAACTGCTGCGCAGAAACAGCTGCGCAGAAACAGCTGCGCAGGAACAGCTGCGCAGGAACAGCTGCGCACGAACAGCTGCGCAGGAACAGCTGCGCAGGAACAGCTGCGCAGGAACAGCTGCGCAGGAACAGCTGCGCAGGAACAGCTGCGCAGAAACAGCTGCGCAGGAACAGCTGCGCAGAAACATCTGCGCAGGAACAGCTGCGCAGAAACAACTGCGCAGAAACAACTGCGCAGAAACAGCTGCGCAGAAACAGCTGCGCAGAAACAGCTGCGCAGAAACAGCTTCGCAGAAACAGCTGCGCAGAAACAGCTGCGCAGAAACAGCTGCGCAGGAACAGCTGCGCAGGAACAGCTGCGCAGAAACAGCTGCGCAGAAACAGCTGCGCAGGAACAGCTGCGCAGAAACAGCTGCGCAGAAACAGCTGCGCAGGAACAGCTGCGCAGAAACAGCTGCGCAGAAACAGCTGCGCAGAAACAGCTGCGCAGAAACAGCTGCGCAGAAACAGCTGCGCAGAAACAGCTGCGCAGAAACAGCTGCGCAGGAACAGCTGCGCAGAAACAGCTGCGCAGGAGCAGCTGCGCAGGAACAGCTGCGCAGGAACAGCTGCGCAGGAACAGCTGCGCAGGAACAGCTGCGCAGGAACAGGTGCGCAGGAACAGGTGCGCAGGAACAGGTGCGCAGGAACAGCTGCGCAGGAACAGGTGCGCAGGAGCAGGTGCGCAGGAACAGCTGCGCAGGAACAGCTGCGCAGGAACAGCTGCGCAGGAACAGGTGCGCAGGAACAGGTGCGCAGGAACAGGTGCGCAGGAACAGCTGCGCAGAAACAGCTGCGCAGAAACAGCTGCGCAGAAACAGCTGCGCAGAAACAGCTGCGCAGAAACAGCTGCGCAGAAACAGCTGCGCAGAAACAGCTGCGCAGAAACAGCTGCGCAGAAACAGCTCCGCAGAGACAGCTGCGCAGAGACAGCTGCGCAGAGACAGCTGCGCAGAGACATCTGCGCAGTTACAGCTGCGCAGAAACAGCTGCGCAGAAACAGCTGCGCAGAAACAGCTGCGCAGAAACAGCTGCGCAGAAACAGCTGCGCAGAAACAGCTGCGCAGAAACAGCTGCGCAGAAACAGCTGCGCAGAAATAGCTGCGCAGAAACAGATGCGAAGAAACAGCTGCGCAGAAACAGCTGCGCAGAAACAGCTGCGCAGAAACAGCGGCGCAGAAACAGCGGCGCAGAAACAGCTGCGCAGGAACAGCTGCGCAGGAACAGCTGCGCAGAAACAGCTGCGCAGAAACAGCTGCGCAGGAACAGCTGCGCAGAAACAGCTGCGCAGAAACAGCTGCGCAGAAACAGCTGCGCAGAAACAGCTACGCAGGAACAGCTGCGCAGGAACAGCTGCGCAGAAACAGCTGCGCAGAAACAGCTGCGCAGAAACAGCTGCGCAGAAACAGCTTCGCAGAAACAGCTGCGCAGGAACAGCTACGCAGAAACAGCTGCGCAGAAACAGCTGCGCAGAAACAGCTGCGCAGAAACAGCTGCGCAGAAACAGCTGCGCAGAAACAGCTGCGCAGAAACAGCTGCGCAGAAACAGCTGCGCAGAGACAGCTGCGCAGAGACAGCTGCGCAGAAACAGCTGCGAAGAAACAGCTGCGCAGAAACAGCTGCGCAGAAACAGCTGCGCAGAAAAAGCTGCGCAGAAACAGCTGCGCAGAAACAGCTGCGCAGAAACAGCTGCGCAGAAACAGCTGCGCAGAAACAGCTGCGCAGAAACAGCTGCGCAGAAACAGCGGCGCAGAAACAGCGGCGCAGAAACACTCTATAGCCTCCGGTTACAGGAGCGTACCTCCATGTTCAATGTTTTTTGGGCAGTTGAACATGTAAAGTTGAATCCCGTACGCGCGTGGTAGGATCTCTAGGCCACGCGCGCGTACGGAGTTCGTCACCCATGCTGTTGCAGTGAGTCTCATCAGAAAATCAGAAACAGCTGCGCGGAGACGGCTGCGCAGAAGCGGCTGCGCGGAAGCGGCTGCGCGGAAGCGGCTGCGCGGAAACGGCTGCGCGGAAACGGCTGCGCGGAAACGGCTGCGCGAGAACAGCTGCGCGAGAACAGGTGCGCGGGAACAGCTGCGCGGGAACAGCTGCGCAGGAACAGCTGCGCAGGAACAGCTGCGCAGGAACAGCTGCGCAGGAACAGGTGCGCAAAAACAGGTGCGCAGGAACAGGTGCGCAGGAACAGCTGCGCAGGAACAGCTGCGCAGAAACAGCTGCGCAGAAACAGCTGCGCAGAAACAGCTTCGCAGAAACGGCTGCGCTGGAACGGCTGCGCAGAAACGGCTGCGCAGAAACGGCTGCGCAGAAACGGCTGCGCAGAAACGGCTGCGCAGAAACGGCTGCGCAGAAACGGCTGCGCAGAAAAGGCTGCGCAGAAACGGCTGCACAGAAACAGCTGCGCAGAAACAGCTGCGCAGAAGCAGCTGCGCAGAAGCAGCTGCGCAGAAGCAGCTGCGCAGAAGCAGCTGCGCAGAGGCAGCTGCGCAGAAGCAGCTGCGCAGAAGCAGCTGCGCAGAAGCAGCTGCGCAGAAGCAGCTGCGCAGAAGCAGCTGCGCAGAAGCAGCTGCGCAGAAGCAGCTGCGCAGAAGCAGCTGCGCAGAGGCAGCTGCGCAGAAGCAGCTGCGCAGAAGCAGCTGCGCAGAAGCAGCTGCGCAGAAGCAGCTGCGCAGAAGCAGCTGCGCAGAAACAGCTGCGCAGAAACAGCTGCGCAGATACAGCTGCGCAGATACAGCTGCGCAGAAACAGCTGCGCAGAAACAGCTGCGCAGAAACAGCTGCGCAGAAACAGCTGCGCAGGAACAGCTGCGCAGGAACAGCTGCGCAGGAACAGCTGCGCAGGAACAGCTGCGCAGGAACAGCTGCGCAGGAACAGCTGCGCAGGAACAGCTGCGCAGGAACAGCTGCGCAGGAACAGCTGCGCAGGTACAGCTGCGCAGGAACAGCTGCGCAGGAACAGCTGCGCAGAAACAGCTGCGCAGGAACAGCTGCGCAGGAACAGCTGCGCAGGAACAGCTGCGCAGGAACAGCTGCGCAGGTACAACTGCGCAGGAACAGCTGCGCAGGAACAGCTGCGCAGAAACAGCTGCGCAGAAACAGCTGCGCAGAAACAGCTGCGCAGAAACAGCTGCGCAGAAACAGCTGCGCAGGAACAGCTGCGCAGAAACAGCTGCGCAGGAACAGCTGCGCAGGAACAGCTGCGCAGGAACAGCTGCGCAGGAACAGGTGCGCAGGAACAGGTGCGCAGGAACAGGTGCGGAGGAACAGGTGCGCAGGAACAGCTGCGCAGGAACAGGTGCGCAGGAACAGCTGCGCAGGAACAGCTGCGCAGGAACAGCTGCGCAGGAACAGCTGCGCAGAAACTGCTGCGCAGAAACTGCTGCGCAGAAACTGCTGCGCAGAAACAGCTGCGCAGGAACAGCTGCGCAGGAACAGCTGCGCAGAAACTGCTGCGCAGAAACTGCTGCGCAGAAACTGCTGCGCAGAAACTGCTGCGCAGAAACTGCTGCGCAGAAACAGCTGCGCAGGAACAGCTGCGCAGGAACAGCTGCGCAGGAACAGCTGCGCAGAAACAGCTGCGCAGGAACAGCTGCGCAGGAACAGCTGCGCAGGAACAGCTGCGCAGGAACAGCTGCGCAGAAACAGCTGCGCAGGAACAGCTGCGCAGAAACAGCTGCGCAGAAACTGCTGCGCAGAAACTGCTGCGCAGAAACAGCTGCGCAGAAACAGCTGCGCAGAAACAGCTGCGCAGGAACAGCTGCGCAGAAACAGCTGCGCAGGAACAGCTGCGCAGGAACAGCTGCGCAGGAACAGCTGCGCAGGAACAGGTGCGCAGGAACAGGTGCGCAGGAACAGGTGCGGAGGAACAGGTGCGCAGGAACAGCTGCGCAGGAACAGGTGCGCAGGAACAGCTGCGCAGGAACAGCTGCGCAGGAACAGCTGCGCAGGAACAGCTGCGCAGAAACTGCTGCGCAGAAACTGCTGCGCAGAAACTGCTGCGCAGAAACAGCTGCGCAGAAACAGCTGCGCAGGAACAGCTGCGCAGAAACTGCTGCGCAGAAACTGCTGCGCAGAAACTGCTGCGCAGAAACTGCTGCGCAGAAACAGCTGCGCAGGAACAGCTGCGCAGGAACAGCTGCGCAGGAACAGCTGCGCAGGAACAGCTGCGCAGGAGCAGCTGCGCAGGAACAGCTGCGCAGGAACAGCTGCGCAGAAACAGCTGCGCAGGAACAGCTGCGCAGAAACAGCTGCGCAGAAACAGCTGCGCAGGAACAGCTGCGCAGGAACAGCTGCGCAGAAACAGCTGCGCAGAAACAGCTGCGCAGAAACAGCTGCGCAGGAACAGCTGCGCAGGAACAGCTGCGCAGGAACAGCTGCGCAGAAACTGCTGCGCAGAAACTGCTGCGCAGAAACAGCTGCGCAGAAACAGCTGCGCAGGAACAGCTGCGCAGAAACAGCTGCGCAGAAACAGCTGCGCAGAAACAGCTTCGCAGAAACAGCTGCGCAGAAACAGCTGCGCAGAAACAGCTGCGCAGGAACAGCTGCGCAGAAACAGCTGCGCAGAAACAGCTGCGCAGGAACAGCTGCGCAGGAACAGCTGCGCAGGAACAGCTGCGCAGAAACAGCTGCGCAGGAACAGCTGCGCAGAAACAGCTGCGCAGGAACAGCTGCGCAGGAACAGCTGCGCAGGAACAGCTGCGCAGGAACAGCTGCGCAGAAACAGCTGCGCAGAAACAGCTGCGCAGAAACAGCTGCGCAGAAACAGCTGCGCAGGAACAGCTGCGCAGGAACAGCTGCGCAGGAACAGCTGCGCAGGAACAGCTGCGCAGGAACAGCTGCGCAGGAACAGCTGCGCAGGAACAGCTGCGCAGGTACAGCTGCGCAGGAACAGCTGCGCAGGAACAGCTGCGCAGGAACAGCTGCGCAGGTATAGCTGCGCAGGAACAGTTGCGCAGGAGCAGCTGCGCAGGAACAGCTGCGCAGGAACAGCTGCGCAGAAACAGCTGCGCAGGAACAGCTGCGCAGAAACAGCTGCGCAGAAACAGCTGCGCAGGAACAGCTGCGCAGGAACAGCTGCGCAGGAGCAGCTGTGCAGGAACAGCTGCGCAGGAACAGCTGCGCAGGAACAGCTGCGCAGAAACAGCTGCGCAGAAACAGCTGCGCAGAAACAGCTGCGCGGGAACAGCTGCGCAGGAACAGCTGCGCAGGAACAGCTGCGCAGGAACAGCTGCGCAGGAACAGCTGCGCAGAAACTGCTGCGCAGAAACTGCTGCGCAGAAACAGCTGCGCAGGAACAGCTGCGCAGGAACAGCTGCGCAGGAACAGCTGCGCAGGAACAGCTGCGCAGGAACAGCTGCGCAGGAACAGCTGCGCAGGAACAGCTGCGCTGGAACAGCTGCGCAGAAACAGCTGCGCAGGAACAGCTGCGCAGAAACAGCTGCGCAGGAACAGCTGCGCAGAAACAACTGCGCAGAAACAACTGCGCAGAAACAGCTGCGCAGAAACAGCTGCGCAGAAACAGCTGCGCAGAAACAGCTTCGCAGAAACAGCTGCGCAGAAACAGCTGCGCAGAAACAGCTGCGCAGGAACAGCTGCGCAGAAACAGCTGCGCAGAAACAGCTGCGCAGAAACAGCTGCGCAGAAACAGCTGCGCAGAAACAGCTGCGCAGAAACAGCTGCGCAGAAACAGCTGCGCAGGAACAGCTGCGCAGAAACAGCTGCGCAGGAGCAGCTGCGCATGAACAGCTGCGCAGGAACAGCTGCGCAGGAACAGCTGCGCAGGAACAGCTGCGCAGGAACAGGTGCGCAGGAACAGGTGCGCAGGAACAGGTGCGGAGGAACAGGTGCGCAGGAACAGCTGCGCAGGAACAGGTGCGCAGGAGCAGGTGCGCAGGAACAGCTGCGCAGGAACAGCTGCGCAGGAACAGCTGCGCAGGAACAGGTGCGCAGGAACAGGTGCGCAGGAACAGGTGCGCAGGAACAGGTGCGCAGAAACAGCTGCGCAGAAACAGCTGCGCAGAAACAGCTGCGCAGAAACAGCTGCGCAGAAACAGCTGCGCAGAAACAGCTGCGCAGAAACAGCTGCGCAGAAACAGCTCCGCAGAAACAGCTGCGCAGAGACAGCTGCGCAGAGACAGCTGCGCAGAGACATCTGCGCAGTTACAGCTGTGCATAAACAGCTGCGCAGAAACAGCTGCGCAGAAACAGCTGCGCAGAAACAGCTGCGCAGAAACAGCTGCGCAGAAACAGCTGCGCAGAAACAGCTGCGCAGAAACAGCTGCGCAGAAACAGCTGCGCAGAAACAGATGCGAAGAAACAGCTGCGCAGAAACAGCGGCGCAGAAACAGCGGCGCAGAAACAGCGGCGCAGAAACAGCTGCGCAGGAACAGCTGCGCAGGAACAGCTGCGCAGAAACAGCTGCGCAGAAACAGCTGCGCAGGAACAGCTGCGCAGAAACAGCTGCGCAGAAACAGCTGCGCAGAAACAGCTGCGCAGGAACAGCTGCGCAGGAACAGCTGCGCAGAAACAGCTGCGCAGAAACAGCTGCGCAGAAACAGCTGCGCAGAAACAGCTGCGCAGAAACAGCTGCGCAGGAACAGCTACGCAGAAACAGCTGCGCAGAAACAGCTGCGCAGAAACAGCTGCGCAGAAACAGCTGCGCAGAAACAGCTGCGCAGAAACAGCTGCGCAGAAACAGCTGCGCAGAAACAGCTGCGCAGAGACAGCTGCGCAGAAACAGCTGCGAAGAAACAGGTTCGCAGAAACAGCTGCGCAGAAACAGCTGCGCAGAAAAAGCTGCGCAGAAACAGCTGCGCAGAAACAGCTGCGCAGAAACAGCTGCGCAGAAACAGCTGCGCAGAAACAGCTGCGCAGAAACAGCTGCGCAGAAACAGCGGCGCAGAAACAGCGGCGCAGAAACACTCTATAGCCTCCGGTTACAGGAGCGTACCTCCATGTTCAATGTTTTTTGGGCAGTTGAACATGTAAAGTTGAATCCCGTACGCGCGTGGTAGGATCTCTAGACCACGCGCGCGTACGGAGTTCGTCACCCATGCTGTTGCAGTGAAGTCTCATCAGAAAATCAGAAACAGCTGCGCGGAGACGGCTGCGCAGAAGCGGCTGCGCGGAAGCGGCTGCGCGGAAACGGCTGCGCGGAAACGGCTGCGCGGAAACGGCTGCGCGGAAACGGCTGCGCGAGAACAGCTGCGCGAGAATAGGTGCGCGGGAACAGCTGCGCAGGAACAGCTGCGCAGGAACAGCTGCGCAGGAACAGCTGCGCAAAAACAGGTGCGCAGGAACAGCTGCGCAGGAACAGCTGCGCAGGAACAGCTGCGCAGAAACAGCTGCGCAGAAACAGCTGCGCAGAAACAGCTGCGCAGAAACAGCTTCGCAGAAACAGCTGCGCAGGAACAGCTGCGCAGAAACAGCTGCGCAGAAACAGCTGCGCAGGAACAGCTGCGCAGAAAAAGCTGCGCAGAAACAGCTGCGCATAACAGCTGCGCAGGAACAGCTGCGCAGAAACAGCTGCGCAGAAACAGCTGCGCAGGAACAGCTGCGCAGAAACAGCTGCGCAGAAGCAGCTGCGTAGAAGCAGCTGCGCAGAAGCAGCTGCGCAGAAGCAGCTGCGCAGAAGCAGCTGCGCAGAAACAGCTGCGCAGAAACAGCTGCGCAGATACAGCTGCGCAGATACAGCTGCGCTGAAACAGCTGCGCAGAAACAGCTGCGCAGAAACAGCTGCGCAGAAACAGCTGCGCAGGAACAGCTGCGCAGGAACAGCTGCGCAGGAACAGCTGCGCAGGAACAGCTGCGCAGGAACAGCTGCGCAGGAACAGCTGCGCAGGAACAGCTGCGCAGGAACAGCTGCGCAGGAACAGCTGCGCAGGAACAGCTGCACAGAAACAGCTGCGCAGAAACAGCTGCGCAGGAACAGCTGCGCAGGAACAGCTGCGCAGGAACAGCTGCGCAGGAACAGCTGCGCATGAACAGCTGCGCAGGAACAGCTGCGCAGGAACAGCTGCGCAGGAACAGCTGCGCAGGTACAGCTGCGCAGGAACAGCTGCGCAGGAACAGCTGCGCAGGAACAGCTGCGCAGGAACAGCTGCGCAGGTACAGCTGCGCAGGAACAGCTGCGCAGGAACAGCTGCGCAGGAACAGCTGCGCAGAAACAGCTGCGCAGAAACAGCTGCGCAGAAACAGCTGCGCAGAAACAGCTGCGCAGGAACAGCTGCGCAGGAACAGCTGCGCAGGAACAGCTGCGCAGGAACAGCTGCGCAGGAACAGCTGCGCAGGAACAGCTGCGCAGAAACAGCTGCGCAGAAACAGCTGCGCAGGAACAGCTGCGCAGAAACAGCTGCGCAGAAACAGCTGCGCAGAAACAGCTGCGCAGGAACAGCTGCGCAGGAACAGCTGCGCAGGAACAGCTGCGCAGGAACAGCTGCGCAGAAACTGCTGCGCAGAAACTGCTGCGCAGAAACAGCTGCGCAGAAACAGCTGCGAAGGAACAGCTGCGCAGAAACAGCTGCGCAGAAACAGCTGCGCAGAAACAGCTGCGCAGAAACAGCTGCGCAGAAACAGCTGCGCAGGAACAGCTGCGCTGAAACAGCTGCGCAGAAACAGCTGCGCAGAAACAGCTGCGCAGGAACAGCTGCGCAGGAACAGCTGCGCAGGAACAGCTGCGCAGGAACAGCTGCGCAGGAACAGCTGCGCAGAAACAGCTGCACAGGAACAGCTGCGCAGGAACAGCTGCGCAGGAACAGCTGCGCAGGAACAGCTGCGCAGGAACAGCTGCGCAGAAACTGCTGCGCAGAAACTGCTGCGCAGAAACTGCTGCGCAGAAACAGCTGCGCAGAAACAGCTGCGCAGGAACAGCTGCGCAGGAACAGCTGCGCAGGAACAGCTGCGCAGGAACAGCTGCGCAGGAACAGCTGCGCAGGAACAGCTGCGCAGGAACAGCTGCGCAGGAACAGCTGCGCAGAAACAGCTGCGCAGGAACAGCTGCGCAGGAACAGCTGCGCAGAAACAACTGCGCAGAAACAACTGCGCAGAAACAGCTGCGCAGAAACAGCTGCGCAGAAACAGCTTCGCAGAAACAGCTGCGCAGAAACAGCTGCGCAGAAACAGCTGCGCAGGAACAGCTGCGCAGGAACAGCTGCGCAGAAACAGCTGCGCAGAAACAGCTGCGCAGGAACAGCTGCGCAGAAACAGCTGCGCAGAAACAGCTGCGCAGGAACAGCTGCGCAGAAACAGCTGCGCAGAAACAGCTGCGCAGAAACAGCTGCGCAGAAACAGCTGCGCAGAAACAGCTGCGCAGAAACAGCTGCGCAGAAACAGCTGCGCAGGAACAGCTGCGCAGAAACAGCTGCGCAGGAGCAGCTGCGCAGGAACAGCTGCGCAGGAACAGCTGCGCAGGAACAGCTGCGCAGGAACAGCTGCGCAGGAACAGCTGCGCAGGAACAGGTGCGCAGGAACAGGTGCGCAGGAACAGGTGCGGAGGAACAGGTGCGCAGGAACAGCTGCGCAGGAACAGGTGCGCAGGAACAGCTGCGCAGGAACAGCTGCGCAGGAACAGCTGCGCAGGAACAGCTGCGCAGGAACAGGTGCGCAGGAACAGGTGCGCAGGAACAGGTGCGCAGGAACAGCTGCGCAGAAACAGCTACGCAGAAACAGCTGCGCAGAAACAGCTGCGCAGAAACAGCTGCGCAGAAACAGCTGCGCAGAAACAGCTGCGCAGAAACAGCTGCGCAGAAACAGCTGCGCAGAAACAGCTGCGCAGAAACAGCTCCGCAGAAACAGCTGCGCAGAGACAGCTGCGCAGAGACAGCTGCGCAGAGACATCTGCGCAGTTACAGCTGCGCAGAAACAGCTGCGCAGAAACAGCTGCGCAGAGACAGCTGCGCAGAAACAGCTGCGCAGAAACAGCTGCGCAGAAACAGCTGCGCAGAAACAGCTGCGCAGAAACAGCTGCGCAGAAACAGCTGCGCAGAAACAGATGCGAAGAAACAGCTGCGCAGAAACAGCTGCGCAGAAACAGCTGCGCAGAAACAGCGGCGCAGAAACAGCGGCGCAGAAACAGCTGCGCAGGAACAGCTGCGCAGGAACAGCTGCGCAGAAACAGCTGCGCAGAAACAGCTGCGCAGGAACAGCTGCGCAGAAACAGCTGCGCAGAAACAGCTGCGCAGAAACAGCTACGCAGGAACAGCTGCGCAGGAACAGCTGCGCAGGAACAGCTGCGCAGAAACAGCTGCGCAGAAACAGCTGCGCAGAAACAGCTGCGCAGAAACAGCTTCGCAGAAACAGCTGCGCAGGAACAGCTACGCAGAAACAGCTGCGCAGAAACAGCTGCGCAGAAACAGCTGCGCAGAAACAGCTGCGCAGAAACAGCTGCGCAGAAACAGCTGCGCAGAGACAGCTGCGCAGAGACAGCTGCGCAGAAACAGCTGCGAAGAAACAGCTGCGCAGAAACAGCTGCGCAGAAACAGCTGCGCAGAAAAAGCTGCGCAGAAACAGCTGCGCAGAAACAGCTGCGCAGAAACAGCTGCGCAGAAACAGCTGCGCAGAAACAGCTGCGCAGAAACAGCTGCGCAGAAACAGCGGCGCAGAAACAGCGGCGCAGAAACACTCTATAGCCTCCGGTTACAGGAGCGTACCTCCATGTTCAATGTTTTTTGGGCAGTTGAACATGTAAAGTTGAATCCCGTACGCGCGTGGTAGGATCTCTAGACCACGCGCGCGTACGGAGTTCGTCACCCATGCTGTTGCAGTGAAGTCTCATCAGAAAATCAGAAACAGCTGCGCGGAGACGGCTGCGCAGAAGCGGCTGCGCGGAAGCGGCTGCGCGGAAACGGCTGCGCGGAAACGGCTGCGCGGAAACGGCTGCGCGAGAACAGCTGCGCGAGAACAGGTGCGCGGGAACAGCTGCGCGGGAACAGCTGCGCAGGAACAGCTGCGCAGGAACAGCTGCGCAGGAACAGCTGCGCAGGAACAGGTGCGCAAAAACAGGTGCGCAGGAACAGGTGCGCAGGAACAGCTGCGCAGGAACAGCTGCGCAGGAACAGCTGCGCAGGAACAGCTGCGCAGGAACAGCTGCGCAGAAACAGCTGCGCAGGAACAGCTGTGCAGGAACAGCTGCGCAGAAACAGCTGCGCAGAAACAGCTGCGCAGAAACAGCTGCGCAGAAACAGCTTCGCAGAAACAGCTGCGCTGGAACAGCTGCGCAGAAACGGCTGCGCAGAAACGGCTGCGCAGAAACGGCTGCGCAGAAACGGCTGCGCAGAAACGGCTGCGCAGAAACGGCTGCGCAGAAAAGGCTGCGCAGAAACGGCTGCGCAGAAACGGCTGCGCAGAAACGGCTGCGCAGAAGCGGCTGCGCAGAAGCAGCTGCGCAGAAACAGCTGCGCAGAAGCAGCTGCGCAGAAGCAGCTGCGCAGAAGCAGCTGCGCAGAAGCAGCTGCGCAGAAGCAGCTGCGCAGAAGCAGCTGCGCAGAAGCAGCTGCGCAGAAACAGCTGCGCGGAAACAGCTGCGCGGATACAGCTGCGCAGATACAGCTGCGCAGAAACAGCTGCGCAGAAACAGCTGCGCAGAAACAGCTGCGCAGAAACAGCTGCGCAGAAACAGCTGCGCAGGAACAGCTGCGCAGGAACAGCTGCGCAGGAACAGCTGCGCAGGAACAGCTGCGCAGGAACAGCTGCGCAGGAACAGCTGCGCAGGAACAGCTGCGCAGGAACAGCTGCGCAGGTACAGCTGCGCAGGAACAGCTGCGCAGAAACAGCTGCGCAGGAACAGCTGCGCAGGAACAGCTGCGCAGGAACAGCTGCGCAGGAACAGCTGCGCAGGTACAGCTGCGCAGGAACAGCTGCGCAGGAACAGCTGCGCAGGAACAGCTGCGCAGAAACAGCTGCGCAGGAACAGCTGCGCAGAAACAGCTGCGCAGGAACAGCTGCGCAGAAACAGCTGCGCAGGAACAGCAGCGCAGGAACAGCTGCGCAGGAACAGCTGCGCAGGAACAGCTGCGCAGAAACAGCTGCGCAGAAACAGCTGCGCAGGAACAGCTGCGCAGAAACAGCTGCGCAGAAACAGCTGCGCAGGAACAGCTGCGCAGGAACAGCTGCGCAGGAACAGCTGCGCAGGAACAGCTGCGCAGAAACAGCTGCGCAGGAACAGCTGCGCAGAAACAGCTGCGCAGAAACAGCTGCGCAGAAACAGCTGCACAGAAACAGCTTCGCAGAAACAGCTGCGCAGGAACAGCTGCGCAGAAACAGCTGCGCAGAAACAGCTGCGCAGGAACAGCTGCGCAGAAAAAGCTGCGCAGAAACAGCTGCGCAGAAACAGCTGCGCAGGAACAGCTGCGCAGAAACAGCTGCGCAGAAACAGCTGCGCAGGAACAGCTGCGCAGAAACAGATGCGCAGAAACAGCTGCGCAGAAACAGCTGCGCAGAAACAGCTGCGCAGAAACAGCTGCGCAGAAACAGCTGCGCAGGAACAGCTGCGCAGAAACAGCTGCGCAGGAGCAGCTGCGCAGGAACAGCTGCGCAGGAACAGCTGCGTAGGAACAGCTGCGCAGGAACAGCTGCGCAGGAACAGGTGCGCAGGAACAGCTGCGCAGGAACAGGTGCGGAGGAACAGGTGCGCAGGAACAGCTGCGCAGGAACAGGTGCGCAGGAGCAGGTGCGCAGGAACAGCTGCGCAGGAACAGCTGCGCAGGAACAGCTGCGCAGGAACAGGTGCGCAGGAACAGGTGCGCAGGAACAGCTGCGCAGAAACAGCTGCGCAGAAACAGCTGCGCAGAAACAGCTGCGCAGGAACAGCTGCGCAGAAACAGCTGCGCAGAAACAGCTGCGCAGAAACAGCTGCGCAGAAACAGCTGCGCAGAAACAGCTGCGCAGAAACAGCTGCGCAGAAACAGCTGCGCAGAGACAGCTGCGCAGAGACAGCTGCACAGAGACAGCTGCGCAGAAACAGCTGCGCAGATACAGCTGCGCAGAAACAGCTGCGCAGAAACAGCTGCGCAGAAACAGCTGCGCAGAAACAGCTGCGCAGAAACAGCTGCGCAGAAACAGCTGCGCAGAAACAGCTGCGCAGAAACAGATGCGCAGAAACAGCTGCGCAGAAACAGCTGCACAGAAACAGCTGCGCAGAAACAGCTGCGCAGAAACAGCTGCGCAGAAACAGCTGCGCAGAAACAGCTGCGCAGAAACAGCTGCGCAGAAACATCTGCGCAGAAACAGCTGCGCAGAAACAGATGCGCAGAAACAGCTGCGCAGAAACAGCTGCGCAGAAACAGCGGCGCAGAAACAGCGGCGCAGAAACACTCTATAGCCTCCGGTTACAGGAGCGTACCTCCATGTTCAATGATTTTTGGGCAGTTGAACATGTAAAGTTGAATCCCGTACGCGCGTGGTAGGATCTCTAGACCACGCGCGCGTACGGAGTTCGTCACCCATGCTGTTGCAGTGAAGTCTCTTCAGAAAATCAGAAACAGCTGCGCGGAGACGGCTGCGCAGAAGCGGCTGCGCGGAAGCGGCTGCGCGGAAGCGGCTGCCCGGAAGCGGCTGCGCGGAAACGGCTGCGCGGAAACGGCTGCGCGGAAACGGCTGCGCGGAAACGGCTGCGAGGAAACGGCCGCGCGGGAACAGGTGCGGGGGAACATGTGCGCAGGAACAGCTGCGCAGGAACAGCTGCGCAGGAACAGCTGCGCAGGAACAGCTGCGCAGGAACAGGTGCGCAGGAGCAGGTGCGCAAAAACAGGTGCGCAAAAACAGGTGCGCAGGAATAGGTGCGCAGGAACAGGTGCGCAGGAACAGCTGCGCAGGAACAGCTGCGCAGGAACAGCTGCGCAGGAACAGCTGCGCAGGAACAGCTGCGCAGGAACAGCTGCGCAGGAACAGCTGCGCAGGAACAGCTGCGCAGGAACAGGTGCGCAGGAACAGCTGCGCAGGAACAGCTGCGCAGGAACAGCTGCGCAGGAACAGCTGCGCAGAAACAGCTGCGCAGAAACAGCTGCGCAGAAACAGCCGCGCAGAAACAGCCTCGCAGAAACAGCCGCGCAGAAACAGCCGCGCAGAAACAGCCGCGCAGCAACAGCCGCGCAGCAACAGCCGCGCAGGAACAGCCGCGCAGGAACAGCCGCGCAGGAACAGCCGCGCAGGAACAGCTGCGCAGGAACAGCTGCGCAGGAACAGCTGCGCAGAAACAGCTGCGCAGAAACAGCTGCGCAGGAACAGCTGCGCAGGAACAGCTGCGCAGGATCAGCTGCGCAGAAACAGCTGCGCAGGAACAGCTGCGCAGGAACAGCTGCGCAGGAACAGCTGCGCAGAAACAGCTGCGCAGAAACAGCTGCGCAGAAACAGCTGCGCAGAAACAGCTGCGCAGGAACAGCTGCGCAGAAACAGCTGCGCAGAAACAGCTGCGCAGAAACAGCTGCGCAGGAACAGCTGCGCAGAAACAGCTGCGCAGAAACAGCTGCGCAGAAACAGCTGCGCAGAAACAGCTTCGCAGAAACAGCTGCGCAGAAACAGCTGCGCAGAAACAGCTGCGCAGAAACAGCTGCGCAGGAACAGCTGCGCAGAAACAGCTGCGCAGAAACAGCTGCGCAGAAACAGCTGCCCAGGAACAGCTGCGCAGAAACAGCTGCGCAGAAACAGCTGCGCAGGAACAGCTGCGCAGAAACGGCTGCGCAGAAACAGCTGCGCAGAAACAGCTGCGCAGAAACAGCTTCGCAGAAACAGCTGCGCAGGAACAGCTGCGCAGAAACAGCTGCGCAGAAGCAGCTGCGCAGAAACAGCTGCGGAGAAACAGCTGCGCAGAAACAGCTGCGCAGAAACAGCTGCGCAGAAACAGCTGCGCAGGAACAGCTGCGCAGAAACAGCTGCGCAGGAGCTGCTGCGCAGGAACAGCTGTGCAGGAGCAGCTGCGCAGGAACAGCTGCGCAGGAACAGCTGCGCAGGAACAGCTGCGCAGGAACAGCTGCGCAGGAACAGCTGCGCAGGAACAGCTGCGCAGGAACAGGTGCGCAGGAACAGGTGCGCAGGAACAGCTGCGCAGGAACAGCTGCGCAGGAACAGGTGCGCACGAACAGCTGCGCAGGAACAGGTGCGCAGGAACAGGTGCGCAGGAACAGGTGCGCAGGAACAGCTGCGCAGGAACAGGTGCGCAGGAACAGCTGCGCAGGAACAGCTGCGCAGGGACAGCTGCGCAGGAACAGGTGCGCAGGAACAGGTGCGCAGGAACAGCTGCGCAGTAACAGCTGCGCAGAAACAGCTGCGCAGAAACAGCCGCGCAGAAACAGCTGCGCAGAAACAGCTGCGCAGAAACAGCTGCGCAGAAACAGCTGCGCAGAAACAGCTGCGCAGAAACAGCTGCGCAGAAACAGCTGCGCAGAGACAGCTGCGCAGAGACAGCTGCGCAGAGACAGCTGCGCAGAGACAGCTGCGCAGAAACAGCTGCGCAGAAACAGCTGCGCAGAAACAGCTGCGCAGAAACAGCTGCGCAGAAACAGCTGCGCAGAAACAGCTGCGCAGAAACAGCTGCGCAGAAACAGCTGCGCAGAAACAGCGGCGCAGAAACACTCTATAGCCTCCGGTTACAGGAGCGTACCTCCATGTTCAATGTTTTTTGGGCAGTTGAACATGTAAAGTTGAATCCCGTACGCGCGTGGTAGGATCTCTAGACCACGCGCGCGTACGGAGTTCGTCACCCATGCTGTTGCAGTGAAGTCTCATCAGAAAATCAGAAACAGCTGCGCGGAGACGGCTGCGCAGAAGCGGCTGCGCGGAAGCGGCTGCGCGGAAACGGCTGCGCGGAAACGGCTGCGCGGAAACGGCTGCGCGGAAACGGCTGCGCGGGAACGGCTGCGCGGGAACGGCTGCGCGGGAACAGGTGCGCGGGAACAGGTGCGCGGGAACAGGTGCGCGGGAACAGCTGCGCAGGAACAGCTGCGCAGGAACAGGTGCGCAGGAACAGGTGCGCAGGAACAGGTGCGCAGGAACAGGTGCGCAGGAACAGGTTCGCAGGAACAGGTGCGCAGGAACAGCTGCGCAGGAACAGCTGCGCAGGAACAGGTGCGCAGGAACAGCCGCGCAGGAACAGCCGCGCAGGAACAGCTGCACAGGAACAGCTGCGCAGGAACAGCTGCGCAGGAACAGCTGCGCAGGAACAGCTGCGCAGGAACAGCTGCGCAGGAACAGCTGCGCAGGAACAGCTGCGCAGAAACAGCGGCGCAGAAACAGCGGCGCAGAAACACTCTATAGCCTCCGGTTACAGGAGCGTACCTCCATGTTCAATGTTTTTTGGGCAGTTGAACATGTAAAGTTGAATCCCGTACGCGCGTGGTAGGATCTCTAGACCACGCGCGCGTACGGAGTTCGTCACCCATGCTGTTGCAGTGCAGTCTCATCAGAAAATCAGAAACAGCTGCGCAGAAGCGGCTGCGCAGGAACAGCTGCGCAGAAGCGGCTGCGCAGAAGCGGCTGCGCAGAAGCGGCTGCGCAGAAGCGGCTGCGCAGAAGCGGCTGCGCAGAAGCGGCTGCGCAGAAGCGGCTGCGCAGAAGCGGCTGCGCAGAAGCGGCTGCGCAGAAGCGGCTGCGCACAAGCGGCTGCGCACAAGCGGCTGCGCACAAGCGGCTGCGCAGAAGCGGCTGCGCAGAAGCGGCTGCGCAGAAGCGGCTGCGCAGAAGCGGCTGCGCAGAAGCGGCTGCGCAGAAGCGGCTGCGCAGAAGCGGCTGCGCAGAAGCGGCTGCGCAGAAGCGGCTGCGCAGAAGCGGCTGCGCAGAAGCGGCTGCGCAGAAGCGGCTGCGCAGAAGCGGCTGCGCAGAAACGGCTGCGCAGAAACGGCTGCGCAGAAACGGCTGCGCAGAAACGGCTGCGCAGAAACGGCTGCGCAGCAGCGGATGCGCAGAAGCGGCTGCGGAGAAGCGGCTGCGCAGAAGCGGCTGCGCAGAAACAGCTGCGCAGATGCAGCTGCGCAGAAACAGCTGCGCAGAAACAGCTGCGCAGAAACAGCTGCGCAGAAACAGCTGCGCAGAAGCGGCTGCGCAGAAGCGGCTGCGCAGAAGGGGCTGCGCAGAAGCGGCTGCGCAGAAGCGGCTGCGCAGATGCGGCTGCGCAGAAACAGCTGCGCAGAAACAGCTGCGCAGAAACAGCTGCGCAGAAACAACTGCGCAGAAGCGGCTGCGCAGAAGCGGCTGCGCAGAAGCGGCTGCGCAGAAGCGGCTGCGCAGAAGCGGCTGCGCGGAAGCGGCTGCGCGGAAGCGGCTGCGCGGAAGCGGCTGCGCGGAAACGGCTGCGCGGAAACGGCTGCGCGGAAGCGGCTGCGCGGAAGCGGCTGCGCGGAAGCGGCTGCGCGGAAGCGGCTGCGCGGAAGCGGCTGCGCGGAAGCGGCTGCGCGGAAGCGGCTGCGCGGAAGCGGCTGCGCAGAAGCGGCTGCGCAGAAGCGGCTGCGCAGAAGCGGCTGCGCAGAAACGGCTGCGCAGAAACGGCTGCGCAGAAACGGCTGCGCAGAAACGGCTGCGCAGAAACGGCTGCGCAGAAACGGCTGCGCAGAAACGGCTGCGCAGAAACGGCTGCGCAGAAGCAGCTGCGCAGAAGCAGCTGCGCAGAAGCAGCTGCGCAGAAGCAGCTGCGCAGAAGCAGCTGCGCAGAAGCAGCTGCGCAGAAGCAGCTGCGCAGAAGCAGCTGCGCAGAAAGAGCTGCGCAGAAACAGCTGCGCAGGAACAGCTGCGCAGGAACAGCTGCGCAGGAACAGCTGCGCAGGAACAGCTGCGCAGGAACAGCTGCGCAGGAACAGCTGCGCAGGAACAGCTGCGCAGGAACAGCTGCGCAGGAACAGCTGCGCAGGAACAGCTGCGCAGGAACAGCTGCGCAGAAACAGCTGCGCAGGAACAGCTGCGCAGAAACAGCTGCGCTGGAACAGCTGCGCAGGAACAGCTGCGCAGGAACAGCTGCGCAGGAACAGCTGCGCAGGAACAGCTGCGCAGAAACAGCTGCGCAGGAACAGCTGCGCAGGAACAGCTGCGCAGGAACAGCTGCGCAGGAACAGCTGCGCAGAAACTGCTGCGCAGAAACTGCTGCGCAGAAACTGCTGCGCAGAAACAGCTGCGCAGGAACAGCTGCGCAGGAACAGCTGCGCAGGAACAGCTGCGCAGGAACAGCTGCGCAGGAACAGCTGCGCAGGAACAGCTGCGCAGAAACAGCTGCGCAGAAACAGCTGCGCAGGAACAGCTGCGCAGAAACAGCTGCGCAGAAACAGCTGCGCAGAAACAGCTTCGCAGAAACAGCTGCGCAGAAACAGCTGCGCAGAAACAACTGCGCAGAAACAGCTGCGCAGGAACAGCTGCGCAGAAACAGCTGCGCAGAAACAGCTGCGCAGAAACAGCTGCGCAGGAACAGCTGCGCAGGAACAGCTGCGCAGAAACAGCTGCGCAGGAACAGCTGCGCAGAAACAGCTGCGCAGAAACAGCTGCGCAGAAACAGCTGCGCAGAAACAGCTGCGCAGAAACAGCTGCGCAGAAACAGCTGCGCAGAAACAGCTGCGCAGAAACAGCTGCGCAGAAACAGCTGCGCAGGAACAGCTGCGCAGAAACAGCTGCGCAGGAACAGCTGCGCAGAAGCGGCTGCGCAGAAGCGGCTGCGCAGAAGGGGCTGCGCAGAAGCGGCTGCGCAGAAGCGGCTGCGCAGATGCGGCTGCGCAGAAACAGCTGCGCAGAAACAGCTGCGCAGAAACAGCTGCGCAGAAACAACTGCGCAGAAGCGGCTGCGCAGAAGCGGCTGCGCAGAAGCGGCTGCGCAGAAGCGGCTGCGCGGAAGCGGCTGCGCGGAAGCGGCTGCGCGGAAGCGGCTGCGCGGAAGCGGCTGCGCGGAAACGGCTGCGCGGAAACGGCTGCGCGGAAACGGCTGCGCGGAAGCGGCTGCGCGGAAGCGGCTGCGCGGAAGCGGCTGCGCGGAAGCGGCTGCGCGGAAGCGGCTGCGCGGAAGCGGCTGCGCGGAAGCGGCTGCGCGGAAGCGGCTGCGCAGAAGCGGCTGCGCAGAAGCGGCTGCGCAGGAACAGCTGCGCAGGAACAGCTGCGCAGGAACAGGTGCGCAGGAACAGGTGCGCAGGAACAGGTGCGGAGGAACAGGTGCGCAGGAACAGCTGCGCAGGAACAGGTGCGCAGGAGCAGGTGCGCAGGAACAGCTGCGCAGGAACAGCTGCGCAGGAACAGGTGCGCAGGAACAGGTGCGCAGGAACAGGTGCGCAGGAACAGGTGCGCAGGAACAGCTGCGCAGAAACAGCTGCGCAGAAACAGCTGCGCAGAAACAGCTGCGCAGAAACAGCTGCGCAGAAACAGCTGCGCAGAAACAGCTGCGCAGAAACAGCTGCGCAGAAACAGCTCCGCAGAAACAGCTGCGCCGAGACAGCTGCGCAGAGACAGCTGCGCAGAGACATCTGCGCAGTTACAGCTGCGCAGAAACAGCTGCGCAGAAACAGCTGCGCAGAAACAGCTGCGCAGAAACAGCTGCGCAGAAACAGCTGCGCAGAAACAGCTGCGCAGAAACAGCTGCGCAGAAACAGCTGCGCAGAAATAGCTGCGCAGAAACAGATGCGAAGAAACAGCTGCGCAGAAACAGCTGCGCAGAAACAGCTGCGCAGAAACAGCGGCGCAGAAACAGCGGCGCAGAAACAGCTGCGCAGGAACAGCTGCGCAGGAACAGCTGCGCAGAAACAGCTGCGCAGAAACAGCTGCGCAGGAACAGCTGCGCAGAAACAGCTGTGCAGAAACAGCTGCGCAGAAACAGCTGCGCAGAAACAGCTGCGCAGAAACAGCTGCGCAGAAACAGCTGCGCAGAAACAGCTGCGCAGAAACAGCTGCGCAGAAACAGCTGCGCAGAAACAGCTGCGCAGAAACAGCTGCGCAGAAACAGCTGCGCAGAAACAGCTGCGCAGAAACAGCTGCGCAGAGACAGCTGCGCAGAAACAGCTGCGAAGAAACAGCTGCGCAGAAACAGCTGCGCAGAAACAGCTGCGCAGAAAAAGCTGCGCAGAAACAGCTGCGCAGAAACAGCTGCGCAGAAACAGCTGCGCAGAAACAGCTGCGCAGAAACAGCTGCGCAGAAACAGCTGCGCAGAAACAGCGGCGCAGAAACAGCGGCGCAGAAACACTCTATAGCCTCCGGTTACAGGAGCGTACCTCCATGTTCAATGTTTTTTGGGCAGTTGAACATGTAAAGTTCGTCACCCATGCTGTTGCAGTGAGTCTCATCAGAAAATCAGAAACAGCTGCGCGGAGACGGCTGCGCAGAAGCGGCTGCGCGGAAGCGGCTGCGCGGAAACGGCTGCGCGGAAACGGCTGCGCGGAAACGGCTGCGCGGAAACGGCTGCGCGAGAACAGCTGCGCGAGAACAGGTGCGCGGGAACAGCTGCGCGGGAACAGCTGCGCAGGAACAGCTGCGCAGGAACAGCTGCGCAGGAACAGGTGCGCAAAAACAGGTGCGCAGGAACAGGTGCGCAGGAACAGCTGCGCAGGAACAGCTGCGCAGAAACAGCTGCGCAGAAACAGCTGCGCAGAAACAGCTTCGCAGAAACAGCTGCGCTGGAACGGCTGCGCAGAAACGGCTGCGCAGAAACGGCTGCGCAGAAACGGCTGCGCAGAAACGGCTGCGCAGAAACGGCTGCGCAGAAACGGCTGCGCAAAAACGGCTGCGCAGAAACGGCTGCGCAGAAAAGGCTGCGCAGAAACGGCTGCGCAGGAACAGCTGCGCAGGAACAGCTGCGCAGGAACAGCTGCGCAGGAACAGCTGCGCAGAAACAGCTGCGCAGAAGCAGCTGCGCAGAGGCAGCTGCGCAGAAGCAGCTGCGCAGAAGCAGCTGCGCAGAAGCAGCTGCGCAGAAGCAGCTGCGCAGAAGCAGCTGCGCAGAAGCAGCTGCGCAGAAGCAGCTGCGCAGAAGCAGCTGCGCAGAAGCAGCTGCGCAGAGGCAGCTGCGCAGAAGCAGCTGCGCAGAAGCAGCTGCGCAGAAGCAGCTGCGCAGAAGCAGCTGCGCAGGAACAGCTGCGCAGAAACAGCTGCGCAGAAACAGCTGCGCAGAAACAGCTGCGCAGAAACAGCTGCGCAGAAACAGCTGCGCAGAAACAGCTGCGCAGAAACAGCTGCGCAGAAACAGCTGCGCAGAAACAGCTGCGCAGGAACAGCTGCGCAGGAACAGCTGCGCAGGAACGGCTGCGCAGGAACGGCTGCGCAGGAACAGCTGCGCAGGAACAGCTGCGCAGGAACAGCTGCGCAGGAACAGCTGCGCAGGAACAGCTGCGCAGGAACAGCTGTGCAGGTACAGCTGCGCAGGAACAGCTGCGCAGGAACAGCTGCGCAGAAAAAGCTGCGCAGGAACAGCTGCGCAGGAACAGCTGCGCAGGAACAGCTGCGCAGGTACAGCTGCGCAGGAACAGCTGCGCAGGAACAGCTGCGCAGGAACAGCTGCGCAGGAACAGCTGCGCAGGAACAGCTGCGCAGGAACAGCTGCGCAGGAACAGCTGCGCAGAAACAGCTGCGCAGAAACAGCTGCGCAGGAACAGCTGCGCAGGAACAGCTGCGCAGGAACAGCTGCGCAGGAACAGCTGCGCAGGAACAGCTGCGCAGAAACAGCTGCGCAGAAACAGCTGCGCAGGAACAGCTGCGCAGGAACAGCTGCGCAGGAACAGCTGCGCAGGAACAGCTGCGCAGAAACAGCTGCGCAGGAACAGCTGCGCAGAAACAGCTGCGCAGAAACAGCTGCGCAGAAACAGCTGCACAGAAACAGCTTCGCAGAAACAGCTGCGCAGGAACAGCTGCGCAGAAACAGCTGCGCAGAAACAGCTGCGCAGGAACAGCTGCGCAGAAACAGCTGCGCAGGAACAGCTGCGCAGGAACAGCTGCGCAGGAACAGCTGCGCAGAAACAGCTGCGCAGAAACAGCTGCGCAGGAACAGCTGCGCAGGAACAGCTGCGCAGAAACAGCTGCGCAGGAACAGCTGCGCAGAAACAGCTGCGCAGAAACAGCTGCGCAGAAACAGCTGCGCAGAAACAGCTGCGCAGAAACAGCTGCGCAGAAACAGCTGCGCAGAAACAGCTGCGCAGAAACAGCTGCGCAGAAACAGCTGCGCAGGAACAGCTGCGCAAAAGCAGCTGCGCAGAAGCAGCTGCGCAGAAGCAGCTGCGCAGAAGCAGCTGCGCAGAGGCAGCTGCGCAGAAGCAGCTGCGCAGAAGCAGCTGCGCAGAAGCAGCTGCGCAGAAGCAGCTGCGCAGAAGCAGCTGCGCAGAAGCAGCTGCGCAGAAGCAGCTGCGCAGAAGCAGCTGCGCAGAAACAGCTGCGCAGATACAGCTGCGCAGATACAGCTGCGCAGAAACAGCTGCGCAGAAACAGCTGCGCAGAAACAGCTGCGCAGAAACAGCTGCGCAGAAACAGCTGCGCAGGAACAGCTGCGCAGGAACAGCTGCGCAGGAACAGCTGCGCAGGAACAGCTGCGCAGGAACAGCTGCGCAGGAACAGCTGCGCAGGAACAGCTGCGCAGGAACAGCTGCGCAGGAACAGCTGCGCAGGTACAGCTGTGCAGGAACAGCTGCGCAGGAACAGCTGCGCAGAAACAGCTGCGCAGGAACAGCTGCGCAGGAACAGCTGCGCAGGAACAGCTGCGCAGGTACAGCTGCGCAGGAACAGCTGCGCAGGAACAGCTGCGCAGGAACAGCTGCGCAGGAACAGCTGCGCAGAAACAGCTGCGCAGGAACAGCTGCGCAGAAACAGCTGCGCAGGAACAGCTGCGCAGAAACAGCTGCGCAGGAACAGCAGCGCAGGAACAGCTGCGCAGGAACAGCTGCGCAGGAACAGCTGCGCAGAAACAGCTGCGCAGAAACAGCTGCGCAGAAACAGCTGCGCAGAAACAGCTGCGCAGGAACAGCTGCGCAGGAACAGCTGCGCAGGAACAGCTGCGCAGGAACAGCTGCGCAGAAACAGCTGCGCAGGAACAGCTGCGCAGAAACAGCTGCGCAGAAACAGCTGCGCAGAAACAGCTGCACAGAAACAGCTTCGCAGAAACAGCTGCGCAGGAACAGCTGCGCAGAAACAGCTGCGCAGAAACAGCTGCGCAGGAACAGCTGCGCAGAAAAAGCTGCGCAGAAACAGCTGCGCAGAAACAGCTGCGCAGGAACAGCTGCGCAGAAACAGCTGCGCAGAAACAGCTGCGCAGGAACAGCTGCGCAGAAACAGCTGCGCAGAAACAGCTGCGCAGAAACAGCTGCGCAGAAACAGCTGCGCAGAAACAGCTGCGCAGAAACAGCTGCGCAGGAACAGCTGCGCAGAAACAGCTGCGCAGGAGCAGCTGCGCAGGAAGAGCTGCGCAGGAACAGCTGCGTAGGAACAGCTGCGCAGGAACAGCTGCGCAGGAACAGGTGCGCAGGAACAGCTGCGCAGGAACAGGTGCGGAGGAACAGGTGCGCAGGAACAGCTGCGCAGGAACAGGTGCGCAGGAGCAGGTGCGCAGGAACAGCTGCGCAGGAACAGCTGCGCAGGAACAGCTGCGCAGGAACAGGTGCGCAGGAACAGGTGCGCAGGAACAGCTGCGCAGAAACAGCTGCGCAGAAACAGCTGCGCAGAAACAGCTGCGCAGGAACAGCTGCGCAGAAACAGCTGCGCAGAAACAGCTGCGCAGAAACAGCTGCGCAGAAACAGCTGCGCAGAAACAGCTGCGCAGAAACAGCTGCGCAGAAACAGCTGCGCAGAGACAGCTGCGCAGAGACAGCTGCGCAGAGACAGCTGCACAGAGACAGCTGCGCAGAAACAGCTGCGCAGATACAGCTGCGCAGAAACAGCTGCGCAGAAACAGCTGCGCAGAAACAGCTGCGCAGAAACAGCTGCGCAGAAACAGCTGCGCAGAAACAGCTGCGCAGAAACAGATGCGCAGAAACAGCTGCGCAGAAACAGCTGCACAGAAACAGCTGCGCAGAAACAGCTGCGCAGAAACAGCTGCGCAGAAACAGCTGCGCAGAAACAGCTGTGCAGAAACATCTGCGCAGAAACAGCTGCGCAGAAACAGATGCGCAGAAACAGCTGCGCAGAAACAGCTGCGCAGAAACAGCGGCGCAGAAACAGCGGCGCAGAAACACTCTATAGCCTCCGGTTACAGGAGCGTACCTCCATGTTCAATGATTTTTGGGCAGTTGAAGATGTAAAGTTGAATCCCGTACGCGCGTGGTAGGATCTCTAGACCACGCGCGCGTACGGAGTTCGTCACCCATGCTGTTGCAGTGAAGTCTCATCAGAAAATCAGAAACAGCTGCGCGGAGACGGCTGCGCAGAAGCGGCTGCGCGGAAGCGGCTGCGCGGAAGCGGCTGCGCGGAAGCGGCTGCGCGGAAACGGCTGCGCGGAAACGGCTGCGCGGAAACGGCTGCGCGGAAACGGCTGCGCGGAAACGGCCGCGCGGGAACAGGTGCGGGGGAACAGGTGCGCAGGAACAGCTGCGCAGGAACAGCTGCGCAGGAACAGCTGCGCAGGAACAGGTGCGCAGGAACAGGTGCGCAAAAACAGGTGCGCAAAAACAGGTGCGCAGGAATAGGTGCGCAGGAACAGCTGCGCAGGAACAGCTGCGCAGGAACAGCTGCGCAGGAACAGCTGCGCAGGAACAGCTGCGCAGGAACAGCTGCGCAGGAACAGCTGCGCAGGAACAGCTGCGCAGGAACAGCTGCGCAGGAACAGCTGCGCAGAAACAGCTGCGCAGAAACAGCAGCGCAGAAACAGCCGCGCAGAAACAGCCTCGCAGAAACAGCCTCGCAGAAACAGCCGCGCAGAAACAGCCGCGCAGAAACAGCCGCGCAGCAACAGCCGCGCAGGAACAGCCGCGCAGCAACAGCCGCGCAGGAACAGCCGCGCAGGAACAGCCGCGCAGGAACAGCCGCGCAGGAACAGCTGCGCAGGAACAGCTGCACAGAAACAGCTGCGCAGAAACAGCTGCGCAGGAACAGCTGCGCAGGATCAGCTGCGCAGAAACAGCTGCGCAGAAACAGCTGCGCAGAAACAGCTGCGCAGGAACAGCTGCGCAGGAACAGCTGCGCAGAAACAGCTGCGCAGAAACAGCTGCACAGAAACAGCTGCGCAGAAACAGCTGCGCAGGAACAGCTGCGCAGAAACAGCTGCGCAGAAACAGCTGCGCAGAAACAGCTGCGCAGAAACAGCTGCGCAGAAACAGCTGCGCAGAAACAGCTGCGCAGAAACAGCTTCGCAGAAACAGCTGCGCAGAAACAGCTGCGCAGAAACAGCTGCGCAGAAACAGCTGCGCAGGAACAGCTGCGCAGAAACAGCTGCGCAGAAACAGCTGCGCAGAAACAGCTGCGCAGGAACAGCTGCGCAGAAACAGCTGCGCAGAAACAGCTGCGCAGGAACGGCTGCGCAGAAACGGCTGCGCAGAAACAGCTGCGCAGAAACAGCTGCGCAGAAACAGCTTCGCAGAAACAGCTGCGCAGGAACAGCTGCGCAGAAACAGCTGCGCAGAAGCAGCTGCGCAGAAACAGCTGCGCAGAAACAGCTGCGCAGAAACAGCTGCGCAGAAACAGCTGCGCAGAAACAGCTGCGCAGGAACAGCTGCGCAGGAACAGGTGCGCAGGAACAGGTGCGCAGGAACAGGTGCGCAGGAACAGCTGCGCAGGAACAGCTGCGCAGGAACAGCTGCGCAGGAACAGCTGCGCAGGAACAGCTGCGCAGGAACAGGTGCGCAGGAACAGGTGCGCAGGAACAGCTGCGCAGGAACAGCTGCGCAGGAACAGGTGCGCACGAACAGCTGCGCAGGAACAGGTGCGCAGGAACAGGTGCGCAGGAACAGGTGCGCAGGAACAGCTGCGCAGGAACAGGTGCGCAGGAACAGCTGCGCAGGAACAGCTGCGCAGGGACAGCTGCGCAGGAACAGGTGCGCAGGAACAGGTGCGCAGGAACAGCTGCGCAGTAACAGCTGCGCAGAAACAGCTGCGCAGAAACAGCCGCGCAGAAACAGCTGCGCAGAAACAGCTGCGCAGAAACAGCTGCGCAGAAACAGCTGCGCAGAAACAGCTGCGCAGAAACAGCTGCGCAGAGACAGCTGCGCAGAGACAGCTGCGCAGAGACAGCTGCGCAGAGACAGCTGCGCAGAAACAGCTGCGCAGAAACAGCTGCGCAGAAACAGCTGCGCAGAAACAGCTGCGCAGAAACAGCTGCGCAGAAACAGCTGCGCAGAAACAGCTGCGCAGAAACAGCTGCGCAGAAACAGCGGCGCAGAAACACTCTATAGCCTCCGGTACAGGAGCGTACCTCCATGTTCAATGTTTTTTGGGCAGTTGAACATGTAAAGTTGAATCCCGTACGCGCGTGGTAGGATCTCTAGACCACACGCGCGTACGGAGTTCGTCACCCATGCTGTTGCAGTGAAGTCTCATCAGAAAATCAGAAACAGCTGCGCGGAGACGGCTGCGCAGAAGCGGCTGCGCGGAAGCGGCTGCGCGGAAACGGCTGCGCGGTAACGGCTGCGCGGAAACGGCTGCGCGGAAACGGCTGCGCGGGAACGGCTGCGCGGGAACGGCTGCGCGGGAACAGGTGCGCGGGAACAGGTGCGCGGGAACAGGTGCGCGGGAACAGCTGCGCAGGAACAGCTGCGCAGGAACAGGTGCGCAGGAACAGGTGCGCAGGAACAGGTGCGCAGGAACAGGTGCGCAGGAACAGGTGCGCAGGAACAGGTGCGCAGGAACAGCTGCGCAGGAACAGCTGCGCAGGAACAGGTGCGCAGGAACAGCTGCGCAGGAACAGCTGCGCAGGAACAGCTGCGCAGGAACAGCTGCGCAGAAACAGCTGCGCAGAAACAGCTGCGCAGAAACAGCCGCGCAGAAACAGCCTCGCAGAAACAGCCTCGCAGAAACAGCCGCGCAGAATCAGCCGCGCAGAAACAACAGCCGCGCAGGAACAGCCGCGCAGGAACAGCTGCACAGGAACAGCTGCGCAGGAACAGCTGCGCAGGAACAGCTGCGCAGGAACAGCTGCGCAGGAACAGCTGCGCAGGAACAGCTGCGCAGGAACAGCTGCGCAGAAACAGCGGCGCAGAAACAGCGGCGCAGAAGCACTCTATAGCCTCCGGTTACAGGAGCGTACCTCCATGTTCAATGTTTTTTGGGCAGTTGAACATGTAAAGTTGAATCCCGTACGCGCGTGGTAGGATCTCTAGACCACGCGCGCGTACGGAGTTCGTCACCCATGCTGTTGCAGTGCAGTCTCATCAGAAAATCAGAAACAGCTGCGCAGAAGCGGCTGCGCAGGAACAGCTGCGCAGAAGCGGCTGCGCAGAAGCGGCTGCGCAGAAGCGGCTGCGCAGAAGCGGCTGCGCAGAAGCGGCTGCGCAGAAGCGGCTGCGCAGAAGCGGC